>NC_082701.1:6071560-6684060 GCF_949987515.2 Delphinus delphis
CTCCGCCACATCTCCTTCCACATCTCCATTCTACGTTCAATAGACACACTCAGGTTGAGGATTAAGAAAAACGGGCCCATTGGTGGCACTCTGGACACG
Source organism: Delphinus delphis (assembly GCF_949987515.2). Lineage (NCBI taxonomy): Eukaryota > Metazoa > Chordata > Mammalia > Artiodactyla > Delphinidae > Delphinus > Delphinus delphis. Next base: position 6,071,660 of record NC_082701.1, read on the forward strand.
AACTCCAGCCCACGTGACAATGGGTCTGATGCCCTCAGCTCTCCTTTTGTACAGGTGGCTGCCAAGCTGCCCAGTAGAACGGGGGGCAGGCCAGGCTCCCCAGTGGAGCAGGGGCTCTTGGCCCTCTGAAGTGTGGGTGGGCTTACTGCTGGGGCTGGGGGTTCCAAGTCTGAGCCATCCGCCCACCTGGTGAGGGCTGGGATGGGGTCAGGGATGTTGCTCAGGCGAGGAGGACAAAGAGGTGCCCACAGGATCCGGATGCCGACTCCGGAAGGCGTGCCCAACCCTCTCAGCCATTCAGTCCACATGTCAGAAATTTATGGTGACTTCGTAACAACAGAGACTCGAGGTGGGGTCAGGAAGGGAGCTGGGGAGGTGGGTGGGTATGTTACTGACTTCCCTTAATTGCTGTAATTAAAAACATGTAAAGAGGGGACTTCCCTGGTGGCGCAGTGGTTAAGAATCCACCTGCCAATGCAGGGGACACGGGTTCGAGCCCTGGTCTGGGAAGATCCCACATGCCGCAGAGCAACTAAGCCCGTGCGCCACAACTACTTAGTGCGCGCTCTAGAGCCACTGAGCCACAACTACTGAGCCCGCGTGCCACAACTACTGAAGCCCACGTGCCTGGAGCCCGTGCTCCGCAACAAGAGAAGCCACCACAATGAGAAGCCCGCGCACCGCGACGAAGAGTAGCCCCCACTCGCCACAACGAGAGAAAGGCCGCACGCAGCAACGAAGACCCAACGCAGCCAAAAATAAATAAATAAATAAACTTATTAAAATAAAAAAACATGTAAAGAATCTTTTTGGAATGACTTCGCTATTATCACTAGTGGTTAGCACAGCTGCCTTATTAATTTCTCATTAGAACCCAATTCACAGCCCCTCTTCGGGAAGGGGGATGAGAGCCGGGGTGGGGCCTGCCTGGCCCGGCCTGATCCAGTCCCTGTGGAACCGGCTGCTTGAAACCCCAGGACAAAACCGTCCCACCCCGGGAAGCAGAAACAGCCAAGGAGGGAAGATGAGGGGTTTGGAGAAGCAGCCGTACCCCATCCATCCTCAGAACAGTGAGCATCTGTGTGTCTGTGTAAAAGAAACAGACGGAGGGACAGACAGACGCAGGAGGTCTGCGGGGCACAAATCTGGGAGAGGCCCAGGACCGGGATGGGTGAGGAAGGTGAAAGATTTAAGGAGGTACCCACCGTCAGGGTCCTGCAGGTGCACGGTGAGTCCCATGAGAGGGAGTGCCTCCTTAAATTCTGCATCCTCCTTGCCTCACTTGCCTCACCCTAGCCCCAGCCCTGGAGAGCAGAGGTGGCGGCGGCTAGGACCATACCTCCGAAGGTAGGATGAGAGAGGTTGCGAATGTTTATTCCAGGACGCCTTCCCTCGTTGGCCTGGCGGAGAGAAGACGTGTACACTCTGCCACCGCGAGCATTCCCTGGGCTGGGCGCCATTTCTGATGGTTCGTGTGCACTGACTGATTACGTACTGTGACCACTCGGCCAGGTAGGTACTAATATTAACATTCCTTTTTACACATGAGGAGGGAAAAGCACACAGAAGTTAAGTAATTTGCCCAAAGGTCACACAGCCAGGGAGAGGCGAGGGGGATGTGAACTCAGGGTCCATGGCTGGGTCCATGGCCCCACTCTGCAGCTGCTGGTGGCAAGGCAGGAGAAAGGAGATGGTAGGAATCCTGGCTGTGGGAACTTGGGTTGTCCTCTGACCTTTCTTTTAAGAGCCCCTATCGTTTTTTGGGGGGCAGTACCACGAGGCATGTGGGATGTTAGTTCCCATACCAGGGATAGAACTGCACCCCCTGCAGCGGAAGCACAGAGCCTTAACCACTGGACTGCCAGGGAAGTCCCTCCTCTGACCTTTCTGAGCCTCGACTTCCCCATCTCAAGATGTGGCTCCCTAGACACGCCTTCCTACCTCTGAGGCCTGTCCTAGGGACCCTCGGAGGAAAGAGTGCACTTCTGCACCATGTCACCGGAGGGCAGAGTGCTGGGGAGGCTCTGCTGCGTCTCCCTAGCATCTCCTTAGGGACGCGGGTGTCCACCTTGGACCTGTGATTGTGACTGTTCTGAAGGCTCTTGGGCTCGCGCACATCTTTTCAGGGAAACAGAAGCCGTGCTTCCTTCTCTATCTGCAGCCCGGCCCCCTACTCCCCAGGTGTCCGGAGTCCTAAGCTAGTCGCCGACTAGACGGGCCAGAATCCACGGTTTCTCCCTCGCGTCCTCCCAAGGGTCGTGCCCTGGCACACAAAGAACCCGGAAGCTAGCTGTAAGCATTTTTCATCTGCTCATCCCTGCTGAGAGCAGAGAAAAGGGGTGACGACGGGTCAAGGCCACCTGGTGGCGTGAGATGGCCTTCAGCCTAGGTGGGGGCCGCATCTACTCACAGGGCTGTCTGGACACGAATTCTTACAGTCCAGGGGTGTCCCTCTGATTCCCTTTGACCCCTGGCCCCAGCAGCAACTGGCCTCCCCGCAGCTGGACCCCATTTTGATGTCTCTCTTCTCGCCCTCAGGCAGCAGTGTGGGGAGGCGTGGGCTCAGGTCATGGCTTCGGCTCCTGCCTCTGGTGCTTCCTAACTGTGACTCTGGCGAGTCCCCTCAGCCACACCGAGCCTCGGTTTTCTCATCTGTAAATGGGGGTGGGGGCTTCCACTCTGCAGGCTGGGATGAGGTGGGGATGGGGGAAGGGGAGCGAGTTTCCCTTCTCCCCCACTGTGGCCGCCAGGCTGGGCGAAACCTCCATCTGTTAGGATGAGCGCTTTTCTCAGCTGCCAGACGGAAGTTTCTAGGGCTCCCCTAACTCTTTTGCTTTAGGGCCCAAAGGGCTGCACTGGGCGCTCTCTGCTTGATGACGCCTGGAGGACACAGCTTCAGGCTTGCAAAGCGGCCCGGGGCAGATGAGGCTGGGGTCTCGGCACCGGCCCCTGGGTACCAGCTCAGGGAGCTGCACCTGGTGGTCAGGAAGGGCTGAACCTGGGTCTCCCCACACCGCCCCTTTGGCCCCTTCGAGGTGCCCCGTGCTCTCTGCCAGGGGCCTGTAACCACATCTGCACAGCTCAGCAGCAGCAACGCCATGTAGCCTGGTGGCCACATGGTGACAAGCGTGGTTGTGACTGTGTCCAGAAGGTGCCTGGAGCCCAGGGTGACAGGTAGCTCTGAGCAGCAGGGCAGGGCTGCCCCTGTGAGAGGTGGTGGAGGGGAAGGGGCCGGGCTGGCCGATGGCCCAGGGGACAGTGGCAGCTCCCTGCTCTGCATCTGGCCAGGACAACTTTCGCTGGAAGCCATTCCATTCTGTGGGCTGTTTCTTCCTTCTTTAGAATGATAATATAGAATATTCATTGTAGCATTTACTCTCACTGAATCAAAGTGTGTTATCTGTAGGCACTGGCTAGGTGCATTGGTGGATACGAGCTCAAGGAAGGGCAAAGCCTAGGGGGAGGTAGCACTAGATGCACATTACAGATGAGGAACCTGAGCTGGGTGAGGCTCAGAGAGGGTCAGTCACTTCCCTGGAGCCACACAGTGACTGAGGGCAGAGTGAGGATTCAAATGTGGTCCGTCCAACACGAAAGCCTAACCTCTTCATCAACCGTGCTGCCAGTCATGGTGATGGGCACCCCACAGCCTGCCAACACTGACTGGATCTCAGCACTGCAGAGTCCCAGGCTCCCTCATGGGTTTGGGCCAGGCCCCCTGCATGTCACCGCTACCTGGGGTCATTCCGGCCAGCATCACCTGGAGTGGTCCAGGACCCTCAGGACCCAGAGAGCCCATAGTGTGTGTGTGTGTGTGTGTGTGTGTGTGTGTGTGTGTGTGTGTACGTTGGGGGGGGACCCCACCTCGAGGGTCTGTGACTGGGCAGACAGTTAGGGTGTTGGCTAGCTCGAGTCTCTGCCATCTGCTTTTCACCCCCAGGTCGGTCTGAGCCCTTCTCTGCCACGTGCAGGGAATACCAGGGACACCTGAGTCCTTCACAAGGGCCTCTGCCCTCCATCAGTGCACAGGCTCGCTTGCTTTGCACATGGGCCTGGTCACAACCCATCCCTCTGCTTGGGGGCAGGAGGGTACCTTCGGGTCTGGGGACAGGATCCGGCTTTCAGGGAGCATCTTCATGTGAAAAGAAAGATGCCGATGGTGGGAGAGGGGTCAGGGGGCTGAGTCCTGGGTCCTGGGTCCCTACCACAGCCAAGGAAAGAAACATCTCAGCCACACAGACGCTGCTTCTCTCCCTTTCTCTTTCTGATCGGCGGAGCCAGCCCAGGGGAGACTCGTGCCATCTCTGCGGCTTTCAACTCCAGAAAGTTCTATTGTCTCCTGTGAGCGAAGGCTTTGGAACAGACACTCGCCTGCTTCCCCCGACAGCCTGGACTGATTGGTGTCCTGAAAGGTATTTTCAACGGCACACACACACACGTTCTCACGTGCACGCAGGTGAACAAAGACGCCGACCAATCCAGACACACACATTTGCACAAACACATGCCTGAACCCACACGCACCCTGGAGTGCACACAGACACACGCATGAGCAGTCTCTCTGCAGGCTGACTCGCGGCTACCCCTGCACCGCTGGACTCTGGGCACCGGCTAAACGGAGCTCTGTGGGAGCTCTCCAGCTGCCTGCCAGCGGCCCTGATCCATCACTTTAATTCGGGGCTTTTCCACTCCTCTGAGTGAGCTGAGTTGCCTTTAGTGCTGATGTATGGGACAATCAGTCCTCCACTTCTGATTACGGTTGTTTTCCATAATTATTATGAACACTCTTGGCCCTCACTTGAGGTTTTCTTCTCGATTTCTCTCCCTCACTTCTCTCCAAGTAGCAAGCTCTCTCCTGCGCTAAATCTGACTCAAGCCCCAGTGGGCCCCAGATGAGAGGGTGTCCTTTTTTTTAAAAAAAGCTTCAGGGCTCATTAAGGCGTTCCACACTCCCGTGGCCCACGGTGCCACCTTGGACCTCTCCCCCTAAAAATCCCAGAACGAAACAGCCCATAATGAGGCTCATTTCTGCTCATTTCTAAGGCAGCTATCTTAGAATGGGGGGCAGGTCTGGGAAGGGGATACTGAGTCACAGGGGGAGGAGGTGGATTGGTGCGCCGGTCCCTGAGATGCCCTTGCGTTCTTCTGAGTCTTCCCTCTTGTCCTCCATCTGAGGGAGCCCGTTGGGGCTTGGTGGCAGTGGAGGAAGTCTGTTACCCCAAAGGCTCGGCGAGGGTCTGTTACCTTACCCTCTGCTTGCCTGGTCCTTTCAGGAACCCTGACTCATCAGGTCCCCTCTCCCTCTTAGAGCTATGGTACCCACACCAGCCATCTCCCAACACCTCCTGAGACCGTGGGGACTCCCAAGCTGTTACTGCTCCAGGGCTGAGCAAGCTGGAGGATGGAAAAGTTAGGGTCATGGGGGGGCCCCGGGAAGTCTGCCATTACGAAGATCCCCCAAGTTGGCGGCCAAACCCAGAGGAGTCCCTTGAAGCAGGTGACAGGGCCTCCTTTTCAAAGCAGAAGCAGCTGGTCCCATCCAGAGAGTGCTGAACTCAGAGCCAGCAGATGTGTGTCACGTGTCAGCGGTGTGGCCTTGAGAGCTCTTGCCCCCTCTCTGGGCCTTGGTTCCCAGATGGCGGGAAGGGCCACCATTAGCACCCAGTGAGCTGGAAAGCCACAGCTGGGACTTGGCTCTGCCCAGTGTGTGGCCGATGGGGGACGACTCTGCAGATCGTCTCCCGCTTCACGGCCTCCCCCCACCCGCCCCAAGTCCGCGTTGTACTCACAGGCCACCTGGACCTCGGTTTGCCGCTGCAGCAGAGCGCCCATCCGGTTACGCACGATGCAGCGGTAGAAGCCGGCGTGGGTGCGGTCCAGGCTGGTGATCATGTACCTGGGGGCAGACGAGACAGCCAGTGAGCAAGTCGGGCAGCTCCAGGGATGCAGAGGTCAAACCAGGGTCAGAGGGCAGAGGTCGCCACATCACCCTCTTCCATAATGAAAGGTGCCAGGGAACCCCTGGCTCTACCATGGGGGTCACAGAAGGGTCCTTATTAATAAGAGGTCCCTCCCAAAGGCTTTTGCTCAGCTGCCCAGGAGGGAGCCTGCACTTTCCCAAGGACGGGAGATGCTGTGCCTGAGCCCTTGACTGTGGCCGTGACCAGGCCTCCCAGGACTGTTTTGGGTCTGTTGGAGGCTACTGTCCTCCCCTGCCTGTGACCTGCATGACTGAGAAAGGTGGGGGCATTTTCTTTAGCCTGGACCAGGGACACGCCATAAATGTTAACTTAAATAGATGCAGGTTTGTTACAAAGCAGAAACTAACACACCATTGTAAAGCAATTATACGCCAATAAAGATGTTAAAATAAATAAATAAGTAAATAAATAAATGGAGGCAGGGAAATTTACGTTTTCCCAAACGCTTTGCATCATTCCATGCTTAGAGTTGCAGACAGCTCCACTGAAGCTCTGTGAAGGGAAAGGGCAAAGCCGTCTGGGCAGGGCAAGTTGGCTTTCTGTCCGCGTGGGCCCTGGGGCCAGAATGCGTGAATCCATTTGCTTTGGGAGCACATCACTGGCCCGAGTGCTGCAGGATCTGGTGTTGGGGGGAGGGCGGGGGGAGAGCAGGTGTGTGGGGCGCTAACCTGGCTGGGAGGAAAGGAGGAGGCCAGGCAGGTCAGTGCAAGGAACTTCTGGCGGCGAGACACGGCAGGTGATGGGTGCTCTCTGGTACGGAGGGGGCTAGTTCCCCTAGCACCCATCTCGTGATCACCTTTCTGATCCTCGGGCAGTGAATGGCCCGGCAGGGACCTCTGAGGATCCAGGGGCTTGTGCCTAGGAGACCTCCCCTGCCCTTGGGTGTCCTAGGTTTTGCCAGCTGACTTGGTGAACTAGCTTACTGCCACCTGCTCCCAGGCTATGCCAACCCTGGGACAGAGCAACCTCATCTGTAGGATTTGCCAAGTTTTCTTTTAACGTGAGTTCTAGACAGTGTCCATCAGCATCTCAGAATGAGGAAACAACTACCACTTTCTGAGCACCACCCATGCTTCAGACGCTGTATTCAGTAATTTTCATTCATTTCTTTTCTTTTCTTTTTTTTTTGGCTGTGCCACGTGGCTTGTGGGATCTCAGTTCTCTGACCAGGGATCGAACCTGGGCCCCTGGCAGTGAAAGCACTGAGTCTTAACCACTGCACCACCAGGGAATTCCCGTCATTCCTTTCTTTATTTCACACAGCAGTTCCCAGACTACTGGATATCATGGACCAGTAACACTTAAAAAAATGGGGCCAGACATAAGATTGTCTTACTTACGGCCAAGTAAGACCATTAAGACCAATCGACCAAAAAGCAAACTGGGAAACAAGCAACCAACAAAACTCAAAAAAGATACAGGCATGGAGAGAAAAAGGAACAGAAATGGTCAGTATTTTATCTAAAAAGGACATTTTTGAGATCACAAAAAAAGACATGTAACCTCAGCATCAAAGCAATTTTAACACATTTTTAACTGAAATTTTATGCCGCGTCCACGACACTAGCTTCCCTTTTCTCATTCGATGTGGACACGTGCAAAATGTCGTGGGTCTGAATTGGGGTCTTTCGCCCAATCTCCCTGCTAATGCTATGGAGGCAATGCTTTTATTAGCTCCCCCTCCCCATTTTAGAGGTGAGGAAATTGAGGTTCAGAAATATCACATCATTGGCCTGTGGTCTCACAGGCAGTAAGAGGCAGGGCCAGGGTCCCAAAGAACCTTACGGACTCCAAGGCCAGCTGCTAACCTGTTCAACACGGACATCCTACCCCAAAGGGCCCCACCTTCCATCCTGGGACTGCACGAGCCCCAGACTCACGGGTGGCTGTGTGCCAAGCCTGCTCTGGCTCTGCATTAATATCCAGAACCTTCTGGCTGTCCAATCTCTTATCTCTGCCACCGGCTGCAGCTCTTATCTGTCCTTCATTACTATGCACGGCGTGATGATGGGGAGATAGCGGGTACCCAGGCTCTGGCAAATTTCCTATTCTCCCTCTATTCTGTCCTCAAGTCCATCACAGGCTCTCTTGCCTCTGCCCCATCACTCCCTGGGGGGGGGGGGGGACAGCTTTGGGTAAACTGTTTGGGTCTTAAAAGTGATGGGGTGACCCAAGAGGAAGATGGAAGGAGAGATTAGCTGGAAAAGCTCTCTATCTTTGAAAATGGAATCAGATGTTATTAAAAAGCATCAGGGAGAGGAAAATGAACAGCTATGGCCAAACACAAAAGATGCTCGGCCTCTGTCACAGTGAAAGAAAGTCCAATGAAAAAACAAGACAATATGCACATATCAGATTGCCAAAAATTTTCTTGTATGATTACACCCATGGCAAGAGTGAGGGGGTAGGGAGGCTGACCTCAGATCGGCCGATGAAAGTGCAAATTGGTCCAGCCTTTGGGGCAGAATCGATCAAAGTAAGAATATTCCAGTCTTTTGACCCAGAGGCTGTACTCCAGGGAGCTGGTCTTTCAGATGTACTTGCAAAAATGTGACAAAAGGGCTTCCCTGGTGGTGCAGTGGTTGAGAGGCCGCCTGCCGATGCAGGGGACACGGGTTCGTGCCCCAGTCCGGGAAGATCCCACACGCCGCGGAGCGGCTGGGCCCGTGAGCCATGGCCACTGAGCCTGCGTGTCCGGAGCCTGTGCTCCACAACGGGAGGGGCCACAACAGTGAGAGGCCCGCGTACCGCAAAAAAAAAAAAAAAGCGACAAAAACCAAGTATGAGGATGTTCACTGTGGCTTTGCTTGTAATGACAGAGACAAACGAACAAAAACCAGAAGCAGGCATCAAAACTGTTCTGTCTCATCCATCAGAAATGGAACTGAATCGACTCATGATGCTGTAGTCACAGAACGAACGAAGAACACCTGTATGGGATGAGACAGTCTCCAAGATGCACAAAGCATGGGAAGGAAGTCGAAGCTGGAGACGGCGATGTTTATGGAAATTAAAAACACGAGAAATAAGCTAAATAGTGTCACAGCTGAGTGTTAGGGACACGAGAGATACTGTATTCTTATCACTTGATAAGTTGTTGTTTATTGATACGGGCTACCAAGCCCTTAGTCTAATGTTTAGGATCATGCAAATCGACCCAATCAAAAGAATTTTGAGTTTGTGAGCCAAAAAAAAAAAAAAAAAAGTCAAAGAACAGTGTGTTATGATACCACGCAGGTAAACTGGAATAGTACATATTTGTATATATCTGCACACGCATAACCATATATACCCTCTAGCATGGACATAAAATGTTTTCGGGATGGATACTCCAAAACACGTGATCTGCCTTTTGGGAGAGGTATTAGGAACGCAGAAGGAGGGAAACGTCTACTTTTCGATTTTATGTCTTTCTACGCCATCAGAATGTTCTTTGTCGTATGCATATGTTGTTTTTATTTTAAAAATAAAATTAAAAAATGCACTCTGAGCATATAATGTCAGGATATGTTATAAAAAAGACACCAGGGACTCGCTAGATCTGGGTTTGTTTGCTGATGTCAGTGATGTGTGGTGAAATTTCAACTTTAATAAAAGTTGATTTCTGCAGAAAGCTCTAGATCATTTGCTTCAGCCAGGAAGCCCCAGGCCCCATCTGGGGCCCCGAGGAAGGCCAGCCGGGTGCAGGTCTGCCCCACCCTGAGGTCAGTAGAGGAGGCCTGGCTCTGGGCCTCCCCTCGGCCCCCACTGTGGGGAGGTGGGCATCCTTGTCTGAGTATCCTTGGCCGGGCAGAGAGCAGGGTGCAGCCCCCCTCCCCGGGCTGTCTCTGGCATTCCCCTCCCTGCCTGGGAGCACTATTTTTGGCTTGTAGGCAACTGTTATCTAAAGTAGCCCTTCTGCCCACCACCTTTCCTACCAGGGAAACCCGCTTCGCTCCACCCAGATCGCCTCGCAGGCGGGTGGAAGAGGCAGCTGGCCAGCATCTCAGTTTGCAAATCCAGCACAGCCAGCGCTGTGAGCATGCAAGCATCTGAGATAATGACAGTGACAGCTCAGTATCCCCCCCAGTGCTCCCTCCTGGGCCCTCAGGACGCACTTAGCCTACAGCTCTATCTGTCCCACCCACCTGTGGCTGCTGGCCTGGCAGGAAACTGGATGAGCCCAGCCCTGTCCAGGTCCCTTCCAGAGGCAGGGGGATGGCTGAAATGCCCTGTGCAGGAGGGTGCACTTGTGATCGCCCAAGACAGAGCCTGGTACTGGAGAGTGTGCTGAGGCTTCTGATGTAGGGAAAATTAAGCTTGATTTTCGCTTCTGCACTTTCTTAGGAGTGTGGCCTGGTCAAGTTATATGCAAGCCTCAGTCTTCTCATCTGTAAAATGGGGACAATAATGGCCACCTTTTTAAAAAATTGAAGTATAGTGGATATACCATATTATATAAATGACAGGTGTACAATATAGTGATTCACAATTTTTAAAGGTTATACTCCATTTACAGTTATTATAAAATATTGGCTATATCCCCCATGTTGTACAACATATCCTTGTAGCTTATTTCTCACCTAATAGTTTGTACCTCTCGCTTCTCTACCCCTATACTGACCCTCCCCCCCTTCCCTCTCCCACGGGCAACTGTTTTCTATAGCTATGAGTCTGTTTCTTTTTTGTTATATTCACTAGTCTATATTCACTAGTTTTGTTATATTCACTATTTTTTAGATTCCACATATAAGTGATGTCATACGGTATTTGTCTTTCTCTGACTTTACTTAGTATAATGCACTCCAAGTCCATCCATGTTGCTGCAAATGGCAAAATTTCACTCTTTTTTATGGCTGAGTAGTATTCCATTGTGTGTGTGTGTATATATATATATATATACCACATCTTCTTTATCCATTCATCTATTGACGGACACTTAGGTTGTTTCTATAATGGATGTCTGGGCTGTAAGTCCTGGACTTAAGTCCTGGCACACGGCAGGTGCTGCACAAATGCTTGTCACACGAGGGAGCAAATATATGAGTCACTGGCGGGGAGTGGAAGGTAGTGGGGTGAGGTTGGGAGGATCAGAGAGGAAGATGAAGGGGGCGAGCAGGACCATGTTCCCACCCGCGTGAGGATCCGGTAAGGGCTCCAAACCAAGCATCAGGGGACCACAATTCCCTGGCAAATTCTTCGGCTTCCCCGTGGACACATCCCAGCCCCCCACGAAGGATCTGCCACACCCGTCAATTTCCTCATCCTTCTTCCTGGGCTGCCCCCTTGGCCTCTTGGTCCCAGGGAAACTCTCTTCACCAGCCTGACCTCCTAACCTCTCCGTCACCTGTTTGTACCCTCGTCCTGGCTGACCTGCCATCTCGTCCTCCATCCAATGAAGAACAGGCGCAGGGGTGTGGCTCCAGGAGATGGGAACACCTGGATTCACCTGCCTCTAGATCCCCCGCAAAGGACCGCTGATTTACTGATTTATTATAGGAAAGATATTCCTGGAACTCAAAATTCAAAGAATAAAAGAAGAAGTACACAGTACAAATCTCTTCCATCCCTGTCCCACAGCTGCCTGGTCATTCCCAGCTCCCAACACACACACACACACACACACACACACACACACACACACACACACACACACACACACACACACACACACACACACACACACACACACGGAGGAAACCACTGTTAGTTTCTTGAGTATCTTTTCAGAAATCTTAGGCGAACGCAAGCAAATGTAAATTCATAAGGTGAAGAATCTCCTGGATGGAAGAAGCTTGGCTTTCCCCCAGTCAGAGGGAGCAGGTGGTGGAGAGAGAGCCTTGGGGGCCAGGGTAGAAAGAAAGGGAGACACACAAGAACCCACACTGTCTGCTTTGCTCATCACAGGGGCCCTGATTTAACCTGCGGGACCCCGGTGGCACAGTCCCCTCCTCCGAGATGAAGGGCTGGGCTCAGGGTGGGGGGCGCATGACAACAATGCCGGGAGGAGCCGGGACAGATAACTGGACTTTTAGAGACACAAGACGCACAGGGGAGAAAATAACTGCCTAATAAACATGGCGTCTTCAGCGTACGAGGAAACGCACAACGCCCTTTTTGGTTCGAGTCCTTGAGTGTCACAGTTGATATTTAAAATGATTCTTACTCACGTTAAATAAGATATTTCAATTCCACAAAGCTGTCAGGAGCTGATGCGGACACCAGAACTAACAGGCACACTCTCCTCGTGTCGTCCTCGTTAATGAGTCAGACGCCAGAGATGCACGTGCGATGCTCATGGTGAGGGGGGAGCCGAGAGGGAAGGGTGCGTGTGCGCATGGGCACACGTGTGTACTCCCACCCCTGCGCACACACATGCACATATTCATGCACACACAGCCCACACACATTCATGCACACATGTACGCATACATGTGCAACCCATACCCACAAACTTACACACGTGTGTACCTGTCACACCAATGTACTCATGTATGCTCATGCACACGTACACACTCACCCGCGTGCACGCACACTCACGCAAGGCACACACGTGGGTATGCACATGCACACATGTACACTCCTACAAGCCACGTATGCGCACTCCTGCATACACGTGTGCACACACCAACCCACATGAACACACACTCACTCACTCCTGCAAACACAGTCACACCTGTGCACAAGGGCAACAGGCCCAGGTGAACACACGTCCCTGGCCATGCCCATCCGAGGTCACCCAGGTGCGCCCAGCCCAGTTCCAGGCCCCTCCCCACTCTTGCCCTCACACGGAGGCCACGGGCCGCAGACACTCATTTAGATGCACCCAGGAGAGCGACAGCCACTGCCAGGCAGGCACCCTCCCACCCAAGTCTCACCTTCTAGGGTCTCGGTGGCCCTCAGGACACAGATTTCTGAAACAGTGGCCCCCTGGCTTGTCCTAGGGCTTTTCTCTCCAAAGGCCCTGCATGGGGGAGGGGCGGCACTGAGGGCTGGGGGGAACAGAGCTCCTGCAGCCAGGCCCCCTCCCTGGGCTCTATGGCTGAGGCATGAACCCTCTGCCACCCACCCACCGGGCCTCCACTCCTCAGTGACCTGTGCTCGGGGAGGGGGGGCAGCGGGGACCGCCCACAAGCACTGCCGTAGGTGTCCCCGCGGACAGCTGGGCAGCTGAGTGCAGGGGGCCCCGGCCTCCTCCCCTCTTCCCACGGGCTTCCAGGCAATGGCGAGGCACCAACTCCAGGACGTGTTTGTGTCCGTGTGTGTGTCTTCAGATGTGCCTCTGCCTACATCAGGGGGACAGCTGCCCCACGAACAGGCCACTGAGGTGCTGGCAGGCTGGACGTGCACCCCATCCTGTGGATTTGCTCTTGCAGAGATTCTTCAGGAAGGAAGACAAAACTCTGTCCAGGGTGACTTAAAGGGGAAAGTACATGTACCAGGTAATAATAATAATAACGTACCATTACATAATTAACATAATTATTAGTAGTGTAAGAAATGTCCCTGTTCTGAGGGCTTTAACATGCATCCACTCAGTTAATCTCACAATACTGTAGGAGACTCATGCTAACAGAAACCTCAGTTTATAGATGAGAACACTGGGACTCAGAGTGATCAAGCAACTTGCCTCAGGTCACACAGCTAATAAGTACCTAGTAGCCTGGACAGTCCACACAAAGAGAAGACACATACCTGATAGCTTGGGGTCTCTCCTTGAAGAAGGGTCGTTTTGACCATCTACACTCTCCCCCTCACACACACACAGGCCGTGGCTGACAGAGGGAAGAGGGGTGTTTCTGAGAATTTAGTCTAGGGCCTGTTCAAGAGGACGCCATGGTTAAGAGTAACAACCTAGTGACAGCGGAGACCCAGGGGAGGGGCTTGGCTGCTCGGGGTAACTCTTTAGCGGGACTTTTGGCTTTGGAAGGTGGTCAGGTCTGAGAGGGCCCAGGACCGGAGCTAAACTGCTGTGTGTGATGGTCCCCGGAGTGCCGAGTCTTCCCTTGTCAGCAGTACTGAGGATCCTGAACTCATGGGGGTGGCGGAGGGGAGAGAGAAATAAAGGGATGGAGGGAGGGGGAGAGAGAGAGAGACAGAGACAGAGACAGAGAGACACACAGAGACAGGAAGGGGAGACAGAGAAACAGACAGAGAGGGAGAGAGACAGAGAGGAGAGAGAGGGGAAGGGCCCACCGCCCTGCACAGGGAGTAGATGGGGCCTGAGGACCGCAGGTCCCCCTGGGGGGCTGGCAGGGCAATTCAGGAACCCAGATGTCTGTTCTCTTTTAAGCCGTTTCCATCCTGGGTTGTAAGTCCCCTCCCACACCTTCAGTCAGAGTCCTTTCCTCACACAACCGGCTTCTGCTAACGGGGCTTTGGGGATGGAAGGGAGCCGTCATGCTCCCGCTGGAGGAGGGGGTCCTGGGGGGCGCCCAGGAGCAGAGCGGGAGCTGGCGAGGTGGCAGGTGAGGCCCAGGACAGGTAAGACCGTCCTCAGAGTCCTGGGAAGGCAGGGGGCGCCCTGGGCTCTTCCCCACACAGCGTGCAGACATTTGTGTAGTAAAGAGGGAGGAGGCCCTTGGAAGCCGGCGGCGGGGTGCGGCGCTTGGGCACGCTGGGCGCCCCCCGCCCCTGGGAAGCTGCAGGGTGGGTGGAGGGCTGTACCGCAGTGGACGGGAGGGGGAGGAGCCCCTGCCTCTGATGACAGAACATGGGGGATAAAGTGATGCTGGGTCCAAGATGCGGGTCCACGCACCCCTCCTTTCTGCCTCAACTCACCCCCTCACCGGTGGACAGGGGTGGCGGGAACTTCTCGAGCGCTGGGTCCCCCCGGCCACAGTGCAGGGGACGAGCAGAGGCGCAGGGCGCACAGGCCCTGCTCACACGCGCAGGGGTCGGCAGCAGCTGCAGCATCCAGGGGACAGCCGGGCATCGGGCGCGTAGAGACCCCGCCCCCAGGGAGTACAAAGCTCCCCTTGGGCCCCAACTCTACCAAACTCCCAGCAGTTTCTAATGAAGACAAGCCACTGTCACCTCTCCACGTGCCTCTCCTCAGCCCGCAGGGAACATCTCTGGTTTCAGCTCGCGTGTTGGGTCCAGGAAGCCTTCCTGAATCTCCTCTGGGCTACCCCAGGGTTGTCCCTGCCAGACCTGGTGCACGTGTCACGATTTAATGTTCTATGTACTTGTATGTGTGTCCCTGAGGCCAGGTCTCGTGTATTGGCATCACGCTCCTTGAGTATCATTCCTAGAATAACACGTGCTTCAGTGAACACCCTCTGGAGGAGTGAATGAAACAGCCGGTACTGAAGGCCAGATCCTGCCCCCACAAGGTGTCCACATCCTACTTCCCAAAGCCTGGGAATATTTTACCTTACAGGGTATGATGGTTGAATTGGGTACCCCCAGAAGACGTGCTGAAGTCTAACCCCTAATACCTGCGAATGTTACCTTATTTAGAAATAGGGTCTTAGCAGATGTGATCAAGTTCAGATGAGGTCAGGAGGGTGGGCCTTGATCCAATATGAATGGTGTCCTTATAAGAAGAGACACAGACACACAGGGAGAAGGCCATGCGGTGACAGAGGCAGAGATTGGAGGGATGCAACCACAAGCCAAGGACGCCAGGATTACCGCAACACCAGAAGCTGGAAGAGAGGCGTGGACTGCATCTCCTCAGAGCCTTCAGAGGCAGCGATCGTGGCCGCATGAGCTTCCAGAAGGAACGCAGCCCTGCTGACACCTTACTCTTAGGACCTCTGAGCTTGAGAACTGTAAGAGAACTCATCTACGTTAAGTCACAAAGTTTGCAGTTATTTTTTACCGTGACAGGTCTCCTCCAGGTGGGGGATGGAGCGGGACCCAGGAAAAGTCTCTGTGACAGTGCGGGAGGGCTGAGTGGGTGGGGGATGAGGACGGATGTGGTCCATTCTCTGCGGACCACTGGAGGGCTGGGGCTGAGCTGAGTTGGACGCAGCACTGCCTGAGGGCGGCTGCTCCGGTGAGACACAGCCTGCGGGCTTGGACGGCCACCTTCTGATGGGCGGTTCGTTTCAGGAGAAGGGCCTCCCCTCCCTGCTGCCCCTGTGCTCCCCGCTCAGCTGGGAAAGCCACGAGGCTCTGACTGATCCCGGGGCCCCATAGTCAATGAGAGGGACGACCACTGACACCCAGACGGCCCTGGCTCAGATTGGGGGTGGGGGAGGGTGTCTGCCCGCCCTGTGACCTCTGGCCGGCTAACTGCCTTCAGTGAACAAGGAAAAGGACGTCACTAAGGATTTCCATCAGCCGGGAGATCCCAACACACCTTGGGTGAGACGACAGGGAGGGGGAGGCCTGGGAGGAAGCTGAGGGGCCTGAAAGGGTACCTCTGCACGGGCGGGGGGTGGGCGGACTGCCGCTGCTGGGGAGTAAGCAGGGTTCCTCCCTCTGATAACAACGGTCACAGCAGCATCGGGTTCTGAGCATACACTTGACAGCCGTTGTCTGGTTCGTTCCCACATCTACTGAGGCAGAGGGCTGGGGGAGGGACTCCTATCCCATAGTAGCCGGGGACCAGGGCTCAGAAAGGTTGAGCAAGTTGCCTGAGGTCACCCAGCTTGAGGGCAGCAACTTGAGATTCAATTGCAGGCCCATCCGACCCCAAACATGTCCCCGCCCCACACCCACCCCCTGGCCTGTCCGGGGGTTCAGCAGAGCTGTCTCCTCACACCCCAGAAACAGATGCCTCACCGGTGCTGCCCAGACCTTGACCTGACCCAGGAGCGCCCCTCGGAGAGATTCGCCTGCTGCCTGAGAGGCCAGGGTAGTGAGGTCTGGGGATCATTTTGCAAACTGGCAAGTGACACGGGACATCACATTTTATCACAGGGAGCAGAGAGGGATGAAGAGACAGAGAAGGCAACACTTGTCCAGGGCGCAATGAGTTAAAACTTACAGAGGTGCCCGTTTGGATTTTTTTAAAAAAATGACTGGGAAGGAAGAAAGCCTGAGTTTGAGGTTAGTTTACAAAAATCATAAAGAAAATAAGACGGACAGAAGGGTGAGGGTGGACGTGTCACCTCCCGTTTTGCTCTCAATGATGCTCTAGAAACTTCCCCACTGCTCCCTGCTTTCTCCACCTCTGGGGGGCAGGACGGGGGGAAGCCCTTCCATCTGCTCTCCAGGCTTCAGGGCCCACAGGGCCGCTGTGTCCAGGCTCCTGGCACCTGGCTGAAATTCCACGTGATCCCTTTTCAAGCCATCAGAAAGAGAGCAAATTAAAACAAGGCAGTAAAGAGCCTGCATGGAAGGCCGGCCTCATGGAAGCAAGTTGCCTGTGCTTTGTGGCCTAATGGCTTTGCTTACTGCCCGCTCTCCCCAGCCTGCCGTGTGTCTGGGTGTCCACGGGACATGCTGCTTTTAATGACCTCTTAGCCCCGGGGGGAGTGGGCGAGAGAGCAGCCTCTTAATCACACCTGCCCAGGTGCAGAGGCCAAGGAGGCTTTAACCTCCACTGTAGCTGGGGTCCCTGCTGTGAGAGGCCCAGCTTGTTTGGGGGGCACTGGGGCATCTGGGGGTGCCTCTGTCCTCATCCCCCACCTACTGACCCCTCCCACACCGTCTAAGTGACTTTTCCTGGCCCTGGCTCCGTCCCCAACCTGGAGGAGACCTGGCTGTATGAGTTTCCTACAGCTGCTGTAACAAATAATGACAAACTCTGTGACTTAAAACAATACAAAGGATTCTCTTACAGTCCCGGAGCTCAGGAGTCCTGACATCGAGGCGGGGGTGCGTTCGTTTTGGAGCCTTTAGGGGAGGGACCTTTTCCTTGCCCTTCCCAGCTCCAGGAGGCAACCTGCCTTCCTTGTGGCTCCTGGGCCCGCTTCACTCCAGCCTCTGCTGTTCTCCTCACATCTCCCTCCCTCACTCTGACTCTGCTGCCTCCCTCTCAGAAGGACCCTTAGGATCCCATTGGGCCCACAGGGTAACTCAGGTCATTTCCCCGTCACAAGGTCCTTCCCGTAATCCCAGCTTTAAAGCCTGTGTTACCATCTGCATGAGTTTTCCAGAGCCAGGTGCCACACACTGGGCATCTTAAAACCTCAGACATTTCTTCTCTCACAGTTCTGGGGGCCAGAAGCCTGAAATCCAGGTGGCGGCAGGGCCACGCTCCCTCTGAAAGCTCTAGAGAAGGAGCCTTCCACGCCTCTTCCAGCTTCTGGAGGCTCCAGGAGCTCCTCGGCGTGTGGCCGCATCACTCCCATCTCTGCCTCTGTCTTTACGTGGGCTCCTCTGCTGTGTCTCCGTCTCCACATACCATCTCCTCTCTGTGTCTCTCCTCTTATAAGGACACCACTGCAGTATGAAGTCATCTTAACTAATTACACCTGCAATAAGCCCATTTCCAAATATGGTCATATTCTGAGGTCCTGGGGGTTTGGACTTCAACATCTGTTTTGGGGGACAGGAGGAGGGCTGGTGGAGGCTGTGGGGAGTGGAAGGCAGAAAGGCTTTTGGGAGGTGGTCCTGTCCAAGGCAAGACATATAGGGGGAAGGCAAGCCTGGGTGAGGGGTGCCAGGCACGACGAGTAGATATCAGAGAGAGAGAGAGAGAGAGATTCCTGGGACCGTGAGGATTTGGGGCTTTTCTCCGAAGGACAGTAGGAATTTGCTGAGGGTGTTAAGCAAGGGTGTAAAACAGAGGTTGGCCAACTACAGCCAACGGGCCAAATCCACATCCCATCGCCTGCTGTACGGTAGGCATACTAAGAATAGTTTTTATATTTTTAAATAGTTGAACGAAATCAAAAGGAGCATCCTGTTGCATGACAGGTGACAGTGATATGCGATTCAAATTTCAGAGTCCGTAAGTAAAGCTTTATTGAAACCCAGCCACGCTCATCGTGGACGAACTGACTGTGGCTGCTTCTGCAATACGACCATGGAGTTGAAAAGCTGCAAAGGACCCTACGAGACCGCAAAGCCTCACACAGTCAGTATGTGGCCCTTTACAGAAGAGGGTTTGCCAACCCTTGGAGTAAAGGAAGCAGATTTACTCCTTACAAACTCTGCTCCGATTACAGGGTGGACGACGAACTGGACTTGGTCTAGGCTGTGGAGTGGGAGGACAGATGGGTCTTTGCCATAGACCAGGGTAGAGACGGTGGGGCTGACCAGGGAAGATGGAGCCAGGGAAGGTGGACAGTGTCTGCCATGTTGGCCTCAGGAGGGAGCTGACTGGGGGGCAGTTTGCACAGGCACAGCTGGCTGAGAAATTGGGGGTAAGCAGGAGAAGAGTGCCAAGATTTGGGCCACGACAGAGCAGAATGGATAACAAATAGAGAGCGGATGTGGACAGAAGGAGAGGCTTCATTCTGTTAAAGGTGGGAGAGACCTGAAAATGTCTACAAGTTGGTAGAAAGTTCGAGGGAGAAGTAGAGAGACGGGGTAAGTGACGGATCACACAGATCCTGCAGGAGTTGGGAGCGATGGATCATGGGCACAGAGGAAGGACCATTGGAAGAGAAGCCGGGAGCGGGCGTGGTTCACTGAGACAGGGCTCCGGAAGCAGGAGGGATTCCTCACAGTGGCTTCTCGTTCCTCCAGGGAAGGGGGTGAGGGAAGGGGTGCGGGCTGGGTGGTGTGTATGGAATGAAGGCGGAGGATAAATACGCAGACATGGAAACTCCTGGAAGGCCCAGGTGAGGTGGTACAAACTCTAGTTCGTAATGGGGGCCCCCAAAGGCGCGTGGTATTCTCTAGCAGGGCTCGGTGGCCTTACTGAGGGAGCAAGACGGGTGGAAAGCCAGAGTGACCCAGGGCTGGGGTTCTTCCAGGAAGCCGTAACAGATGGACCACAATGCCAGGGAGCTCAAGATACTGGCAAGATTGAGCCGAGATGATGATGTGACGTGTGGGCTGATTATGGACGATGGGGGCTGAGGGCATGAGGGCAAGAGGCTGGAGCTGGACCAGCGGCACGGGCAGAGCCTGCGGAACCAGGGCAGAGATGCAGGATCCCGAGCCCCACCCTGGCCCTGCTGAGGCCAGATCTGCATTTAAGACGTTCCCAGGGTGGAACCCTCCTACCCTGTTGCTGGGAATGTACATTGGTGCAGCCACTATGGAGAACACTATGGAGGTGCCTCAAAAAACTGAAAATAGACTTGTCATATGATCCAGCAATTCTACTCCTGGGCATATATCCGGACAAAACTATAATTCGAAAAGATA
Source organism: Delphinus delphis (assembly GCF_949987515.2). NCBI lineage: Eukaryota > Metazoa > Chordata > Mammalia > Artiodactyla > Delphinidae > Delphinus > Delphinus delphis. The sequence continues at coordinate 6,091,837 of NC_082701.1, forward strand.
CACGCACCCAGACGTACACAGCCGCACCATTTACGATACCCAAGACATGGAAGCAACCTAAATGTCCATGAATAGAGAAACGGATAAGGAAGATGTGGTATATATATATACACACATACACACACACACACCCACATATATACAGGAATATTAGCCATACAAAAGAAATAATGCCATTTGCCGCAACATGGAGGGACCTAGAGATAATCGTACTAAGTGACGTAAGTCAGATAAAGACATATACCATACGATGTCACTTACATGTGGAATCTAAAGTATGATACAAATGAGTTCATTTGGGTTCAAATCAGTTCGGCACCTACGAAACAGAAACACTCACAGACGTAGAGAACAGACTTGTGGTTGCCAAGGGGGAGGTGGGGTGGGGAGGGATGAACTGGGATTTGGGGTGAGCATTTGCAAACTGTTACATACAGAATGGAAAAACAAGGTCCTACTGTAGAGCGCAGGGAGCTCTATTCAATATCCTGTGATAAAACATAATGGAAAAGAATATGAAAAAGAATATATATAACTGAATCGCTTTGCTGTACAGCAGAAATGAACACAACTAGACTTCAATAAAATAAATTAAAAAAAAAAGATGTTCCCAGAGTGATTCCCAAGTACATCGCAGATGGAGACGAGGTCAAGGAGGTGGGTCTAGGACAGGTTCAGCGGGCGATGGGAGGGAGGTTGGGGTGTGTGGCCATAGAGCACACAGTCTGAATTTAACGTTTCAGACGTGACCGTCCCACGTGAGGACAAGGGCCAGGGTGTGGGCTCCCCAGTCCTCAGTTTCCTCCTCTGTGAGATGACTCTGGTTATTGTCTGATAATGAGACTGATCAGAGTCCCAGAGAATGACAGTCCTGAAGAACCCCACTTTGGCCTCGGATTTTCACTCCGATCGTAGCTGTGCCACTTGCCAATAAGCGAGGGATCTTAGACAAGAGGCCGAACCTCGTGAAGCCGGGGACACCACTCCTGTGTAACGGGCAAAATAAGGGCGGCTGCTTTCCAGAAGATACAAGTAAGGGCAGTTCTGCTCTAAGGCTTGTTTTGAAAACATGCATTTGTTCCGATGTCATTGATAGGTTAGGGAACAATCGGCGCATAACTTGAGTTTTGCATCTGCTGTGTGTGCTTCAGTCCGCAAGAAACACTGGGTAAACCCAGAAACCCGCACGCAGCTGAGCGGAGCTGCAGTCACCACAATCTGCACACCCGGGAGATCTCAGCTCCCGTGTGTGTGACGAGCTCACCCACCCACATCTGGTCTTACAACTCTCCTTTCCATTGCAGACAACCCTCCTTCCACCCTGCATAATAATTCACCGGCTGCAACCCACCAACGCCCGCTTTCACCAGCAAATTTCAGGCCCTTGGAAAAAGGCCAAGTACCGTACTTATTGTAGTCTTTACGCATTTCTAAACCACTGAGTGTTCGTGAACCCGAGCAATCATCCTCATTATTCTCCTCTCTTTGTTTACATACCCCTAATGAAGTTTTTTTAAAAAATAAATTTATTTATTTATTATTTATTTTTGGCTGAGTTGGGTCTTCGTTGCTGTGCGCGGGCTTCCTCTAGTTGCGGCGAGCGGGGGCTACTCTTCGTTGCGGTGCGCGGGCTTCTCATTGCGGCGGCTTCTCTTGTTGCAGAGCACTGACTTCAGTAGTTGTGGCAGGCGGGCTTCAGTAGTTGTGGCACGTGGGCTCAGTAGTTGTGGTGCACGGGCCTAGCTGCTCCGCGGCATGTGGGATCTTCCCGGACCAGGGCTCGAACCCGTGTCCCCTGCATTGGCAGGCGGGTTCTTAACCACTGCGCCACCAGGGAAGTCCCCCTAATGAAGTTTTCGAGGGTGGCTCCCTCACCCCATTTCCCCCATTAGCCCTGTGGTTTCTACTGCACGATTTTGCACAGTGCGGTGACTTTTGCAAACGTTTTATACCTCATTTTAGCAGAACTGACTGACAAGTGCTTAGCTCGGGGTCTGACATTCCACATGCACTCGAGAAATGTGTCTTGATGTGTTTGCCGTCGTTATTAATCATTTGACCCAGAGTGGAGCGCCCACAATGATCCAGGCGCTGCGTTAGGCTCTGGGTGTCAACAGTGATAATAACAACCATAATAATAGCATGACCACCGTCTTCGTGGTATTGGGGTACCCTCAGCTCCTTACATTTAGATGAAATGTTACTGTTGCTGCCGTACCTGCTTAGAAAGGCCCTGTTCCCCAGTCCCAGGACCAGTCCCTCATTTCCTTCAGCCAGCCCCCACCCCTTGGACATCTCAGAATCTCAGGGGACAGAAGGGAACAAGGACTTGCTCCTCTTAGGGCAGAAATGACTCTGCCATGGTCCCTTTAATTACCACAAGGGATAAAAGCTAATTAATACTAAGGAGGGCGGGGCCGATGTGCATCCGGTGGGCACGGAGTGCAGGTGATGCTGTGAACCCGCCACGCTCTGCCCGACCAGCCCGAGCTTCCTGCATGGCTGAGTCCTGCTCCCTGGTCTTCACCGGACTGCCACTTTCCCCAGGCCAGATGTTTGTGGGATTACTGAATGCTGATTAGGCTGGAGGATGCCCCACTGTACCCCCGGGTTCCCCCCAGCTTGCCCAGGCAGGTCGAGGGGAGCTGGGAAGAGGCCCCCTGGCCGTGCTGCAATGTCTGCTGTTGGCAGCTCGGGCAGGGCGGGGTGTGTGGTGAGCTGCCCATTCCCTTCCCGCCCAGCCCTGGCTCAAGGTCAGAACTGATGTCCTTCCTCTCTACCTGGGGCAAGGCTTCAGGTGGTGCTGCATCTCTCCTTTCCGAGTCCCAAGGCTCAAGCATCCAGGCAGGGAAGGTGTCCACTCCCCGAGCCCTCCCCTAGCTCCCGGCTCTGGGTTGCCTCTCCCTTTGGGAGAGTCTTGGCCACACTTCCACTGAAGTCAGAAAACAGGCACCAACAACTACTAGTGTCCAGAGCTGTGCCGGGGGGCTTGGGAGGCAAATGCTCTAGGGTGTGGTGGGCACAGGTGGAGAAGGAGGGTTTTGGACTGTCTGTGTATTTTACTTGCTGTGTGACCTCGGGCAAGTTGCCTAATCTCTCTGTGCCTCCATTTCCTCAACTACGAAATAGGAGTAATAGTAACAATTACAGTAAATAAACCAGGCAGTTCTAACCACTTTACATGTGATAATGCATTTATTCCTCTTTAACTACCCCACGAGGTCAGAATTCATTTTATCCAAATTTGGCAGCTGAAAAAGATGAAGAAAACAAGGCACAGAGAGGCTAAGGAACTTGCCCAAGATCACACAGCCAGCAGGTGGCAGAGCCCCAGGAGGTGGCCCCTAGATTTTGTGCTCTTTACCACGACACCATGGTCCCTACCTGAAGGCACACTGTGAGGATGACATAATACCTGTCACGTGCTTATTAGGACAGCGCCTGGCATGAGGCATGTGGTAAGCACACGCCCAGAGTTAGCTGCCACTGGGATCATTCACGTTCTTCTCATTCGCTCAGCGTGTCCTGGGGGAAAGGAGTACTGCCCTAAGCCCCCTCTAACAGCCGCCTAATACCAGGCCCAACGCTTCTGCCCAGCAAGTTAGCCTGAGCAGCAGTGTCTGAGCTGCGGCTGCACATCCAATGTCAGCAGGTGACGGAGGCCGCCCCGAGCTCAAGGGTCAGAGCCAGCCCCCCGCTTCTCTGTCCTTCCCGACATCTGCTCAGACCCTGGACAGGGGGCCCCACAGACAAGCCCACCGGCCCAGACCGTTCTGGCCTCGGTCCAGCGTGACTCACCTCTGACCTCTGCCCATCCTCTCTGGGCTTTCCAAAGTCACCGGCGAAGGTGACTTCAGAGATACTTGGTGGAAGAGCTAGACCAGAACCGCGTTAATGGGGCCCTGGGGACCCGCCTGAGAGCCGCCATCTGGAAAAGGTGATCTGCGTGGGCTGCCGGGCACCGGCCAGACCTCGGTGGAGCTGGGAGCCTGAAGAGGGGGGCCCGCATGCTTTGCAGCCACTCCAGTGCGGATGTGGCGTCCACTCTCCCGTACATCTGGCCTGGCCTCGTGACTTGCCTTCACCCACAGAATGTGGTGGAACATTCCACAGCCCAGGCCTCAGGAGCCTTGCAGCGTCCACGACGGCCCTCTCAGACCACTGCCCCAGACCACCATGCCACAAAGGATGTTAAACCGCAGGAAGAGAGACAGGCAGCCCAGCTGTCCCCACCACGCCCAGCTCCCATGACAGCCCGCCGAATGCAACTTCACGAGAGCACGCAGGAGGGACCAGCACAGAAGCGACACATCACGGCTGTCTAAGTGACTGAGGTTTGGGGTGGTTTTCTGGACGGCAGGAGGTAACTGACCAGAAGCTGTGGCAGAGGCCAGGCTGGGCGTCTCCTGTGGGCGTGGCTCCTGCTCTTTGTATGCTCCCTAGGGGTCGAAGGTAAAGGAGTAGCTGCCGTGGCTGGAGCTTCTGGACGTGCCGTACTGTGCGCCGACCTCCAGGGACTGTGCCCGATCTCCTTTGGGGAGACTGTCTTTCTTGGGTACTATTCCCTGTTCTGCAGGCAGGAAGCCCCTCCCTGCTCCCTGCTCACACTGAGCTGTAGAACTCTCTGGCATCTCCCAGCCCCCAGGGGCTGCGGGTTGGAGCTGTAACCCCTGCTCCCAAACCCCCACCCCTCCTCCAAGCCCACCCCCAGGAGGCTCTGCGCCCCAGGGGACTTGGGCAGCCAGCTGGGAGCAGACCTCTTCCTTGGCTAGGGTGGGAAGTTCAGAATCACAGAACCCCCGGCGCCCCATCAGTCAGAAAGCAGAAAGTGGGTCACAGCAGAGACTCCTCCTGGCGGGACAAAGACGCAGGGGAGAGACCACCTGAATCCTCCCACATTGAGAAATCCCATGAACGGGCCTGATGGGTCTCTGAGGGGTATGGGTGGGGAGAGGGGAGTCAGCCCCCAGGAAGCAGGGGTCATTACCAACTCCCCAGGCATCTGTCTAGACCATTTGCCTGCCTGAGTGCAGAACAGAGTCCAGATCGAATTAGTTTTTGTGTCCTGGCTGAGAGCCAAGGTTGGGGGGTGCCCCTAGGAAGATCTGGGGAAGGGGGAGGAAAGAGAGAGGCTCTCAGGGCAACCTGGCGTCTCCAGACCAGCTGTGTGAGGAGGGAGAATGAACATCTCATTTCCATGCACTGAAATCTCCCTCATGACAAACATATGTGCCTCTGCTGGGGACCACCTCCCATCCCTCCCCAAGGACCTTGGTCATCTTCACACGTCCACTGCCCTACGCCCATCTTTGCGCATTGGTTACCAGGGATTCAGGCCAAATTTACATATGTCAATTTCGGGTGACAGAGGATCAGACCCTTCCTAATTCGCATGTTAAGTTTCCTTGTGGTAGAAATAAATAGCCTCCGCTCCTCAGAGAGCAGCTTTCCTCAGGGACCTTATCATGAAAGGCAGCGGCGATGCTGCACGTGCGTGATCTGTCTGCACTCTGCGGAGTCTGGGCGGACGTAGCCACCTGTCCCCAGGGCTGCCCGGATCAGAAAGTAGCAGGAGAGGAGGGGGAGAGAGGGTGTGGCTCATGTGTGCACACCTGTGTGTTCTAGACTGTTCCGTGTAGCGGGGCCACCAGCGGGTCTACGTCCCTTGCTCCAGCCCTGATTTGCAGCATGACCCTGGACGCGTCACTTTACCCCCTGGGCCTCAGTGTCTCCATCTATACAATGGGAGGCCTAGTAACATCCTCCTCCAACCACCCAGTGAGCATTAAACTCAGTCACGAGGGCTCACGTGGGCCATGGATGGGCCCCCAGAGCTGTACCAGTTGCACAAGTGTCAGTGAGGAGACGGGGAGCAGCTCCTCCCTGCCTGCCCCAGCTTCAGGGGGAACCTACGGCTTCAGGGAAATGCCCTCCCTGCCCCACTCCCAAGGGTTCTCAGGGCTGTGAAGCCTCGGAGTGATGTTCTGAACCACGGGGACATCAAGAGGACGCAGCGGATACCCAAGGGGAGAGAAAGGAGCCTGAGACCGAGGGCCTGGGAATGACCCCCACCCCTAGCTTGGTGTGTCCCCCGCACATCCTGAGACGCTCAACCTGACGAAGGAAAAATCACTGAACCTAACTGGGTCTTGGAGTCTTCGCGTTCGCCCGTACTCGTAGCCCGATGAAATCCAGGCAGCGCCGGATGGAGATTCAGGCGGCCTGGGCGTGAATTCTAACCTTGACGTTAACTCACGCCCCGACTCTGGGGCAAGTCATCTTCCTCTCAGGCCATGGTGGCCTGTAAGGTGGCGAGCTTGGCCCGGGGGCCGGGGAGCCGTCCTGTGGCTGTGACTGTCCCAAGGCCCCAGGCGAGGGTCCCCCGGCCCCCACTGCCCTCTGCTCGAGTCCAGCAAGGTACCACCTACTGTCCATCTCCAGCTTCCCCGGCAGTGGGGGGCCCACCCCCTGCCCAAGCCAGGACCCATTAGTGAGAGTGAGGAAACAGGTTGCCACGGAAACCGAGACAGCCAGTGTTTTAGAATCTCTTGCTTCTTTTTTTCCCTCTTTCCCCTCACATTTTGAACTTATTCATCTTAATTGGCATCATTATCGCAACGACACCCTGAGGTCAGGGGAGCCAGCCGTGCCCCTCGCTGCCCACCACCTGCCCTGGTCCTCCGGGGCCTCTCTGCCTCCTGCCCGCCTCTCTCCTGGCTTCTCCTGTCACTCCCCATCAGAGTGGCTGGTCCCCTTGGGTCCAGGAAGGACCTGTCCTAAAGCAAGGGGAGGCCTCCACCCCCGGGAGTGGGATAGGCCAGGTCTTAGGGCCTCAGGACCCTGTCAGGAGGGCACCTGTAGGGACCGGGCCAGGGCTGCTCCAGGTAACCGAGACCCCTTCCACCGATGGCCTTAGCCTTCACCAAGGCTTCAAAGAGCGGGACTGCCCAGAGGAGACCAGGGTACAGTACTGACACCTGGAGGAGCTGGTGCCTTCCATCCACGGGGTGAATGAGCGCTGGCCAGGCTCAGGGTCTCTGAGCCTCTGGCCTCGTCTGAGCAATGGAGCTGTCACACCCGCCCCCTGCATCCCACACCGAGGACCGAATGCAAATGCAGCATCGACGAAAGCAACTCCGTGCCACAGAAGTCCAGTCTACTGGGGGCAGGAGAGACCCCAAGAGGGACCAGAGGGTGGCCAGCCACCTCCAGCTTCTCCCCCCCATGCCAGGCCCCTGACTCTGGCTCCAGCTAGGAGAGTCTGGGGCGCACTGCCGCCTCACTCTACATCACTGGCTCTCAGTGGGGGTGACGTAGCCGCCCCCCCCCCCAGGGCACATTTGGCAGCGTCTGGAGACATTTTTGGTTGTCACATTTCGGGGAGGGGACTGCCGGCATCTAGGGGAACAAGGCCACGGACGCTGCTACACACCCTACAATGCACAACAAAGGATAACCCCGCCCCAAACGTTAAGAACGCCCAGGCCGAGAAACCCCACTCCCGTTACTATCTTCCTCACGGGCAGCACGGGGTGTCTTCGGAGGGTCCCTCAAACTCTGCTCCCACCCCGCTGCTGCGGGCCCCCTTGGGCGCACAGGAAGGGCGAGCAGGGCAACTTGCCGCAGCCTCCCCTCAGCCCCGGATCCTTGGGAGCCGGGAGAGGGGCTTCCGGGTCAGGGAGAGGACAGCATGCTCGGCCGGGGGCCTCTTCCTCCTCTCGGTCCACCTTCCCCACCCCTCCCGGAGGGTTACGACCTTTCTAACCTCGTTAACTTTTTTTTTTTGCGGTACGCGGGCCTCTCACTGTCGTGGCCTCTCCCGTTGCGGAGCACAGGCTCCGGACGCGCAGGCTCAGCGGCCATGGCTCACGGGCCCAGCCGCTCCGTGGCATGTGGGATCTTCCCGGACTGGGGCACGAACCCGCGTCCCCTGCATCGGTAGGCGGACTCTCAACCACTGCGCCACCAGGGAAGCCCTAAACTCGTTAACTTTTAATTACTACCTTCCCTCTGCCTCAGTAAGCTGGCTCCGTGCCACGGACATCTCTATTAAAATTCAATTTATGCTTCATCATAACTAATTCCTGCACTTCAGCTTTCTCACCAGCAGCCTTCAATTTTCAGACAAGATGTCCAAACTCATGGTCAAATTGGAGTCAGTTCGACCCCGAAGCGGTTGCATGTAGACAGATGGGATCTGGCTTCGTTGAGGAAGAAGAGCCCAGGCTTCCCAGGAGGGTGGGGATGAGGCCGGGGCCGAAAGAGTAAGGTGGGGAGAGAGGTAGACAGGATTCGTGATTTATTTGGTGGCTTTCAGGCCACCCTTTCCACTTACAGAGCCGTTGATGACCAGATACTCTTTTGCATATTTGATCTCATGGACCTTCTCCACCCCTGGGAGGTAGCTACTCGTTTTATTGTTCCCATTTAACAGACTGGGCAACTGAGGCAGGGATGAAGTAGTTTGCCCAAAGGCATACAGTGAGTCAGGGTCGGGACTGAGATTGCTATTGAGGGGATGCTGATGCTGAACCTTGGAGTATCAGGTAGAAGAGGTGTGTAAGGACAGCACAGGTGGAGGAGAGAGGTGAGCAAAAGCACAGCGATGTTTAATAACAGAGACCATCAGGAAATCCATCCTTCAGCCCATTAGTGCAGGGGGTGGGTGAGAGAAGAGGCTGGAAAGAGAGGCAGGACCAGGTTACACGGGGTCTCGAGCGCCCCGACCCAAATCCTCCAAAGACCACCCACCACCTGCAGGATGCAGCTCAGAACGTTCTCCCTGGCGTTCATGGTTCTTCCTCCACCATCACGTGCTGGCTGTGCCTCCCCCAGCTCCCAAGGCAGCACCGGGCATCAGCCGGTCGCCACCATCACACTCCTCCCGACCGACATCCGCTTCTTCACTCCTGTTTTGCCTTGAGGATCCCCGACGCTCAGTGCCTCCTTCACTGGCTCCTCAACTTGCCCATCCCCACTCTCCTTAGGTCACCGGACATCCGTGTCCCTAAATCTAGCGGAGAGTTGCTAGCATCCACAGCAGTTGACACAGTTGACCACCTGGTCCTTCTCGAAACACCCTCTTTCCTTCCATAACACCCCAGTCTCCGTTTCCTTCCTCCGTCTTGGCCTCTTGGCCTCATTGTGCTGGGCTGGCTGTCACCTCCTTTCTTTTGTCCACCTCTGGGACCCTAGCGCTCTCTCCCCTGTGCTGGGTCCAGTCCCTCCCCTCCCCCTCCCCATGGCTGTCACAGTCACGTGGACTTCTAAATCAAGACCGTCAGCTCGGGCTTTTCTTCGCATCCACTTGCTTGTTGGCCTTCTCGACCTGATGTCTGGTCAACCACCCACCACCACAAGCAGCAACGTCCCGCAAAGCCCCTGCTCTTCCGGTGCCTCCTTCCTCAACCGCCCCACCTTCCTCCCTTTACTGGCCACGCCCAGCTGATGGAGTCTCATCAATTCCATCTCCTACAGAAGTCTCACACCCATGCATTCCTCCCATCTCCACTGTCACCAAGATGGTGCAAGCCATCAGCCGCTCCCACTGTGACTGACCAGCCCAGCTCCTAACCGTTCTCCTCCAGTCCACTTCCCACCCAGCTGCTGGGCTGAATCATTTTTAAATGGACATCCGATTGTGTCCCTTCCCTGTGAACAACCATTCAAGGGCTCCACACAGCTTTTCGCAGAAGATAAGAGCACCCCAAGACAGAGGACAAGCCCCACCTTGGTCGGCCCGTCCACTTCTCCAGCATCCTGCCCTCCCTGGCCTTCGTTGGGTGCCCCCCCGCCTCAACATGTGTACGCACCGCTCCCTGGGCAACCCGCCCGCCCGCCACCAGCCCTGGCTAACTCTGCGCATCCAGGTCTCAGCTGCCTCACTAACGTCTTCTCTGGCCTGTGCTTTCCCTCAACAGCACTTATCAAAACTGGAGTCCCGCGAATTCCCTGGTGGTCCAGTGGTTAGGGCGCCGCGCTTCCACTGCAGGGGGCAGGGGTTCGATTCCTGGTCTGGGAACTAGGATCCCACGTGCTGGGCAGCGCGGCCAAGAAAAAACCCCCCCAAAACAAAAAAACAACAAAAAAACTGGAGTTCATTAATACCTGTAGAATTATTTAACTCTGCTTCCCCTCTGGACTGTATGATCTGTGAGGGCAGGGGTCTTCCTGTCTTATTGAGCACAAGGTCAGCAGCACCCAGCACCTGCTGCACCAGGAGAGCTGCCCCCCATTCACTGCCTGGCCACACCCAAGGGCTCTTCCCTTCTCCATTCAAGCTCGACGACTTCCAGAGGCTGCCCGAAACCTCTCTAGGATACTCTCTTGGCCTCCAGCACCTGCTGTGGCTCCTCGGCCCAGGCGCTTACAGGTCATGAGTGCACACCTTGCCCCTTGGCTGGAACCAACATTTCTAAAGGGCAGCACGAAGGGGGGCTTTGGGGGGAGGGTCTGGCACTGCCTTTGGTCTTGTCCTCCTTGCCTAGCTCTATGCCAGGCAGGCAGAAGGTCCTAAGTCTCCGCCTGGTGAACGAATCAGCATCTTCTGATGTTTCTTTCTTTTTTTTTTTTTTTTTTTGCGGTACGCGGGCCTCTCACTGTTGTGGCCTCTCCCGTTGCGGAGCACAGGCTCCGGACGCGCAGGCTCAGCGGCGATGGCTCACGGGCCCAGCCGCTCCGCGGCATGTGGGATCTTCCCGGACCAGGGCACGAACCCGCGTCCCCTGCATCGGCAGGCGGTCTCTCAACCACTGCGCCTCCAGGGAAGCCCAATCCTGATGTTTCTTCATCAGGCTTGGAGGGAGAAGACCTGGCCCATCTTAGTCCTATGACTTTGGGCCCTGGGTGGGGAGCTGAACCAGGAAGATGCCTCCCTCATGTCTCTTCCCTTAGGAGTTGCTGATGTCCAGGGATTGAGAACAAGAACTTAGGTGAAAGTGGCCCTTGCGGGCCAAGCATGGGGTGGAGAGGCAATGGGAGAGGGCACAACAGTGAGAGGCCCGTGTACCGCAAAAAGAAAAAAAAAAAAAAAAAAGAGTTAACGTATGTGAAGCGCTTAAAGCAGGCCTGGGCCATGCTACGTTCCATACGTTAGCCGTGAAGAGTTCCTCTGCCGTGGTTGAGAAGGCTAGCTGGGGCCATGCCCAGAAAGCTGGGCCCTGGCAGTGCCGCTGCCCTGGCAGAGGACAAGCACGGCAAGACAGCTCGGAGCAGGGGGCGGGACACAGGCTTGGGGTCTGAATGATCCTGGGTGAAACCTGGCTCTCCAGATCTGGCTGTGTGACCTTAGGCAAGTCGCTGGACCTCTCTGAACTGTGATTCCTAGCTAAGAAGCAGAGATAATAATAGCACCAATCTCCCAGAACCGCTGTGGGGAAGCGTGTGGCTTGGTTCCTGGCACCCACGTGGCACGTGCCCTCTGGAAAGCCCACCAGCCTCTGCCTCCCTGGCCTCTGCTGCCTGCTCTCATGTCTAAGGGGAGGCCAGAGGAGAAGGCAGAGACAAAGCAGCTGGCACTGGAGCTTCTTTTTTTTTTTTTTTTTGCGGTACACGGGCCTCTCACTGTTGTGGCCTCTCCCGTTGCGGAGCACAGGCTCCGGACGCGCAGGCTCAGCGGCCATGGCTCACGGGCCCAACCGCTCTGCGGCACGTGGGATCCTCCCAAACCGGGGCACGAACCCGTGTCCCCTGCATCGGCAGGCTCAACCACTGCGCCACCAGGGAAGCCCTGGAGTTTCTCTTCATCCTCTCCTCTGAAGGATTTCAAAGGTTGCAGCTACTCTGCAGGGGTCCCCTGTTTTGTGACCACAGCCAGGGCCATCTCACGCGTGGGTCTCTGCCTCGACCGGGCTTTCTTCTCCCCACCACCGAGCCTGTGCACCTCCCAGATGCTACAGCTCCACCATAAAGGATGTCAGGCTGGCAGCAGGGCTGAGGACACAGCGGGGGCCAGCCAGACGCCCGGCCTGGCTCACCTGAGCTTCCCCTCCACACACCTGCCCGTCTCCACACCCAGCAGGGCCCATCTGGGGCCTCGGAGGACGGACTCAGCCTCAGCTGGTCTCACACCCACAGGCTTGCCCCCCAGAGGGTCTGAGGGGCCCTCGGCTTCTTGTTTCTTGGGCCAGAGAATGACACACAGTGACAAAAGTGGGGCAGAAGGAACCCAATCAGGAACCTGTGTGCATCTGTGCAGAAAGGGCAAAACGCACTCAGGTGACGGACCTCTTGGAGCTGCTCCCAGGATGAGCCCAGCCACATTCTGGAACTTCTGTGAGCTTCGTCTGCAAAATGAGGGTAATAACACTTCCTAGTGTTGCTGTGAAATGATGTATATTAAGTTCTTGAAAGCGAGTGAGTCTGGATAAACAGTTTTTCTATGGATACGCGTGCCTGACTGCGTGTGGGAATGTGTGTGTGTGTGTGTGTGTGTGTGTGTGTGTGTGTGTGTGTGTGTGTGTGTGGTCTGCCTAGCTGATTTGTTTTTCCTATTTGATTTTAAGTGTGAGACTAATTATGGCAGAAGGCGTACCCAGGTGGGACAAAATAATCTGGTTGAAGACTCTGCCAGGACACGGTCACAAGGACGGGAGGTTAATGTCCATCCCCCTTCCTCCCCTACAGCCACTGCCTGACCTGCCATTTCTTGGGCTGGGGGGATAGTCCCAATGCATGCAGCCCTGGCTGGTGACATGGATGCAAACGGAGGCTGACCTGATTCAACCTGGAGAGATGCCCCCCCATGGGAGGGAAGGGGGGTGGTGGGAGAGGCTCCAGAGGCAACAGAGAGGACCTGACCTTTATGTGGGTTTACTAACCCATAGAGTCAGGAAGTCACGCAGACACATCTATGTGCTTTGCACGCTCATAACCATTAAATGTGTATATGAGACTTAAAGAAGCATATATATAACCAGAGCCCTGGGACCCCTTGGAGGAAGGTGTGCTCACCTGCACACGAGATTTCTGGCGGCTTTGTTATTTGCCTCATTATTCTATCAAGATGATACCCTGTAAAATCCTAACAGGTACCCTTTATTTCATGTCTGTTGCACCCGGGACTGGATTTGTCCCATAGCATCTCATTTAATCCTCACGATAACCCCCTAAAGTAGGCATTACCGTGCCCAGTTCCAAAGTGAACAAATTCAGGGTGGCTCAGTATTTCTGCCCTAAGTCACAGAGCTAGTAAGCGGTAGGAGTGTGATTGTATTCACGCGGGCCTAACCCCAAAGTCCAGGCTATTTCCACTCTGCCCCCATGGATGGATTCGGACCCACAAACTCCCCAGGGTCACCGGTACTCAGAAGGAGGCACTGACTTTCCTTCTTGTAGATTTCTCTCTCTCTCTCACACATACGCACACCCCTGGCCCATTCTGGTACAGATCCCACTGAGAATAAACACCCCTGGAGACTGAATGGGATGCAAACTTCTTCCTTTGGAGGCGGCGTGGGAAACAGTTAAATTTACGGCAGTGTTTCCAATCTTCTTTTCACTCAACCTGCTGAGTCAATTCAGCCATCCTTCTGCCTGAAAATTGGATATTATCACTCGACTCAAAACCTGGAGTTTGATAAAAAAAACAAAAACAAAAACCTGGGGTTTGGATGAGATAGGAAGTCCTCAGCAAAAAGCAGTGGTGAGACAACCATAATGAGAAGCTGCTGACCGAGCTCCTCCATGATGGGATTTTCAGTAGGCATTCATTCAAAAGCGGAAACGAATATTTTGTTGAGGCAAAAAGCAAGAAAGTGCTAGAAATCCACTGGGGACATGTCAAAAGGACTCAAGATCCAGCCTGAAGAAGCTCCACTGGCCAACTCTGGGTGACTACGAGTGTCCAAATAATGATGGGAATGGATTAACTTAGGGAAAATTAAATAGAAAAAATTATCCGTGAGTTTGTACTGATGCGAAATTATTTTAAAGGGGATGAGAAAGGAAAGATCTCTTTCAAGAAAGAATGCCAAGTGGGCTTCCCTGGTGGTGCAGTGGTTAAGAATCTGCCTGTCAATGCAAGGGACACGGGTTCGAGCCCTAGCCCGGGAAGATACCAAATTCTGTGGAGCAACTAAGCCCCTGTGCCACAGCTACCGAGCCTGAGCTCTAGAGCCTGCGAGCCACAACTACTGAGCCCACGTGCCACAATTACTGAACCCTGTGCGCCTAGAGCCTGTGCTCAACAACAAGAGAAGCCATGACAATGAGAAGCCCACACACTGCAACGAAGAGTAGCCCCTGCTCACCGCAACTAGAGAAAGCCCGTGCACAGCAATAAAGACCAACACAGCCAAAAATAAATGAAAGAAAGAAAGAAAGGAAAGGAAAGGAAAGAAAGAAAGAAAGAAAGAAAGAAAGAAAGAAAGAAAGCGAGCCAACTCATATAAGTAAAAGGAATGATGAAAAATCTGCTTATCACAACCACCTTGGTAATAATAATCGATTCAGGTAAGACTCATCAATGACTATTAAACCACTGGGTGGGAAATTCCTGGGGAGGAGAATATTCACAGAGTCTCAAGTCATCATTCAAAGGAGAGACGATACATCGATACCTGGACAAGGGAGAAATCTAGTAAACATCACCTTGACCAGTTGGTAAGACCCACCATCACCGATAATGGCGCAAAGTGACTTCAGGTGCTTGTAACTGTGAAGCGTTGAAATGGACGTATATCTACGTAATATCCTTGGAGGACATCTTGCAAAACTGGCTGAACTCTCAACAATGGCAATGCCGTGAAAGATAGGAAAGAAAAATGAGCAACAGTTCTAGATTTAAGGAGTCTAAAGAGTCATGACAACTGAATCCAATGTGCGGTCCTTGATCAGATCCTGTACTGAACAGCAACAATAACAATGTCCACAAAGGATCTAATTGGGACACGTGGAGAAATTTCAATGTGGACTGTGTGTCAGACAGCAGTATTTTATCAATGTGCAATTTCCTGAGTGTGAAAAGTGTGTGGTAGTTCTGTAGGAAAATGCCTTGCTTTTAGGAAATTCTGCTTAGGGGTGAAGTGACGTGATGTCTGCAACTAACTCTTAAATAATTCAGAAAAAAAGATGCATGCATCTACGTGTGCATAGAATGAGCAAGAGAGAGTACAAATGATACAAAATATTAACAACTGGGGAATGGTAAAAAGGTATACAGGTGTTTACGGTACTATCTTATAACTCTTCCAAGATTTGAAAATTTTCAAAATTAAAAAAAAAGAAAGGAAGGAAGGAAAAATACCTGCTATGAGCCAGGCCATCACAGGAGGCAGGGGTGGTAAAGTGGACACAGGGGGCTACTGTCTGCCCCACCACCCTTTTCCCTTCTTCTGCTAAGAGCTCTCACCCTCCTTTCCACCACGTGGCTCTAGTGTGGGAGCTGCTGCGCAATGTCCTATGGCTCGGAGTAGACACATGATGCAGGCCTGGCCAATCACAGCACTCCATGCTGCTTCCCATTGGGATTGGTCAGGGCAGATCCAAGCTGGACCAATCAGAATCCTTCCCTGGGACTTTCTACATGGAACTCCTATGGCGAAATTCCTTCTACTCTGCAATCATGTGGCTGTGAGCCTGTGATTCCCAAACTTATCAGTGTCACTCACTGCATGAGAATGAAGTCTGAACCCAGAGGCGGGCACAGCTGAGCAGCCCAGAGGGGAGAGGGCCTGGCAGTATCAAGTTCTTGGTTCTGAGATTCCTGGAACCTCCAGGAACCTGAGATCCCTGGAACCTCCAAGGTGCCTGAGGCTCTCACTTCATTCTGTGGTTTATTTGCAGGCTCTCATATAAATAATTAGAAGGCAAAGTATAATAGGACGTATTATGGACAATCACAAAGGGCAGAGAGAGGCAGAAATGAGTGTGTGTGTGTTTGAGAGAGAGAGGGAGAGAGATTTATTGAGAACACATATGTGTACTATCAGGAAAGGCTTTCCAAAAGAGCTGGAACCCTGCAGGAGAGAGACAGAAGGTTCTGAAAGGGGCAATATTCCAAGTGGAGGGGACAGGACAGTTTGGACAAAGGCAGAAAAAAGGGCATGTGGAAGGAACTGTCCTGGGACCTGTGGTGTGAGGGTCCTGTTTGGTGGGAATGTGTTACCGCAGATGGGAACAGCAAGAGCTAAAGCAGGTGCTGTCAGGAGCAGAACATGAAGAGTTCTGAAGGCCACACTGAGGAGTGTAGATCTTTCCCTGTGAGCACAGCTCGTTTTTTAAAAAAATTAATTTAATTTATTTATTTTTGGCTGTGTTGGGTCTTTGTTGTGGTGTGCGGGCTTCTCATTGCGGTGGCTTCTCTTTGTTGTGGAGCACGGGCTCTAGGCGCGTGGGCTTCAGTAGTTGTGGCACGTGGGCTCAGTAGTTGTGGCCCGCAGGCTCTAGAGCACAGGCTCAGTAGCTGCGGCGCACGGGCTTAGTTGCTCCGCGGCATGGGGGATCTTCCCGGACCAGGGCTCGAACCCGTGTCTCCTGCACTGGCAGGCGGATGCGCCACCAGGGAAGCCCACAGCATATTTTTGATTAGAGGAAAATCCTGATTGACTTGTCCTCGGGCACACGGCAGGCACATGCTGCCACGAAGAGTAGCCCCTGCTCACCGCAACTAGAGAAAGCCCACGCACAGCAATAAAGACCCAACACAGCCAAAAATAAATGAAAGAAAGAAAGAAAAGAAAAGAATCCCCTGCTGTAACAGCCAGCCTTCCTGGGGATGAGGAGGCAGGAGGATGAGTTTCCCGAATGGACGTCCATTTACGTCTCCCTGAATAACTTCCACCCAACTAAGCTCTGAAATGGAGCTTTGTTTTCTAGAACGTGCAGAGCACAGTTAGCAGAAAGATGCTTAGGATACACACGGAGGAGGCGATGGCTTCAGTCTTTCTTCAACGGGAGGCCGTGTGGGGGATGGTAAAGAATTCTAGTCCTGTAGTTATGTGACTTATATGTGAAGCCCAACTCAACAACTTGACCTTGGGTGGACTGTTTCATCTCCCTAAACCTCAGTTTGCTCGTCTGTAGAATAGAGAAAACACTGGAACCTACCCATGGGATTGCTGGCAGGATTAAACAAGACGCTCTCAGAGCGCCCATCACGCCGTCTGCCAGGTAATACATTCTTTTTCATTGCCGATGACTGTTATCATCATTACCATCATCAACAGCTGCACCCTGACAACCGTTTGGATGCCTCCAGGGACAGGTTGCTGACTGTGTCCCGAGGAAGCCCATTCCATCGCTGGGCAAGTCTGAACCGGAGGCTGAGCCAGGATCTGCTTCTGTGTAAAGCCCACCCCACATCCCTGCAGCTTCAGGCACCAAAAGAATGGCTGTGAAACAGATCAAGAACCAACTCTCCTGCTCCTCCTGGGTCCTGCCTCCAGCTCAAGATGAGGGCAAGGGCACCATTAAGAGCGTGGCATGCCATCAGCGTGCTCCTGGGGTGCCCATTCAGGCATGTTCAGTATCTAAGCGGCTGCAGGGGCTTTTCATGGGCACGGTCAAAACTGCCCAGGGTGCCAGTTTTGAATGGCTCTGGGCCCCAGCTGAAAACCATCACGGGGACCACCCTGGGAGGCTCCCTGGAGAACCGAGGCCCAGAGTGGCCAGCCCTGGAGGGCCTCCTGCATCCTGGTCCCGATCTCTCACCAGCCACAGAGGGGAGGGTGGTCGTCCTGCCCCGGCCTCTCCTGGCCCCTCCTTTGCCAAACTGGCCACGCCCACTGAAACCAAGCAGAACCTCGTGGGGCTCCTAGGCACCAAAGTCTTTCTGTGTCCCCCATTTCTTGTATGTAGGGAATAGCCTTCAGCCTCCATGACCTTCCCTGAGTCCCAAAGGGCAGATCAGAACAGCTGCTAATCAGGGAAGGGAGGGGATGCAGAGACAAGGGAGGAGCAGTCAAGAAACAACAGTGCAGCCTTGGGGCAGGTCCTGGTCCCTCCTCAAGGGACACACACAACAGTATCTTTGAGCTCGTTACAGAACTAAAACCCCCAACAAATGAAAGATGAACTAATGAAGCGTTCTTCATTCCAGAGGGAAGGTCACAGTTTGATAACCTCAAGAACCACAGAAGCTCATCAAGAGGCCACCTGAGGAGCCTCCCTGGTGGCACAGTGGTTAAGAATCCGCCTGCCAATGCAGGGGACACGGGTTCGAGCCCTGGTCCAGGAAGATCCCACACGCCACGGAGCAACTAAGCCCGTGCGCCACAACTACTGAGCCCGCGTGCCACAACTACTGAAGCCCGCACGCCTACAGCCCGAGCTCCGCAACAAGAGAAGCCACCGCAGTGAGAAACCCGCGCACCGCAATGAAGAGTAGCCCCCCGCTCGCCGCAACTAGACAAAGCCGCACACAGCAACAAAGACCCAACGCAGCCAAAAATAAATAATAAATAAATTTATGAAAAAAAAAAAAAGAGACCACCTGAGGCCAGATTAAAGGAGTGCAGGCCCTGCATACACCCTAATCTTATCAGTAATCCCACCCTTGAACTATTGCTATAAAACTCCTCACCAAATCATCACAGGTTGGGACACAGTTTTTGAGGGCATGAGCCCACTGTGTCCCCCTTTGCCTGGCAAAGCAATTAAGCTATTCTTTTCTACTTCACCCCAAACTCTGTGTCTGAGATTTGGCACTGGTGCACAGAGGCCGAATTTTCGGCTCTCATCACCATCCCATCCAGGCCAGGGCTGGGGCAGAAGGAACCTGGGCATGGGGGTCACCCCAAACTCTGGCCCCCCTGCTTCATGAAGAAAAGGATGGTTTTCTGGAAAGGACCGATTCTCAAGCAATTAAATCCCCCTCCTCTCGTTTGCATTCCTGTCCCTGGTGGCAGATTTGTATCAACATCCCCAGGGCAAGACAATCTTGTTTCCCCAACAAAACCAATTATGCACATCAGGCCTGGGGATTAATCGCCAGGCACAGGGTCAGGAGCCAATAAAAAAGGCCGAGATAGGAGGACAGAAGCAGGGGGAAGGAGAGCCGGGAGAAAGGCTGGAGGCTACCCGGCTTGGGGAGTAGCTGCCCCACTGCTCACTCTTCTGGTAGCAAACTTGCTCTCACTGAGACCCTGTTTCTCTCTCTCTCTCTCTCTGTTCTCCCTTATCCCCATTTGGCAGTGTCCTGGGGAAGGAAGGGCAGCCCAACCCAGAGCCCAGTGCAAGGGCACAGCAGGAAGTGGAGATAAGCGCAAAGGCCCTGGCGGGGGAGGTCCCACCTCCATGTCCCCCCTGAATTGCCCTCCCAAATAGAATCTGTCTGCCCCTTACAGACCCCAGGTAGCTGCATGCCCTACCCCTCTGCTGGACCCAGGCCCCTCCAATAGCTTCCCCGAGAGAGCAGGGCTCTTCTCGGTGGGGAGGGGAGGTGGGGATCTGGTCACAGCCGTGGCCACAGTCTAGCTGCTGGCAGCGGGCTCCCCTACCTCAGTCATCACCTCTGCCCCGTCCACGGTTGCCTGGCCACCCAGCCATCTTCTGCTGGGTGCAGCGGGGCAGCGTCTTCTCACCCTGGGCAAGGGCGGCCTTGGCCCCCTACTTCTGTCACCCCAGCCTCCCAGCAACACTGGAGCAGGGGCTCCCCCACCAAAACTGCCATACGGCGCCCCTGCCCAGTGCCCTGGTACCCCCTCAGGACACAGCAGGACCCTGGCGGCTGGGTGGGAAGAAAGGGGCGGCACGCTTGCCTGTACTCCAGAGAGAACTTGGTCAGCTCCCTGTCGTTGTGGAGCCACTTGAACTCCAGTGGCCAGCTGCCCTCGGCCATGCACGTGAGTACCAGGCGATTCCCTTCCAGGTGCACCTGTGTTCGCACCGGCTCCGTCTTGAAGTAGGGGGCCACGTCATCTGCGGGAAACAGAGACACAACGTTGCTGGTTATCACCGGCTCACCTGCCTGCGGTTGCCCAGCTGGAGCCCGGAGGCCCCGAGGCAGACGGGGCAGGTGCAGCGGGTAACCTGCCAAGGTCACGTGCCTGAGCAGAACTTGTCTTCAGAGTGAGTTCTCCCCGCCACCCTCCTCCCAGACCCCACCAGCTCACCGCCACTGCTGCCACCCCTCCGCTCCAGTACCTTCCACCTCTCTCCCCTTGGGATCCCCAACCCGTCCATACCCTTTGCTTTGGTTTCTCCTTCCAGAGCAGAAGGGGGGGGGGGTCGACGGCGCTTACTGCACTTCAGCCAAAGGGAAAGGGAAACAGGGACACCCGCGCTGACAGAAGTGGCGGGTGACGGGGCTGCCCTGAATCCTGCTTCCCAAGGCTGGAGGAAACCCTGCAAAGGCATCAAGGGCAGAGTCCCTCCGGTCGGCCCCCTCCACTGCCAGGCTGTTTGATCTTCCATCCCGCGTCCTGGGCCAGCCTGCCTCGGCCTCCCCGTTCACATACCAGGCTGCCGTCGGGGCAGAGGAAATGGCACTGCTGGGCCGTGGGTGTGGGTCCAGCGCTTGCTATGCTCCCTACCCTAACCCTGTGACCTGACTCAGTCCAGCCAAGCACGAGCCCCCCCCACCCCCCGCACCACGGCTGCCCTCGACAGAGACAACACACTCCGGATCCCGGACTTAAGGGGACCACTGAGACCAACCGCTTTGGGTGGAAATAGAGGCCTTCCGCTCTCTGGCCAGTGGGGAAAAGGGCAGAAGTGAAACAGACAAGGGGGTTGACAGAAGGACAGGGAGAGAGGGGGGAACGGGGAGAGGGCCTCCAAGCCCATCATTGAGCAGACCTGCCCTTTAGGGGCTGGGCTGGGCTGGGGGAGGAGCCAGGATCTGGAGATGACACAAGGACTGAAGCACCTGCTAGGTTCTGGGCTGTTCCTGGGGCTTTAACATATGCTCATTTAATCCACACGCAAGCCCACAACCAGACACCATCATAATCCCCTTTTAGAAAAGCGGTTAGAAACCCGCCCAGGGCAGCACAGCTGGAAGGGGAGGAGCCAGCCCTGCAGGCTAGACCTAGAGTCCCGCACCTGCCTTGATGAAGGTGGAACGTGGATGGAGGAGAAGACGGGCTTAAGGCGAGACTCCCAGAGTTCGTGCCGCCGCCGAGCCCTTGCATCTGACAGATGGAGGGAGCGAGCTCCAGAAAGCACCATTCACCGGCTCACCCACGTATCACCTGGCGCTCACAGCAGCGCTCCCGTTGTGGTAAGGGATACGGCTCGGGGACCCCACGGCCACGTGCCGCTAAAGGGGAGTCAGGTCCAGACTTGCCAGACGCAAGTGCAAGCACCTTCCACCCATCACACTGCGCCCCGAGGGGCGGGCAGTGCTCAAAGCCGGGAAGCTGTTGGCGAGCCAGGCACCGGGCGTCCCGACCTCCAGCCCCGTGGTGGGGGAGGGGTCCTGGCACCACGTTCCCGTCTGTGCTCAGCCTGCGACTCCCAGCTGCCTGGGCGTGGACAAGCATTCATCTTTCCGAGACTCAGTTTCTCCACCAGGAGACACGGGAAGAGAAACAGCCACCTTGATATCTCAAGGGTTCAATAAGATAGGAATTGTGAAAATGCTAGGTCCGTGCTTGGCCCAGAGTAAATGTTCTGCAAATGTTCAGTTCTTCCCCAACATCAGAGAGTGGGTGTCCCCACCAGGGTGGGTGTTCCATCATCCTCGATGCCCCAGATGTGCCTTGGTCTGAGTGCTAACTTTCCCCTGGGGGTCCAGAGGGTGAAAACCATAAGACACTATTCTTTTGGCCTAAGATATGGAACAAACCAAAGAAGAGGAAGGGGCACGTGTCAGGAGTCGGGGAGGGGGTGACTTCAAGGGTGGCAGGGAGTGAATCAAGACGCGGCCTGGCAGGCTGGTCAGCCCACTAGGGGTGGGGGCGTCGGGGCCCCTCCTGCGTCACACGTTGAATCTCTGGAGCGTCAGTGGGGCCTCACCCTCAGATTTAACTGGAATTGGGCACCCTTGGTTTTCAGATAAGGTTCAGCATCTGTGACAAAGCCTCACTCTGAGCTTACGCACAGACTGACAACTCGAGACAAGCCGTCACGCAGGTCTGGGGCCCAGGTCCACCTGCGGGCTGCACAGCATCTGCATCCCCTCCGTCTCCACTGGACACTGCGTGGCTGGGTCTTCCTTGAACCCCATCCCTGCTACTGACCCTCCCCTTGGGGGCCACTGGAGGGCAGGTGCAGACACGCGCAAGAGGCGCACCCTGGACCAGCCTGCCCCACCTCGTCTCTCTGTGTGACCGCGCGCGTTCCCGTCTCGGAGTTGACGCTACCTATTCGCAGGTCTCTCCCTCACTCTTCACGACCTGCTACCTATTCGCAGGTCTCTCCCTCACTCTTCACGACCGTCATGTGAGCACACTGCCTTCAAGGTGGTTGAAAAGGCGCCTACTGATATGAAGAACCTAGGGGCGGGACAGGAATAAAGACGCAGACACAGAGAATGGACTTGAGGACACGGGGAGTAGAAAGGGTAAGCTGGGACGAAGTGAGAGAGTGGCATGGACGTACATACTCCACCAAATGTAAAATAGATAGCTAGTGGGAAGCAGCCACATAGCACAGGGAGATCAGCTCGGTGCTTTGTGACCACCTAGAGGGGTGGGATAGGGAGGGTGGGAGGGAGACACAAGAGGGAGGGGATATAGGAACATATGTATATGTATAACTGATTCACTTTGTTATAAAGAAGAAACTAACACACCATTGTAGAGCAATTATACTCCAATAAAGATGTTAAAAAAGAAAAAAAGAAAAGGCGCTTCTTCTAGAGTGTGTCTTGGGAGAGTGGCCGCCACGCCGGATCCCTCGCTTTGGGGTCCTAGCGCACCTCTGGAGGTGGTGGAGGGCAGAGAGGGAGGCAAGCCCCCATTTGCCAAGGAAAACGATTCCCCACCCCTCGGAGGCAGCTGGCTCGCTCTCAGTTTAACAAATGGACACGTTCGCACTTCAAAGGCGCATTCATTCTCCAGCAGCTTCCAAGAGCCCTTTGAATCGAGTCTTTAAGAAGGGGGAAGGGTGAGCTGGGACAAAGTGAGAGAGTGGCATGGACACATATACACTACCAAACGTAGAATAGCTAGCTAGTGGGAAGCAGCCGCATAGCACAGGGAGATCAGCTCGGTGCTTTGTGACCACCTAGAGGGGTGGGAGGGAGGGAGACACAAGAGGGAAGAGATATGGGAACATATGTATATGTATAACTGATTCACTTCGTTATAAAGCAGAAACTAACACACCATTGTAAAGCAATTAGACTCCAATAAAGATGTTAAAAGAAACAAAAAGAACCCTCTGTTAGTTCCTGTCACCCCCCGTTTGTTTAAAAACAACAACATTCCCAGCCCCCACTGATTAAATCCCTTCGAGGCGGGCCGACTCAGAGCCGGAACAGTCGGTGCGCGCGCGCGGGCACACGCGCTCTGCACCCAAACCCTCGCCTCCGCAACTAGGCTCCCTGGGCGATGCGCCCCCATGTCTGCATTTGCCAGTTCGTTCCTCACGCTCTCCCGGGGGTGGGGTGGGGTGCCAGTCTGGAACCGAATGGCTTTTGCTTGGATGAGTTGATTCCAGAGGCCGCTGGAGACAATGACTTGGGGGAAGTGGAGGGGGGAGGGATGCGGTTAGCCTTTCCTGAGAACCTGCTGGGTACCCAGCTCAGAGCTGCATCCCTCATCCCAGGTTATCCTAACAAGGCGGTCTGGCAGAAGCCGAGGTTCCCCTCCCCAAGTCCCTGCTATGCGGTCATACCTCCTTTTCCTGAAAGGCTAAAGGCCCCCTCCTCTCTGGGTACAGGGATTTGGGAGGGAGGCCCTATGCAGAGCTGAGAGCCAGGGCAGGGAGTCCAGGCAGGCGGTTTTCCTGGATGGACTGGCCCTGCCCCAAAGCAGGGGGACTGGGAGTGTGTGAGCCATCGAAGGAAAGACTCTGATGGGAAAAGGATGCTGGTGGGAACAGCAGCGTGTGCGTTTGTGTGCGTGTCTTTGAGCGTCTGTGCCTGTGTGCATCTGTGTATGTACGCAGGTATGTGTTCACGTGTGTCTCTGTGTATATCTGCATGCATATCTGATGGCATGTGTATCTGTATGTCTGAGTGTGAATCTATGTGTGTGTGTGTGTGTGTGTGTGTGTGTGCACGCGCACGCTTATGTGCAGGAACAGATTTCTGTGTCATGACTGCACAAATCATTGACCTTGGGCGAGTTACTTCGACTTTTTGCACCTCAGTTTCCTTAGCTGTAAATTGGGGATATATTTGTTGTGACGCTTAAATAAATTAAAAACCATAAAGTGCTTAGGAAGGTGCCTGGCGCACGCTATAGGAGAGGCAGCTATTCTATTCTTGATCGGATATGTAGATGGGCAGATTCCCTGGAGGGAAGAGCTCATACCCTGTTGGCAGGGGCCAGCAGCTCCTCTCAACCTTAGTTCTAGGACTGTGCAGTACACAACTTGGACTACTGTACACAGCAGGCCTGCTAGCCACGTTCTCAGTGGGAAGGGATAACCGGAAATGGAGGAGAACAGTGGACAGAATCAACACTTTGAAAACACACACACAGAGGATTTTTTAACTAGACAAAGTGATTTGAAAGTGCACATTTTAAAAGACCACAAAAGAATAGCCAAGAAAATTCTGAAAAAGAATGGTAAGCAGAGGAGACTAGCACAGATATTGAACTCTATTATAAAGCTGCAATAATTAAAGAAGTGTGTTCTTGTCCAAATAGACTGATGAAGCAATGAACGAGAGAGGCCAGAAATATGCCCCGATATATATGGGATATTTAAGACAGGACGAAAGTAGAATTTCAGGTCAGTGGGGAATAGATCAATTATTCAACAAATGGCGTTGGAAAAACCAGGATGCCATCTGGGGAAAAAAAAAAATCAAGCAGGATCTCTTCCTCACACTTTACCTCAAAATAAATTCTAGATGGATCAATGTTTTAAACAAGAAAAATGAAATTCTAAAAGAACTAGAAAAAAATCACCGGGGTTTTAAAATATACAATCTTGGCGAAGCAAAAGAATTCGCCAAGTACTTTCTAAGTACTACACAAACTCCAGAAAGTCATACAACAGATTGATACCTTCAACTATATAAAAATCTTGCGTGGAAAAAAAATGTCCATAAACCAAAGACAACACATGACAAACGGGGGGAAAATATCTGCAACTTCTATCATGGACAAAGCACTCATCTTCCTGATATAAAAACTATTCCCATAAATCAGTAAGAAAAAGATGAACAAGCCAACAGAGAAACGGGCAAAGGATATGAACCGTTCACGGAAAAGAATTGCAAGTAACTCTGAAACATAGACAAAGATGCTGAACCTCGTGATAAGAGAAAGGCAAGGGAAATGCAATAAGACACTTTTTTTTTTCTATCACTTCGGCCAAGATCTGAAAGTGCGATAATACCCCGGGCTGGCCGGCCCGCGGAGACCCGGGTGTCGCGCACACAGCTTTGGGGACTGTCCTTGGTACCCCACCTATGCAGAACAATTTGGCGACTGTCGAAACTAAAAACGCACCTCCCCATCCCCCAATCCTTCAAGGAATTTCTCCTCCACACACACCCGTGCACGAGTGAAGTGACAGCACTTCATGGCAACACTATGTTTTGTAACAGCAAAAGCTCGGAAGTGACCTGAATGCCCGTCAAGAGGGTGATGATGGTTAAAGAAATGATTGCACCTCCAAACAATAGAATTCTCTATAGCGAAAGGCTCTGGAACAAATTTTGAGAGCTACTGGTAAGTGAAAAAAGCAAGGTGTAGAATGGGGTGTGTGATCTGCTACCACTTGTGCACAAGTTTGGTTTGTTTTTTTTTTTTTCAAGGATAAAAATAGATTTGCCTGTATAGGCGCAGGCTTTTTCTCGGGGGTCACATAAGAAACTGGGCTCAACGACGCTTTGGGGAGGAGAACTGGGGGGCTGGGGGCTGGGTGGGGAGGGGTTTACTTTTTACTCTACGCTTTTTTGCAACTTTTCCGTTGTGTCCCACAGGTGTGGATTGCTTATTCATAATCCAATGTGTTTATTGCTTATTTATAATCAGATGTGTACACACAGATGCAAACACGTATGTGACTGGGCAGGGTCAACAGTCGCGGGCAGCCCTGCTGGTGACGCAGGAAAGGACAGGCCTTCCGTGTGCACGGGACACGGGGGTGTGGCATGGCTGGGGGTCCCTGACCACCAGAGCCTGAGCCTCTTGAAGGAAGAGCCGCCTTCAGAGGTGGACAAGAGGCCTGAGTCCTGGGCTTCCTTCTCGTTTCCCAGAACAGCTCAGGGGGCCCCTGGCTGGCTTTTCCTCCAAATTCCCACTAAATACACTTATCGTCATCCTTCTACTCCAAGCTCCAGGCGAAATAGCCCCACACAGACGCTTATCTCAACTTCAACCTCTCCCCTCCCTTCAGCCCCCAGCACAATAATGTCATCTTTCTCTAGGGGTCCCCCCCCAATCTCTCCTGGGATTTGACTTCCCAGCCAGCCCAGGCCTGGGAACCCCACCTCCCCTGGAGCCAGACCCTTGCCAGCTGGCAGTGCCAGTCAGGGTGAAGACCTCCACCCACCACCAGTGCAATTAGTTGGCCAAAAGGTGTCCATCTGCCCTCCAGAGCCAGCTTCACGGGGCACCGGGCCTGGACCAGTCCCCTTCCCAGCTCTGAAAGACCCCAAAGCCTTTCTCTTTTAGCAGCTCTCCCGCAGTAACTACTCAGCCATCGGGAGTGTCTCTGGAAAGCTCGGGGACGGGGTGGAGGTTGGGATTCTCTCAAACGTTCTCAGCTCACCACCCCCTAGCTTCTGCACCGTCACCTTTGTCCTGGATTGACCTCCATGCCCTCCTAACTGGTCCCCACCCTGGAGCTGGCTGGTGGCCACAGACCTGAGCAGGCTGGGCCCCGGGTCAGAGGAAGCAGGGGCTCTGGACAGGCCCCTCTCCACAAACCCCACTTCTCCCTACACATCTATTCCTGCTGCCTTTATTTCATACGACCTATGCAACTTCCCACACATCAAGTGCTTTATGTCCATCTCTTCAGTTAAGTGTCACGAGAACTTCTCAAGGATGGTACTACCTTTATCCCCATTTTACAGACGAGAAAGCTGACACTCAGGAACGGTTGGTCTTTTGACCTTGCCACACAGATGGAAACCCAGATCTGGCAGGTTCTAGAGTCCTGGACCTTTCTGTAGGTGGCACGGGGCTTCCTTGAGCTGTCCCACTCTTCACATCCCAACCCGTGGCCTCACGGGTGGTAAGTGAGGGATGGTGGCCTCTCTCAGGGTCGTGGCTTTGAAGCCACAACAGGGGCCACGCCGGTTGTGTGGCAGGGGCATTCTTACCCCAGCCTCCAATGTCACGGCCCTAGGACTAGATTGGGGGTGAGGGTGAACCAGGCAGGCTGACCGGGCATAAGTCCAGAGGATACTGGAAGGATGATGGGGCAGAACCGCCCAGGGGAGACGGGTCCACCTAGGGGTGGAGTTTTGGAGGGCTGGGCTATTGGGGTGCAGGGAGAGAAGCCTGGGATTAAGGGAGGTCCGAGTCCAGAAGATGAATAGATGTGGGCGGGAGGGGTCAAGTAAGACGAGGCAGGGGTCGGAGCCCCGGGGGTTCTTGGGAAGGAGCCGCTGACCTGGGGCCCCCATCCCAAAGCTCTGCTCCCCACGTAAGCCCCCAGGTACCACCCTTTCCCTAGGGTCTGGCTTGAAGGTCCCAGTGGGGGAAGAGAAGAGAAACTGGGTTTAAATGCCAGTTGCTATGCCAACTAAAATGTGACCTTGAGCAGAGTAACCTCCCGAGTCTCCCTTGTCTGTCCATGGAAGAGATTCCAACCCCTGCCCCAGAGGCTGCTGGGAGGACCAAGGGAGCGAACGTATGTCAAATTCGGAGCTCAGCGCTTGGCACCTACGGGATGCTCTTTCTGCCCTTCAGACCCCTGGAGGTGACTGCATGGGGAGGAGATGGGGAAACGGGAGCCAGGGGCGCTATCACTGCCCCACCCGTCTCCCCTGACTCAGAGGCATCCCGCTTACAGAGCCCATAGTCTCCTGAATGCCTCACATCTGAGCCTGCTGAATCCAGCTCCCTCACGGCCACTCCAGGCTGGCTCAAGAATCAAGTCTGGCTTAGGGATGGCTGGTGAAGCCTGGAGCAAAGGTTCAGGACCTGGGTAGGAACGGCTGGAGAGCTGCAGATTTTGCATAATGTCAGTGATTCCTGTTGGGGAGCTGCCTGGACGGGGGCTCAGGAGTAGGGAGCTGTGGGACCCGGAAGATCAGCCATGCATGGGGGGGTTGGAGCCCTGCCCCCACAAGAAATGTCCGGCGTGCGCACAGCAGGCAGATGCTAGCAGGAAGAGGACCCCGGGCTCCCCAGCTGTGCCCCTCCCATGCCTGTCACGGCCTGTTGGCTCCTGCCCACCCAGCCAGGGCCTCGAAGCCCCCCAGCCCCCTGGTTCCTCCCCTCCGGCTTCCCTTCTCCCCACTGCCTCGCCCACAAATGAGATGCTAATTTATGCCCCTTCCCTGTCTCCCGGCAGATGCCCGGTCCAGCCTCGGTGCTGCCTGCATGCCAAGTGCTTCATTAGCTAGGAAAGGAGGCTCTCGCCCGCCTTAATCTAATCCTCGCCAGTGACCTTCAGGAACCAGGCACCTTCTGACGTCGGGGGCCTGGCGGGGGGCGACAGTCAATTATGCCTCGGCCTCCACAGCTGCTGCCGAATGGATTTCTCGCTCAGAAAAGCATCTCATGGAACGGATCATCAATTTGTTTGAATACACATCTAATCTGATTAGGGGGCGCCCAGCCACCAGGGTAGCCAGCCCGACTGAGCCCCGACACGGCCCTGGGGAATGGGGAGTGGGGCCGAGGGGCCCAGCCTGGTGAAGGGCGGGGGTGTGTCCCAAGCTCCCAGCCACCCTCTCCCAAGCCAGCTCCGCTGATTGTACATCCAGCCAAAAAAAAAAAAAAAAAAAAAAGCCACAGTCCTGCGCGCTGCCCCTCCGAGGCTCCAACGTGCTGTGCTCTGTAACTCTCTTCCTGCTGTCCAGCTCCACGGCCCTCAGACTTCTGGGATTACGTCCCTTACAGCACGCAGGACGCACACGAGAGCCGCACGCGTGGTGACTCCCATGCTAGTGTGTCAGCCATGGGAAGGTGGGGGTGGGGCTCCTTTGCCGCCCGGGTCCCAGAGCTTGGCAATGAGTCTGACACGCAGGAAGCCACACAGCCATGAAGGAAAAAGCCAAGTGAACTTGCTGTTGAGCTCGGCCAGGTCACCTCCCTCTTGAGAGCTGACATTCCTCTATGTTCTTCCAGCTCCGGCATTGCCAGGTCTGAGCAGTAGTGTGGTCTGTGACCTGGGAGTGGGGTTACTTGGATTTGAATCCTGGCTCGGCTACTCACTAGCCATGTGACCCCGGACATCTCTCTGAAACCCCTCCGCATCTCAGGGTCCTCAACGGAAAGATGGGATAATAGTGGTGCCTATCTCATAGGCCTATGGAGAGGGGAAGGGGCTCGGCCAGTGCCTGACACAACGCACCCACACAAGGGGGTTTGCTATTATTCCTCACCCTTACTTGGTGTAACCTCTGCTCGCCCATCTCCCAGCCGGGGCCTCCCGCCTGGACCGCACAGGTAAACTAACGCCGAAACATCCCCAGCCTTGCGTGAAAAAAGATGGTTCTCACTTCCGATGGGTTTATTTTGCAATTAACAGAGGGGAAGGGAGCGCTGTCATACATTTCAGTTGGAGGGTTCAGAGATTAAACTTATACCATCGATTAGAATGCTTTTGCCTAATGGTGCTATTATCATTTTAGTGTATTCAGATTCATTTCAGCTATAAAAGCAGTGATAACATTTTCCCTATCTCCTGGAATCTCTTCCAAGAAGCTCCACGATGCCGTGGGGATGACACGCATCTTCCCCTCAGTGACCCCCAGGAGGGTGACCAGCTTGGAGCGATTCTCCAGTCTCACAGCTGGGACCTGAGACCCCCAGGGATGAAGGGCTTGCCGAAGCTCAGCTTTGGGGGTCAGCTGCCTGGCCAGGCCCACGGAGACTTGTCCCACATGGCATCTGTCACTCCCCCAGCTGATTCTCTTGAAGATTCCCTCGCAGGTGAGTTCTCTCCATCCCGTGGGTACCACTCTCAGCCTGTCCCCTAAGCTCTGGGGATGGAGAAACGTCCGCCGCCCGCTGGCCTGGAAAAGCCGAGGGCAAGGGCTGGTAGGCTTGGGGATGCTTCCAAGGACCCAAAGCCTGGGGATCCCCAGTGTCTACCTTGGCCAGCGACGGCCCCACCGGACACAGGGCGCAGAGGGCTGTGCGAAGAGAGTGCACAGCGTTCCCAAGCTTTGGGTGGCTCGCTTCCCAAGGGTAACCTCCTTTTCTGCCTCTTTCCCACCCTTGAGAAAGGCCATGCCCTCCAGAAAGATGGTGCTCCGGGCCTGAGGAAGGGGAGATAGGGAGTGAGGGAAGCTGGTGGAAAATGTGACTTAGCATCGGCCCCAACTTCCCGGGTGGGCAGTTGGCCTCACCACCCCCAGATGGGTGCTATCAGTGGCTCTTCCCCACCTCCCCTTCCCTGGGTCAGGTGGGCAGCTCAGCCTTGGGAGAAGGGAAGAGAAGGGGACGTGTTTGCTGCAGGCCTAATGCACGCCGATCTCCCTGTGTTTTCTCTTTTAATCCTCCCGGCCACCTCGGGGGCGAGTTATGATTCCTGCCCTTTTATTTCTCTCATCAGAAGCTCAGAGGAGATGGGTCACCTGAGAGTCAGAGCCGGGTTTCGAACCCACGGCCGCCTGCCCTCCTGCAAGGCCTCTGAGGTCAGCGCTGCGCCTGGATCACAGGGAAGGACTCTGCGGCCGCGCCTGTGGGGAGGCTGAGAGATGGAGCTGCCGTCGCCAGGAAGAGCACACATTCATCAGGCTGGTGACCCCAGTGTACCGGCGCTTTGTGGCGTGCGACAAAGACCGCGGAGCAGAAAATTGGAGTTCAATTTGCCGTCCATCCCGTGCAGCGCTCAGCCCATTCCAGTCCCTGGCAGGCACCTCTGCGCTTCATCATAAATAATAACACCACACAGCTCGATGGCCCTTTCCGCAGTTACAGGCGCCGAGCAATTTACAAGTTGGATGACACACAGAAGCCCGCTTGCGCCTGCCGGCACACACGGCCCCTCCCCAGTCACTGCACGGGCACTCATGCCACCCTCCTTTCCAGCTGCCACCACCTGGGGGCCGTGCCCACTCGGAGGGAAACAGGCCCTGGTGCAGCCCTGACTGCCTTCCTTCCTGGCCCTGGTCACTGGCAGAAAGCCCCCCAGGCCTGGCAGGGACCGAGTCCTTGCTGCCCCTGCCGGACCAGCAGGAGGCGCCGCTGTCTCTCTCTTTCCTCCTGTTTTAGAAAGAGTTTCTGGATCTCTGATCTGGCCTGCCTTTGCCATCACACAAAGTCCCATTTCTCGCCTCTGAACCTCACGGGGCGGGGGTGGTAGCGGTGGCACAGCAGTCATTGAGACCCAGCCCTTCAACCTCCCACTTAGCAGGCGAGATGCCCAGGGGCCCACGTTAGCTGCCGCGCTGAGACCAAGCCCAGGGCTCGGGCGCCCAGTCACCACCTGGAACAGCCACGTGGAGGCAGCCACACCCAGGGGCCTGGGGCAGACCTGCCGGCTTCCTCTGAGCAGGCCTGGGGACTTTCCAGCAGGCAGGGGCTTTGGGGCGGAGTATGCAGGGGGCTCGGGCCACATTTCTCCGTCTTCCCATCAAAGAGTGCACATGTATGAGTCAATGTGTATGAAACATCCGGAAGAGATAAATGCATAGACAGGACAGAGATTGGCGGCTGCCAGGTGGTCGGGAGAAGGGGGATGGGGAGTGACTGCTTGATGGGTACAGGGTGTCCTTCTGGGGAGATGAAAATGTTCTGGAATTAAGTAGAGATGCCGGCTGTACCACATTGCAAAGGTACTCAGTGCAACAGAACTGTTCACTTGAAAGCCATTGATTTTACAATATGAGTCTTATCTCAGTTGAGAAAAAAACAAGTAAATCTGGTGACAAGGTCTCTCCCTGTCCCCCTACCTCCACTCACCCCCCTCCAGACCTGCCCCTCCCCACTCTCTGCCCCCAGCCCCATATGCTCCTTAGCGGTGAGGGCAGGGAGAAGTTCTAACAGCTCTTTCACATCCTAAGAGGTCACCTGGCTCTTGTCTTCACCTCCTCCCTGCCCTCCCCTGATGGGATGCTCAGGGCCCCTCCCAGTTCGGGCGAGGGGCCCACTCTGCAGGTTACGGAGGATGGGCTGGGTTTCTAAGCAGTCTCACGGGCACAGGGCTAGAAGCCCATCCCGGTTCCAAGTGAACGCCCT
The DNA here is from genome assembly GCF_949987515.2 of Delphinus delphis. Classification (NCBI taxonomy): domain Eukaryota; kingdom Metazoa; phylum Chordata; class Mammalia; order Artiodactyla; family Delphinidae; genus Delphinus; species Delphinus delphis. The sequence goes on from NC_082701.1 coordinate 6,124,209, forward strand.
CCCCGGCCGCTGCCCAAGTTGACAGGCTGTTTGAATGAGGGCAGAGGGACTTCCCTGGCGGTCCAGTGGTTAAGACTCTGCGCTTCCAGGGCAGGGGGTGCGGGTTCGAATCCTGGTCGGGGAACTAAGATCCCAAACGCCGCGTGGGCAGCCAAAATATTAGAAAAAATAAAAAAGAATGAGGCAGAAAGCCTCAGCTTCGCAGGTGGACCACGGGGTCCCCTCTCTGTGCCTCCTCGGCGCACGAGAGTCCTGCGTCACTCCCCTTGCCAGGTCTCGGTAGGATTCGCTAGGATAGAACTTAAAAGACCAGGATCCCAGGCCTGGCTGAGGGTTCATCCTACGGGGTCTGGTGAGGATCCTGCGCTCCGCTCCGGGCCTCAGGTGCATTTTCTTATTCTCGCCACACAGCAGCATGGGGTAGGATTCACCGTCCCGGGGTCCAGAGCGGGATGGCGTCTGGCAGGGTTGAGTCCCTCCCACGTCTGGTGCCTGGGAAGCGGCCGGGGTGGAGTGACGGATAAACACCACAAGTCAGCTTTCTCGATGCTCCCACCAAACCCAGGGTCACCAAAAGCCAACCCAGAGTGTGAACGCAGGAGGAGAAGGGGAGCCCAAGATGCGGGCGGGTGGGCGGCCCCAAGCGCAGGGGGGATGAGGCCGAACTTCACCCTGTCCCAGGCTGCAGATGGCCCCGCTGCCCGCCCGGCCCTGGCTTGGCCACCTCGGCTCACGTGTCCTGGTGGCAGGTGGCCTTTCCGGACAGCAGCCTGGTCTCCGGCTTGGAGAAACAGAGGGAACCCGCTGAAAGGAGGGGCGTGGTGGGGAGGGGCAGAGACAGGTGGCAGTGTCCCCACCCTGCTCCAGAGGCTGCATTCATAATCCTTGCCCGGGAGCCAGCCGGGACTCCCCATCCTGCCTCTTCATTCTGTCACTCTAAAAACCCAGAGCCCATCTGTGGTGTGTGAAAGGTGGCCAAGCCAGAGGCTGCAGGAGGGGCTCCGGTATCCGCTCACCGCTGTTGATCCCCTGACCATTACCCACCCAGGGAGGTCAGGGGGCCTCCTCTCCACTCAGCGGCTCCCCTTCCTTCTCTCGCTCCTTACGCCGTGTCCCCAGATCTAATCGGGCTCCCCAGCCCTCTCCGGAGAAGCCTGGGCCTAGCAGCTGATGCCGACGGCAAATGAGAGAGACGGAGACCCAGGGAACTCATACTAATGAGGGACACACCAGGTTGACCGAGAGCATCTCCACGGGTGCCGCGGTTCACGTCAAAATGGGGTTTATGTTCCTGGCGCTGGGGCGCTGGTCCCCAGCCCTCCTGTGTGCGGGGGGCGAGGAAGGAGGCGGCTGCCTGGGCTGGACATCAGACAGAGCCCTGGGCTGCAGGCCAGCCCGTCCCAGCTCTGACCCCAACAGATGAGCGCCCGTGGCCTCCCACTGGCTCCATGCACCCCAAGCGGGGAGCGTCCTTACAACTTGCCTAGTCCAGCCCCTTTTGTTGGCAGACGGGGAAACGGAGGACGAGGGGTTTCAAGGAGGATTCGAGCCTAGCTTTTCTGACACCAAGTCACCCTGTTTCACTTGATAGCTCTTGGCCTCATTTCTCCCATCTATAAAATGGGCACAAGGGCTTAACAGACGCCCACTGCTGTCTTCCAAGTCTGGCCTCCACCTTCCTTGATGGAGCGAGGTCTGGGTGCCACGGAATGGTCTTCGTGGATTCCTGCTATACCCCCGGTTATGGTTGTACTATGTTCCCCCAAAGATATACTGAAGTCCTAACCCTGGTACCCGTGATTATAAGCTTATTGGGAAATACAGTCTTTGCAGATGTGATCAAGTGAAGATGAGGTGGTCAGAGCAGGTCCTAATTTAATATGACTGATACACAGAGCGAGAGACATGGGGGAAGATGGCCGTGTGATGCCAAAGGCAGAGACTGGAGGAAACCTTTGACAAGTCAAGGAATGCTGACAACACCAGGAACTGGAAGAGGGAAGGAAGGGGTCTCCCATGCAGCCTTTAGAGAGAGCGCGGCCTCCAGAACTGTGACGCAAAACCTGCTGTTGTATTAAGTCACCTAGTTAGTGGCACTCGGTTATGACAGCCCCGAGAACCTGATGCACCCCTCAAAGTGACCCCCCCAAAAGCCAGCATCGAGCGGAGCCCCCTGCTCTGTGGAGGTTTCACAGGTGCTTCCCCCCAGTAGAAGGGAGCCCCCCTCTTGTGTTCACTGAGCCACCACAGGAACCCTCAGGGGTCCCCGCATCTTCTGAATGCCCCGACTGGACTCCAAGCTGTGAGGGGACACATCTCAGTCATTTTTGTGCCCTCGGTCCCTTCCCTGGCTGCTTGCACAGAGTAGGAACTCAATACCGAATGAAGAGAGAGTGAAAGGAATTCTCTTGTTTCCAGAGGCTTCTGTTATGATCTCTGACCGCCTCGCCCCCGACCGATCGCTGCCCAGACTCACTGGTCACCTCTGATGCGCAGTCCTCAACATGCCCTCCTGACCCCAGCCTCATGCCAGCTGCTCTGCCCTGGGGCCCCAGCTCCGCTAATGGTGACTGACGACACCCCACGTGCCAGGGAGCTCACGGCAGCCAGGACTGGCATGTTGGCAGGAGGCACCTGAGTGATGGATGGCCTCGCGTAGCCTTTTCCAATTCATTCCCCAGAAGCCAAGGCTTTCTGGGAAGCAGAGCGGAGCGGCCGCTCCACCGCCCGCCCACGCACACGGCCAGCCCCCTTCCTAGGACCGAACCCCCGCCATCCCCCGGCGATTGGGGCACAGCCAGCTGGACGATATTTAGCTTTCCCGGGCTCAGAAGGTAGATGAGATGTTCCTTGCGCTCCCCCTTTTCCTGCAGGGACCCGCCATCCAGAGACAGCGATCTGGGAATCGTACCCTTACTGCCCTCTCCCCTCTGGCTCGGCTGGAGAAGTGACCCCCAGCCAGGGTCCCACACCCCCGAAGCCAGCCTCTGTCCTTGGTTATGAGGACCAGGTGTCCCCATGCTGTGTGTGTGTGATCCCTGAGCCCAGGTAGGTACGACTGTCCATTGTACAGATAGGAAAACTGATGCTCCAGTTCATGAAGTGTCTCAGCCCAGGCGACACAGATGGCCAGTGTGGGCACGAGGATCGGAACACAAGGCTGTCTGTCCCCAAAGTCCATGCTCCTTCCACCGTGACACCTGAAGCGGGCTGCAAAGGCGAGGTAGCCACCTCGGGGTGCTCTGTCCTCGACCACCCACGAGTCCCAGGGAGGCAGGGACAAGAGTTCCATGAGCACATCGTTCCCGTGGACACAGGCTTGCCCGGGGTCCCAAGGGAAAGGTCAAGGTCAGGCCCCCAGCCCCCCAGGGCCAAACCATCACACACGGCACGTGGTTGGGGCGATTGAGATCCACTTCCCCAGGACTTGTGTGACCTTGGGCAAGCCGGGCTAGGTCTCCTGGCCTCAGTTTCCCTTTAGGTCACGGCCAGGCTCATCTCTGCCCATCCCTCCCTGGGGAGCCAAGGAGTAAGCAAGGGATGGCGCTTGAGGCAAGAATTGAGGATGGGTGAGGGTCCTGTTGCCAGAATGGGGAGCTGATATAAGAAGGTGAGCTCCAGAAGCCGTCCTCAAAGGGCCAAGGCCAGGAGGGTCCCAGGAGACCTCTGCTCCCTGTCCGGCCATGCTCCGGCGTGGGGAGCAGAGGGCAACCTGGGAGCCGTGCTTTGGCAGTGGGCAAACCCAGCATGGGAAAGGGAGGCATTGACGGGAAGTCTTCAAGTTACGGGAAAGGACAATAAATTAAAATAATCGGGCTGTTTGGCTGGTGACAATGGATAAAACATGTGGTCCAAAAAAGCCTCACGTGAGACTGTCACAGGGATGAATGAGAAGGCGGGATCGGGAGAGAGCAGGGAAGAGGCTCACGGAGGCCGAGGAAGCTGAGGAGGTGGTGGGGGCCTGGCTGGGCCTCCTGACCTTCCTGTCATCCCTCCTCCGCCTCTCCTGACTCTCCGCTCCCCCTTGCCTTCCCTCAAAGCAGCACACTCAGCATCAGAGCCTTCTCTCCAGACACCAGGTCCTGCACTGGCCCCTCCATCCCCACTGAAGGCCCCCACCCCCCTCCCTAGAGTTTCTGTGCCTTGGACGTCCATCTCACACAAATGCCCGTGGCCCTCAGTCATAATATAAGGTACACATTTCATTCATTCAGTCATTCACTCAACTCCCTAATTCAGCAACTGGTTTTTTTTTAAGCACCTACTATGTGCTGGGAGATGACACGGTGAACCGGAAGAAAACCGCTGTCTTCCAGCTGCTCACAGGCTCACAGGGACATGGATGAGTCCTGTGACCGTGGAGGGACGCCTGTGACACATCAGGCCCACGGCGCAGGCACAGCTCGCCCCCCCAGGCCTGGAGGGACCATCAGGAAAGGTGGTCCCAGCAGCATCCTAAAGGATGTGCACCAGGCGGGGGCTGTCACGCGCAGAGGGTGCCACGTGTGCAAAAGCCAGGAAGCGTGAGAGAACAGTGGCTTCTGGGAACTTCAGGTGTTCCCGGACGGCGGGGATGGAGGGTGCAGGGTTGCGGCTGCAGGGCCGGGGGAGGTTAGCTGGCCCAGCGGCCATGGGCGCAGGCCGCTGCAGAGTGAACTTGGATTCAAGCCCTGGCTTCTCCAATTAGGAGCTGCACGACCTTGGGCAAATCACTCAGTCCCCTTGAGCTGATTTCCTCATTTAAGGAGAAGGAGGTGGAGATAATAGTGCCTGCCTCATAGAAGTGGGGCAAGGAAAAAACGGGAAAATGCAGAGGTATCTCCCAGCTGGGTTTTTGAATGAATGAATGGGGAGGGTTGAGGCTCCAGAGAATAAAGGGCTTATCAATTGTGCTCAGGAGTTTGGATGTCATCCTGAGGGCGGTGGAGAGGCACTGGCGTTTCTGAGTGTGTGCGCGCACGTGCGTGCGTATGTTCGTGCCCGTGCATCCTGGGGGCTTGTTGGGGGGGTAGGATCAGCCCAAGCTCCATCTCCCGCCTCTCCCAACTCTAGTCAATTTTGTTCCCTGCTTCCCAGAGGAGAGGACGGTCTTGAACGACCCTTGATGAGGATGGCATAAAGGACCTGCACCTTCTCAGCCCAGACAGTCTCAAGGTCATGACTCATCTCACTGACCCTTCTGCGAAGTGAACACCAATTACGGCCCTGGAACACAAAGACATGGCCACACCCGGAGGCCCTTCAGGCCGGCTGGAGAGATGGCATTCAAACGGGTGAGGCACCTTGGAGCACAGCCTACCTCAGCCCTGGGGACCAGGTGCCGTGGGTCCTGGGGACAGAGGGGGCTGCCGAGGATTAGTGGGGCAGTCAGGGCGATCCTTGTGAGTCACTGTCTCATGGATTAATCCAGTGGCTCTGGACTGTCAGCTCCGCACCGGCCTCCATGTGACACACTGGGACAGAGTGGGGACCAAGACCGTGCAGTCTTGGAGTTCATGAAGTGACATTTGCAGTTTCCTCTGTTCCTGCTGCAGTGCGGCGGGAGGGGCAGGGATGGAAGAAGATGAGTGCAGATGCCAGATGTCCATGGCGCGGGGGCTGCTGTTGGAGAGTCCAGGGAGAGATGATCTCCAGGGAGAGATGATCTCCGGGGAGCAATACCTCCTTCTGGAGACTTCACTTTCTTTTTAATTTTTAAAAATGTATTTATTAATTATTATTATTATTTGGCTGCGTTGGGTCTTCGTTGCTGCGCACGGGCTTTCTCTAGTTGCGGCGAGCGGGGGCTACTCTTCGTTGTGGTGCCCAGGCTTCTTATTGCGGTGGCTTCTCTTGTCGCGGAGCACGGGCTCTAGGCGTGCGGGCTTCAGTAGTTGCAGCACGTGGGCTCAGTAGTTGTGGCACACGGGCTTAGTTGCTCCATGGCGTGTGGGATTTTCCAGGACCAGGGATCGAACTCGTGTCCCCTGCATCGGCAGGCCAATTCTTAACCACTGCGCCACCAGGGAGGTCCCTGGAGACTTCACTTAAATCTTTCAGTCCCAGCGAGAAAGTATTTCCCTGTCCAGGGAGAGAGAGACGATGCTGAGCTGAGAGGAGGTGGTTTAGCTTGGACCCTGGGGGTGGTGAAACCGAGCAGGACCCTGTGGGCCTCCTGGGCACGGAAGCCTTTCGTGTCCCCCATTCCTTGTTTGTAGGGAACAGACTCCAGCCTTCGTGACCCTCCCTGAATCCCAAAGGGCAGATCAGAACGGTTGCTAATCAGGGAAGGGAGGAGATGCAGAGACAAGGGAGGAGCAGTCAAGAAACAACAGTGCAGCCTTGGGGCAGGTCCTGTTATCCCCTTAAGGGATACACATAACAGTATCTTTGAGCTCTTTACAGAACTCAAACCCCCAACAAATGGAAGATGTCAGCATTCTTCATTCCAAAGAAGACCACCTGAGGCCACATTAAAGGAACCAGAGAAGCTCAGTAAGAGACCACCTGAGGCCAGAGTAAAGGAGTACAGGCCCTGCACACACCCTAATTTTATCAGCAACCCCACCCTTGTTGCACCATTGCTATAAAACTCCTCATCAAATCCTGCCAGGTTGGGACACACAGTCTTTGAGGCAGGAGCCCGCTGTGTCCCCACTTTGCCTGGCGGAACAATAACGCTATGCTTTTCTACTTCTCCTCAAACCCTGTCTCTGAGATTCGATTCGGCACCGGTACCCAGAGGCCGAGTCTTCGGCATCAGCGACGGTCGGGGTGGAGAGAAGCAGGGGACGTGGAGGCAGGATGGAGACGGTCCTTGTTAGACTGTGGGGCTTGTCCGAGGGAGAAGGTCAGTGGTGATGGTTCCTAAGACCCAAACCCTGGAGCAGGCGCTGCTCTGGGGGAAAGATGCGGAGTCTAGTTTTAGGTGCGTGTGGATATCCAGGTGGATGTCCGAGTCTGGGACCCAGAGCCGGAGAAGGGTCACGGAGCACACACTGGACGGGAAGGGGAGAGCGACGAGGAAAGGGTTCTGACCCCTGCTGAGCACAGCTCCGAAGCCTCAGGGGGCTATGCACCCATCCTGGGTCCTGAGGCCCACCTGATGGTCTGTGCACACACCGAGAAAGCACTAACTCGCATTAAGTGCCTGCCTTGTGCCAGGTGGTCCCAGGGGCCTCAGATGCACATCTCAACAGATCTGCACGGCAAAGACAGCCGTGCAGTGAGGTTGAGGATCTGTCCCAGACCACGGGGGTGTGACCATCCGAGGAGGGATTCACACCCAAGTCTGGGCAAGTCCAACGCCCAGTCGCTTGTCCCAAGGAAACCTCCCCCCATCGTTAAGCTCCAGTTGAACAGGGAGCTGCCTGAATTGTGTTCTCCCAGGAGAGTTTAAGAATCAGGAGGGTGTAACAGCAGGGCTTAGGGGGCCACAACCCCAGGACCCCCAGCTGCCGGGCACATGTGGCACCACCCCTCTGCTTCCAGGAAGAGGCCACGGGGCGGCCAGAGAAAGGATCCCAGTGGGGATGGCAGGGGGCCCTCTGCCTCCTTCCCCCGCGGTCCTGCCCCTCCTCCCCCTATGGCCACGTCCGCCCATCCGCCATCCCGCTCCCACCCTCTGCTGGCTCTTGGACACCACAGAGCCACCATCCGCAACGGCAGATCCATCTCTCCATGGCTCATTCACTCAAAACCCATCATTTATCCCCTCAAGGTCGAAGTGTTTATTTCCGGGTGAGAAGAGGGCTAAGAGAAGAGTCCCTCTGGCCGTGCCCCGTCCCAGATAACATATGGACCAATCAGTACATCCGTCTGCTTTGCACTGAGGCACAGATACAGAGGGGGCAGCTGGAGGAGCTGCCTTGCCCCTGCAGCTCTGCCTCTTTTGGGGTCCCTGAACTCTCCCCAACTTCTGCAGCTCCCTTGGGTGGCTCTCATGGGCCTCGATTATTGTTTTTCTCTGCTCTCTCTTTCTTGAGTCTTCTTAAACAATTTTGAGGCTTCTGTAAACATCTTTTGGGAGACTTGACTCTCTTTTTATTCCTGAGGAGAAAATATTTCTCTGCCCAGAAGAAAGGTGATTCTGGGGAGAGAGTGGGTGGATTAGCTTGTATTGAAAAGCGCTTATGAGTGGGCACCAGGGCGCCCTGTTAATGAGTGGCCAGCATGGAAGCAGGTGAAGTGTAGCAGAGGGAAGACGGGGCTGGATGCTGAGAGGTTGCTTTGGCCCGTCGCCACTGCCTGGAGCCGGGAGACTTTGGAAAATCCACACCACCCCTCCAGGCCTCAATTTTCCAGGGTGGTGTGATCATTAAATGGCATAGGGTAGGGAGCTGGCCTAGAGAAGGCTTTTAATACATGAGAGCTGGTTAGGTTGGTGTACTGGGTTGAACAGGGTCCCCCTTGCACCCAAATTCATGTCTGCCAGGAACCTCAGAATCTGACCTTAACTTGGAAATAGAGTCTTTGCAGGTAGAGTCAGTTAAGATGAGGTCCTACTGGATTAGGGTGGGGCTTGAATCCAATGCCCGGTGTCCTTATAAGACCATAAGAAGAAGGGCATGTGAAGGTGGAGGCAGAGATGGGAGCTGTGTGTCCAGAAGCCTAGAAACGTGAAGGATTGCTGGCCAACGCCAGAAGCGGGGGAGAGAGGCCTGGAACAGACTCTCCCTCAGAACCTCCAGAAGAAACCAACCTGCTGACCCGTTGATTTGGGACTTCTGGCTCCAGAATTGTGAGCAAATAAATCTCTATTGTTTTAAGCCAGAAACTTTGTGGTAATTTGTTACGGCAGCCACAGGAAACAAACGCAGCTGGGGATAAGATAGGAGGGGAACTCTCTTAAGGCTGGACCCATTCCCGTCTGCCTGCGGGGTTGAGCGGAGCTCTGTATGGAGGGGGAGGGGGAGGGGGAGACCCCGTCCTGCTGCTGCCTCACGTGCCAGGTTGGACCATTGCTTGAAGACAAGGGAGGCCCAAGATTCTGTACGCTTTGCTCCCGCTTAGTTCATCTCTGGCGTGCTTACCCTTCTCCCCAGGATCCACGGAAGACCGACAACCCGATAAACAGGTGCAGGGGCTGTAGGCGCGGGTAGGGTCTGGTCGGGGTGGGACATGGGGGACGAGGATGGGCACCGTGGTCTCTGGCGGGGATGCCGGGGCAAACAATACTACTAACTGCGCTGCAGAACTGGGAGAACTCTACAAGCCTGCAGAGACCCGAGTTCAGCTTTGGGTCTTTTGACCTTTAGAGCCTGGAGGTCATCAAAATCGGGTTGATTCATTCAGGCAAGAGATGAGGGTGAAAGATCTGGGAGGCGTCAGCATCCACGCGACAGCCGACAGCGGAAAAGCGGATGTTCTCACCAAGGGAAAAGCGCCGTCACCCAGCTCACTACTTAATTCAGGGATTTCCAATCCAGTGCTTCCTGCTATATTTCCTTCCACGGCACCCTATCACCTATAGGATAAAATACTCCCTAACAAGGAGTACAAAACCTTTTTTGTCACTGAACCAGACACACGATGAGTGTTCTGGAAATACTGGTGAAACAGAAGAACCCAGCAACTGTGGCTTCCTGCCCAACCGCACAGCCTTACCCCTAGGTCTCTGCTCCTGTCAAGTCACCGCATGGTCCCCCCACCAACCTCCCCTGGGCACTACGACCTGAAGCCCATGGCAGGTAAGATGCACACCTCCATCTCTGCACTGTCACCTCCACTGGGTCACCTTCGAATGATCTCATTATGCATTTCTCTCTCTGTCTGGACCAGGAGTTCTCAACCAGGGGGGCCCAGCTTCCCAGGGGACACTTGGCGACGTCTGGAGATATTTTTGGTTGTCACAACTGCAGTGGGTGGGTAGTGCTAGCAGGATCTAGTGGGTAGAACCAGGGATGCGGCGATACATCTTACAATATAACATGTAGGAGAGCCTCCACAGCAAAGAATGACGCGGCTCAAAACGCCAGTGGTGAGACGTCCTGGGCCAGACTCGGGCTGGTTCCGTATCCATGTGTTCCCATGCTCCAGGGCCTGCCTGGGTGCCCGCCGCATCCTAGGCCCTCAGCACATGCTGGCGGAGAAAACGGCCCCACAGTGAAATCCAATCACTTCTCCAAATGGGAGGCCACAGAGGAAGGATGCTGGGGGCCATCTCCAGCCCCAGAAACAGGTGCCGGGGAAGAAGGCCGCTGAGAGCCCAGCCTTCAGAGAGGAGCTGCTGCTTCCAGGAGCCAGGGCAGATGCCACCAATCTCGCTAACAAGTTGCCAGGGCTGGGATAATGCTGCCAGACAATGGAATTGCTCTTCTTACCCACAAGGACTGCCAGGACGATAAGACAACAGGCCTGTTAATTAGGCTGTGATGGCAGCCACAGAGCGCACAGTTTTGTCGAGGGAAGAGGGGGCTGGGGGCTCTCGTCCCACTGGAGACGGAGCCTGAGGCTGGGCATTGTTGCTTTCCAGAGAGGGAGGACGGCTGCCTGTCGCTAGAGCTGCAGCCCGGGGCGGGGTCGGAGGCCTGTCTCCAGGCCCAGGCTTCCCCAGCCCAGGGGACTCTCTGTGGCCTCAAGCCCAGCAGTTTGCCCAGAGGATACTCAATCAAGGCATCTAATAAAGAGGAGTGTGAACATCGCAGGGCCTCTCCTCCCCGCCCAGGCCCCACCTCTGGTGCCCTCGCCAGCCATCTCCCTGGATGCCCCGTCCAGCTCTCGCCTTTCTTGGGGACACTCCCTCCGGGTAAGACTCGTGCCCCAACCAGACACGGGCAGAGCAGCACGCGGCCACGCCAGACCCAGAGAGGTCGTCCTTTCTGGGTCCCCTCGAGTTGGTGGTGCTGATGGGGACGTGCCAGCCACCGCATCCCAAACCCACTTCCTCAGCATTCCTGGTCCTGCAGTCCCTCGGATGCAGGCAGGCGAGCACATCTCCCGGCAGCCTGTCGGGTGTGTGTCCCAGCAAGAGTGTAAACAGTCCGGGAAACCCCAGGTCCCTGGACACAGGTCCCAAGGCCCTCTAGGCCTCGCCCTGGCTCCAGCTCCACCCCGGTTCCCACGGTCATATCCACCGGGGCTTCCCTCCACTTACAAAACTCCCTCTCCAAGGTGCTCTGTGCCGCCGCGTGGACTCACCCAGCTACAGACCCGCCCCTACAGGCACCAACTGGCACCTTCTCTGCAGACGCCACCGTCCCCGCTGGGGCACCTGTCGCCAGCAGGTACCGCCGTGGCCCCAGCCTCCTCCAGCCTGCCCTCCAGCTCCTGCAAGGAAGTGCCTCTTTTTGAGACTCTGCCCCAGAAGAAGGGTCAGTATTGCTAATGCCTTTTCTCCCCCATCTGTTGTGACTGTTTACACTCCACTTGCTAATTAGAGACTAATTAACTGGTGCTGAAATTCATCACTTTCCAAACACAACACAGCAGCAGGAAGAGCACAGTGACACGGGCCACATCTGCACCTCTGCTTGGAGCCAAGGCGCCATTCTGTTCCTCCCGCTTCCCTCCCCCTCCTTCCCTCCTCCCCCTCCCTCCTCCCCTCCCCCTCCCTCCTCCCCTCCCCTCCCCCTCCTCCCCTCCCCTCCCCCTCCCCCTCCTCCCCTCCCCTCATCCTTCCCTCCTCCCCCTCCCCTCATCCTTCCCCCCTTCCCTCCTCCCCCTCCTTCCCTCCTCCTCCCCTCCTCTTCCCTCCTCCACCCTCCTCCTCCTTCCCTCCTCCCCCTCCCCCTCCTTCCCTCCTCCCCCTCCCCCTCCTTCCCTCCCCCTCCTTCCCTCCTCCCCCTCCCCCTTCTCTTCCTCCCCCTTCCCACTCTTCCAATAAGCCCCTGGAGGGGCTGCAGATGCCTGCTCTTTCATTCGGTCCCCCCAGCACAGTGCACAGCTCGTGGTAAAGACCCAGTAACGTCTCTCTGACCGAGCGGAGGCAGGAATGCATGGGGACCAAAGAGTAGCTGCTGCGGCCTGTGTACTGTCCGAGAAAGGGGAGCAGAACTCACCCACTCACTAGCAGCCAGACCAGAAGCTGTCGTGACTCCATGGAGGATGACACTGGACGGGGCAGGGGCCTGGGGAAAAGCATCCCTGAGGGGTGGGCAGTTCGGAAGGGATGCTCCAGGCTGGAGATCAGGCCTCTGGGGGTACTGGCTGTGAGCACGGAGGTAGAGGGAGGAAAGATGGACCAGAAGGAGAAAGAGGGAAGATTAGGTCACAAAGGGAGGGATGGGGGACAGACAGAGGGACAGAGAGAGGGACAGAGCCGGGGTCAGCGGGGTGGGGGGCAGGCCGCAGGAAGGAGTCACGGCCCTGGCTTGGGGTGAGGACGCCTGATTGCATCTGAGAGAAATCTCTGTGGCCCGTGGGGCGGCCTTGATTGAAACCAAGCACAACAGCTGGGAGCAGAGAGGAGCAGAGAGGGTCCAGGCCCTGACCTCTCTTCCCCTCGACTCAGAGAGAGCTGCTGCTCTTCCCCAATACTCCCTTTCTGTAATGAGGCATGGGCAGCGGGGGCTGGGGCGGGGGGGGGGGCAGCCGCTGCACTCTTCTGCACCTTCTAGGCCTCCCTGGGGACACGCCATGAGCTCAGCTGGCTGCTGTCCAGGGTCTCGGGAGCCCAGGAGGGAAGCAGCACGAGCCTCTGAGAGGCAGGCCTTACTCTGCGCATGAGCTGGGGCTGCTCCAAGGGGGCCCCCAGGACAGCTGGAATCGGGGGGGGGCGTCCCTCTCCTGGGGACATCCCCGAAAACACCATTGACCCCTACAGCTCTGGCCAGGGAACCAGGGTCACCTCACTCCAAACCCTAGTCCGTGTGTTGGAAACACAGGCTTGCCCTCAGGTCCAAGCGTGCAGGCTGTACGCGTGTCTCACCTTGGCCTTCCCTGAGGGCTGGGTCATGGGAGACAACAGCCTGAGTCTAACCTCCCAGTGCCACTTTCTTGCTGTGTGGCTTAGGGTACGCCGCCTAACTTCTCTGAGCTTGTTTACTCATCTGTAAAATGGGGATGTCGACATCTCCCTCACGGAGGCGCCATTAGGACAAATTAGATGCGTTTCCCTTTTCAGCATGGGGTCTGGTCTCCACGTGTGGTGGTGACTGGTGCGAGTCCGGCATCCTGGAGGCTGGCTGGCCCACAGAGAACACGGACCATTTCCTTCTTCCCTTCTTTCCTCACCTGCAGCAGCACGCTGGTGAACGTTTAACAACCCTCTCTCCGGGAAAAATGAAAAAGCCCCGAGTTGCGGTGTTTGCCGATTTCCACTGTGTAAATATTCCCAGCATGGCCCATTTTAAGCTCTCAGGGGGACATCGCTGGACTCAAACCGGGAGGAGAGGCACAGTCACCGCCTGCATGTCACCAAAGTAGGACTACGTAGCAGAGATCTATCAGTGGCTGTGACAGGCGGGGCTTACCGGGAACCTGGGTCAGGCCAGCCGAGGCCCTGAAACCGAAGCTGCTCGGAGCACAGGTGGTCACTTGGCCTTGTGTGGGCGTGGAAGGCAGGGCTGTGGGCAGCTGGGGTCACTTACGCCGCCCTCCGTAAGGTACACACCCACCCACCAGACACACCTTTCTTCCTAACTCCTCCCCTCCCCTCCGCACCTATCCTGACACTTTCCTTTGCTCCCATCGTTTAAACACTTGCCACGTTCCAGGTGCTCCGCCCACCCTGCAAACAGGCCGGATCCCTGCCCCACAGACTTCCTGGACCAGAGAGCAGTGGGTCTCACCCTTGAGCCTGTATCTGAATCGCTGGGAGAGCTTGTTAGAAGACACGGTGGGCCCCACCTGCAGGGTGTCTGATGCAGCAGGTGGAATCTGCGTTTCTAACAAGTTCCCAGGTGCTGTTGCTGCCCCTGGCCCAGGGGCCACACTTTGAGAGCCCCTGGCTGAGCGGGGGAACCAGAGAAGGAGGCAGGCAGTTGCCACCCCGGCAAGGTAGGTGATGCTGGGCTGGGAGGACTCGCGGGTGACGGAGTTCAGAGGCTCTCTTCCATCCCAGGAAAGGCCTGGCTTGATTCCTCACTTGCCTTCCACCCCCAAACCCTCCCCAATCTAATTAAGAGACAGTCACCAGCCTGGGGAGGGGTAAGGATCCGCCTCCCATCTCTCCAAGCCCCTGGGGTGCCACCCGGGCACCTCCCACCTCCCATCGTCCGTCCACCCACGAGATGTGCCGACGCCTTTTTAAGCAAAGGGAGAGCGGGCCAAGTGGGCCACAGAGAGACAGCAGGAGCCCCTGCCCCCCAGCGAACGAGGGGGTCACAGAATCATTCATCAGTTTCTCCTCCCTCCTCCCACCAAGGCCCACGGCGGGGGCCCTTCCCTGGGCAGACAGGTGGAGAAACCAGCAGCACAAAGCTGGCTTCCACCTGCCACCCCTTGCCCACGATGGGGGCAGGTGACCAGGGGCTGCCGGGGCCTCTTCCAAGTTGGGGGGTTATAAACAGGGTGCAGGCACCAGCCCCGTTCTCTCCGAGGGCCCCCTGCCCCTTCCTGCTGACATTCTAATCTCCCAGCCTCCTGGGTCACTAACCCTCCCTAATGGGCTCAGGTCTCTTTCCCTGCGCTTTATTTACTTAAGGGGCACGGGGACGCCTTCCTCTGACCGGCTTGGAGGGCAGCTGGGCTGGGGTGCAGGAGTGGCACCTGGGGTGCAGGAGCACAGCCCACCCGGAGGCTCTGGGGACAGTGGGGATGGACCTTGACCCAGCGGCTCGGGATAACGATGCGTGTGCACGCCTGTGCGTGTGTGTGTTTGTGTGTGTGTGTGTACACACGTGTGTCTGGGTGCTCGGTTAATCCTCAACCACAGATATTAATTAATCCCTTTTTATGCAGAGACGATAAATCATAAGCCCCGAGAAATCAAACCTGAAACCCGGCCAGCCTCCCGCCCCGCTCCCCTCCCCCCTTCCGGATGGACACGTCTGCTAATGGCGGAGAGAAACGGAAAGGCCATCAAAGCAGATTTTCAATCTGTCGGTTTCACTTTGGGGCCTCAGAGCTCGATTTCGCCCGCCCCCCCTGCCCCAAATCCTGCTTCCTCTGCTTCCACTCCCCACGCTGTTCCCCAGCCCCCAGGCTTTGATCTCCCAAAGTGGGATCTCATGACCCGGCTCATAAGGGCTCCTTTTATCGGCTCCAGATCTGATAATGGACAGGCAGGCCGAGGGGGTGGCAAGGGGCAGAGAGGTTGGCCATGCAGCCAGCAGGGTGGGGGCTGGGAAGAAAGGGAGGGCTTTTTCTCGGGGTGGGAGGGTGCTTTCCTGCAGCAGACTGAGGCCTAGGCAAGCGGGCATGTGCCCGGCCTGGGGACAGCTTCTCCCCTCACAACACCCGCCCCCCAGTGGCTCAAGGAAAAGAGGATGAGGAAGGGGGGATGGGCTTGGCCTTTCTGCACGGCCGACCCCAGCCTGGCCCACAGCACCAGCGGCCTGATGAACGCGGTCCCATTCAACCTGTAGGATGTGTGGTTTTCTACCTGTTCTGTACATGACCAGAGTGTGAACAGGTAACCTGCTCTGGGGGCAGATGGCTGGTACCTGGCAGACGAAGACCCATGACCCCCAGGGATGGTGGTTTTCACCCCCTGGCAGGAAGGGCCAGTGAATATTTGGGGTTAGAACACAGACTCAGAAGCCACACAGACGGGTCTCAAGTAGGCACCATGACTGCCCATTTTATAGATGGGGAGACTGAAGCACAGAGAGGTTAACTACCTTCCCAAAGTCACACAGCTGATGATCCTTAGACCCGTGTGTCTGCCTCCTGAGTTGGTAAACCCTATACCAGGGTCCCTGTACCCCTCCTCTGCCTGTCCTCCCCTAGTCTTTCTCACTTTGTGTCTCTGCCCCCTATTTATTTTATTTTTTTGCAGTACGCGGGCCTCTCACTGCTGTGGCCTCTCCCGTTGCGGAGCACAGGCTCCGGACGCGCAGCCTCAGCGGCCATGGCTCACGGGCCCAGCCGCTCCGCGGCATGTGGGATCTTCCCGGACCGGGGCACGAGCCCGCGTCCCCTGCATCGGCAGGCTGACTCTCAACCACTGCACCACCAGGGAAGCCCTCTCTGCCCCTTTTTAAAAGGGTCACTAAGGGACTTCTCCCAAGAACTCACTCTGTAATGCTGGGGCCTTAAACCAGGCTTCCAGTTTTAAAATGTGCAAGGACAGCTTTTCAATAACTACGTAAATAAGTAAATATGCGTGGGTGACATTAGCAAGGACAACTCACTGAGCGAACCACCTTCTGGCCTCCTAATGAACAGTGTCGGTCAAGGTCACGCTCAGATCACCCAGGCCCTGCTGGCCCACAGTGGGCGTTCAGTAGGGGCTGCTCCTGAGAAATACGATGAGTCCTTTGAAAGCACCAAACTCTGCCGCGCGAGGGTGTAGGAGAGGCGGAGGAGGGCAGGGAGTGACGTTTTAGTGGGCACGGCGGTACGCCACAGCTGCCTCTTGGCAAACTGAAAGGATCGGGAGGTCTTCGGCCCTGGTGTCCCCAGGGCTCCGGACTCCCCCCCCCAGTGCTCGGGTGGCCCCCTCATCACTGCTCTAACCTTCAAGGGGCTTCGTTTCTCAACCATCAGTTGTCATTCCCGTCCTCTCTGCACACCCGGGAGTGTTATCTGGGTTAAAGTGACCCCCCCACCCTCCAAGAGGAAGGGGGCTAGTGACCTCAGGAGAAGGGCAGACAGAGGACAGGTGAGGTGGTCCTGAGCAGCACCCAGGCCCCCCGCCTCCAGCCCCAAAGAGGAGAGGAAGCCAAGTGTCGCCCCACCCCCACCCCCCGCCCCAATCTGCCAAAGAACTAAGGAGAAGCCCTGGGGACATTTCCTAGTCGCTTGAAATTTGTTTGGCCATCACTCACCAGCCAGGCTGAGCGGGCCCTTTAAAGAGGAAGAACAAGCATAAGTGGGAAGAGTGAGAAATCATTCGTTTGTCAACAAAGGGAGGTAAAGTCTGGGAGGGAACCAGCCCGCGAGGGCCCGGCAGGGTCAGCGGGAAGGGAGAGGGATTAAACACTCAGCCGTACATCAAGCCCGCTCTGCTGAGCCCAGACAGACCCCGAGAGGCCAGTGGGGAGACAAACAGCACGGGGCTCAGGCCCAGGGGCGCCTTGGTTTAAAAAAAAATGTGATCCGGCATCACAGTTACAAGCCATTTGCTTGGGTGGGAGCCAGAGCCCCTTTACAGGTTGAATTGCATTCCACCCCCTACCCATCCACCCACCCCCACCCCCGGCAAAAACGCGTCGAAGGCCTCACCCCTGGTACCTGTGAATATGACCTTTCTTTGCAAATAGGGTCTTTGCAGATGTATCCAAATTGGAACGAAATCGTTACGGTGGGCCCTACTCCAACGTGACTGGAGTCCTTGTAAGAAGAGGGAACTTCGGATGCAGACACCCAGGGAGAAGACCACGTGACGACAGGGCAGAGACTGGAGAGACGGCGCTGCAAGCCAAGGCTGGCCAGAAGCGAGGCAGAGGCGAGGAAGGATGCTCCCCAGATCTCAGAGGGAGCCCAGCCCTGCTTAGCCTTCTGACCTTCAGAACTGGGAGACGATAAACCTCTGTTGTTTTGAGTCACCCAGCTTGTGGTACTTGGTTACAGCAGCCCCAGGAAACTCACACAGGTCCCAAGAGCGCATTGCGTCCCCGAGGTGATTTTTTCCAATAAACTCTGAACCCCTACCTTCCACAGCTGTCCACCTAAGGAGGTGCTGCCGTCAACCTGGTTGCTTCAGCCCCAACCTGGGAGTCAGCCTGGATCCTCTGTCTCCTTCAGCCCCATGTCCAGTCAGTTACCAAGTTCTGTGGTCACTTCCTCCAAGACATATTCCAGACTCCATCCACCTCTCCAGCCCCACGGTTACCTCTCCCTGGGTTGGTGTCACCGCGGCCTCCCGTCGCTATGCAGTTGGGGAATCAACTAGACACGACGACTAGACGCATGGAAGCAAGGTTTGCAGAGACGGTCTTGTGTCTGCAGGTCAAGGTTAAGGTTGGATACAAGACAGAGATAGAAAGAGGAACCTCTCACTCGGTCCTGACGGAAGGAGTATTAGGTGGTGATCGTTGTTAATGAACTTTTTGTTTTTAGGACAGATCCAGATGTACAGAAAAGTTACGAAGATAGTTCAGAGAAGTTCCCATACACACCCAATAGGTTTCCCCTATGTTAACATCTCACATTATCACGGTGCATTTGTCACAGCTAAGGAACCAATACTGATACCTTCTTACTAAGGAAACTACATCGTCTACTCAGATTCTTGTTGGTTTTTCCCTAAACGGCCCTCTTCTGTTCTGGGACCCCCTCCCGGATCCCACATAACGTTTACCTGTCTCCCTAGGCTCCTAGACACAGTGACAGTTTCTCAGACTTCCTTGTTTTGGACAATCTTATAGTTTTTTGTTTTTTGGGTTTTTTTTTTGCGGTACGCGGCCCTCTCACCGCTGTGGCCTCTCCCGCTGTGGAGCACAGGCTCCGGACGCGCAGGCTCAGCGGCCATGGCTCACGGGCCCAGCCGCTCCGCGGCATGTGGGATCTTCCCGGACCGGGGCACGAACCCGCGTCCCCTGCATCGGCAGGCGGACTCTCAACCACTGCACCACCAGGGAAGCCCGATCTTATAGTTTTGATGGTCTCAGGTATTTTATAGACGGTCTCTCAACTAGGGTTGCTTGGTTTGTTTTAATGCTTAAAGACCAGGGGGAAAGCATGTCCCCCCTGACACACACACCGAATAAACACACTTACTGCATCTGACTTCAATTCCTCCTTCTGTGACAACGACACTACTGTAGCTTCCGTGGGTTTTATCTTTTAACACCTCTCTGATGTTGCCAACAGAATATGGTACCAGGTATGCCAATTATTAGAACACCTATTTCATGAATGAAGACACGGAGGCTAGTTGGGACACCCAACAACTGGTTGCAGAGTCCCCAGACTTGGGTCCCCAGGCCAGAGTCCTTCCCTCTGCCTCTCTGCCCCGAGGGGCTTCAGCCCACTCCCCAAGTCAAGCCCTGTCTGGGAGGCAGGCGAAGGGAGAAGAGACCAGTCAGTGGGCCAGCATCTTGACTAGAGCAGGGGCAAGAACCACGCCCCAGAGCCCCACCCCAGCCAGAGGTGGAGGTGCCCAGCTGCGGCTACCAGCTCATTCCCCAGCCACCGCACCCCACAGCCTGGGCACACAGCTGTGCCCTGTGATCTCGGTAGAACAAGCTGCCAGGGCACAGCTGCCCGGTGCCCTGGGCGTGAGCCTCTGCCAGCTGCTGTGGGATGCCCCCTCCCCACTCCCGGCCAGGGTGGCAGAAGCAGCTTCACAGCTGCTATGAGAGCAGTGCTGGCTGGGGAGAGGCAGCTGGGCCCAAGGGGGCTGGGGAAGCAGCGAAAGGCGGGCTGCAGTGTGCGCAGAAGACTGACGGCCAAGGGCTCTGCGACCTTCGGAAAGAGAGAGCAGCGCCCGGCCCTGGCTCTCCTGGCTGGCTGAGCAGATGCAGAGGCACGGATTATCCCCAAACTGCAGGTGACACCAGAAGGACCAAAGTGAGCAAACTTAGCCAAGAGCGGCTCCACGCTGAACACTTCACCCACCTCGTCTTTCAGCATCCTCACCCCGTCTTAGAGGCGCGATGCTGTCCCATCCCCATTTCACAGATGAAGAACCTGAAGCCTGCGGAGAGGCCAGGTCACTTGCCCACAGACACCTTTGCGCGGCTTCAAGGTTGCAGCCCATCCCATCCTCCCGTCTCTCCCTGCTCGCTTAGCGTTTCTCCCCGGTGTTTACCTTCCCCATTTGGCCTGCTTTTGTTTGGTTTGACAGGAAAGTGAGTTTGCGCAGAAGGCACAGCAGCAGAAGGAAGGGGGCTTGGGCGGGACCCGTGCTGAGTGGCAGGAAGCAGCGGACGTGGAGTTCAAAGCAGGCTGTCACCAAGGGAATCCACCCACGGAAAAATCGGGATGGATTTAGACGTCAGTGTAAGAGCCTAGTCAATGGGGCTCGGTCTGGTGGAAACCGCAGGGGGCGTGGGGCCTGAGGTGTCAGCGCTGGCCTGCTCTTGACTGTGTGCCCTTAGGGCCAGCCCTTAACCTCTCTGAGCCTCAGTCGCTTCTGCTGATCAATGGTGACAACCATACCTCTTTTACAGGGTCGTTGTGAGTCTGGGAAGCACCTGCTGTGAGCTGCCAAGTGCCACCCATTGGGAGGTTGTATCAGGGCCTCTGAAGCCAGGGACCCACCAGCCCCAGGATGGTGGAGAGAGGGAGCAGGCTCTCAGACCCTCTATGGGCCTCTCTTTGTCTGGCAGGGCCCATCCTCCAACCTGCCCGGCCCTGGACCTTCTGGGATGGGGCACGGCTGGGAGAACAAGGCTGAGGTTGGCACCTGCCCCATGGCAGCGGGGGCTGTTCCTGACGTGAATGGCTGTTCCGTGGGAGGGGGCAGAGGGAGGAACAAGACAGGGCAGGGGTCTTCCCACCTGTGCCTGCCTGGAATAGCCCTGGGAGAGGGTGCTGGTGAAGCAGCTCATTAAGAAAAGACACATCCCCCAGCCAGGGCCAGGCGGGCAGGGAAGGGCCCTGCCGGACAGGCCGGGCCTCCGTTCCTCCAAGAACAGGTAGGGGGAAGGCGGGCTTACAAGGCATCAAGGGGAGACCAAGCCCCCGGCGGAGGGGCCCTGGGCACTTGGCCACCATCCCAGGCCCACAAGGGGCCTGAAGCGTCTGCGATTTGGTGGTTGTCTTTAAGAACACAAACTACCCAATACAAAATTGATGTGTAGTCCTGGAGGGGCCCCGAGGCTTAAGTTCATTAGCTTCGCGGGAAGTTGCCTCTGATCCCAGAGGTGGCCGGAGTCCCACAAATGCTCAGAAGTCGTGACACGCGCTGGGAAGCACAGCCCCTCCGCTGCAGACGCCGCGGGCCCTGGGACACCCAGGGAGGGGCAATCCCTGCCCTGCTGTCCAGGCCTCCGGGGCTCCAGATGGGCTGAGGAGGCAGGAAGCCACCTGGGCTCCAGGGCAGGGACGGTGCCTGGCATGAGCAAGGCTCACCTTCCCGCTCAGGTGTGGTGTGTGGCGGGTCCCTCCTGTGTCCCCGAAGGAGGAGGCCAGGGCGGGGTCACCAGACACCCACCTCGCCTGGGAAAGGATTCACACTCTGAGGACAGACGTCCCCGTCCCATCCCCCAGCCCTTGACTGTGCAGAACCAGAGTCTACTCAAGCGGCCTCAGGCAGCCTTTCCCTCCCTTCTCCCACTGCGCAGAGAATCTCTCTTCAGAGGTGAATATCTAGTTCCCCAAACCTTTCCCCCACTGGATGCAGGAGTTATCATTACAGAAGATGATGTCGGCTGGGGCGGAACGTCTGACCCCAGAGCTATTGATTTGGGCCAGACCTGGGGCAGGGGCTGGGGGCGGGGTCAGCCGTGCTCCCACCCTCTCACGGAGTCTGGCCTGACCAGCTCCAGTGGTGGTGGGGCCGGGGGAGGACGAGGGCCAGGCCTGTCCTCCAGGAGCTCCAGGAGGAGGGGGAGGCAAGGCAGCTGCTGTGCCCTGGGCCCTGCCCTTAGCAAGCATGGACTGGGCGTCTTCTGGGTGAGGACACCCATGTGGCCCTGTGACCGATGCCCCATGGCGGGGCTCAGATCATACCCGAGTGCTTCAAAACTGCAGGGGGCAGAAGTGTCCAGGGGACGCAAGGAACACCACCTGAAGGAAGTCACACCAGCGCGGTCTTAAAGAAGAACGGAAAGGCCAGCAAAGGAGAGAGATGAGTGTGGTGCAACTGGGGAACAGGAAGTGGTTTTTATGGGGTTGGAGGTCAGGGGACCCAGAGATGAGAAGATGCTAAAGGTTTATCCCGTGAGGATGGTCACCTGCCTTTATGGAGGCTTTCCACCTCCTTTGCCTTCGGTGAACTCATTGAAATTCTCACAACAAACTTCGAAGCTTGCCTGGTACCCTCGTCCTTCAGGTGGCAGCTCTGGGGACTTCCTGCGGGAATCCTTCCTTGCTACTCCCCAGTGGATGGGCTGGGGCCTGTCCTGTGTGTCCTCATGGCTCCCCCTCTTCACAGATCACTGGGTCATCGCCAGAGTCTGCAGCAGAATCTGGCAGGTAGCAGGTGCTTCATCTGTTAGACGGATGGATGGACGGATGGACGGATGGATGGATGGATGGACGGACGGATGGATGGACGGATGGATGGATGGATGGATGGACGGATGGACGGACGGATGGATGGATGGATGGACGGACGGATGGATGGACTGGCAGGTGCATGGGTAGTTGGAAGAACAGGCACACAGATGGACAGATGAAAAGATGGGTGGACAGACAAATGTATGTATGGATGGATGGACAGATGAATGGATAAATGGATGTGTAGATGGATATAAGGACAGATGGACAGATGGACAGGTTTGTGGGTAGATGGAAGGACAGGCGAATGGATGGACAGATTAATGGATGTATGTATGGACGGACAGATGGATGGAGGGGCGGGTGGATGATGTATGGATGGATACATAGATGGATGGATGGATGGATGGATAGATGGAAGGACAAACGGCTGCGATACCATGAAGTCCCAGGATCCCGCCATGTCACGCCAAGCAGCGTGCCATGAACCACCTCAGATATCATCAAACCCAACCCCTTCATCTCCCAGGTAGAACACAGAGCCTCATGAAGGGGAAATGCTCACAGGAGACCTCTGAGGAGAGCAGGGGCACGGCCAGAGTCAGAGCCCAGGTCTATAGCCCCTACGCCAGGGCAGGTCACTTGCCCAGAGCGCTGGGCAGCAGGTCCTCAGCAGACAGATGTCAACCACTGACGGCGGCCCCCGAGACCTCCCCCATCCTCTTTGCCTGTCCCCCTGCAGAGAAGGCTCTTTGGACCCTCACAGCCTCTTCTCAAGGCTGGATGTCTCACCCTCTATGTCCTGTTGGGGTTCCCCTCCCCCAGGACACCCCTGCCTCTGGGAGGGAGACGCCGGGAGTTCAGCCCCCCTGGACTCCCCAAACCTCCTGCCCTCTCCTCCCCAGCTGCCCATCCCCACCCCCATCGTACATAGGTCATCCCAGCAGCAGGAGGGGGCCCTGCGGAGAGCTAACTGTGTCATCTTCTCAGTAAGACTTTCTCCTTAATTAATTAATGTATGTGCCTGAGAGACAATGGGGGGGGGAACAACTGGGGACAAGGGGATCAAGAATAAGGACCAGGGATGGGAGAGGGAGGCACCAGGACATGTGAGCCAAACGGGCCCTGCCTCAAGTGGGAAAAGGACGAGACACAGGAGGGTCCCCCCACCCTCCCATCCCCAAGTCTCAGGCCCCAGAAGGGTGACGAATGTCACACTGGGAGGTGTTTGGGGGACAGCAGTGCCACCTCCCACTGCTCGCCCAGTCTGATTGAGGCCAACGAATGGCAGGCCCCAGTGGCGGGATGATTCAGCCGCCAGCCGCTCTCAGCGGAGGTTTCTCCTCTACGTGAGGCTGCCCAGGGACATCCAGCCCAGCTGTCTGGACGGCTCTGGCCTCCTTCTTCCAGAACCTCATGGTGTGCCCTGGGCCATGACCCTTCTTTCTGGAGGGTCTCGGCCGCCCCCAGCCTACCCCCATCCCTCCCACAGAGCTGGGGCTTTCCTAAAACCACATCTGGGAGAGGCCCGGAAGGGATTCCCACCCAGTGAACAGGAGAGATCTGGGGAAAGAGCCGTGGGGCTGGGAGAGGTCTCTGAGGGGGCCTGGGGGGTCGCACTACTCAACCTCTCGGAATAGGGTTCGTTGGATGAGCTGGGAGCCAGGAGCTCTGGCAAAGGCAGGCGGCAGTGGACGGAGCCTTCTGTAACCCAGGACTTAGAGGAGGCCAAGCCCCACCAGACACTCGGACCGCACCTCAGAAGATGACGACTGTCGAGGGAATGGACAGACAAACCGCAGACTGGGAGACAGTGTTTGCAAAAACACGTCTGATAAAGGACGGTTATCCAAATTATACAAGCAACTCTTAAAACCCAACAATGAGAAAACAAACAGCGCAATTAAAAAACGGGCCAAAGACCTCAAAAGACACCTCACAGAAGAAGAAAGACAGATGGCAAAAAAACATATGAAAGGATGCTCCACATCCTATGTCATCAGGGAAATGCAAATTAAGGCAACGAGCTACTACCTCACGCCTATGAGGATGCCCAAAATCTGAAACACTGACAACGTCAAACGCTGGCAAGGAGGTGGAGCAACAGGAACTCTCAATCATTGCCGGTGGGGATGCAAAATGGTACAGCCACTCTGGAAGAGAGTTCGGTAGTTACTTACTAAACTAAACATACTCTTAGCATGTGACCCAGCGACTGTGGTATTTTACCCAAAGGAGTTGAAAACCTGAGATTACACAAAAACCTGCATGCAATATTTATAGCACCTTTATTCACAATTGCTAAAACTTGGAAGCAACCAGGCTGATCTTCAGTAGGGGAATGGATAAATAAACTGTGGTCCCTGCAGACAATGGAATATTATTCAGCACTAAAAAGAAATGAGCTACCAAGCCATGAAAAGACATGGAGGAACCGTAAATGCAGAGTGAATTACTATGCATCGACTTAATAAACAGAAGCCGATCTGAAAAAGCTACACGCTGTGTGATTCCAACTGTATGACATTCTGGAGAAGGCAAAACTATGGAGGCAGCAAAAAGATCAGTGGTTGCCAGGGGGGAGGGGGGAGGGGGAGGGAGGGATGACGGCGGAGCACGGAGGATTTTGAGGGCAGTGAAACTAGCCTGCATGATACAGTAATGGTGGGTAAATGTCACCATACATTTGTCTAAACCCATAGACTGTACAACACTGCGAGTGCACTGCAAGGTGAACTCTGCACTCTGGGTGGTAATGATGTGTCGATGCAGGGTCATCGACTGTAACATGCGGGGGCAGGGGGTCTCCGGGAAATCTCTGTACTTCCTGCACAGTGTTGATGGGAACCTAAAAACGTAAAGTCTTAATTTTAAAAAGAAGACAGTTGGAGAAAGGTGGGGAAAAGGAGACCTAAGGGGGTTTCAGGCGAGGGTGGGGGAAGATGGGCGGGGAGGGAGAGGGAGGAGATGGGGAGGGAGGCCTGGATCACCCACACTGCTCCCTCCGCCCTCTCCCCTCCCCAGCCTGGTGGCGGGGTGGGGGGCGGTGGCAGACTGAGGTGCAGAATTCAGCCCTGCTTTCCCTCTCCTGGCAGGCGGGCGGGGCGGGGGGAGGAAAGGATCAATTAATTCAATTAAGTCGTTAGGCTGACATGTCTGCGAACATCGCTCCTGGGACTCGACGGGCCTGGCAGCCAATGGTGGTTTAATGGGCACTTTAGCTCTGAGATGACACCTGGGCCAGCTGCTCCTTCCACAGCGTGAGACTCACCTCAAGAGGTGGGGAGCCATTGGAGGGATGACGCCCTGAAGCGGAGGGGAAAGTCCTTTGGCCGGGAAGGGACGGCCCCCTCCCGATCTCTGCTCAGACCGCACCTCCTCCATCCCTGGGTGACCAGAGGACAGCAGCACAGGGTTGGTGGGGAGACCTGACTTCCCGTCTCCGGGCCTCGGGGTCCTTGTGGGTCCGTGGAGGGGCCAGGCCAGGTGGCCCCTAACCCCTTCCAGTTCTGACATTCTAGGATCTGTGGTCTGGAGGGGAATTTACATTTCAGAATCTGTGGATGGTTTCCAAATGCCGGACCACTCCGGTGCCAGAGATCAGAGAACAGGGCTGCTCTGAGAGGTGCAGGCATGTCTCTGGCCACACAGCTCATTAGGGGCAGAGCTGGACGCAGACCCAGGTGCTGGCCCCACAGCCTGTACCCTCATGGCTTCCCAGTGCTGTGCCCCTGGGAGCGGGGAAGCTGGGCCCAGGTTCCAAGTACTCACCTTCGGGCCCCACCCCCACCCCGCGTGCATCTCCCAGGGAATCGCCTGCGCTCCTCCTACTGTCCGTTTAGGGAGCTGAGGGCAGGTCTGCAGCAGGCGGAGGGTGGTGGTGAGTGCAGCTGGTCGCTGCATCCCCTCCCCTCCTGTCAGGGCCTGCCTGCCCCACCCCAGAAGGGCAGACGCCATGAAGACGTCCCTAAAGGCTCCCACTGGCCTTCATCAGGCTCCTGGTCAGTAGCGGGGGACAGGGGAGAAGTGTGTTTTGAGAGTCCAGGATGCCGGGCACGGCGCTGTCTGCTGTTCACATTTTTCATCTAACTTAATCATATCAGCTCAGTTTTCTCAGCCCATTTCAGACTGTCCTCAGTTGAGGTGGACAGGGGTTAAGTCACAATGTCTCAGAGCTAGGAGGTGGCAGTGGTGGAATTCAAGCCCGGGGCCTGTGCCCTTTCTGCTCCCCCAAAGCTTGGAGGATCCCGTGATGCCCCTGCTGGGAGGGAAAGGCCCCTGCTGTTCACCCCCATCCTGTCACCCCCCCCACCCCCGGCCCCAGCGGAATGTCCTGCCACTGTAGCAGCAGACCCGGCTTCCTTGTTTCCTCTCCAAGCCCCTCCCTTCAAATCCCTGGGCACAGGGCGATGGCTTCTCCCGGGGTGGGCACACAAATAATCCCGACCCTGTTTCAGGGATACTGAAACTGATGCCCGCGGTCTGTCTGGTACAGAAGCCAGGTGTGCTGTGCTCTTTCTCGACTGGCCTCCCGTCTACGCTCCACAGCCCAAGCTTGCTGGGGTTCCCTGTGGCTGGCTCTTGGTGCCCCACTGGGCAGTGTGGCCTGTCTCCCCCCTGAGGACATGACCATGGATACTGCCCAGTGCCCAGCCCTGTCCAGAGGAACCAGCGTGAGGGGGAAAATCAGGCCTCCCTCTCACCAACCAAAGGTTCAGCCCGTGTGACTGAAGGCTTTGACCGTACACTCAGGTCTGCTGCTGTCCCAGGGAGCGGAAGGCACCTGGCCCCAGTCACAGGCTCAGACACCCTGAGATGTGTCATCCACGCCAGCAGCTGCTGCTGTCAGCTTTCTCCTCAGCGCTCTGAGTTTCGGGACGACCCCAGTTGCCTCCTAAGGAGGCACGTCAAGGACTCCTGTCACCATGCCACCATCAGCCTTCTCATTGTTCGCTGAGACACTGGGCATCAGCAGTCCCTGCCCTGGCCCTGCTGCCGGCTGATAAAAAAATGATTTTGCTGCCAAAGGCAAAAACCAGCAAGTCTTTCCTTGTGAGGAAGCTCTTAGGCTGATGGGAGAAGCCAGAGTGGGGAGCAGAGAGGGGGCGAAGGAGAGAGGAGTGGGAAGAGAGGAGGCGGCTTCCTCTTCTAGGCAGCCTTCCTTGATGGCTGTGGAGCAGGCGGCCAGCCACCTGGGGCTGCTCTCCGTTGAAGAAATCTTCCCACAACTTCATCACTCAGGGTTCTGTAGGTACTCTTTGCCCTTTAGCTTCTACTTGATTAATTAATTTTTATTAAGTAATTTGATCCTTCATTCATTCACCCAGAAACCATTCTCCGAGAGCCTGGCATGTCCAAGGCGCTGCCAACAAAGGTTCAGTCCCTGCTCTCGAATTGTTCACAGACCAGGGGCTCGGACAAGGCACCATGAAGTGCTAGTGGGGAAGAGAAGCGGGTTAATCCAGGCTGGAAGCATCAGGGAAGGCTTCTTGGAGGAGGAGGTGTCTCAGTCAAGACCTGAAGGACAGATGGGAGTCAGCCAAGCAGAGATGCGGGCGTGCTCTAGAGAGCAGGGACGTGTGCAAAGACCCGTAGGCCAGAGGGAACGTGGCAGGTCCCACCTGACTGCATTTGACTGGCTGGAAGTGGCCAGGATTCTGGCTTGGACAATGGCTGTTGGTGCCATAGACCGGGACTAGGAACCCTGGAAAAGGTTCCAGCTTGAGGAGGGAGATGGCAAGTTCCCGTGGTCTTGTGGGGTGTGTGCTGGAGCTGCCTTGCACCACCTCGTGAAAGGCCACATGCATATCTCTTCCCAGTTCTCTGTTCAGTAATGTCAGGTTGGTGGCCCCAAACGGCCATGGTGGCAGCACTTATCCCACGGAAACGGGCAAATGCTATGAGCCCAGAGCCGGTTGTCAGACACTCCGTAGCGCGGTGCTGCTCCCCTCCACTCCCAGGTACGTTCAACTGGAGAAAGTCAGCAGGATGTTGGAGGATGCTCTGTGCTCGGGAGAGTAATCTGGGGTGGACCTGGATCTAGAGATGACCGGTGTAGTGACAGCAAGTGATGAGCCACTCAGGGAGGGGCAGGGTGGAGGGACAGGGCAGAGGAGAGCCTGAGGGTCCTACAGGACCCCAACCTTCACAAGGAACCAACCAGCAGGCTGTTGGAAATGGTCCCCTCTGAGCATCACTCCTCGTGACCCTCACCATGCTTTATTGTCATTACTGGCTGGGCACGTGTCTTCCTAGAGTGAGTTTTCCTTGCTCGACTGTAAGCTCAGTGAGCATGAAAACAGATACCTGACAAATTCACAGTTCTAATCCCAGTGCCTGGATGGTGCTGGGCAAAGAGTAACTACTCAGTGAATATCTGGTGAATGAACAAACGAACCAATGAATGAATGACATGTCCGTGCATGCACCTGTGCCCCTCTCTGGGCGGGCTGACTATATGCTCCCAGCATCCTCAGGTCCAGGGAAGGTACTTAGTAAGTCTTGTGGGAAGTGATAAGGAAGAGAATTAGTGATGCGAGGCAGGATGAGAGTGGGCAGTAAGTGGTCCTGTGTGACCTTGGACCAGCCACTGACTATCTCCGAACCTCAGATTCCTCGATCTATAACAATAATGATTCCTACTTCATAAAATATAGTGAGGGGCTTCCCTGGTGGCGCAGTGGTTGAGAGTCCGCCTGCCGATGCAGGGGACACAGGTTCGTGCCCAGGTCCGGGAAGATCCCACATGCCGTGGAGCAGCTGGGCCCGTGAGCCATGGCCGCTGAGCCTGCGCGTCCAGAGCCTGTGCTCCGCAACGGGAGAGGCCACAACAGTGAGAGGCCCACGTACCGCAAAAAAAAAAAAAAGTGAGAATTCAGTAAGATGATGAAAGTGAGAGTACCTGGCACATAGTAGGTGCTCAACTAACATTTACCCTCCCCCTCTCTGCTGTGGACTAGGCCCTGTGTTTCCCAGGCTCCAGGTCAGCTGGCGTCTAGCTTCATCACCCAGCCTCTCTCCCTACCTGCACCCTTCCTCCACAACTCTCTCTGCTCTTTTCTGGTCTAGTGCCCTGGTTATTTCTAGATCAAGGTGAACTGGCCTTGCTCGGAAATATGCCTGATAGAGTTCTGGCTAAGAGGACTCAAGCTGAACTTGACGCAGTACGGGGGCAGATGGAAGTAGGGGGGCCGGAAGGGGCAGGGGGCATGGCTCTCCCTGGCCTCCCCACCTGCTCTGCTCCAGGGTTAATGGCTCTGTAATTTATTCTGCTGGATGCTACATTCCCAGGAAAGGGCCCTAACCTGCTAACCCTTTGCCCAACTGGGAAAATAGCTCAATTACTGCGAAATGAGATGCTGTCCCATGTGGCTGGATCAACATAAAATGATCAGTAGAGAGGGCTGGATAGGAGTGGCCAGCTGTCTGGACACAGCAACCTCCCCTGGGCAGTGGGACAGCCAGGAGGGGCAGCAGGGAGCCTCTCCCACCCCCACCCCTGCCAGGGCAGTCCCACTGTCCCCATTTGTCTCCCTGAAATGTTCACAGAGCAGGTGTTATAGCTGGAGTCCAACCAGGAAGAGGAACGACTTGATGTATTAAAACGCAAGGAATTTGCTACAGGAAACTGGTTACAGGAGAGCTGAGAAGGCAAATGGGGGACAGTGAACAACACAGAAAAGCTCTACCACCCTTAGGCTAGAAGGGTCCAGGAGGAAGCTGGGTTATTGGAGCCCAAGGCAGGTCACTGGGGGCAGCTAGAACAGGGCCGCCAGTCTGCTAGGAGCAGCTGTGAGGAACGCCAGTGGAGACACAGAGAGAGGGCGACACCCCAGCTTCTCCCTCTTTCCCACCTGCTGGTGCCTCCCGTTGGCCACACCCAGTCTGAGGCCAGCTGACCCGGAGCCTGGGAAACCAGGAAGACGGGCCCCTGCGATACAGGACAGTAGCCTTGAGCCACAAAGCGTGTAAGCCAGGGCCTCGGAGACCCTCGCCCCGCTTTCCTTCCTGCCCAGTGCCGCCGGCTCAGCTGACAGTGCTGGACAGTGGCATTTGGCTCCTACCAGCTTCCGGTGCCTCGGTGATAAATGCCCAGGAGCTCCCATGCCCAGCCCGATTCATCAAGCGCACAGTGGCAGGCTGCAGGGCCAGAGCCCTTGCCCATCAGGAGCTTAATCTCCCAGACAAAGAACAGAAACGCAGTTCGAGCCACGGAGACATATAACACACCAAGGGCAGTTACCAACTGTGTGAGTCAGCCTAGGAGCCTTGCAGCTCCTGCCAGGAATGAAGAGGGAGCCTGTCTTTGGTTTTCCGTCCTCCTAACATCTCTGGAGGGGATGCAGGAGGCCTGGAAAGGAAATCCAGAGCTTTTCCAGGCCGTTTTCTGCTCTCCTGTCTCATTACTCTCTGCCTAACCCATCCTGGACCAAGCAGGCTCTACGAATAGCCTTTTCTCTCTCCCTCCCACCCTTCCTTCCTCGACAAGAATCATAAGTCTCCACTGTATCACTTATGATGCTGGGAGCTATGGATTCAGCAGGCAAGCTCCCTGCCCTCACGATGCCTGCACACAGAGCTTCCAGAACCTTCCTCAATTGCCCCCACAAGGGCAGGAAGAACTTCAGGTCTGCCCCACCCACCCCACCCTGCTGCTTTCCAGAAGAAGCTGAGACCCAGGCACCCAGAGACCCAACTCCCGGGCTTCCCTTCTCCCTCCAAGCCCTTTCCTGTAAGGAGGAGGAGAGAGAGGAGGGTGGGGAGGGAGGCACTGGATTCAGAGGGCTGTGATTGGCTGCCATCAAGCTGACAGATGGCTGAAGAGACCAATCAAGACGGGCGGGCGGCCAGAGTGACAGTCAACCTGGCATCAGAGGCAGATGCCGCCACAGTTCCCTGCTGCCCGCCCCCCACCCCTCGGCCAGCTTCTCCCTCCCATCTGCAGCACAGCTCTAAATCTCTTTGACATAAAATATCGTCGGAGGGCCGCAGCACAGAGAGATTAAAAAACAATAAAGAGAAATCAAAACTCTCGGCTATAACTACCAGCCTCTAGCCGACAGCGGCAAAACGCACTAAAATTTTAATAGGAACCACCGCATTTAATTTAATGACACATTTTTTCAATTACCAGAGTAATTGTTTTATTCATAAAATGAGTTTCAATGAAGAGGGTCATTTTCCTTTGTTTTTATTATTCATTTGTGCAACATATTTGAGATAGAATTCCCTCATGTTAAGGCAGTTTGGAGGGGACTCATGACATCTGTGTCATGAGTGAAAATTGGAGGGGGCAGGGGACCCGAGGAGGTGGGCGTCCACATGCCCAGGTGATGACTGAGAGCGCTCTGCCAGGGCATCAACCCCCGCCCGCCCCGGAGAACCTTCCAGAGCACACTTCCGTTCACTTCGCCAGGCTCATCCGATCTCTCCAGCCGTATCCTCCACTCACACTTTGCTGAGCGCCCCGTGGCCACTGGGAAGGGGAGACAAGAAATGCAGCTCCTTCTGCACTGCAGGAGGGAAGGAGGAGCTCAGATCCTCCAAAAAATCACTCTGCTAAACTGTAGGACAGCCAAAGCCCGGGGCCACTTGGAGGAGCAAAGAAAAGTGAGCAAAGATGATACGTAAAAAAGACAGCCTGTTGCTGGGAAATTGAAGGCTGGCTGCACTCAGGGACCCCTGAGCCTCCGTCCCTGCCCTCCCAGAATCCAATCAGACAATCATCATGACCATCACTTACTGGGTGCCGATCCTGTCCCAGCCGGATTAACTTCCCAGCACCCAACAGAGCACTGTTGTCACACCCACTTTAGATATGAGAAACTACGGCTCACATAGATTAAGCTACTTGTCCCAGATCTCCCTGAACCCGGCCAGGCTGACGGCAGAGCCCGCAGAGGATGCTGCATACGACGGTGCCAGCTGGCCTCGAGGTAGGCTGCTTCTCGGAGTGCCCTCTGCGACTTCATCTTTGAATCAACTCATTTGCACTTCTCGCTCTGGCTTGGTTTACACTGCACTCTAAGCTCTCTCCCTGGCAAGCTCTCAACTCGAGAGCCCTCGCCCTGAGCCTCTGGCTCAGAGATGCGCCAGCTCCCAGGCCAGGGCAGACGGTCCCAGCCTCATGCCGCTCCCAGGGATGGATGGATGGAGGGATGGAGGGATGGATGGATGGATGGATGGATGCAGAGTGGAGGCTGGTGTGAGGGCTGGGAGCAAAGGGCCAGCCGGGAGCTCTGGGGTCCCCCACTCTGGGCATGGATGTGATGCTGAGCGTGGAAACACACTTGGGTGTCTGCCCATTCTGAACTCCATTAGAGCCAAGAGTGGGGAGACAGGACACACGGAGCCAGTGGTGGGCTGCCTCCGGTAGGGAAATTGACATCGATGAACCAATTTCAGTGTCAAGGCCTTTGGGCACACGTTACCTATTTAGTCCCCACGGCTACCCTGAAAGGTGGGTATTATTCCTGGGCTAAAGATGAAGAAACTGAGGCCCCAAGCGGTCAAACAAGGTCTGTCCATGATCACTGAGTTCGTAAGCATCCTAGCGGGGGGGTCACCCATAAGCCTTTGCTGGGTGCACCCCCATATGATGGGGTCCCCCCCTCCCCATGCAGGGAGCTGCCCTTTGGAACGACAGGACGGCACGAGGCTGGACGGGTGAGGATGGAGAGGAGGAAGGTCTGAGGCTCAGCCCTGACCCCTGCACTGGCCACACTGGCCATGCCACCTGCGACCTTCTTCCTCTGGCCTGTGAGCCCGGCTTGCTGCCCTCCTGCAGGTGAAGGGCCTCAACCTCTGACTCCTTACAGCACAGGCCTGGCCCAGGGACACAAATCACTCCCTTCCTGGGTGGGTGCAGAGGGGTGAGTCCAGCTCTGGGCTGAAGCCTTGGCTTTCCTCGAGCCCTTTTGGAAGCTCCTGATGCAGCGAGGGTGGGTGGGGGGAGATGGGATACAGGGGTGGGAGCATCTCAGGACGGTTCCCACCCCAGGTGCAAGTCTGGTCCCCAGAAGTCTTCATTGGGGTGAGACATTTGGTGGCCCCAACACATCCTCTTGGAAGCCTGGCTCCTTCCCACTGAGGTCCGTCTCTCCCTGTGAGGGAGAGGATGGGAGGACAGAGGGAGGGTCACGAGGAATGCTGGGGCCCTAAGCCTCACGTGGGGCTGAGGCCACCTGTGCCTTCCCCTTGAGCAGCCCCTCTGTCCTTACCAGCTCATCACCACCTGACTGTGACTCCAGGCGCCCTGCTCTGGGGGCTTCCCCCAGCCTCGGGCTTAGGGAACTCCAAAAATGCCCAGGGCACTCACACGCCCGGCCATCTCCTCCAACTCTCACCAGGCTGGTCTTGCTGACACCCCCTCCCAGGTCTTTTGCTCCTTCCAGAGGGGTTCTCCCCATGACCTTGGGCTCCTGAAGATAGGGACAAGATGTCCCTGCCCTTGGAAGCCCAGTGCTTTGCACAACGCCAGGCATGTAGGAGAAGGGAATCAACCCTCTACCCAGCAGCACGGCACCTAGACTACACGGGACACCTTCCATTCTGGGATGGGCTGACTTAGGCTCCCCCTCCAATTCAAGCGGTGAAGCTCGAACCACCACCACCCCCGCCACGTTTATCTCAGACTGTGACTAATTGGACACAGAAACTTTAAAACAGTGATTAAGGTTACATGAGGTCACTGGCATGGGCCCTAATCCCATATGACCAGCGTCCTTGTAAGAAGAGATCAGGACTCAGACACGCGTGGAGGGACGACCATGTGAAGACATGGGGAGAAGATGGCCATCTCCGAGCCAAAGAGAGAGGCCTGGAACAGAGCCTTCCCACCTGGTCTTCAGAAGAAACAAACCCTGTCAGCGCCTTGACCTTGGACTCTGAGCCTCCAGAGTTGTGAGAAAAGAAAATTCTGTTTTTACGACTCAGTCTGTGGTATTTGTTACAGCATCTCTTACAAACAAATACACTTTTTTTTTTTTTTGTGGTACGCGGGCCTCTCACTGCTGTGGTCTCGCCCGTTGCGGAGCACAGGCTCCGGACACGCAGGCTCAGCGGCCATGGCTCACGGGCCCAGCCGCTCCGCGGCATGTGGGATCTTCCCAGACCGGGGCGCGAACCCGTGTCCCTTGCATCGGCAGGCGGACTCTCAACCACTGCACCACCAGGGAAGCCCAACAAATACACTTTTATACATATCTCTTCCCTTCCCTGGAATTCATCCTCTTCCTTCTCTGCAAATGCGAGTTCTCTTCGTCCAGTCCTGCCTCAAAGCCCACCTTCTCCGGGAAGCCTGCTTTGATTAAACCTGCTCTTTCCCTTTTAGCCTGGTGGCGCTCTCGGCTGTCCTGTTTGAAGAGTATAGATTTATACTCCTTCGTGGGTTGTTCTATACCTGTCACTAAGTCAATCTGGTGCGGGTTGTATGACAGGATTGAAGCTGAGAGCTTCTTCCTGCCAGGGTCTGTGTCTCTTCCATCTTCAGAAGCCGTTCTATGTGCTCTGAACTCAGTCAGGGGCTTGGTCCCCAGACAGCCTGGGGAACCAGCTGGGAAGAAGGAGGAATGGGGAGCTTTTCTGGGTTTGTCCCTCTGACAGTGCAAACCCCATTATCCCCACTCCCAGTTAATCCAAGAGCACTTGTTTCCTAGCTGCACACCCAGCCTTGAGCTGCGGGCTGCGGGCACACGGTCCTGCTCCCAAGAAGAGTCACATCCAGCAGGTGAGATCGTGGGGACCAGAGAGAGAGAGGAGGAGGGGCAGAGGCACCCTCTGTGCGGATGAGCCACATGGGGGACGCGAGTCTTGACCTGGCCTCGAAGCACCTCCCCGGTGGGGACAACAGCTCATGCAAAGGTGTGGCACGTGAAGGGAGCCCACGGTCTCGAGGAGGTGCCTTCTGGAAGCTCGATGTTAGATCCTGGACGCATGCAGCCTGTCCCCTCCTCTGTCCACTGAGCTAAAGCCCATGAGAGGGAAGAGTCTGCCCCGGGTGGCTCGTCTTGGCCAGGTCCCTGCCCTGGGCCTCAGAGGGGACTTGGAGGTCATGATTCCCGCCCCCGCCATGGGGTGAGCACGCTTGGCTAGCCCAAATCATCCTCTCATTTTCCGTCTCAAGGCCCTGGAGCTCCGCTGGGGTGGGGGCCGGGGAGGGAGGCTGCTAGGTGCCAAGATCACATAAGCAGCAGATGCTGGCGGATTAGCAGCCGGCCTCCCAGAGACACCTGAGCCACTTAATATTCTGCAGATGGATCACCTCCCTTTCATGAAAAGCAAGCATAGAATTGAAATGCTGCAGATTCCAAACACCTGGGGAGGGCTGGAGTCTCCAAGCCGCGCACCTTGGGGAAGGGGTCCTGGGAATGAGACAGAAGGATGAGAGGGACGGGGGAGCAGGCTTCCCTGCTGGCCAGAAGCAGTGACAGTCCCCGCTGGGAGCGGGGCTGTCGGAGGTGCAGAGGGCCCTGGGAAACGCCCAGGGCTTTGGGAGATACGAGGGCATCGCCCAGGGGGCTTGGGCTGGGGGTGGACAGTTGGCAAAGCCTGTCGCGTGCTGGAAGCCGCCACCAGGAAATGAGACGTTCAGGGACCGTTCCGCTCCCTTTTCGTGACACCAGACACTGGGATGGAGGCCCAGCCACCGCAATTGGAAGCAGCAGGCTCTTTCCAAACAAACAGATCAACAGAGCAAAACAGCAAACAGCTTTCGTTAAATGTGAATAATTCTGAGAGCCCAGAGAGCTTTCACCTTATGAGCTTTTCCTTAAATACTGGAAGATGATTTCCATGGATTACACAGAGCTCACCTTACCCAGACGGGACAGAAGCAGAAGCGCTCTCTCCCCCAGCCTCATATAAGACCAGGAGTGGCTGGGCACAGACCGTAACAGGTGGCATTCTCTTGGGTGTTGGTTGGACAGAGGCCGTTTGCAGCCGGGCATTTACAAACCATGAATCATCTTCAGTTGGGGCACTCATGTTTGACCTACACGGGACTTTATTTTTAAGCACACATTTTGTCAAAAATATCTGTTAATTCTCGTGCCGTTGCTGTCCTGTGGTTGTTCCGTATCTGTCCCCTTTGAAAATCCGTTCCCAGTTTTAAAAGGAACGTGGTCCGAGGAATAACCCAGCTTGCCTGGGAAGAAGTACAGCACGGAGGCCCGACCGCCCGGGTTCACATCTGAGCTCTGCCGTCTACTGCCTTTGAGACTTCGGGGTATTTTCTGAGTCTCAGTTTCCTTATCTGTAAAAGGGGGGTGCTGACTCTAATGGAAACTCCCTCACAGGGCCTTTGTGAAGATGATGAGTTAAAACATGCCAGGAATTTAGACAGGACTCAGTGGATAAAGCTACTATCGAGATGGGAACTGAATCTCCACTACTGTCTTCTCTTAGAATCTAGGAAAGGCCATGCAGCACTCAGGAAGGGCAGACACTCAGCCTGCCGTGCATGCATTTGAATTCCTCAGAATGTTCCAGCTGTGAAACTGAGCAGGTCGCTTAACTTCTCTGAACCTCAGCTTCCTTATCTGTAAAATGGGACTAGCAGTAACACAATACTCCTAAGTGACTGAAGCTCGCGGAATAACACGACACACAGTACGTGCTCAATAAACGTGACTGGCCTGGTTGACTGAGGCTGGACCTTGCTGAGGTTTAGACCAAAGGCCTTGTATGTGTTGCTGGACCTGAAAAGAAGTTTCCCTCTTTCCCCCTCCCTCCCTTCCTCCTTCTTTCCTTTCCTTTCCTCTTCTTCCTCCCTTATTTTATTATTATTAATCAGAAGCTCCTCTTTCAACAGAGGATGTAGAGTACTGGACCCTTGATAGCCCAAAGCTCAAAGCCCTGCCATTCTCATTGCTTATCCCATTAAGAGGGGTCCCTTGAATTCTGTGAGTCCAAATGTCCTGCCCTCCCCGCGATCTGCTTGCAGCCTCTACACGTAGTGACGTGATGGGCAACTCTGGACCCAACAGCAGAAATGGCAGCGAGAGTGAAGCCGCCTTCTCCATCCTCTCTCACCCCCTCACCACCAGGGCTTCCTGGAAAGCCAAGCCCTATTCTTCCTTCCCAGGAGACCCCCTCCCCCAGACACTCTGTCCGTCTGCTTCAGGCCCCCTCCCCAACACCGGGAGGCTGGCAGCCTTAGGGGCGCAGAGCACCGGCTCCAAGAGCATGAGTAAAGCGCCTTCTGATGAAGCAGGAAGGAGGCCGCTTAGTGAGAGGGCAGAAAAGCCTAAGGTTCTGCCAGTGAACTGACAGAGGATACAGACCCTCAGCCCGTAGCTGCACGGGGCAAATGCCGGAGGAGCCAGCCAATCTGCGAGTGTGCGCCTGTGCTTAGCTCTGCGTGTGGTTCTGCCGGGTTTCCTCTGGAACCTTCCAGAATTCCTCCATTAATGACAATGACTCTACCCAGGCTGCCATGGAAAGGGACATGGATGCTTTGCTCTGAAACTAACTTCAGTTGGAAGAAAGAAAGGGAGGGAGGAAGGGAGGGAAGGAAGGGGAAAAAAAAGGAAGGAGAGAATAGAACAATAATCAAGCCCGTTTCTAATACCTGCGTGGCACTTTCAAACGTCCCAGCACGTTTACATGGACCGCGTCTCCTTTTATCATCCAGCCAGTGATGGTCACAGCTTGGGCATTATTAGCCCATTAGACAGATGAAGAAACCGAGGTCCACAGAGTCTTCCACAGGCACATGCTGAATCAGGGTCCAAGCTAACAGGACTTCCCCCAGGAGCCCCAAGGGAAGGCTGCCGCCTGGGGTCTTGAGCCCCCCAACCCATGGGGCTTCCTGGCCCTGACTCCTGGGGTTGTGGGTCACCTCAGATGGGAGGGATTCCCACCCACTGCAGCCCCAGACCTGTCTGCTTCCAGACTCTTCCAGCCGGTGGCCCGGCTCCCAGGATGGGGTCTCATTTCAAAGGATGAAAAGTCAACCAAGAAACAAAGTGAGATAGGAAAACACATGAGAGAAGGAAAACCGAGAGCCTTCTCTGTGGGGAGAAAGAGAAAACTAAACGCTGCTTTCGTTTGCTGCCCAACTGGAATCTCCCGCCTGCACCAGGGCCCCCGATGCGCAAGGGTTAGGCCCCGAAAGTGTGTCTCAGTCCAAAGGGGACTTGGGGGGCACAGGGGCTGGGAGAGGAGGCCAAGTCCCACCCAGATAGAGGAACCCTGACAAGAAGACAGCACACCACCCGAGCGCACACACTGACAGTGCAACTCTGGGAAAATTACTTAACCTCTCTGAGCCCTGGGTTTTCTCACTAGTAACGGAGAGATGACAGAAATACATATACCACAGGGTGGGTTACATGGCTTACTGCAGATAAAACAGTTGGCACGGTGTCTGGCGCAGAGCAAGGAGGGGATAAATAGAATGTAATATAATAAAGTAATTATAATATAATATAAATGACATTAGAATGTGTGTTCTTTTTGAGGGCTCTTGACAGTGAGAACTTTCTGCTGACATGGGAGAAGGAAAAGGGGGTTGGGAAGGCTACGCAGGTGAGGGCGCTAAGCTCCCAGCCAGGATGCAGGACAGTATGGGCGGCAGGTCCCCCCCATCCGCCAGCACCCCTTCGTCCCCTCCCCTCCCCCCTTTCTCCTGCTCTACGATCAACTACACCTCCGGATGGCTGCTTTCCAGCTTGCGAAGGGCCCCCCCACAGCCAGGTGGGCAGATTCAGCAGCGTGGGCAGGTAAGGTCCTAACAGGGACACGGCCCTAAAAGTCTGTGCTCCAGGGTCCTGATGCCACAAAGACTTTGCCAAGACAGGACCTGAGAGAGGGTGAGACAGCTCAGAGCCTTTAGTCCCCAAAGCCAGAGCGCCTCCGGCCGCTGCGGCCCCTTTAAAGTATTTGCTCTTGACCCCTGGTCAGCATGCAAGGTTGGGGGTCCTCTAGGTTGTCACGCAGGGGAGGTGGGTCTGTGCCCCAGAGTCCTGCCTTGGCCCCGTCTAGAAGGAGTGTAACCTAGAGAACAGCGCAGAGGCTCCAGACCCCCAGAGAGCCAAGTTCAAATCCAGCCTTGATCAAATGGCTCAGCCCCGAGGGCCTCGGCGCCCTCATCTGTGGGATGCAGTCACTTCCAGGCCCACTACCTTAAATCCTGAGAAGAGACTGCAGACATTTAATACAGGAACACACGTGCCACTTGGCTGGGATGACAGCCAGGCTATGGGGTCGGAGCAGGGCTGGGCGTCCTGACTGCTGAGGCTACGCCTGGCATCCACCCTCCGGCGGCTGGAACACGGAATGTTCCGGAGATGTCAGGACAGCGCTATTTCCTCAACAGCCGAACATGCTGCATGATGATGGCGGATTCGGGGGGGACCCTGCGCCCCACCTAACGGGTTACTGGGAGGTGGGCTTAAGATCACGGGCGCGCATACCCTGCCTGGTACAGAGCAGCTGCTCCAGAAATGCTGGGTCCCACACCTTCCCCCGGGCCTGACTCAGGAACACCTGGGCTCCCCCATTGGGGGACGGGCCAAAGCTCCCACGTGCCGGCAAGGACCGTCACAGGAGCTAGGACACCCGTGGGGGTCAGGAAGCAGAGTGGGTGGGACGATGCCAATAGGCCGGGCTGGCTCCCTGCAAGATGTCAGGGGCCCCCTTCTCCCCCGCAGGTACAGGGAGAGGGGACACGTCTGCCCTGTTCCTAGCTGTCCTGCCCAGGCTTTGAGGGATCTGGTGAGCGCCCTGCCCCGGACACCCACAGCTTGGGCATCTCTAGTGGCGCCAAGGGTGGGGCTGGGGGAGCTATTTTGGGTCTGGAGAAAGGGCTGTGGGGAGCATGCAATGGGAGACAATGACAGGGCTGGGGCCCCTCCTCTGGCCTCTGTCCACCGACACCACCCACCCGTGTCTGCGGCCAGCCCTTGGTGCGACCCCCCTCAAGTGATGGAGAGGCCGAGGGGGAGGGGGAGGGGGAAGAAGAGACCAAGACAGGGGCCTGGTTAGGGAGAGGAGCCGTCATGACGCCCAGGGCCTGGGAGGCCCCCAGTAGGAGGTGGCCGCACAGAGGCGGCCAAGAAGACACACCTCCACAGGCTGCCTCGGAGAAGAGTCCGCTTCCTTCTTCAGGCCATACCCTGCGGTGGTCTTGGCGGGCCCTAAGGGTACACGGTACAGGGGTCATGTAGGGGCACTCGAGATCACCGCGTCATGGGAAGCCTCTTCCTTTTTCCTTCTTCCTGTGGCTCAGGGCTGCCCCTGCCCAGCCTCTAGTGGCCACGAGGCTGGACAAGGAACAAGTGGCCCGAGAGGGCTCCCTGGGGACTGTTGAGACCCTCCCCCCTCCTCCCCGCAGCTGGCTTCCCCTAGAATGAGCCTCTGCTCGCAAGGATTCTGTTCCGGGGCCGGGATCCGGGTGAGGAAAGCGAGGCAGCGGGGAAAATTTCAGGGAGGGGCGCCCAACAAGATCAATCTTTTGATGCAATGTTTCAAAAAATACAAGTTAACCTAAGACATTCCATGATGAGCAAAACAGCAAAACGTTGAGTAAAGTCAGGCCCCGACAGGGCTGGTGCTGGGGGCGGGGCTGGGGTGAGCCGTGCAAGGGAAGGGTCAGATCCGGTCTTTTGTGAACATTTTTTTTTTTTTGCGGTACGCGGGCCTCTCACTGCTGTGGCCTCTCCCGTTGGGGAGCACAGGCTCCGGACGCGCAGGCTCAGCGGCCATGGCTCACGGGCCCAGCCGCTGTGCGGCATGTGGGATCCTCCCGGACCGGGGCACGAACGCGTGTCCCCTGCATCGGCAGGCGGACTCTCAACCACTGCGCCACCACGGAAGCCCCTTTTGTGAACATTTTGATATTTTGTTCATCATGCAACTTTTGCATTAATTTGGAGTTTTAAAAATACTGCACTGAAACGTTATTCCTCTTGATTACCGAATTTCTTGGGCTGCCATTCAATGCTGTACTTGAAGTGAGGGCCTCACTCGTCTGACCCTTGTTCCGGTCTTGCTCTATTCTCTTTTTATATCCAATTCGCCCACCCCTTCCTCCCACGTCCCATGAAAGAATTAGGGCAGGTGGAAATACGGTAGAGCGAGAGCCACACGGAATCTGAACGGAACACGCGGTCAGATGCTTCTCAGAGGACAAGGAAGGGGTGGGAAGCAGGCAGGCAGGGGAGAAGGGGGTGGAGGCAGTTCTAGTGTCTATCCAGGGTGATGCACGAGGGCTGGGGAGACAAGGGGTGAGCCGTGGGGTTTGGGGGCAGTCAGAAAGACAGGGGAGAGGTAGACAGAACATGGGCATGGAGGAGGGGTAAGTAAGAAAGAGAAATACCAGCAAGACGTACTGAGCATTTTACCACGTGCCCAGCGCTGTTGTAAATGATGTGTCTGTGTCC
Source organism: Delphinus delphis (assembly GCF_949987515.2). NCBI lineage: Eukaryota > Metazoa > Chordata > Mammalia > Artiodactyla > Delphinidae > Delphinus > Delphinus delphis. The sequence goes on from NC_082701.1 coordinate 6,165,722, forward strand.
TATATGCTTCAACACATGCTTACACATTCCATCCTAAACAGCCTCAGGAAGTGGGCTGACTTATTGTCCCCATTTTACAGATGTGTACGTGGAGGCACACAGAAGCACCCAAGCCCAGAGCGCTGTGTTGAAGCTGGAATACCATCTCAGGCAGTCTGGCTGGAACCTCAGTACTCTTACTACTCCCGGGAGGTGGGGGGACGATGCCCCCCCGCGTGGTCTTCAGACCACTGCTGGCAGGGAGCCTTGGGCAGGCGCTCACCACCCAGGAACTGCATGGCTTCTGGGCAAGGCTGGGCTGAGACAAAGCCAGAGATGGATAACTTCGCTTCAAGTTAAGAGATACGCTCCCCCAGAAGTAACAGGCAAATCTAATTTTTATAAATCATGTCCTATCTCGAATATCTTTGGGGAATTAATAACTTAAAAACACTCTTTTGTGTCCCTTTGCAACTGCTCCCTAATATAGCTCTCAGTTTGAAATGCCATGAGCGACTCTGCAGGGCAACAGGACCCTGAAAGGGTCTATTCTAGGTATATGTACTGTTTTGGGGGAAGGGAATAAATGAAATCCTATCTCAAACACCCTGAGTTTTATTTTCTTCTTCTTTCTTACAGTAAATCTTTCTGTCATTCTTTTTTACAGTTACCCTGTTTTCTGTTTTTCGGTCAATGCAGACAGATTTCTTGAATTTGCTTAGACCTATACTAATACAGCAGCCACCAGCCACATGAAGCTACTGAAATTTTAACTTATCCTTGAAATGACAGAAACATTTTTTTTTGAAGTACGGTTGATTTACCATGTTGTGTTAATTTCTGCTGTGTAGCAAAGTGATTCAGTTATACGTATATATACACTCTTTTTTTAACTATTCCTTTCCAGAGAATATTGAATGCAGTTCCCTGTGCTATACAGTAGGACCTTGTTGTTCACTAAAATGAAATAAAATTTAAAATTTAGTTCCTCGGTCACACTGACCACATGTGGCTAGAGGCTGCCAAGCTGGGCTGTGCAGAATATAGCACGTGCCTATCACCATAGAAAGTTCGACTGGACAGGGCCGGCTTAGAGTAGGAAGTCCCCTTTCTCTTAAAAGTGAGTCTCATCTGCATTTCTGCATTCTCTCCTGGGCCTGAGCCTCTGGAGCGTTTGGCTATATGTTATGAACAACTGTTGCAACGAATGCCACTGGGTGTAAGTATAACCCAGAGAGATGCCTGGTGTCCCACCTGACTACTCCCTGTGACCCTGCGACACCGAACAGCTGGGCCTGCCTGGGCTTCTGGTAAAGGTGGCTGCTATCAGACCAAGCCCCCTCCAGCAGATACCAACTATAAACCAGTGCTTGAAGGCACTGGAGAGCAGCCAGAAGCAGGTGACAGGGAGGGGAGTCAATACTTAGAAAATAGGAACGGCACTTGGGTGAGTTTCCCATATGTATGGGGTTCAACTGTTGACGGCAGGCTCCAGCGTCTGCCAAGGGGGGCAACTAAAATCCAGAGAGAAACCCCCAAATCTTACTGACTTAAAGAGCTAGAGGACAGAGTTTGGAGCGACTCCAGTAACTGGAAAGTGAGGGTGGGAATCCCAGAAAAAAAAGCGCCAGAATGAGGGGGCTCAAATTCCGTGTATAAACTCTCCCCAAATCTTAGGCCAACCTTTGAAATGTCCACACAAGGGCTGCTCTAAGCAGCCCAACCAAGGCTACGAAAACTGAACAGAGAGTTCTGCTACTGGCCACCACAGGAGAGACAAAGTTTGGAGTTTGAGTCCAGCCAGATTCACTGTTTCTGTTTGGTTTTAGTCAATGCACTTCAGGGTAACGCAACAAAATCCAGTGTTCACCACCTAACATTCACAATGTCCAGGATATAGCCCCAAACTTCTAGGCACACAAAGAAAGAGAAAAATGTGATCCCTACATAAGAGAAATCAATACAGACTGTTTTAAAACAGCTATTTTAACTGTCCTCAAGGACATAAAGGAAAATATACCTGCAGTGAGTGTCCAAATAGGGAATCTCAGTAGAGAAATAAAAACTATTAAAAAGAATCAAGTAAAAATTCTAGCATTGAAAAATGCAGGATCTGAAATTAAAAACTGACTGGATAGGCTTAACAATTCATTGACGAGAACAGAAGAAAACATCAGTGAATGTGAAGATAGATCAATAGAAAATATCTAATCTGAAGGACAAAAAAAAAAAAAAAAAAGGACTAAAAAAACATAAAACAAAGCACCAAACCCAGGGCCTCAGGAACTGTATCTAAACATCTATATAAATGAAGTCCTAGAAAGAGAGGAAAGAAAATAGGGGCAGAAAAAGTATTGAAGAAATAAGGGCTGAATAGCCCCCAATTTGGAGAAAGACAAATTGCAGATTCAAGGTGCTCAATAAGCCCCAAGTAGAACATATACAAAGAGTAAGAGCCATTAACCTAGTGACCCACAGGAAGCGTGACCATCACGCCTACTTTACCTGAAAAACCACTGGACAGCAGAGCCCACCTCTCTGCAGGCTGCATGCACGCTTTGTGATAGATTATATGACAATATACTGTCCTCTCGCTACAGAGGGGGCTGAGGCTACAAAGCACCTGGCAGATGTTAAGTGCTTTCCACGCACTTTCTTAACTGACACTCAACAGTTATCTCCTGAAGAACGGGAACTCTTGTCTCCATTGCGATTTGCCTATTCATTCATTTTTTAAAAATGGAAATCAGCACTAGGGTTCAGAGATGTTGAGCAACTCACCTAAGATCACACAGTAAGTGGAGGAGCCAGGGTTGGACACCCAACTCCAAAGCCCACTTTCTTTCCTTTATATTCATGCCTGTTAACCCTGGTTGCACACTGGATTCATCTATGTAGGGGGCGTTCAAAAAACAATCCCCACCCCAGATGAATTAAATCAAAATCAGCGGCGGCGGGGCGGGGTGGGGTGGGGTTCAGGTCCAGGTATGAGAAATTTTTAAAGCCCCTCCAGGTGATTTTAAGGTGTGGCCTGGGTTGAGAAGCACTGCGGACATTATGCTGCAGTCTGGAAAATTCCAGACAAAGGAAGAGAACTGGGTCAAGCTGGCTCACACAGGTGGGCAGTGAGAACCCTCGGTAAAGGCCCCTGGGACAAAGCAAGCCCAGCCCTGTGAGTTTGTAACCTTCCACCTCTCATCTTTTTCCCGGATTTCTAGGAAATGCATAGCCATACCCCGCTCTCACCTCCAGAAGACACGGGGGTGATAAAAGTGTCAGAGGAGCCTCTCTGCAGCAGGGCTTGAGTTACAGGAGGCTGCAGAACCGGACGCAGGACACTTAACTCTGGGCGAGGAATGAGCAGTGAGACCTCAGAGCCCTAACTCTCCCAGCTTTGGCTGGGGGAAGGCAGAGAGTCAGACAGCCCCCATTACTCTCTCAGAGCCCTCGGGACTGGCCCACGGTCCTGGGGAGAAAGCGAGCCTGAGCTGGGCAAGGCGGATGCAGGCCAAACGCCCCATGGGCACAGCCCTGCCACATCCCCATCCCCTCCGAGCCACGCTCACATGCCTGCCTCCTAAACCCAGCCCGGCCTCAGGACAGTACTCCCACCACCCCCTGCACCCAGCCCAGAATCCACTTATGAGCTCCTTGCTGTTTCTCCAAAGCCCAACACAGAGTAATAAATAGTTTCTGAATGCGTGTGAGGGTGCGCGAGGCTGGCTCCCACTGCTGGCTGGCTCAGCTTTGCCATTTGATGCTAGATTAGCCAAACCGCCCAACCAGCAACAACAAAAACCAAAAACAAGACAGTGAGACCCACTGAGCATCCCTCTTAGAACGGTGGTGATGATGAGATGATGATACTGAGGTGATGCTGGTGGTGGTGATGATGAACGACAATGACGGTGACGTAGCTGCCACCCTCCACTGAGCCCTGACTACACGCTAGCACTTCCCATGCATCACCTCGCTGCATCCTCAGACCCGCCCTGCCAACGGTGCTGTTCTAGCTCCATTTTACAGATGGGGAGACTGAGGTTCAGAGAGGGACTATCGCTTGCCTGTGGCACAACCAAGATCAAAGCCAGGTCTGTCTCTGATGCAGGAGCCCTCAGGGGCGGCCCTAACTCTCCCATTCCCATGTTCCCCCCAACCTCACTGGACTGAATCAGATTTAATCCTAAAAGGGCCCCCTGGCCAAGCCCAGGCCTCCAGCAGCATAGCCAACCCCACATGCTTTGTGTCCACTTTGGGGTTCCTGCTCTGGGGAGCTCTCCACTCCGGGCCAGCTCGTGGCCTGGGGTCAAGGGTGGCTGCTGGGAGCCCCGGCGTGGTCCCCAGGGACCGCCTGTGCTCGGGGAGGCGGTGGCCCACTGAGGTCCACTCCTGGCTTATCGATCTGGGTCTGGGGGGAGCAGACGGGAGCCCAGCCCGGTGGCCTGGCAGGCACTCCCAATGGCCTGTGTCTAATGACTGCAGAAAGCCATTACAGCCCACTTAGCTATAAACAGCTCTCCACAGCGCTCATTAGGGCCACTGAGCATCAGAGAGAGCCCTGCTCCTGGAGCGCGGGCTGTGCCAAGCCAGCAGGGGCTGAGCCTTCTTCTTACTGGAAATGCTGCTTCCCGCCTGGCCTGGCTTCCAGGAAAGGTGAACCCAGCTGGGGCCCGGCCAGCCCTCCCGCCCTGCCCTCTGAGACCAGGGCCCCCCACGGCAGCGGCTCTGTGCCCCCCGTGACAGCACGGGCCAGGGTCTCCACATCCCAGCCTGGCCTGACATCCAACCTGAAGGACAGCCAGCTGGACAGACTCCCCTGGGGTGTGCCTGGCGCCCCAGAAACACTGGCTGGGCCGGTCCCCACACAGACTCCCTCCTTTCTACGGTGGGGACATTCTGCCCGTCGTTAGAGAGGATGCGCATTTCTGGGGTCTAAACTCCAGGCAGGTGAGACCCCCGGGGCTTGGACCAGATATAGTCTCCCCCCAGAACAGAGCTTTCAAACAGTCTTAAGCCTTGATACTAATACAATCCCATAAGGGTTCCAACAGATAAAACAGAGCAAAGCGCAGATGCCCTCCTGCAAAGAGGGGTTAGGGTGGCGGGTCCAAGGTCTATCTGTGATGCTGTCCCCTCACTCCCCACCCTGACCCATCCCCACTTGCCACGATGGCTGGAGCACCTGTGAACTCTGGGGTCCTCAGGACACGGTGTAATAACCACTGACCCGGCCCACATGCTGTTTTCTCTGCCTGGAGCCCTCGAACCCGTCACCCTCCAGGCCTCGCGGGTCCCCCTCCGAAGCCCCCCTCTCTGCCGTGCTGGTTCTCCTTATTGCCCGGGTCTCATCCTTCTGAGCACACACCATATTTTCTAATCACATATTTCTTTGTGTCGTGATTTGCTTACTATCTGCCTTCCCTACTGTTCTCTGAGTTCCACAGGGATGGGGACCACGTCTGTTTCATCTCCTTATCTCCAGCGAGAGCCAAATGCTTGCACACGGACGGCGCTTGGTAAAGATCTGACTGATGAATGAATGAATGAGTGAATGATCGATCCAAGAAGGTGCTGTCCAGCTTGCTCTGAAGCCTTCTGGGGAAGGGGTACCTACATCTTACTGCCACTGACCTTTCCCATGACTCCAATCCTCACGGCCGACGTTTCTCCCATCTGTGTTCACCTCCTGACCATCTGATTCACTCCCGTTTGTCCTCCACCTTTCAGCTGAGACACTCTCCCCCAGGAAGCTGCCGAGCCCCATCAAATACCCAACACACTCCCTTGTCACGGCTCCTTGCTTCTTTCTCTCCGGACTATGACACCCTTGGGGGGTGGGATGGGCATCTCTAGTGTCAACACGTGCCTAGGTGCCTGATGTAGGTGGGTTGAATGAATGAATGAAGGGGTGGCTACCATATGGCCCTGCAGCTACAGGTCGGCACCACCCCCCTGGCTGGCTCCCAGGGACACGAAGGCAGTAAGCTAACACGGCCCCTGCCCTCAAAAAGCTACGAGAGGGCTTCCCTGGTGGCGCAGTGGTTGGGAGTCCGCCTGCCGATGCAGGGGACGCGGGTTCGTGCCCCGGTCCGGGAAGATCCCACAGGCCGCGAAGCGGCTGGGCCCGTGAGCCATGGCCGCTGAGCCTGTGCGTCCGGAGCCTGTGCTCCACAACGGGAGAGGCCACAACAGTGAGAGGCCCGCGTACCACAAAAAAAAAAAAAAAAAAAAGCTACGAGAGAGTGGGGAAGAGACGGCCCCCCAGCTGGTGTGCAGACTGGAGGGTGTGGTCCCCACCCTACAGGACCGTTTATCAAAGGGTCAGGTACCCCTGGGAGATCCAGGCATCCCTCATCCCTCCCTAAGAGAGGCAAGGAGGTGGGGGTCAGTGCACACCTTGGCGGCCAGCCTGCCCGGGGTGTGAACCCTGGCTCCTCTCCTGCTAGCTGAGGGCACTGGGTAACTCCTTGACATTCTTAGGCCTCAGCATCCTCATTTATAAAAATAGGGATGGTAAATAAATAAATAAAAATAAAAAATAAAAATAGGGATGGTGATCATATGTAGTCAGCAGTATAATGCCCCCACAGATGTCCACGTCCTAATTCCCGGAATCTGCGAATACGGTACGTTATATTGGAAAGACGGAATTAATGTTGCTAATCAGCTGACTTTAAATTAGGGAGACGATCCTGGGTTACCAGGGTCCTTAACTGCAGAAGAGGGAGGCAGAAAGGGAGTCAGTGTCAGAGGGACACAGCATGAAAAGACCAAACGGCCCAGTGCTGGCGTGGAAGATGAAATGCAGGAGCCCTCGAGAAACGGAAAAGGCGAATGCATTCTCCACTTGAGTTTTGAGCCCTCCAGATATCTTGAGTTTAGTCCAGTGAGACCCGTTTTGGACTTCTCACCTCCAAAACTGTAAGAAAATTAATGTGTCGTTTCAAGCTACCAAGGTTATGGTAATTTGTTACAGCAGCCGTTGGAAACTAATACATCACAGTACCGACCTCACGTAGCTTTTTGTGGAGATTAATGACTTAATGACACACAGCAAGTGCTGTCCCTGGGTATTATTATTTGAGGAACTGTGAGGGCAAGATTCCGTGGGCCAAGCCTGGGTAGGGGTTTCTCCTGAGACAGAAGAAGGTCCAGGAGCCCTTGGGACAGTGGGGCACCCAGGTCAAAGGGCCAGGGGCAGGGACTGGCGTTGGCCCAAGTGCATGAGGAGCTGGGCTAGCTGGAGCAGGTCGGACAGGTAAGGGTGGGCTCACCCTCCTCTGCCCAGCCACTAATGCTGGCCCGTCTCAAGGCACAGTCGAGGCCAACTCCTCTTTCCACTCTGTGCCTTGCCCCTAGGTCATCACAGCCTGCCCAGGTCTGTACCTTCATTCATCTTGGCTGCTTGGTGTATCCAAACCTCCTTGGAATTACCATGTCCCAAACCAAGCGCTCCCCCTCTTCCCACCTTCCTGCCCCATCTCCATCTCAGACTTCCTCTCCAGTTGGGCTCCCTCAGGGTGTGGCACCCCTAGCCGGCCAGGTCAGGGTCCTAAGGGCCATCTCAACACCTCCCTGCCCATCACTGCCCTTGTCCAGTTCCTCCCCAAGCTGTGTCAATTCTTCCTCTTCTCTCGGGCATTCTTTCACGTCTCTCCATTCCGGCTGCCACAGCCCCAGCCCTTGCAGCCACCATCTCTTGCCTGCCCCCTTCAAGAGTCTTACTTGTCCCCTTCATCCTCCTGTAGCCTTTCCAGTCTGTGACGGTTAATTCCATGTGTCAACTTGCCTGGACCACGGGGCGCCCAGATTAAACATCATTTCTGGGTGTGTCCGTTAGGATGTCTCCAGAATGGGTGGGCTCAGTAAATCGCCCTCCCCGGTGTGAGTGGACATCGTCCAATCGGCCGAGGGCCTGAACAGAACCAAAGGAGGAATTCGCCTCCTTTTCTTCCTTTCCTCTGGAGCAACCAGACTGATACACAGTCCATTCTCCTCACCAGAGTCAAAGCCATCTTTGCCAGAGCAGCTCACACCAGGTCCTGAGAATAGAGACCACCGTTCTTATTGGGGCCCGTGGGGTCAGACCCCTGCCACCCTCTGCGAACTCGTCAGGTGTCACTCACCGGAATCTCCCCCAGTGCCCTCGCCCACCGCACAGCGCCTGCGTCGGCAGCACCCTGCAGCTGCTCACCCAGGCCTTCTCAGATGATGTTCCTGTCTGGAGAAGCACCCCCTTTCCCTTTCCCTAAGTAACCTTCTACTCACTGTTTAGCTCTGAGCTCAGAGAGCACTTCCTCCGGGAAGCTGTTATGAGCTGAACCGTGTCCCCCTCGGAATTCAGACGTTGAAGTCCTAACCTCCCCCCCACCCCACCCCCGGCCCCAGTACTTCAGAATGTGATTGCATTTAGAGACAGGGTCTTGCAGAGGTCATGAAGGTAAAATGAGGTCCTATGGGTGGGCTCTAATCCAGGGTGACTGGTGTCCTCGTAAGAAGAGATTAGGACACAGACACACAGAGGGAAGGCCAGGTGAAGCCACAGGGAGAAGACGGCCGTCCGCAAGCCATGGACAGAGGCCTTGGAAGAAACCAACTCTGCTGCCACCTTGATCCTGGACTTCCAGCCTCCAGAGCCCTGAGAGTTGTTAAGCTGCCCAGTGGGTGGTTCTTTGTCACAGCAGCCCAAGCAGCCTTCCCTGACCATCGGGGGTGGGTTCTCCTCCCTGTAACACTCCCATCTCATCCTGTGCTTCTCCTTCTTCGCTCATGCAGATTCATCATCATACGTTCCTCTTTGCCGGACCACAGAGTCCGTTCCTCCCACCGCCCGTTCCTCCCATCGCTCGGCCTACGACACGGCTTGCCCTCCGTGTTGAAATCTGTTACACCCACTCCAGGCTGTCAGTGTCCCTCTGATGTGTGGCCCCCAGCACCCTGTCCCACACCCTGAGCAGGGAACCGTGGGCTGTCCCCTCCCTCGTGGGGACAGCCTCCTTGCCCACAAGTGCACTTGCTGCTCTGGGACGCAGTGGCTCACACCGAACCAGGGCCGGTTTTGCGGGCGGTGAGACCCATCCAGTCACTTGAGCCGCATGCTCAGAAGAGGCCATGCCTAGCTTAGTGCTCTGTGGTCGCCGTCTTGAAATTCTCAGTCATTGTATCTTTGAACTGGCGTTTTGCAAGTGAAGCACGGAGCTTCCTCGATTTACGACGGGGTCACATCCCAGTAAGCTCATCGTGAGTGGAATATGCATGTAATACCCCTAACCTACATCACAGCTTAGCCTCGCCGACCTCGAACGTGCTCGGAACACTTACATTAGCTACAGCTGGGCAAAATCATCTAACACAAAGCCTATTTTATAATGAAGTGTCGAACATCTCACATCGTCGATCGATTACTATACTAAAAGTGAAAAACGGAATGGTCGCCTGGGTACAGAATGGCTTTAAGCGCATTGCTTTTTGACTCTCATGATAGCGGGGCTGCCTGGGAGCTGCGGTCACTGCCACTGCCCAACATCACGAGAGAGGATTGGACGGCGTACTGCCAGCTGGGAAAAGATCAAAGTTCAAAATCTGAAGTACGGTTTCTACTGACTGCGCATCACTTTCGTGCCAGCGACCAAAGTCGAAAAATTCTAAGTCGAGCCATCGTAAGTCGGGGACCCTCTGTGCACTGGAACGGTGGCCCGTGCACATGAGAAAAGACACGTAGAAGAAAGGAAAAAGCTGGCTATTTCAGTAGCTTTCACAGCACTTTTTTGTCTGCTTTTCAAACAAGGGTCCCACATTTTCATTCTGCCCCAGGTCTTGCAAATCATACAGCTAGTCTCACAGCAAATTTAGGAAAACCTCCTAAACCCCCAAGGCATTTCCCTCAAAGTGCTAGTAAGGTGAGTCTGTGCTCTTAAGGATTTCCTGAGCCTCCCTGAGGGGACCTGCATGCATTCCTATGCCCTGTGACTACCTTGGCTAATCCTGGTCTGTAATCCAACTGCCAAGGGCCCAGCTCAGCTCTGACAGCCCGCCTGCCATGTGCCCCTCTGTCACTGATGGAAATGATGACCGGGCAGGGCCAAGGACATCGCCCCCGCCACCGCACTGAGACTCCCTCCCTCCAGACTGACACCTGTCCCTGGATGAGCCGCCACGGCCCGCTGGAAGAGGAACGCTCCCAGAGTGCCAGCTTTCCCAAATGCCCCTCCTGGTATCCCATGGGAAAACTGCCCTTCCAGCCCGGCCCCAGCCTGACTCAGGACCTCTGGGATTGCACCGGGGCTGGGAGCTGGGGTGAGGGAGTCATGTTCTTGGGGATATTTGGGGGGCTGCACGGCTCACACTATGGAACCCTGACCTGGGGCTCTGATGGGTAGGGTGGGGACAACCCCTCTTCTCTACTACCCAGCACCCCACTTCCGGCTGAGCCCCAGAAGTGTCTGATCTCTTGGGGGAGGGGAGAAACAAAGCAGAGAGTGGGGCGCACAGGCGCGAGCGTTTGGGGGTGTGCACCGCGCAGGCAGGAGCGTCTCGCTTTCTTTTTTCATGCTGGCGACAGCTGGCGCTGCATCTCGGAGCCTGCGGCTGTGACGATTACCAAAATGTTTACTGTGTCGCCATTAATAATGCAGAAGCTCCGCCAGCCTCTTCCTCAGAAAAAGAGCGCGAGGCAGCGAGGGAGCCGGGCGCCCGGGAAGGGTCCCGCTCTCCTGCCCATTCACCCTTGACTGTGCGGGCGGCCTCGGTGTAAGGACACGGGCTGCGCCCACCCCCGTGCCTGGGGGTCCCCCTCTCCTCCTACTCAGCTGGCCCCTCCAACCAGCACAGAGCTCTCCCCCCGCCTGGGTATCTCCCTTGCCCTTCTGATAAAGGCTTTTTAGAGCCACCCACCTAGGAAGCCTTCCAGAAGATTCCACCCTTGCCCCTGCCACGGCACTGCACCCTCACCTCTGTGTGTAGAATGTGTGTGTGTGTGTGGAGGCTCGTGTCTCGCCAACCCGCCCCCTACCCCATCCGCTCTGTGAGCTCCTTGGGGCTGAGACCTTCTCTTCCCTCCCGCCCGTGCCTGGAGCTCTACACGCACTCTCAGGAGACTCATCCCTCACCTCTTTGCCTACTAACTCCTACACATCCTTTGTGGATCAACTTAACTGTCACCTCCTTCAGGAAGCCTTCCTGGACTCCCCCCTTCTAGATCATAGATCCCCTTTTGAGTATTTTTACAGAATCCTATAACTTGCCTTACAAGGCCAATCACTATAGCAATGAGATAATTTTCATCTAACATTGCCTTCTCCTCTAGACTGTATGCTCCCTGAGAGCAAACCGTGGTTTTTGCCCCCTGTTGTGTTCTTGCATCCAGTAGTCACTTAAGGAATGCATGATCGCCCAAGGACCAGGCCTGATTCATGCAGACTTTATACCGTGCAGCACCAGTGGCCCTGCCGTCTTCTCTCCTGCTCGAGTGAGCACTTTGGGCTGCTGGTGAGTGCTGGGGGGTCTGATATGGGGGTGCAGGTACCCCCTTCTTCTGGAACAGTCCCTGCATCTCTGTAATGCACCCCATCCCCATTGTAAGACAGTCAGCTCCCCAGAGCTAAGAGGAAGGAGGGCTCTGAACAACTGCCTCCACCCAGCAAGTCGCTGTCCCAGCCCCTGCCCCGCCCGCCCGCCCGGACGTCAAAGGCTGGGGGGAAAAGCTAGATGCGACCCCCCGGGCAGGATGTCTTGCCTCTGCTGACAGTCCCCGGTCCCCACACCTGCCCACAGACAAATGAGTTCCTGGGCTTGTGCGGATGCCCCTGGGTACGAGAGCGCCCCTGCCCATTCACAGCTCCGTCTGGGACTCCGCCCTCAGCTCAGGAGTCCTGGCGGATGAGTGGGCACACGGGCTGAGGGCAGGCTTGCCCACAGCCGCTGTGCCGGTCTGCCTGCCACCGGGCACCTGTCTCCATCTCAATGCAGATTCTGACTTCGAATAACAGGGCGCCGGGGACAGAGTCTACCTGGAATGGCTGGATCAGCGGAGGAGGCTTGGGGTGGGGGAGGAGCCCTCTAGGGAAGGGGGTTCCCTACCCAGCGGCACCCCCAGGCATGCCAGCCCCACCTCCCGGTTGTGTCCCGCACAGGGGCCAGCCTGCAGAGCTGGGCACGGGGATGCAGCCTCACCCAGGCTTCTCCCAGCTCCAGGATGGGTGAAGGCAGGTGGCTGGAAGCCCCTGATGAGGGTGTGGGTGGGGGCGGAGGTGGGCGTGGCTGACCAGGGCTAGGGAGGTGGGGAGACTCCTCATAGCTCTACTGGGTGTCCTCTCTTCCAAAGAGGTTCGTGTCCTCGGGAGAAAAGGGCAGCACTTTGCAGGCCTGAATATCCAGGGAACCTGCCCTCCCTCCTCCCAAAAGAGGGCAACGGCCTGCGCCCACCCCCGTGCCTGGGGGTCCCCCTCTCCTCCTACTCAGCCGGCCCCTCCAGACCAGCACAGAGCTCTCCCCCCGCCTGGGTATCTCCCTTGCCCTTCTGATAAAGGCTTTAGAGCTACCTCCGTCCTGTCCTGCCCTCCCTCCTTCTGCCGCTGACTCGCAGAACAAGCTTGGGCGGGGTGTGTGCCCGTCTGAGCCTCGACCTCCACGACGCTGAAATGCGAGGGGCAGACTCCATACGCCAACAGGGTCTCCCAGCTCTGACCTTGCAGGCGTTTCTCGCCCTCTGACTCCCTCTGCCCGAGGGGCTTCCCTGCCCCCCCTGCCACCCCAGCCCTCGGGTCTCCATAGCAGAAGAGGCGAGGGTGATTTGTAAGAGGAAGGGTCAAAGGTCGCAGAGCCTGTTGATCTGTTACAGGTGATGGATGCTGGCAGCTACTCCACTGTCCTTACGGCTGATGAGAAACAGTCTCTGATGCGAGATTAAAGGGGGCAGGGGTGAAGGGGGCGGCGGTGGATCCAGCTGCAGTGCAAGCCCACCCTCTGCTCAGGTGGTCCTACTCTCCATCATGGGGCGGTCAGGGAGCTGTGGCCCAACACTGGTTTCTCACTGTCACACCGCCTGGCACCAATTCACTGAGTCTGCTCAGCCACCCAACAAGGAAGGTGGTGCTGTTCTTGTTGGAGACGTGAAGAATGGAAGCTCAGAGAGGTTAAGTAACTTGCCCAAGGCTACACAGCTAGACACAAGAGACAAGATTTGAACGTAGATCTGTCTGATTTAGAATGCGTACTCTTTCCCCCAGGCCATGAACTTCCTGCCGTGGGTGCCAGGGTCTAGGGTGATTCAGTAAAAAGAGCATGGGAACCAGGAGGCTGTCCAAGACCAGCCCTCCACCACCTACAGTCGCCATAAATAAGCTGTGTGCCCTTGGACCACTCGGGACCCCTTTTGGGGCCTCAGTGTCACTATCTGTAAAGATGGATGACGCAGGACTTCTCAACTCATGTGACTAGGAATCACCTAGGGGGGGTTCAGTACAGATCCCTGGGGCCGCCCCCAAATGTTCTGATTCAGTTGGTCAAGATGGGACGATGCTGCTGCTGCTGACCTGCGGACCACGGCCTGCAATTCACTCCTGGGTTCCTTTCGAATCTCAAAATGTGTGACCGTTAGAAGCCTAGGATAAGGAGAGGGCAAGTAGGGACCCAAGACACTGGATCAGGGCAAGCTCTGGACAAAACCCCCAAATCTCCCATCAATCTCGCAGAGGATGTGCTGGCTGCAACCCTGTGGTGTTCCTTTCTCACCATCTCCCACCCTCCACCAGGCCTGGCCACTCCCTATATTCAGTACCTACCCCCCTCCTGTCCATGGGGAGCAACCCCACCCCATGGGAAGAACCCCAACTCCGTCTGTCACACCTTGAACGCAGTGCTCAGTGCAAGCCATAACGAGGTTTGGAAACAGGGCTCCTCCCCTTAGGAGCTGTGTGACTCTGGGAAAGTTACTAGACCTCTCTGAGACCCCCAGTTACCTTGTCTCTAAAAGAAGAATAAGACTGGAGCAACATATAGAATGATACCATCCACATTCAAAGCATACACTCATGTGTACTGACACAGGCTCATATGTGTAGATGTATATATGGGATGCTTCTGGAAAGGTACAAGAAATGGACAGTTGGATATTTAGCGGGAAGGTAGGTCAATGGCAGGGAGGGGAGACTCAGCGGTCACCTAAATACCCTTTTGGAATGTCTTCCAGAAATGACTGTCTACCTGCTTGCAGGGCTGCGGTAAGACGATCCACACAAAGGGGTTAGCACGATGCCTGGCATATAGTAAGCGCTCGGTACACTGTCAGCGCTTCTTCTGGGTCCTTTCCTACTCCTGATGCCTCTCTGGCCAGCTGGCTCTCCCAGCCACCTGCCAGTCTCCTGAGCTGGAATGCCTCTCTTCTTCCTGCTGCCCTTTACGTACGTGAATATTCCCTTCAAAAGAAAGGCCCGGGTGTGGTTGGATCCATCCATTCACATCATTCACTTTGCTCCACACCCGCCTCCGTCCACCCTTCTCCCCCTCGCTGAGACCAAGAGTGTAAATTCCTTCTGGCTATTAATTAAAAGCAGCCTCTTCCTTAGAGCGAGTGTACTTGCCATAAATTAATAGCAGAGTCTTCTTAATCAAATCTTATCTCCTCCTCGAGCCATAAACACATGCAGCTCGAGTTGCTATCTCTGTGCACCCAGCCGTGAAATTTAATTTCTGATGCTTCAGCAGACTGCGTGGGGTGGGGGTGGGGGGTACCTATTTGGGGGGCAGCCCCACCTTGAGTTCCCGCGCCAGACCCCTGGCCGACCAAGTGGGTAGACTGAACCATCGCCCCTGATGTTCAGAGCGGAGCACGCCTGGCTCTTAAAACCTGACGGTGCAGAAGTTTAATCGTCATGAATATAACCTCCGGCGTTCCTACAGCTTATACTTTCATACATTTTTATCCCATCTGATTCCCATGACAGCTCTAGGAGGGAATGGGTTGGGAGTATGAACCTCATTTTAGAGATAGAAAAATGAAGTCGAACATGTTCTTTAGAGTCAGATCTGGATGGAATTCTTGCTCTGCCACATTCTAGCTGCCACTCTGACCCTCAGTCTCTTCATCTCTCCAAGGGGATTTGTCCTGTAGTTCTGATGTGAAAATGGGATAAAGGTAATATGTAAAAGGCCCAGTAGGTGCCGAAGACCTTTTACTAAGTGACCCCTCCCAAGATCATCTATCTAGCTCCAAATAGAGGAACCTGGACACAGACCTTGACTCAAATTCCACACCCTTGGAATTCCATCTTGAGACTCTGGAGTCCAGGGTCACTGGGCTGGTCCCTGAGCAAGTTCCGCTCAGCCTGCTTTCTACTCCTGCTCAGCTGAATGCCCTCTCCCATGTGAGTCCACCAGCCACGGGACAGAGGCGGAGCCAGGAGCTGCCTGGACGTGACCACGGATGGGCCAAGGCAGAGTCTGGATGGAAGATGCTCCTGCTCGCCCAGTTGCAGCTGCTAAGTTACTCTGAGCTGCCACCACCACAGGGTGCCCCCTCCGTCCCCCTGGGTCACGCCGGCATCACCACTCTGCTGAGTAGGTGAGCGTTCCCCGCGATTTCCTCTGGGCCATGGAAAGCCCGTGGCCGTCTCTGTACATTATCTCCGTTACTCTCGCGGGGATTCATGTCATCCTGGCGCAGGTTCATTCCCAGATGAGACAGGAGTCCGCGGCCACTGTTGGAGCTGCTTTTCCCATCCAGAGCTGAGTGTCACTGTCTCTCCAGGCTCTTCTGGCCCTTCAGGAAATGAGCCTTTCTGTCTGGGTCCAGGCACCCCCACCCTCGGCTCCTGGGCAAACAGCCCTCCTCACGCCCGTCAGGCCCTCTGTCAGGCTCCTCTGGAGCTGGCTCACAGAAATCTCCCTGAATTAGCTTCTCCTTGCCTAAGCGTGCAGCCGCTCTCCTTTCAAAGTCTCCTCACCGCTTCTGAGTTGGTTGTTACTGTTTGTTTTTGTTTTTTTCCAGTAAAATCTACACGTTTGTTCCTAATGCTTCCCACCTGCAGGGAGGTACCTCTCCCGGAAACTCCTCTCCTGTCCTCTCTCTTCTCAGTACCATGTTCACTAACCTCAATATCTCTAAAGCCTGACCATCTTACGCTTGTTCGATGGTTCCCAAAGTGGGGGTCCCTGGCACAGCTGAAGCAGCAGCACCTGGGAACTCGTTAGAGGCGCAGATTCTGGGGGCCTTCCCAGACCCCAGGAATCAGCAACTCTGAGGGCGGGGCTACGCGGTCTGTGTTTCAGCCAGCCCTCCAGGTGAGTCTGATGCCTTCCACAGTTGGAGAATGTCGTCACCCAGCCTGAGCCCCCAGGGCAAATGTCCGGAGGCGTTTTTGGTTGTTATAATTGGCATCTAGCTGGTAGAGTCCAGGGCTGCCGCTACACATCCTACAAGGCACGGGACAGCTCCCTTCCCTTCCCCCATTACACAGAACGAGCCGGTCCAAAGTGCCGAGGTGCCGGGGCTGAGAAACCTTGCTCCCGACCCACCCAGGCTAGGATTACCTTGCGATTCACATCTGAGGAGGGTGAGGAAATGTCACAGTGCCCCGAGTTCCCGAGGGCCAGGGTGGCACAATCCCAGGCTTTGGATGTAACAGGGCGCCTTTCCTCGCACTGCAGGTGCTGTAGACACACGAAGCCACTTCGCTCCCACAGCAAACCTCGGAGAGGGAGGCCCCTTCTGGTGGCCCATTTTACAGACCGGGAACCTGTGGCACAGCGAAGCCCAAGGTCTCACAGCTAGTGCACAGTGGGGATGGAAACCCAGAGTAACTAAAGCTTCCTCCCCGCGATGGCACGCACGACTTTCTCACGGGGAGATGTTCACTTGTTAGTCAATGGTCTCTTTAAGCAAGAAAGAAGAACTGCGGGCATTGCAACCACTCACTCAATCTGTCTAGGAGTGGCTATTCAGTGCCGACGACATGCTCCTCTCTAAGCCAGCGGCTTTACGGTGTGACCAGGCCACCAGAAATGCACAGTCCAGCTGGGAGAGATTCAGATTAGCGTACACACATAGACACAACCCTGGAGCATAAGGCAGCGTCTCTTTCGATCTCTTTTGAGGTGCACAGTTATAGGTGCTCAATGCATTTAGAGACACAGAACAGGAGGGAGGGAGGCCCCGAGGGAGAGCTGGGCCTCGAGGTGCAGCTCAGATTTGCAGAGCTGGGGAAGTGAAACACCAGGAAGAGCGTGGGGCAATGAACGTGGCCTGGGAACCAGACAGAGGTGGCTCTGGATCCCGCTCTCCCACTTACCAGGGGTGTTAATCTTGAGCAACTCCCTTATTCCTCAAGCCTCAGCTTCCTAATCTGCTAAGTGGGGACGTTGCCACCTGCCACACAGCATTGGGTGGGGATGAAACAGGAAGTCACGGGACAGTGCTCAGCTCTGTTCACAGTGCTGTTCGTATGTCAGCACTGCCTGGCCCTGAAGCAGGGTTAACTCCAGTCTGGTCATTGGAAACTGGAGCCCCACTTGGGGTGTGAGATGGGGTAAGGGGGACAAGAGTGCGTGTGTTTGGGCAGTAACAGAGCCCCATCCCCAGCCAGCAGGGCAGAGCAGTTGGATCATCCTGAGCAGTCCTGCAGAGCCACTGGGATGTGCAGGTGTCACAGAGGTGCTAAGTGCCATTAGCATCTAATTATGCCTTTGTCCTTGCTGTAATCAGGTGAACTGAAAAGGGCTGGAAAGGGGACAGACTTCAAGAGAAAGCAGGCATTTTGGGTCTTGTTTATGGTTTCCTTTGCTGTGCAAAAGCTTTGAAGCTTCATTAGGTCCCATTTGTTTATTTTTGTTTTTATTTCCATTCTCTAGGAGGTGGGTCAAAAAAACGATCTTGCTGTGATTTATGTCATAGAGTGTTCTGCCTATGTTTTCCTCTAAGAGTTTGATAGTTTCTGGCCTTACATTTAGGTCTTTCATCCATTTTTAGCTTATTTTTGTGTATGGTGTTAGGGAGTGATCTAATCTCACACTTTTACATATACCTGTCCAGTTTTCCCAGCACCACTTATTGAAGAGGCTGTCCTTTCTCCACTGTACATTCCTGCCTCCTTTATCAAAGATAAGATGACCATATGTGCGTGGGTTTATCTCTGGGCTTTCTATCCTGTTCCATTGATCTATATTTCTGTTTTTGTGCCAGTACCATACTGTCTTGATTACTGTAGCTTTGTAGTATAGTCTGAAGTCAGAGAGCCTGATTCCTCCAGCTCAAGAAACCATAAACGAGACCAAAAGACAACCCTCAGAATGGGAGAAAATATTTGCAAATGAAGCAACTGACAAAGGATTAATCTCCAAAATTTACAAGCAGCTCAATAACAAAAAAACAAACAACCCAATCCAAAAATGGGCAGAAGACCTAAATAGACATTTCTCCAAAGAAGATATACAGACTGCCAACAAACACATGAAAGAATGCTCAACATCATTAATCATTAGAGAAATGCAAATCAAAACTACAATGAGATATCATCTCACACCAGTCAGAATGGCCATCATCAAAAAATCTAGAAACAATAAATGCTGGAGACGGTGTGGAGAAAAGGGAACCCTCTTGCACTGCTGGTGGGAATGTGAATTGGTTCAGCCACTATGGAGAACAGTATGGAGGTGCCTTAAAAAACTACAAATAGAACTACCATATGACCCAGCAATCCCACTACTGGGCATATATCCTGAGAAAACCATAATTCAAAAAGAGTCATGTACCAAAATGTTCATTGCAGCTCTATTTACAATAGCCAGGAGATGGAAACAACCTAAGTGTCCATCATCGGATGAATGGATAAAGGAGATGTGGCACATATATACAATGGAATATTACTCAGCCATAAAAAGAAACGAAATTGAGCGACTTGTAATGAGGTGGATGGACCTAGAGTTTGTCATACAGAGTGAAGTAAGTCAGAAGGAGAAAGACAAATACCATATGCTAACACATATATATGGAATTTAAGGAAAAAAAATGTCATGAAGAACTAGGGGTAAGACAGGAATAAAGACACAGACCTACTAGGGAATGGACTTGAGGATATGGGGAGGGGGAGGGTGGGCTGTGTTGGAGTGAGAGAGTGGCATGGACATATATACACTACCAAATGTAAGGTAGATAGCTAGTGGGAAGCAGCCGCATCGCACAGGGAGATCAGCTCGGTGCTCTGTGACCAGCACCGCCTGGAAGGGTGGGATAGGGAGGGTGGGAGGGAGGGAGACACAAGAGGGAAGAGATGTGGGAATGTGTGTATATGTATCGCTGATTCACTTTGTTACAAAGCAGAAACTAACACACCATTGTAAAGCAATTATACTCCAATAAAGATGTAAAGAAAAAAAAAAAAGAGAAAGCAGGCAGCTACTGGCCGAAAATACCTGCAAACATGCCCATTCCTCTCTGGAATGTGGCCTCTTGCAAATGGCCAAGGGCCTGGGGGCAGCCAAGTGGGCAGATAGGAGGCTGCCAATTAGACTTCAAAGGTGGGGCAGGTCAACGTCCTGGCTCAATAGGAAACGGGGAGCCAGTGGGTCCCTTGAGAAGCAGAAGGCATTTGATGAAAGAGGACGTTTAGCAAGAAGGCTCAGACAGCTGTCTGCGGGATGGAAGAAAAGGAAAGGCCAGATCAGAGGGGTCGGGTAGGAGGCTGTTAGCGGAATCCAGGTGTGAGCAGATGTGGGAGGCTACCAGGGAGGCGTGAGAACTGACAGCCCTGGTAAGTGATACCTCCTTCCCAGGCACCTGCTTCCCCCATCGGAGATGATGCCCCAACGCCTGCGGGTCCCACAGATACATGCCAAAGACTCAACACCACCCTTCCATGGTAGAGAACAGCCCACTCTGCCCCTTGAGACCCTGGACTCTTGGAATTTACAACAGTCCAAATTTACACCTGGAATTTTCAACACTCCAAACCTTCAGAAACTAAGGATCAAAGACGCTATATCTCAGGAGCCAGAGGGCCCCGATAAATCTGCCCTTCCTCGGCGTGCCCACCTTGCTAGGTGATTCGTTGCCTGGCGGCGGTCACAACCAGAGGGCAGGGCAGGGGTCTGCTGAGGTCAGGGGAGTCCACAGGTGACTAGTGATGGTTGGGGCCACGAACGTGGCCTTGAATCTTGAATTGCCAGGGCTTCTGGTCACCCAGTCTTGCCTCTGCCCCCCTGGTTCCCAGCACACTCCTCCTGGGCCCCATTCTGGGTTAACAGGACACCCGGTTAAATGTCAACCCCAGACTGTTAGAGCTGGGGTTTTCAATAGTCCAAACCTGCAAGAAATGTAGCATACACACCTGATACTTGGGACATCCTGAGAGACGAGTCCTTGTTTATCTGAAATGGACATTTACCTGGGCGTCCTGTATCTTACCCGGTAGCCCATGCACCTGGAGAGACCAGCTGGGCAAGAATACGCAAGAGCATGGAAAAGAACTAGAAAAGTGCACTGGACGCCAGGACACCTGGGGCCCCTCCTGCCCTCCACGTAGCTGCGACTGCTCACCTGCGACGTGGGGACAGAGCCAGAGGGCAGCGATCACACAACTGTTAGGAAACCTTACAGGTGAAAAGGACCAAGCACTAAAAAGGTAAGCGGGGCCGGGGGCAACGCAGTTGACGTTCAACTAGAGATCAAAGGCCTCCAGCAGCACACTTGGCCCCTCTGGGGACACAGGGTGGGTGCCTGGGAGAGGAGGGAGTTGATTTCCCCGGCCACGTTCAACTTAAAAATCTGATGGTAACTCCAGGTGACTACCTTCCTCTGTCAGTAAAGACGCAGTCGGGGAACTGCAACTTGTATTCCACCAACAGCCCCTCAACACCTAGAGAAAGGTAACCCACAGCCAGCAAAAAGTATCGTGTCCTGTAGTCCACAGACAAGCCTCCGTGACCTGGGCACCATCTACCACTGGGAACCATCAAGGCCACGGTGTCCCCTCGGTGGGGAATTAGAGGCTGGCTACGAGCTGCTGCCCCATAGCTGTCAGCAGGATTACACCTGTACTATTCGAATGTGTAAGAGCAGATTTTATTGGGATAATAAAAATGATTGAAATGAAAGCGGAACCCAATCAAAGAGGGAGCATTGGAGGGAAAGAGACGGAGGCTTTTTGATTTTTTAGGCAGGCTAGCGGGTAGAGGATGTGACAGCCTCTGTCTGTGCCCCTGCCAATGTCCCCAGCCATCTGTCCCCGTCAGCATCCTGCCTGGTTAGCCCACTTACACAACCAGGGCATGCCGGGAGCCAAGCTCGGAGGGAAGGAGGGCGGAGAGGGTGGGGAGAGGCGGCCTGGACCGAGGGTGGCTCGCCAGGGATGCACAGGTAAGAAGGGGTGACTGGATGGGCAGGCAGGCCCTGGTGGCTTCCGGCCTGTCCCCCTCTCCAGAATGAGGACCCTGGTGACACCACGCGCTTTGGGGAAGGTACAGAATAAAGGGTCATGGATTTGTGGCCCGTCCCCATGGCCTTCTCCCAATATTTTGGGGTGTTGGAAACCTCTGTTCACCCAGGAACAGTGTTTGCAGCACACGGAGCAGGGCGATGCGGGAAGAGGGTGCAGAGCCCAGCTGGTCAACCTGTTCATTCTGCAGGTGGTGAGTGAGAGGCCCAGGTGGCCTCCCCTAAGCTCTCAGCATCCCAGCATCCAGCATGACCTTCCCCTCCCCCGCCCCCTCCTTCCCCGAGGGACATAACCAGCTAGGCTCCAGGTCTCTTCCCTCAGCAGGTGGGTGGCTCCACCCTCGCCCTCCGCCAGGTGTATGACGCCTGGAGCAGAGGAGGGGTGTCTCTGCAGGTCCCTCAGCAGCCTGGATGCACAGCTGCTCCCAAGCGTCCACACAGGGCAGGGGCCCAGACACCTCTGTTCTTCAAGTCGCTGGCCGACTGGGAACACCCATCCCTTCACCCTCCCCCCCGCCCCCGCCCACACTCGTTGCCACAACTGCAACTTTCCTCCTTACTAAGCAGGCACGCCCCACCCAAGGGAGCAAGGATGGTGGGCCAGGGTGAGGGGAAGGCTTCCCCTCCAAGGCCAGGGGGCTAGAGGTAGCCGGACAGCACCTGCTCTCCCGGGCACCAGGGGAGGACGGTGGTGGCACAGGACTCTGCACCCGGCACCTGCCGGGCCTGCCAGAGGCAGGGCACCCAGCTTGGAAGGGCCAGAGGCCTCAGGGAGGAGCAGGTGGCAGCCAAAGTTGAACCCCTTCTCTGCAGTGCCCCCCACCGCCAAGCCGTGCCACTCACACGATGCCTTCTGATCAGATCTGGGGTTTCTCTCATGGAGTAATCGGATCACAGGGGGTGTAACTAGATTAGGCAGAAGTCTTCTAAGAGACACAGGCGGGAAGTGGCTATTGCACCGCACAGGGGCCTGGGCACGTGACGAGGGCTGGTTTCCAACCCTGCTCTTTCCTCTCCTTCCCTCCTGGGACGGGGGCTTGGAGCCGGCCCTGGCTCCTCAGCCCTCTACTTAAGGTGTCCCTGTCCCCTCACTGACCCACCCAGTTCTTGTCTCAATGCTTTGCCCTCTTGGAGCACAGACCACGGAGATTCTTTGCTTTGTCTCCTTTAATCTCCACAGGGAATTTTACAAGGTAGTTTTCAGCCTGCCCACTGAACAGAAGGAAAAACAGAGGCTCAGAGGTTAAACAAATTACTCCGTAACTCACGGTTAATCAGCGATAAGTTTGGGGTTCCAGTCCAGGTCTGTCTGCTCTTACTTCCATCTCAAGAACCATCTCCCCAAACCTAGTCATGGCCAAACCCCCTAACTTCTGGGGCCCAGCCATGGACCGTCCACCCTCGCCAGCCTCTGAGGCCGAGTGTTGGTGGGGAGGAGGTGGCGTTGGTGCTGATTTATGGGCTCCAGAGAGAGGCCAGACACCGCACCACTGCCCGGACGCCTAACCACCTCTGGCTGGAGTGTCGCCTTCCTCATCAGGGTACCAGAGGGCCTGAGTCACATGTCGTCAGGCTGTCCTAGATCAGATGTCTCAAGGTCGACACGCACACACACACACATATACATGCACACACAGACACACATACACACACATATACACGCGCACACAGACATATACACATGCACAGACACATGCACACAGACCCACCCACATACATACACATGCACACAGATACACACACACATGCACACATACATATACATGTGCACACACAGATACACACACACAGATACACGTGCACACACAGACACCCCCACCCTCCCACACACCCCCCAAAAGGCCTTCTCTTCCTTCCTGCTTTTTTCGCCCTCCTCCCCCCTCCCCATAGCAACTTATCAGCACCTAATACATATAAATTGTGTTCATCCTCCTATGATACAACTTATGTTACTTTAGGTTGTCTTTCATCTGAGGCCCCAGGAGGAGGGGTGTTTTGGGTACAGGACGGCCACATCAAAAGATTTCAGCATCCTACAACTGCATATATAAGGTGGTCTCAAAA
Organism: Delphinus delphis; assembly: GCF_949987515.2. Classification (NCBI taxonomy): domain Eukaryota; kingdom Metazoa; phylum Chordata; class Mammalia; order Artiodactyla; family Delphinidae; genus Delphinus; species Delphinus delphis. Next base: position 6,189,189 of record NC_082701.1, read on the forward strand.
TATAAGGACTTTATATTACTTAAAATACTGATCACTTTAGAATTCTAACTTCTTTCACGTTATACTGAAAATGTTGTCTTGATGTACTTTCTCTCTTTTGTTTTTATTAACGTAGAGTTGATTTATTATATCATATTAATTGCAGGTGTACAACATAGATGCAAGCAGCCTCTAGAAGCTGGAAAAGGTAAGAAAACAGACTCTCCCCACAGCCTCCAGAAAGGAAGAGACCTGCTAACACCTTGATTTTACTCCGTGAGACCTGTGTCATATTTCTAACCGCCAGAATGGTAAGATGATAAATCTGTGTTGTTTAAACTAAAAAAAACCAAAACAACTGACTTATCTGTTCTGCGGGTCATCTCCCAACCGGAAGCTAAACGGCAGGAGAACAAAGGTGTTTGCCTGTTTCTTTGTGTCCAATGACCCAATGGTCAGCTCCTAGAACAGAGCCTGAGATACGGTGGCTGTTCAATGAGCGTTTGTTAATGCTAATGAATGAATTCGTGGGGGAGGGAAGGGGCATGAGAAGGAAAGGTAGCGGGAAAGTGGGGGGGATACGCCTGCATTTGTGCGAAGGGCCGAGAAGATGGTGAGATGAACACGCGGGAAACAGGCCTGGGGGCCACAGATGGGCTGTGTCAAGGGGGTAGTTGGTGTGTGTGGGGGGGGCCTGGGTGGTGGTCCCGGGAAGAGCGTGGATGAGATGCCCCAGCCGTGTGACAGTCAGACATGGAAAGGGCGCAGCAGAGGGTGTGCGTGGGGCGGGTGGAGTGGCAGGTGCAGTGGGCCCAGGTCGGGGGCGGCGTGCGATTCTCTTGCCGCCTGGCTCCCGATGGAGGGTGGGCCCAGAGGACAGCCGAGCATGGCGTCAGAGCCCCCATGAAGCTCCCGGGAGTGGGGGACAAGGCTCCGAAAGGGGGCCCCCATGCTGCCCGGACGCCCGCCCTGCAGCCGCGCGAGTGGCGCTCAGCTCTGCGTGTGACCGGATGCTCCCTGCCGCAGGGACATGCAGGGCAATCTCAGGAGGCTCAGCGGCATGGCCAGCGACACACGCTGCTTCCTAATGAGGTATGGAGTCATGGGAAGGCGGCCTGGGGTCCAGGCCAGCCCCAGATGGCCCCAGCTGCTCACCACAGCCCCAGGGATGGGCAGGAAGCGGGAGTTGCCACTGATGGGGGAATGAGAGGCAGTTGGGAGAAGGGCCTGGGGGGGACAGCATCAGTGCAGGCCTGACGTCACCCACCACCCCTCCCTCCCCAGGCCCCAGCCAGGGCCCATCCTCCTGGAACGCACCAGGCAGCCAGGAGGGCAGCGAGGGGCCAAGGAACTGCGGGGTGGGCGGGGGAGGAACAGCCCATCTTGTCGGGCTCTCTGCCCCTCAGGACCGGCCGCCCAGCAGCCTGAGGGCGTCCTGAACATGGACCAGGCGTGCTGACCAGGAAACCCTTGAGACGCGATATTACAGAAATCAGACGTGCCGGCCTTGGGCGGGGGGTATGCAGGGAGCCCACTGACCCCGAGGCCCTGCCAGCTTCACATCCCAGGCAGGTCTCCCCACCACCACCCGCTGCCCGTCCTAACGTGCTTGGCCTGTTCTGGGCACAGACCGCAGGTCGAGCATCCTGGCCACAGGCAGTGGGAAGCCTGCAAGACGGGGGTCCTGGGCAGCTCTGGAATGGAACTGCTGGGCAATGTGGAGCGCCAGGCGGACTGGAGCGAGGGCCTAGGCGTGGGTGTGGAGGCCACGGGGCCTCCGTGGAAAAGCAGCCTCGCGGAGTGATCTCTTGATCAGTTCAGGGCTGGGCACATCTGGGTCCCGTCCTTACTCTGACTCCTAGCTGGGCGACCTGGAGAGGATGCAGGGCATGGCATCCAAGTCCAGTGGGGCTCCACACCTGGCCCAGAGACCGGGGACAGGTCACTTCACTCACCCTAGTAAGCCTTGGTTTCCTTATCTGTAAAATGGGTTGGCAGGGCTATGAACCGAGGTGACCCGAACAGGAGCACCTATTCCGATGCACTGTTTACATCTCCACACGTCTGTGTATTTATTCATTCTGTCCTCCTCCCTTCCCCAGCCTCTGAAGGGACGGTGCTGGTCGGCTGATGGCAGGTCTGGTGCCTGCAATGCAGTGTCCAGAGCCCATGGCCACCTTCCCTCCCAGCAGGCCCCAACTTTCAGTGAGGCCACATGACTCTGATGCTCCCCCACCCCCACCCCAGCAAATGAGAAAGGATAGGGACAGGACACACAGGCCGGGGTGGCAGGTACCAGCCTCTACTGACCCTCCTGCCACCACCCTCATCTGGTGACGCCTTCAGCCCTCAGCCTCCGTAGGCTCCCCATGGCAGGCCCCGGTCACAGCCCCGCAGTGGCTCAGCAGAGGAGCGAGATGAGCCGGGTGGAGGAGAGGGGTGACCCTGGTATCAGAGGCTGGCACCTGCCTCCCCCGACCCTCAGCCCAGGAAGGCACGGCAGGACCCTGACAACTTCCTTCTGGGACCCTGGTTCTCAGCCGGGGGCCCAGGGACCATCTCCTAACTCCATTCGGTACTAAGTCCACGCCCGGGTGCCCGGTCCAGTGCACCTAGACTCAGCTCACCTGCATCGCACCTGTGCTCACTCCTGCCAATAGCTGGGCTGCTCCTAGGCTCACCTGTATTTCCTTTACCTTGAACAGTCCCGACTTTTGAATGCTTTCCGCTCTTCCCTATTTCACGGGGGGCTGCAGGGCGGAGACTCTCCCTCACTTCTGGCCACCCGGTACCTCCCTGCCTGGCACGGGCTTCTGGCCACTCCCACTGCTGACTTAGGAGGAGCTGACGTGGTGGAAGATGAGAGCCTGATGCTGTAAGATTTCTGGATCGGGACACAGGAGACCCAAGGTCAAATCTCAGCCCCGCCATTTACAACTGTCTGACTGTGGGCAAAGTATATAACTTCTGCGATGTCCGTTTTGTAAAACGGGGGGAGCTTAATATTTGCTTACGGGGCTTTCTGGGATTAGGTATGGAACCGGCTGGTACAGAGAAGGCGTAGGATTCCTGGAACCACAGGCATCACGGTCCATGCCATTCATTCTGCCTCTCAGCTCTCATCCAGTGAGAGCCATGTGTATTTATATATATAGATCTATCTATTTACCAATATCTATAAAGAGGCTGTTGGGAATCCTTATATATTCACAGGAGTGTTCACCTCGTCCTTCGCGCTTACTGTTTTCTTTAACTTCGGGGCCATCCCTGCAGGCGAAATATTCTCCTTCCAGTTTTAGCACGTGAGAAAAAGGAGGCTCAGAGGGCTTGGGTCACGGCGCTGAGGTCGCACGGCCAGTTGGTGGCCGAGTGAAGAGCTGCTGGCAGGTGCCCTAAATCTCAGCCTTTTCTCAGCGCATCTCCCCAGGTACCAGGGGTCCCCCTACCCAAAACTGGCCACCACCAAGCTGCACCCCATTTGCCCCCATCGCTATTCGGGAACCATCTGCGCACGTGCGGAATGTAAAGGTCTGCAGGAGCTCAGGGGCAGCTGCTGGGGCTGGGGGTCGGGGTCAGGGGTCAGTCCTAGCACCTGACCCCCTGCACTCCCGGGTCAGGCCACTGGGCCGGTGCTGGACGGCCCGGGTGCCACAGGCCCTCCTGCCAGCCGGCTGGCGGAGGCAACGCTGTGCACCAGCCAGTTTTAACTATTTATTCTCCAACCTTGTTTATGACTCGATAAATTCCGTAACACAGACAGTGCCTGTCCTCCTTGGCTCCCTGGGGACACGGCTCTGCTCTTCATAGAAACCACTTGCTAAACTCGACCCACTTTAAATCCGTAATTGTCAGCAAATGACCCTCCCAGAAGAGAAGCTGCAAGTTAAGTGCGAAGCTCTGGGCAAAACATGGATCGATGGCCTCTGCCTTTATCAGGGACGTGAACGGTCCTTCCGGGAGCAGCAGACTCCCTTCCAGGCCAGCCCCCAAGCCTCCATGGGAGCCACCGGCCGGGGAAGGAAGGAGGGGCCTGGACGGGCTGGTGAGGGCACACGGGTGCTGGCCTAGGCCTGTCACTGACACTGAGCCTCCGGGAGAGTCCCAGCACCTCTCTGGCCTCCTGGTAACTCACAGCAAGTACGTGGATTCGGCACCAGAAGCTTCTGCCTCCTTTTTAATTTTTTTAAGTGGTGAACCCCTTCTTTAAGCGAAATTTTAAAACAGATCCCCCAAAGACAAGACAACTGAAAACAGACTTTTCTCATTAAGGGGCAAGTGGGAAAGGGAGCCCCTGCCTTGAAGGAACCTCCCCCTTTTTTTGCTTCTCCAACTGAAGTCCAGGAGTTCTGGAAGGCTAAGAGGGGGCCTGTTTCACTGCTGTGTCCTGCACACTGGGCCTGTCCCAGCACTGCGTCCCCAGCATGGCTTAACACATGTGTGCAAAGGAGAGGGGACATGAGGGATGGAGGCAGGAAGGAAAGGGGGAGAGAGAGGCAAACACGTGAAGCCACTTTTTGTTTTTCCTCTCACAAAGCCCAAATGCGCTCCTCCATCCTGAGCCCTCCTCGCCTTCCTGGGGCTCAGGATACAACCGGAGGCCCTCCACAGTCCCCGAGCAACCCAGCCTGCTCCCGGGACGCACAGAGGTAAGCCAGTGGTCCCCAACACGGGGGCCAGGGCAGCGCACGTGCAGCCCACACCGTCTGCCGACAGAATTGATACGTCTCACACACCCATGGCCATCTGTCAAAAGCGAAAGGCTGCTGTCGTGACCAAAAAGGTAAAAACCCATTGAAAGGCGGTACTGCGTTCACAGCAGCCACGTGTCACGTGTCTTCACAAACAGCGACTGCTACGCGAACAACCACGAGCGCGTGGAGATGCCTCAGTTTCTCTGGAAGAGGGTCCCTGTGCCGGGAAAGGAGGGATGCGGGTCCCACTTGGCCTGAGCCTCGGGCAGCCCGACCCCCCTCCTGCCATCTGCACGCCCACCTCATCCTCCTTCCCGGCCAGGAGCTCCGGGTTCCCCCCACAGGAGGCCAAGGCAGCTGTCTGCTGAGCCAGAGGCCACATCTGGAACGCATCCTCTTCATTACTTTAGTGGCTGTTTCCCAAGCCCCGGTTCCCTTGATCCCTCAAAGCCCTGTTCGTGCTGCTAACAAGGACAGTAATTTGTTCATTAAAAATAGGCTGCCTTCCCAACAGGCCTCCTGGCTGCTGCCGGTTCTGGGGGACGGAGGAGTCACAGGGTCTGAGCCGTCCCACCCAAGGCCTCTCCAGGGCAGAGCCCCACCGGCTCTGGTCACTTGACCCCTAACTCCCCAAGTGACTCCTAGGAGGCCTGGGACAGTCTGGGGACAGGCCCTCAGGCGACCCCTGCCAGGTCCCCTCCTGCTGCATGACGGCTTCGTGGCCATCCAATCGACGCGCACGAGTCCCCATGCAAACCACAGGCCATCGACAGGCATCTATTGTCGCGAAAACACACAGGCCCCCTCCGCCCCGCCTGCCTGGGTATCCTTTGCCTGTCCTTGGAGCTGCTCAGACCCACACTAATCCAGGGCCGCTGGCTCCTGTGCATTCCAATCTCCACCCGAGCCGGGCTGGTCCACCAGGGGACAGGAACCAGGGCCTGGGGGGCAAGTCCCCACACAAGGTAACCCACCAGAGAGGGGCCTCCAGGCCTTCAGTCCCTGCACCGTTAGTAACGAGCTGAGTTTAACCACGTCGACCCCTCGAGGTGGGGAACTGGGCTAAAGGGTGTCCCCCAAAGTCTTGTCCATCCAGCATCTCAGAATACGACCTTATTTGGAAAGAGCGTGGCTGTATCTGTAATCCAGTTAAGATGAGGTCATCCTGGATCAGGCCCTAATCCAGCCATGGTGCCCTTCTGAGAAGAGGGAAATCTGGACACAGAGACACACCCAGAGGGAAGGTGGCGAGAGACAGAGAGATTCAGGGAAGACGGCCACGTAGCCATGGAGGCAGAGGTTGGAGTGACGCGCGTGTTACGAGCCAAGGATTGCCGGGAAGCCACGCACTGGCTTCTCCCTCGGGGCCTCCGGAAGGAACCAGCCCTGCCGGTGCCTTGACTGTGGGCCTCTGGCCTCCTGAAATGGTTTCAGCTGCCCAGTCTGTGGTCCTCTGTGGTGGCAGCCACAGGAAACTCACACAGACGGGCAGTGTGATGGTTAGCTTTATGCGTTCACTTGGCTGGGCTAACGGGTGCCCAGATAGTTGGTAAAAGGTCATTTCTGGGCGTGTCTGTGAGGACGCTTCCAGAAGAGATTAGTATTTGAATTGGTGAACTGAGCAAAGCCCATGGGCCCTTGCCCGTGTGGAGGGATGTCAACAAATCTACTGAGGGTCCCAAGGGCCAAAAAGGTGGAGGAAGGGTGGAGGCTTTCGGTTGAGCTGTGGGACGTCCATTTTCTCCTGCTCTTGGGCATCGGGTTCCTGGTCCTCAGGACTTGACCTGGGACTTCCACCACTGGCTCCCCAGGCTCCCCCGGACCAGAACAACACCAGCGGCTTTCCCCAGTCTGCAGCTCGCGGACGGCAGATCACGGGATTTCTCGGCTCCCACGATAACAGGAGGCAACTCCTCACGTAAAGTTCTTTCTGTATGTCTCTATATGGTCTCTTGGTTTTTCTTTCTCTGGAGAACCCTGACTGGTATGGGCAGGTGTGGGAAACTGAGGCCCAGAAGCTGGAGCGGTTCACCCGGAGGTCACAGGAAGAGAGCAGGGACAGCGCGGAGCCTGGAGTTTCCGGCCCTTCTCCCCTAAGAATCCCTCCATGAGTCCCGGAGGCTGAGAAGAAACACAGGCCCCTCACTCCAGCCACGCTGTGAAGAAGGCGGCCGGGGCTGGAAGGCCTGAGCATCTGAAGGGCAGAGACCGTCTTCCTCCACGGCGTCCCCAGCTTCAAGCCCAGCCCTGAAATGGGGCCTCCACGAAAGGCCCTAGTCTCGGACCCAGTGTCTCGGATTCTCCAGCCCATTCACAGGGTGCCTAGTAGATGCCAGTAAGTGAATACCCAGGAGGAAGACAAAAACCTAAGCGCTTCGCGTGGAGTTCCTTTGCAAAATCCTCCTTTTGGTTGCCAGATGGAAATGAAGTTGGATGAGTTTCCTTCCATTTTCAGTCTTTCAAATCTCAGGAAACCCACACAAGCCGTTCTGTGTTCAGGTCTGGGCACGGCTCTTAAAGTGGGCTGTTGATTTAAGGCAGAGTTTCTCACCCTCGGCACGACTGACAGTTTGGGCCGGATCATTCTTAATCATGGGGTGTGTCCTGTGTTTCCTTGGCCTCTACCCGCTAGAGGCCAGGAGTGCCCACAGCCTCCCAGGTCGGGACATCCAAAAATGTCTGCAGAAATGGTCACAAGTCCTTGGGGGGCAAGTCACCCCCCGCCCCCGAGACCACCATGTGCTGGCCTATGTGGGTGCAGAGACGAAGACAGCCCAGGCCCTGCCCTCAGAGGGCTTCCCTTTTGTGAAGAGTAGGGGTTGACAAAACAAGGGATGTGCATCCGGGAAGAGGGGAGACCACGCTGCCCGGGGTCCAGGAGGCGGCCTGGCAAAGGAGAAGCTTCCAGTCCGAGGGAGTGTCCAGGCAGAGGCTGGTCCCCCCCGTGCTGGAGAAGAATTCCTGTCGTGGAGGGACGATCCACTCTTCCCCTAGAAGATTCTAAAATACGCTGTGTTCCTACCACACTGATGAGAAGGCAGATGACTCCTTTCTCCTCTGAAATACAGCCACCACTGGGCCCCAAGACGGCCAACGCCCTGGGATGCCTGTGATACCACACCAGGCAGGACGGCCTTCCCAGAGTGCCTGGGAGCTCGGGCCCCCAATGCTCCCCCACACCCACCCCCCTGCCAACTCTGAATCTATAAATAGAGTAGCAGCGGCTGGTATTTTATAGTTCTGTGCTAGGTACTCTTCAGACATTATTTCACTATCTCTACTCTTTGAAACTACCCTATTGGAGGAATATTATTAGTCCCACTTTAAAGAAGAGGAAACCAAGGCTCAGAGAGGTTAAGGAAGTTGCCAGAGGTCACACAGCTTGTGAGCAGCGGGGATTCCAACCCAGGTCTGTCTGGCTCCTACTAACACAGGCCCTGGCGTACCTGGACCCTCTATGACATCCCCCACCTGGGCCACTTCCTGGGAGAACAGAAGCCAGTAATCATCAATGAGCCTCCTTTCCACAGGAGCCCCAGGAAAGAGGTGTCAAAGGGAGGAGGTTGGGGACTAAGAGGGAGGCCCAGCAGCCTGCCGGCAACGTCACTTGGCACGAGGACAATGGCTGTCTCAGAACCCAGGGCCAAGTGGGCAGCAGGTCCCCTGAGATGCCACACAGGGGGAATGCCCGCCCCAGCCAGCTCCTGGCCACGGGAGTGTTGGTTTCCAGGGCGAGGCCGGGAGTGGTTTCCAGGTGGGGGTCCGTGGAAATAACGCACTCACACACACTCTGTCTCAAGCTGCCCTTGACCGTTGCTCAGGAACACAGCCCCATTCAGCCCGCGCAGCGGGGGCGCCTGTGTGGCTGGCAGCCCACGTTCCCGGGAGGGTGGAAAAGTCAACTCAGAGACGAATGCCCTCTCCACCCTTGCCACATCCTTCACAGCCTCTCCCGAGAGGACAGAGCACGTGCAGGGCATGGGAAAGGGACTGACGCTTGTGGCGCCCCAGGCTGCCCCGGGGGATTCACTGGCCCCCGACACACAGCATCCTGACAGCACCCAGCACATCCCGAGAGCCCAGTGGGCGGTGGGCTTGAAGGAACAAGTGGTGGCTCTGGGAGTCCCACGGACATCTCCTTTCCTAGCCCTGCCGAGCCCTGGGGCTGAAGGTCGGGGACAGCCAGGGGTTGTTGCACAAGTCCAGGAGGATGGGCAAGACTTTCTGAGCTATTCAAACGGAGGGGCCAGGGGAGAGGAGGGAGAAGGGACAGCGCCAGGTCCAAGCCACTGGGTGACAGGTGGGTCTGTCTCAGGGACAGGAGGCACACAGGTGTAGAAACCTTGGGGGCTCAGTTTGGAGTGGTACTAAGGGCAGGAGACATTCAAACAGAGACGTCCCGCCATCACAGACATCCTGGCGGGAAGTGTGGGCAAGGGTGACGTTGGCACAGCGATGGCAACCGAAACCATGGTGGGGGGGGGGAGGTGTGGAACACGGGCAGACACCCACATTTAGGGGACCGATGCAGGAAGAGGAGGCCCCCAAATGGGCCTGGGAAGGAAACTCCGAGAGGCAGGTGGACTCCAAGAAGAAGGGAGAGGTCACCGCTGGGCAACGATGGGCAAGACGCCAAGGCCACTGAAGGGTCCACTGGATTTAGCAACACGAGATCACAGGCAACCTTGACTGGGAAGCTTCAAGGAAGGGCGGGGGCGGAGGTGATGGTGGGCGGGCAGGGAGGGACGTGGGCAAACGGACGTGGTACCAGCAAGAAGGCTTGGCATGAAGGGGCCGAAGCAGCCAGGAGAAGTCTCTGCGAAGATGCAAGAGACTCAGCAGGTGTGCGCTGATGGGAGGGACCCGGTAGAGAGAGAAAGACAGCAGGTACGGATGCCAGGGGCACCCGAGCAGTGAGCGGGGTGGGATACGGGCTCAGGTGGAGGGCCCGGCCTCGACCATAGGAAGTGGGAGCAGAAGAGAAAACACAGGAGAAAAGGTTTGCTAGAAGTCAACGGGGTTCTCTTCTCTCTGAGAAGGCAGGTGGGGCCGTCGGCGAAGGGATGGAGGAGGTGGCAGAGGTGAGTGACCCATGACTCCTGTCCCAGAGTTCCCCGCGCTCCTTTCCTCCATCAGCCCAGCATCACCTCCCCCAGGAGCGCTTCCTCGCTACCTAGTCCTGCGTGGGTTTCCCATCACTCCTCTAAATGCCAGCGCTACCCGGCACACCTCCGGGCAGCACCAGCCGGATGCACCAGAACCCAGTTCTGTGTGGGTGTCTGGGCTCCTCACTAACTCTGAGCCTGTGCCGACAGGTCACATCCACGTGTAGGTCACCAGCCCCTCGGGGCGTGCCCGGCACACGACAGATGCTCCAAATGTTTGTTGAGTGACTTACAGATCTTCTCCCCACCTACAGACTCAGCCTCAGGGACTCAGCCGAGTCTGAGAAAGCTGACACCCCACTTCCCTGCCAATCCAGTGAGACCACAGTAAATTGCCGAGTTTGCTTTTTTTCTTCCTGTGTTTTCAGGAAAAGAAGAAAAAAGCCATCCACTCACATCGAACACACAAAACGAGGGGGCCTTGTTGAAGCGCTGATGAATCTAATTAGCAGAGATGGGGCTGTGTTGGTTTTCCTTTGCAAACATCCTGTTTATTTGTGGAGGGCCCGTCATGCTTGTTCTTTATTATTACTTTGCTTCACGTGGGGTAAGGAGGGGTCCAGGGAGCCGGTGCAGGCAGCCCCCTGGGGACACGGGACGTGGCAGGGGGCAAAGGGTGGTCTGCGGAGCCCCTCTTCTGAGGCGGGGCAGGGAGCAGACAGCTGGGAGGGGCTCCCAGGGGGGTGATGACTATACCAGCTTCCATCTATTCGGTGCCTGCCGTGCTCCAGGCCCTCTGCTGTTTTCCATATATCACCCCTAACCCTTACAACAAACTGTGCAGGCAGGGGCGGTATTTCCATTTTGCAGACGAGGTTCAATGAGGTTTCGTAAACTGAGCAACGTGACGTGGCTTGTCAATGGTCACGTTAGGTTCCCAACCCCCGCCTGGCTCACTCCGGAGTGCATTTCCTTTTGGACAGCCACTATCTAAATCCATGGGGAATCCAGATTTTCAGTCTGGAGAATGGGGAAGGAAGAGAAAAATCAAAGACAGAGGCAACAGATTCTCTTAGTCATGGAAACTGGTATTTTTCATTCTGGAAGCACCCAGGCTGAGGGTCCAGGAAGGAGCTGGGGGAAGACCAGGCCAAGGGGAAGATTCCCAAGGCCAAGTCCAACGGAGGGGTTCCAGACGGGAGTATAGAAACAACTTTCCAGGCTGCCATGACAGGAAGCAGTGGAACAGCCCAACAGCCAACGTCTGTGAGGGTCTCCAATATTTGAGGCTCCGAGCCAGAGCCTGGGGCTAGACAGTGACAGAGGACAGTCCCTTTCCTCCCTGATTCATTCAATACCCTTCCCAGGAGTGGCCTCTTGTCCCACATTCTCTGGGAGATAAGATGTGTCCCTAAGAGGCAACTACTGACTCAAGTGCCAAGTGAGAGGTGTGGATGGCAAGCGATCAAGAGTGCTTTGTAGACTCTTCCAGATCTCCAAGAAGGAGGAGAGGAATCGTGCTTCCTGCCAGGACAGTCTTGACACGAACAAGCCCAAATCAGAAGGCACTGCTGGACATGAGCATACGTGAGGTACCCGCTCTGCATGGCTGGTCCCCTTGTTAACTATTTTAACTATTACCTGCCCCAAAAGCAGGGGGAGGCCCTCATTCATTCATTCACTCAAAGATATGTACGTGTCCAGCGCCTACCACATACCAGGCACTGTTCTGGGCATACGTTCACCCATAAACATTGAGACAAAGATCCCCGCCCTTGGGGAGGTGACACTCTGGCGGTGGGGGCGGGGGGGGGATGACAGTAAACAATAAACACGATAAATAGGTACGTGCTCTGGTATGTTAGAAGGTGATACGTGATGTGGAGAGAGAAGGGTCTCAAGCAGGGTGAGGGGTCTGGGGGTGCGGATAGCAGATGCTGGGGGTGGATTACAGTCGGGCTAGACCCCACCGAGGAGGTGACACCCGAGCAGACACTCAGAATCGCACCAAACAGCTTTCTGTGGGAGGAGCGTTCAGAGCAGCCGAACCAGCTGGCCCAGAGGTTCTCCAGGGGTGCTGCGTGGCGCATGTCAGGAGCAGAATAGCGGCCGCCTGGCTGAGCTGGGAGAGAGAAGCAGGGGGGCTCAAAGAAGCAGCAGAGAGTCTGAGCAACGTGGCCTCATAAGGCACTGTAAGGACAGTGCCCTTTACTCTGGCGTTTGTACACTGCTGGCTTTTGAGCAGAGGACAGAGGCGCTGATTCCTGGGTTTTAAAAATCGTATTTTACATCAGAACGGTTGTAGATCACAGGAAAGTTGCAAAGCTCCCATCTACCCCAGTCACACGGCTTCTCTTACTGTGACCATCTTACATCCTACGGGACATCTGTCACAGCTAAGGAGCCAGTCTGCTACACTACAGGAACTCCACTCCACAGTGTGTGCGATTTCACTAGTCTTCCCTCATGTCCCTTGTTGGCTCCAGGATCCCATCCAGGATTTAGTCGTCATGTCTCCTTGGGCTCCTCTGGGCTGTGACAGTTTCACACGTTCCTTGTTTCTGATGGTCCGGACACTTGAGAGGACTCCCGCTCAGGTATTTTGTAGAAAGTCCCTCCGTGTGTGTTAGTCTGACGTTTTTCTCCTGGTCAGGCTGTGGTTATGGGTATGGGGCAGGGAGACCCCCAAGGTGAAGCGCCTTTCTCATCACGTCACATCAGGGGTACGTACCCTCGATGTGACTTAGCATTGATGATGTGGACCCTGGTCACCTAGCTGAGGTGGGCTGTGTCAGGTTCCCCCGCTGTAAAGTCACTTTTCAATTCCTCTTTCCAGACCCTACTCTTCAGAAGCAACTGCGCCAAGCACAACCCGGGAGAAATGGGTCACGTCTATTTGGAAAGGGCCGCCGTAGCTACTGGCTGGTCTTAAGAGGCTATTACAGCAGCCCAGGGCAAGGTGATGGCGGCTGGGACCTGTGTAGCAGCAGAGAAGGTGGTGAGAAGCAGCTGGACTCCTCATATATTAATACAAGATACTAATTTAATTAGATTATCCTACTGGATGAGACGTGGGCCTAAGACAGAGAGTGAAGTCAAGGGTGGCCTCAGGGTTTCGGCTGTAGACAACTGCAGCTGGGCACTGCCCTGCACGGAGCTGCCAGAGGAGGGCAGGTTGGGGGAAGACAGGGAGTCTGATCTTGGGCGTTGTTAAGTTTGGGGTTCAGGCAGAGCCGGACAGAGGAGTCTGGAGTTTGAGAGACAGGTCTGGGCTGGAGGGATACACGTGGGCATTGCAGGTGCAGGGACCGGATGAGATCACCAAGGTGATGGGGACACACGGGGAAAGGATGAGAGCCTGAGTCCCAGGACACCCTGACGTCAGAGGCTGGACCAGGAGGCAGAGCCAGCGAGGGAGGCACCTCACAGAGATCGAGTCCTGACCACCGCGTGTTAAGGACCAGGAAGCCACCCCGTAAGAGCAGCAGAGGAACAGCATTCAGAGTAGACGGGGTTGGGGGGAAACTGGAGATGGAAGCGTGAAAACCTTTTCCATGACCTTTTGCTGCAAAAGGAGCAAAGAAATGGGGTGGAAGCTGACAGAGGAAGTGGACTCAAGAGGTTTATTTTTCAAGACGGGAGAAATCAGGAGTGACCCCAGAGGGAGGTGACAGGGCCCTCTGATCTATGTGCCAGAGGCTCTCCAAGCCCCCCAACGGGCACACCGTGGGGAGGAGTTGCAGGAGATGCTCCTGGAAATGGAGACCCCCGAGAGCACTGGAGACGGAGCCCCCGCCGTCTGGGCACCCCCCACCTGCCTTGGTACAGCATCAAAAGGCAGCTGTTAGGAGATGAGAACAGCTCCCAGGGCCCAGAGCAGGGCTGGGGCTGGTGGGACAGCATTGGAAACAACTCATTGGAAACAACTATCATGGCACCAGAGAAAGGGGATGGATGACGCACGCCAGCCCTGAGAAGACGTGGGGAGGCTCCCATCTCCCTCTTCCAAGTCCCAGGGGGATGTCACTGCCCTCTGGAGGCACTGAAAGCTCAGGATGCTTTGGAAACACTGCCCCCCAGGGGTCCCCAGACATGGTGCTGACCCCCCCTGAAATTATACCCCAAACGCTGTCTGCTCAGGCATACGCAAGTGTTTTTCTGGAGAGAGGCACCCATGGGGTTCACTGACTCTTCAAAGGGGTCCATGTCCTCTGGACAGGAGCTCAGGAAACGTCGAGATGCACCCTGTCGCCCCACTCCAAGTCCCAAAGCTGCCTGCCCCATCCTAGACAATGCAGAAAGGGGGAAAATAATCAATGAGCTGTTCTGCTGCCGGCCCCATCACACACCCTGAGCAGCTGCAGATCCCAGGGACGGTGTGATTCTCAGTATCTGGGTCACTCTCTGGGTCTCTGATTCACAGGGCTGCCTCGGTGCAGTTAGGACACTGACGGCCCGGAGAGCTGACGGCATTGCTGATTTCCCCAGAGCGGCTGGAGGGAAGCGGAGAGCACTTACGCGTATTCACGCACAAATGTGTGTAAGCGTGCAGCTGGCGTGGTTTGCATGTACATGAGATACGTCTGTGTGTGTAAGGGCGTATGCGTACATAGTGTGTGTTACATGTGTCCAGAAAGGACGGGGAGGGCGTGTGCGCATACGTGCATGTGTGTGCTATGTGTGTCCAGAAAGGACGGGGAGGGCCTGTGTGCATACGTGCATGTGTGTGTTGGAGGTGGAAGGGGATGGGGCATCGACGGGGCGTGGAGGGGAGACGTGCCCCGCAGCCTCTCAGGATGAACACGAGGATCTGTCAGAAACGTGGAAACGCCCTCCAAACAATGTGAGATCAGCTACGGGTCTCAACTCTCTATTTTCTGCACAGAAGGAAATGCCATTTTACTAGAAATCGTGCCCAACCAATGCCACGGTCCTGCTGTGATCACGCGCAAGTCCGCCCAGGCGCTCAGAGCAGCTATGATGTGGCCAAGGTCACAGCCCTGAGGCAGATGTGTGGAGACAGAGATGAGCCTCTGATTCTCCTCCAGCCGCTTCCCTCGGGGTCGGAGCCCAGGGAGCTGGGTTTGGATCATCCCGCTCTCTCTCTGCCCCCGACGCCACTGAGGGGCAAGGACTCCTCCCCCAGGTTCAGGCTTCTGGGCTCTGTCCCTCTCTTTCCTGACAGTGGGGCTGTGGCAGAAGCCAGGCTGTCCCCGGAAGCCTCTCTCTGGGCAGGACCGCCCCTCGGAAGGCCCTCCCAGCCTGGCGCCCAACACTTTCCAGAGGACCACGATGGAGCCAGCATCTCTCTCTGGCTTGGTCAGGCCTGCTCTGAGCCGCCTGGACCAGCTCCAAGCAGAAAGGGCTGGGGCCGGGCGCCCCTCCCTGCTGGACCCCAGGAACCCTGGGACAGGTGCCTTCGGGAGACCCAACACCAGGCCCTCCATGGCTGCTGCTCACGTGGTCAGTGGATGGAGGCCTGAGTTTGCGATCAGGCTCTGTCGTGTGCGACAGACTTGCGACAGCTTGCGTGAACTGCCAAAGCTCTCTGAGCCTCAGTTTCCCCAGCTGTAAACTGGTGGTCCTGACACCATCCCTCATTGGGCTGTCCTGCTGCTTCCCCCCAGGGGAGGCCCGGAAAGACCCCAGCAAGGGTCTGCACGTCACCGGGGCCCAGGAAGGGGGTCCCCCGTGCCCACTTCACTTTGGGGTCCACCACTCACCACCCCTCCTGTTGGGACCACGTCCCGGCCAGCTGTGAAGGGGGGCAGGCCCGCCCAGCCTCTCCCCTGCTTCCACGCCCCCGAAGCCCACTTGGAGGGAGATACCCCAGGGTCCTGGGGGCAGATGAAGGCGTCTCTGGGGCAGCACCTGCAGGACAAGGCGCCCACTGCCCTTCCCAGGTTTCTGGACCCTGCGTGGGGAACGGGAGAAGCAAGTCCCCACCCCGTGCTACTGGTCACGGAGACTTTAACTACCACAGACACTCCCGCCATCTCAGGAGGGAGCCCGTCTTACCCATCAGCCACCAGGGAAGTCTCCCCACAGTACAGTTGTGAATTAAACATGCAGCCTAATGAGTTGATTTTATTAGTTTGCAAACGCATTGAGCACTCGTTATCAAAATAAACATCAATTCCTCTCACCCCTGCTGCAGCCTCTTCAAGTGGGGAACATCAACGCAAGGATACAACGGCCGTGACCCAGTAGCCGGTGTGGCTCCAAGTTGGCCCAGGCGGGGTCCCATCATCTCTCCAGGACCCTGTGGCCCTGCTGGGGTGGGGACAGAGGAGGAGCCCAGGGAAGGGGGTTCTGCTGCTGCTGACAAGACCAGGGTGGGGGTCTGAAGTCTGTCCCAGGTCAGGCCCCTCACTCCAGCTGGACTCTCAGAGCGGGGTATGGGCAAGAGCTGGGGCCCAGAGGACTAGCCAGCAAATAATAATAATAATAATAATTAATAAAAGCAATAGTAACAGCAGCAGCGTTTCTTATGCACCAGGCTCTGTGCTATGCGTTCTTCTACTAACCCTATGGGGGGGGAGGAAATATGATCCCATTTTATAGATGAGAACACCGAGGGCACGGAGAGTCCTTTCTCCTGCTCAAGGTCGGGGTGTGGGGGGGCAGGGGATGCGAGCCGGGGCTGATCCCACCATCCTGGCTCCCAGGCTCTGCCTCTGTGGACACCCCCCAGCCCCACTCAGTCCTGAATGGGGCTTTCTGGGGGCATGGGAGATTTTAGTTACTCAGGAGACTTTCTCCTTGCTGAGTTAAATAAGGGCTGGGTTAAAAACAGCAAAGCTCGTTTTCCCTGAAAAAGATTCCCATAATCCTGTGGTTGGGCAGGGGGCCGGGACATGGGCAAGTTGACCTTTGGAGGAACCTACTCCCCCCACCAGCTCAGGCCTTCTCTGGCTCCAAGCCTGTCTCCTTGGAGACGCCAATGAGTCGCCGGCTTCCCTCCCCCCTTCCCCTGGCCCCAGGCCCCTGGAGAGAGATGGTTCCAGGCTGGCGGAATTAGCCA
Source organism: Delphinus delphis (assembly GCF_949987515.2). Lineage (NCBI taxonomy): Eukaryota > Metazoa > Chordata > Mammalia > Artiodactyla > Delphinidae > Delphinus > Delphinus delphis. Next base: position 6,205,988 of record NC_082701.1, read on the forward strand.
CAAAGCCAGCAGGACAGGGGACCGTATTGTCACGCTCTGCGGTCCGTGCTCTCTCTTTGGAAAAGGATGTTCTAATCCCATCTCATCCGCTTCCCATGGCTGTCGGCTGTTGGGAGGCATTTGGGAGGCAGGTTTCTGAAATCAGAGCCGTGGTGTGGTCCCACCCCCATGCCGGGCCCCTCCCCTGCTGGCCTGTGCTCATCCATCCGTCACGCTGTCCGGGACCTCTTTGTTGGCCAGCCAACTCCCATCCAATGGCATCTCGGGCCTCACCCCCCTGCCAGCTGCCCACCTTCCCTTCTATTTTGGGCTCACAGCAGGACAGGGCTGGGATGCATTAGCCAAGCCCCCTGCAAAGAGGCGGGCGGGCACACGGAGGGGGGAACCTCCTGGATTCCACAGGGAAGCAGTCAACTAAGCTTGGGGATTTTCTGCAAGCGAGGTTAGATGAGGGCGATCTCTGAGAAGTGAAGGGAACTGAACTTCCTAACTAGATTTCTTCTCCTAGTGCAGCAGAGAGATCAGCTACTAAAACAAAAACAAAAACAAAACAAAAACCCTCCCGGCCCCCGGCCCTTCCCCGGCCCTGAGACACACAAGCTACAGAAGATACATCCAGTGCCCCCAGCTACCCCGCAAGCTGCCCTCGCCCTTCCCCACCCGTCCCTCCCTCCCCTGGGCCCCTGTACTTTAAACTCGACTGCTTTTCATCTCCCAAGCTTGCCAGGCATGGCATTTCCAGCCTCTAGGCCTTCGCTCAGCCTGGAATGCCCTCCCAGCCTCCTCTGCCAGCACGGTTCCCACCCTGCTTCACAACTCAGCACAGGTGGGCCCCTCCAGAAAGCTTTCCCCAACCCCAGGGTGGACCACGGGCCTGCCTCTTCTCCCGAAGGATCCTAGGACGCATCCTTCTTAGCACTTGATTTAAATATCCTATGGGATCTGTCTGGGCATATCTTGTCTCGCCCTGGACTAGACTGAGTCCAGGCTACACTTGAGGTCAGGGACCACAAAACACGTCAAAGTAGGCATCGTGCAAAGACAGTTCATAGAGGTCTTGACTATCGTATGAATCTGCCTGGCCCGGGGTAGGTGCTCTGTAAGTTATCAGCCACCTCTATTGTTGTCATTATTCTTGTTCTCATTTTTAGCTCCCCAGCTCCCAGTACCGTGCCTGGCCCACAGTGAGTGCGTGCTCGATAAACGTTAAAACAGGTGACTCGATCGTGTGCGATTCTATTCAGGGTCTTAGAAAAGGTACAGCAAGAACACAACTTGAAAAATCACTGCTTTGAACACTCTCCGTTGTAAATGATGAATTTGAGGCCCCAGAAGTAAAGGGACTTGTTTGAGGCCCCCCGAGTAGGTCTCCGGCTGAGCTGAGCCTGGAACCAGATGCGCATCCTGCCAACGCACTGCCCACTGCCCGAGGCCCTCCCCACTGCAAGCTGGAGTTCACTCCAGGCTATACGCTCCCGAAGGCAAAGGAAGTCTGCACTGGTGTCTTTGTAGAACCCAGTTCTTTGCATAACGCTTAGAGGACATGGGGTTAGGGGCTGAGGCAGACCCACTGTGTGTGCTATTGGCCAAAGGAAGAGGAAACACACACATCTTCCCAAGCTCTGTTCCTTTCTCCATCCCCAGTCTCGTTCTGACCACTACACGTGGTCCCAGGGCCTGAGTGGTCGTTGTGGGGATTGGTCTAGAATAAAGCTCACAGGGTGGGGATGCCCAGGATGGGGGGCGTGGGAAGACAGGGTAGTGGGCAAGGTGGTCAGGCTGCCCCTCAGAAGCTATGTTTCTGGGGCACGGTCATGTGAAATAAGCAAGCATACACGTACACATACAAACACACACGTGCGCGTGCACAAACACACGCACACAGGCATTCACCTACCCACACACACACGCGCACACACGCATGCACCCATATACCTAGGCACACATGTACACACACCCAGACAGTGCACACACACATACGCACTTCTTCCCCCTGCATCCCGGCTCGCCAGGCTGCACAGAGCAGGGACACAGTCCAGTTTGTGGAAACAGTACCGCCTCTCTCCCAGGATGCCGTGAAGGGATCAGAAAGGCTATTCCTTTGCAAACTGGCCTCAGGACATTGCAAAACCCAGTGCTTGGCTGCCTCAGCCTTCCCAGGGCCCCTTCCCCTCCCCACGCAGCCCCTCCTCGGGCAGCCCCTCCTCTCCTGAGCTGGGCAAATTCCTCTATCCCCTGCCCCACACTCCAACCAGCCCTAGCTCTGAACAGCACGTGCAGACACCCGCTCAGGAGGGGAAAAGCAGGCCAGCCACCATGACTTCATTTCACTTGGGCAGCCTGACCAACTGCCTCTAGGGCCACTGGCTGTAAGTTTTTGCGCTGGGAATCTGTCTTTGTTTTGTTTCGTTCTCGGGGCTGAATTACCACGTGGCAGCAGATTCTTTTTCTGGAGTGACGGAGCCTTAGTCCCGGGTGTTTGGGGCTGGGAAAAATGAACGTTCCAAGACGGTACAAAAGAAGGAAGATAAGAAACGAACGAGCCTTGGAGTACAGCTACTTTCTGCAGAAAAATTATGAGTCACCAGGCTGTCAAGGCACTTTCTCCCTCAGCCCAGCACTTAAAAAGGTGCCTGAGAGACGGAAGGGGGGAGGGGAGCAGTGGTCTGCTCAGCGGAGTTGCAGGCCCTGCGTGGTTTCCTTCCAGGTCTCTGCTGGATGGGCTGCCTGGGGAAGGGGTCAGATTCCAGGGCGCCAGGCAGAGGGGCCCCTTCTCAAGTGGGGACAGCTGAGCCTGGACGGGGCGGGCGGGGCAGGCTGAGAAGCGTGCTCTCCTCGGAAGAGTGGAGAGCAAGGAGTGGGATATGAGGCCAAGGGTCTTCACAGGCCCACCCAGCACACGGGAGGCGCCGGACAAATAGTTACTGAAGGAGGGAAGGAAGGAAAGAAAGGCCGGGGCAGTGAACACACTTGTGGGCGGCGGTGGGGAGGGTAAGAGAGCTGCCCTCCACCTAGTGAGGGAGGTATAGAGGGCTGCCGGGGGGAGGGGAAGGGGCCCAGGGGTTCCTTTTAGCAGCAGCAAGAAGAACCCACATCACCTTTCTGATTCTAGACCTCGGAGCTGCTGGAGGGGCCTTTCTCAGGGAAAGAGTCCCCCCATCTCTTTGGGTCTGAACACAGTCTCGCTCTAAGGCAAGTGGATGAATCTGGAGACGCCCCCCCCGGCCCCCCCCCTTTCTGGTCCCTGGCTCTGGTTTCGAACTCCAGGCAACGTGGGGAGAGAGGTGGCAGGGGGGGTAGTGCCGCCCAGAGACCTCGTCCGCCTGGCTGCAGAGGGTTCTCCCCGTGCAGTTTAACCAGTAGCATCCCCCGGGATACAGAGCTTCAGGGGGACGGGGGTCCCTGCTGTTTACACGGTTCTCCTGAATGCTTCACCATCCCTGCCAATATAACCCCCTCTCCTGGTAAATTAACTGGCTCTTCTGAAATCATAAATAATTAGTGAGTCCAGCCAGATGCCACTTAACAGTTTGTGTTTTCAAAGCACTTTATAGCCCATTAACTAAAGAATTCTAGAGGCATCTCCAGAAGCAAAGGATAATGTGAGAAGGAGGTTGAAAAGACCTCTCTGGAAGTCATCTCCTCCAGCCCCCTGCCCCTGGGCAGCGCTGTACCAAAGACACAAAACATACACACAATCTCCCTTTTAAGACACCCAGATGGAAATACCCAAGACAGAACAGAACAAAGTAAAACAAGTCATAACCAGGGCAAGCTGCTCTCAGATGAATTCACCACCAGACAGAGCCCAGCCTGCCAGGAGCCCCGTGGAATGTAGTGGGTCAGAGGGGAAAGCCCGTTAAGGAACCGGGGGTGGTTAATTTAATCCAAGGTAAACCGGAGAGACCTTGATCCAATAAGCAGGTTTCCTCACCTGTAAGCAGGGAAAACGGTAATTTTCTAAGCAAGACCCGTTCATTAGTCTGCAAATGACACAGTTCGGATACTTAGGAATGTCCCTCTTAATTAGCCCCCCTGCCTTGGCCCAGCAACATGTAAAGTTTTGCTTCTGGCTTGGGGTATAAATGGCCATTCACGCCAATTTGCCTCTCCCTGTGGAAAGGGAGGGCTCCAGGTCTGCGTTGACTCTTGTATAATTTGCCCAAACGGGAAAAGAGTGAAAAAAGGAGGAGACTTCAGCTCTGTCCTAGGAACACAAGGGCATTTCTCTCTGGAATCTCCATCCACTTAGAGCCCAGGAATGATACAGGAGGAAAGCATCCCCCAGCATCCCCCTCCCCGCACCGCCATATTCGTGGTTCAGGGGAACACGGGCCAAGCAAGAAGTCTTCTCCAGGGAGAAAGTACCTGGGCAGGGAGCTTCCCATCCCATCGCTTCTGCTATCCTCACTAAAAACATTCTCACTTAAACGCCAAGGAAAGCAATGGAAGGAGGAAGGGGAGAGTCAAGAGGAGATGCTGCTCCTGGCTCAGCCCAGTAAACTCCTGCCAGAGCAAGCAACCCACAGTTAACAGCCCACAGACTCTGGACAGGGTACAAAGAAGCAACAACCTGAAGGCACTGGACAGTGAACCAAAGCAGCAGCTTCTGGACAGGACTTGAAGACGCCCACGACACAAGGTGAGTTTCCTGTTTTTATGCCCCCCCCCCTTTCTGTGGCTTTGTTGCTGTTTTATTTTTAAATTTTATTGAAGTTTAGTTGATTTACAATGGTGTGTTTAATTTCTGCTGGACAGCAAAGTGACTCAGTTATCCATATATACATTCTTTTCTCTTATAGTCTATCACAGGATATTGAATATAGTTCCCTGTGCTCTACAGTAGGACCTTGTTGTTTATCCATCCTATATATAGTAGATTGCATCTATTAACCCCAAACTCCCAGTCCTTCCCTTCCCCACCTCCCTCCCCCTTGGCGACCACAAGTCTGTTCTCTATGTCTGTAAGTCTGTTTTTGTTTCACAGAGATGTTCATTTGTGTCGTATTTTAGATTCCACATATAAGTGATATAATATGGTATTTGTCTTTCTCTTTCTGACTTATTTCGCTTAGTATGATAGTCTCTAGGTCAATCCATGTTGCTGCAAATGGAATTATTTCATTGTTTTTAATGGCTGAGTAATATTCCATTGTGTATATATATATATATATATATATATACACATCACATCTTCTTTATTCCATATGGCTTTTAACTTGAGGGCTGCCTGAAGTCAGCACAGCACAGAGAGCTAGTCTCTCAACAGAACATAGCTACAGTCATCAAAACAGTGTGGTACCACCAGAAGGACAGACACAGAGACCAATGGAATACAACTGAGAGGCAAGAATTAGACCCATATATCTATGGCCCACTGATTTTTGACAAGGTTGTCAAGAACACACAATGGGGAAAAATTGTCTCTTCAACAAATGCTGCCAGGACAACTGGATCTTCATATGCAAGACAATGAAGATGAACCCTTACATCATACCACCTATAAAAATTAATATAAAATGGATCAATGACCTAAATATAAGAACCAAACCATAAAACTCTTAGGGAAAAAACACAGAGTTAAATCTTCATGACTTTGGATTTAGCAATGGATTCTCAGATATGACAGCAAAGGAAAAAATAGTTAAGGTGGACTTCATCAAAATTAAAATCTTTTGTCCATCAGAGGGCATTATCGAGAAAGTGGAAATGCAATCTACAGAATGGGAGAAAATATTTGCAACTCATATATCTGACGACGGTCTAGTGTCCAGAATATATAAAGAACTCTTACCACGCAACAACAAAAAGATGAGCAACATGATTAAAAAAATGAACAAAGGACTTGAAGAGACATTTCTCCAGAGAAGATATACAAATGGCCAACAAGCAGGTAAAAAGATGGTCGTCATTGTTACTCATCAGGGAAATGCAAAATCAAAGCCACAACGAGGTGCCACTTCACTAAGATACTTTAACAAATGAATTAAACAAGTGAATTAATTAATTCAAAGATAATTGTTGGTGAAGAATGTGAAGAAATTGGAACTCTGGTACATTACTGGTGAGAAATGTAAAATGGTTCAGGAACTGTGGAAAACAGTGTGTCAGTTCCTGAAAAGGTGAAGCACAGAATTACCGTATGATTCAGCAATTCCACTCCTAGGTATACACCCCAAAGAACTGAGAACAGATACCCAAACAAATGCAGATACACACATGTTCACAGAAGCACTAGTCACAACAGCCAAAAGGTGGAAAGGGCCCACGTGCCCATCAACAAATGAATGGATATGGGACTTCCCTGGTAGCGCAGTGGTTAAGAATCCGCCTGCCAATGCAGGGGACATGGGTTCGAGCCCTGGTCTGGGAAGATCCCACATGTCGCGGAGCAACTAAGCCCGTGCGCCACAACAACTGAGACTGTGCTCTAGAGCCCACGAGCCACAACTATTGAGCCCGTGTGCCACAACTACTGAAGCCTGTGCACCTAGAACCCATGCTCCACAACAAAGAGAAGCCACCGCAATGAGAAGCCCACAAACCGCAATGAAGAGTAGCCCCTGCTCACTGCAACTAGAGAAAGCCCGCGCACAGCAACGAAGACCCAATGCAGCCAAAAACTAAAAAAGTAAATTTAAAAAACACACGAATGGGGCTTCCCTGGTGGTGCAGTGGTTGAGAGTCTGCCTGCCGATGCAGGGGACATGGGTTCGTGCCCCAGTCTGGGAAGATTCCACATGCCGTGGAGCGGCTGGGCCCGTGAGCCATGGCCACTGAGCCTGCACGTCCGGAGCCTGTACTCCACAACGGGAGAGGCCACAACAGTGAGAGGCCCGCGTACCACAAAAAACAAAAACCAAAAAACAAAAAAAACCACACACGAATGGATAAACAAATTGTGGAATATACACGCGGTGGAATATTATTCAGACATAAAAAAGAACAAAGTACTGAGACATGCTACAACATGGATGAACTTCAAAAACGTCACGCCCCATGAAAGAAGCCAGACACGAAAGGTCACATATGGTATGGCTCCGTTTACATGAAATATCTGGAATAAGTAGATCCGTAGATATGGATTGCAGATGGGTCGTTTTCATCATTCCCTTTCGGGCTGATGAAAATCTCTTGAAACTAGATAGAAGTGGTGGCTGTCCAACATTATGGATGTACTAAAGTGAACACTGTTCACTTTAAAATGGTTAATTTTATGTCATGTGAACTTTAACATAATAATAGTAATAATAATAATAATAAAACTCCAGTAGAGAACTCAGAGTCTTTCTGCCTGAAGAAGTAGAGAATACGGGGCAACCACAGCCACTGGAAAAGTGAGGGGTGAATACTGGAAAGGAGAGCGCCAAAGGGAGAAACATCAAATTCTGTATCTAGTCTCTGCCCAAATCTCTGGCTGACCCTCTAACCATGCAAGCTCAGGGCAGACTGGAAGTAACCCAGCTGAAGATAAAAGAACTGAACTGAGATTTGAGCTAACTGTTCCAAGAGACAGCATTTGCAGTTTGATTCAACTAAGTGAATTCCCACTAAAACAGAAATAAAATCAATACTCTTTGAAGAACTATAACAGAATTCAGGTTCTCCATAACATACCAGTCACAATGCCCAGGATACCTTCCAAAGTTACTCCACATGCAACGAATCAGGAAAATATGAAATATTCCCCAGGTTAAAGACAACCAATGGAGAATGACCCTGAAATGAAGATGCTGCAGTCAGCTGGCACCGACTGTACAGCAGCTCTTCTAACTACACTCAGTGAGATAAACGACGATATGCTCTTAATGAAAGAAAAGACAATACATCTTTAGCAAGCTAGAAAAAAATACATATGATCTATAGAGCCATACGGAAATTTTAGAACTGAAAACTAAAGTGTGTGAAATTTTGAAATTCAGTAGATGGGCTTAACCACAGAATGCAGAAAACAGAGGAAATAGTGAACTGGAAAATATACCTATAGAAACTATTTAATCTGAAAAACAGAGAGAAAAAAATTTAAAAAGTTAACAGAGCCTTAGGGACCTGTGGGGCAATATCAATGCATCTGATATAGGTGACAGTAAAGTTCCAGAAGGAGAGGAAAGAGAGAATGGGGCACAGAAAATATTTGAAGAAATAATGGCTGACATCTCCCCAAATTTCTGGTGAAAGACAAAGTCCTTCCTGATTCCCCAGGGGAAGGCATCTCTCCCCCACTGGATTACTGCTTCCTATTTCAACTTATTTAACAAATACTCATGTAGGGTTAACTATATGGCAGAAGCTCTTCTAAGACATAATAAGCTTTAATTCTCAAGAAGCAAGTACTACCATCCCCAACTTACAGATGGGGAAACTGAAGTTCAGAGAGGCTAGGTTGCTTGTCCACAGCCACAGAGGCAGTGTGGCCCCAGGGTGCTAGCTCTTATCCACGACCTTAGTTGGTTGAGTCAAGAAGTAGGGAATATCGCACTCGGTCCAGAGCCCTGAGTGGGCGGGAGGAGGCCTTCCCATCCCCCTCCAGGCCCCCCAGGGCTTGAATGGGAAGAGAGACTGGGGAACTGAGACTGCACCCCAACCTAGTTAAGTTCCCTCTTTGCAAAAGTGGGATGGGCAGGGAGGGTATCACAGATCTAGCCTAACGCCGCCTTGGGGACTCAGACCCCATCGGGTCAACTCCACTGCACCCCACCCCCTCTCAGACCCTGACACACTCAGCTCCCTCCTGCCTGTGGGTCCGGCTGGGCTGCTCTGTGCTTTTCTCCCTGATATTTAATGGGTCCACACTGTTTGGGGATCTGCACTTAAATAAGTGATGAGTTCTCACAAGTGCGCTCCTGTGCTTGTCCCCTGGAGAATTTTCCATTTTGTTTATTTAAAGGGGTGATTCCTTTTCATGTTCCTGAATCAGAGATGGCACTGCAGAGAGACCAGTAACAAAGCAGGGCCTCTGGGTTGTTTTTCCAGGAGGAGGAATGGGGGAGGACAGCTCAGGGCCCACACTCCCTCCTCCCAGTCGGGGCTGGGGCTGGGAAGAGGGCTGTCCTCAGCAAAGAGAAATGGGATTCAACAGACCGGGTTTAGGCAACCACTAGCCCCTCCAAACCACTCCATGAAAGCTGACGGCACCAACAGCACATATTTTAGGAGGGCCTCTGCCCTCCTAAAATATATCTTAAGATAGCAACAGCAGCAAACGAACTCCAGTGTTTCCCAAACTTTAATGTACATACACATCACCTAAGGATCTTCAGACGCAGATTCTGATTCATCAGCTGTGGGGATGAGCCCGAGAGTCTGCACTTCTAGCAAACCCTGAGTGGTGCTGATGCTGCAAGCACCGCTCTCAGCCACTCAAAGCACTGGTGCATCATCCCAAAGCCCCGAATTCACCTGGCTGATGCCTGGGGAAGACACAACCTTAACAGTGGTGGTAGCGGGACTGCTGTGAATAGCCACCGGTATTTACTGAGCATCTACTATGTGCCACATGCGCCACGCCACCGCCGACTGTAGGAGGAGAATCTATCCAATGTTGCTGAAGGATCTTCCTGATTTCCCTCAAAGAGCCAGCCGGTCACAGGGAAGGAGGAATCTGGATATAGGAGGATTAACATTTTCTGAGCAATGCATATTGCTGCCCCATTCGACAGATGGGATAACGGAGGCCGGGAGGGTCTCTTATTGAGGTCCTACAGCTAGCAAGCAGCAGGGCCCGGATTCCAGCCGAGGTTGTGCTCTGGCTTCGAAGACACAGGCGTTTTGTACACGGCTTCTCATGGGATGAGGCGACAGGCAGTGCATTCCAGACAGGACCAGACAAGCAGGCCCCCCAGACACGGGGCTGAATTCCAGATCCTTCCCCTCCATTCACGATTCACTGGACAAAACTGGCGCACTTCATGGAGAAGTGTCTACACTTGCTCACCCTTCTGCCTCCTCTTCTCTTACCCCGAGAGCCTGAGACAGGAGAACGTCTTGCCTTCTCAGCCCAAGGACAGGTGTGTGTGTGGGGGGGGGGGGGGCCCAGGGACGACGGCAGGAGGAAAACAGGATCCTGGATGGGTCAACTCTCTGCTTTTACAGACCAGGAAACGGAGGCCAGGAGAGGGGAGGGGAATCCCTGAAGGGTCTCACCAGTGGGCGGGGCTGGCCTCAGGGGCCGGACCCGCGCTCAGGGGTCCTGTTCTTAGTTTAATGTTTTGTGTCACGACATTGAAATTCTTAGTAATTATCAAGAGGCCTGCGTTTTCATTTTGCACTGGGCCCTGCAGATTATTTTGCAGGTCCTGCCAGTGGGTTAGAGGTCTTGCTGGAGCTGGACCCTCTTTCGGAGCTGTCCCACTGGCGTCATCAACGAGCAGGACTGAGCTAGACAGAACTGCGTCCCATGGGCAGGCCAGCGCTGGCCCACACCTCCACACATGGAAACCTCTGGACAGTCAAGGCATGAGGAAGGACCTTCTGAGGGCCGGGGAGGTAACACCCCAGAATGGTGTCTCAGGGGGCGCCTAGAACAGACTCATGGGTTGGCCAAGGCTGGGGAGGGGTGGAGAGAGGCCAGCTGTCTTCTGGGCCTCGGCTTCTCCATGGAAACCACCAGCAACACCACCCAACACCCAAGGGCTGGGCGGATGCAGGGTGCTCAGCTGTGCCAGCCTGTCTCAGGGATTCGTGTAATTAGAGCCGAGCCCTCCACTGGGCTTTCGGGGTTGGCCACAGGGGAGGAGAGAGCCAAGTGGAGTTGATTCAGAAGCTCTGGCCCGGCCTGCAAGTCCCAGCTCAGAGGGGAGGCCTGGGGAGGAACCGAAGCCAGACATTCATTCCTCTGGGGCCACAGTCCCCCAGGAGACAGGTGTTGGCATCAGGCGGAGCTTCGGGAGGAATGCGGAGCCCGGGGCAGGACGGGGAGAGACTTCATCAGGCCCAGCATGTGCCAGGAAGATGGTGATGGGGGAGGGGAGAGTGTTCTAGAGCCCTGGAGGCAAACCCAGGGGTCTGAGCCTGGGGAGCCTGGTCCATGGTGGGTCCCCAGAGTTTTCTGATGCACACATGAGTTTGGAGAGGGCAGCATTCAGTCCACTGGGGTGGCCTCTTAACCCTGCAGCCCTTCTCCATGGTGGCCTTCCTGGGCCCAGTTGACAGAGTTAAGTGCTGGCTGGGGCCCAGGATCCCAGGGGAATCTCCACGATGTTGGCCAATCCATGAGCACCGCCAAGATGAGCATCTTAAATTTTCTGGATCGATTCTATTGGCCCGTTCTGTGGTTGAGACAATGGTCGGATCCAAACGAAGGGGGTTGCTGTGAGGGTAAAATGCATTAATACATGCAGGACCCTCAGGACGGAACCTGGCGGGGGGTAGGGCAGCATTATATAAATCACGGCTGTTATCCAATTTCAGGGATTCCAAATGCATTTTTACATCCCTGTAGTCAGAACGCATCTTACTGCAGATGAAATGGCCGCATTTTTTTCTTTCTCAGTGGCACATAAAATAATGATGTGTCTTACAAGTCTTAGGTTCAACCAAATACGGGATGATGACAATGGTGACTGTACATCTCGACTGCATTTTTTCAGCGATGGCTCCTTCCGTAGGAGTTGAGGTCTGGGGTGCTCCAGTGTCCTGTTCCATGTGGAAACAGGCCTGGAGACCCCAGGTTGCTGGAGAGGGCTGGAGCCTGGGGTCCCCAGGGGCAGGGGTTGCTCTCGGGGGCAATGAACACAAAGTCACGGGCAGAGGCTGCGACAGGCTGGCAGAGTCCTTGGCAGGTGGGTCAGGAGCACAGTGGGCACGGGGTGAGCCCTCAGTTCCTTGATCCGTACAGTGGGGAAAGTATGCTGCCGCACAGGCTTGTCCAGAGGACCAGACAATCTGCGTCTGGCTCGTGGCAAAGGCTCGGTCTGTGGGACCTCTTGTTATCACGCCCTGACTCCAAAAGCTCATTGTCTGGGAGATAAGCTGCCTTGTGTGTCTGGGGCTGAGAGCGGGGGTAGCAGAGGGGAGCCTAGGCTGAACGTCTGGGCAGGGGGCTCTAAGAGCTGACTCTCAACCCCATAAAGGGCTATTCAAGCCCATCACACTCCAGGAGACCCTGCGGCTTATGGGAGGAAATGTGAGAGGCTGGCCCCTCTTCCAAATCCACACCTGTGGCTGATTCTTTTTTATATATATATGAGTTTATTCATTTTATTTATTTAGTTTTGGCTGCGTTGGGTCTTTGTTGCTATGCGCAGGCTTTCTCTAGTTGTGGCGAGCGGGGGCTGCTCTCCCTTGAGTGGGCTTCTCACTGCCGTGGCTTCTCTTGTTGCGGAGCGCGGGCTCTAGGCATGCAGGCTTCAGTAGTTGTGGCACATGGGCTTAGTTGCTCTGCGGCACGTAGGATCTTCCCGGACCAAGGCTCGAACCCGTGTCTCCTGCATTGGCGGGCGGATTCTTAACCACTGCGCCACCAGGGAAGTCCTGTGGCTGATTCTTGACCTCCCTCCCCCTCCACCTGGCAAAGACCCTGTCTGCTCCGTGGCTGTCTGCACCCAGACCCCCTGGACCCCAGCTGGCTGCAGCTCTCCCATGTCCCAATTCAGCTGCTGTGACCATCCCCGTAGCTCAGTTGGAGCTGAGAAAGAGGGTTCAGAGGAATCGCAGTCCTGCCAGAGGCTGGCTTTTCAGCTAAGGTGAAAACCAAAATGCCAACACTTGCCACGGGATGGACCCTGCAAAGGGTACCTGAAATCCCAAGCTCAGAAGCCCTGTGACTAGGACACCTCATTGGGTCCCTTGGCCCCATGTCCTCCTCTGTGAAATGGGTAGCCCTTTGTAATCTGACCTTAGTGGTTCTCTGAGTTGCCCTACAGTTCTAGCTCACCTACTGCCCCTTAGGGAGGAGGCTCCAGGACTCGGCTAGAGGAGGGGTCTGGGGAGGAAGACACCCCCCCAAATGCACGTGCTCATCACATGTGTGGACACACAGAGACAAGAGAGTCACTGTGCTTTTGTTTCCTGCTCCCCTCCTGAAGCCTGCAGAGGTTCTATAGGCTGGTTGACGCCAAAGAGTGCACGTGCGGCTGGGCGTAAGCACCCAGGGTGGGGGGCACGGGAGGAAGCACAATCTGACCTCATTGGTGAAGCCACCACGAAGGCGGGCATCTGCTCCCCGTAAGTGCTGCTTAGCAACGCAAGGGATGAAAACAAAGGCCCCAGGCAGGGTCTCATCAGTGTAACAGGTCAAGAAAGAGAAATGAAAGGGATCCAGGTTGGAAAAGTAGTTCAGCTGTGCCTTTGGAGACAACCTGATCATCTGTGCAGAAAATCTGATGGACTCTACAGAAAAGCTACTAGAACCAATCACTGAGCTGAGTCAAAACCCGCTGTGTTCCTATATCCTGCAGACAAACCACTGGAAGTCGCAATTTAAAAGAGCATTTACAGTGGCATCAAAAATCTGAAATATTTAGGGATAAATCTGACAAACGATGTACAAAACATATACTGTGAAACCCACAACGTGTTGCTGAGAAGAAATCAAAGAACTAAAGAATGGGGCGACAGCCCATGTTCACGGGCCGGAGGACTCGATGCGGTCAGATATCGACACCCTTCAACTTGATCTGTTTATCAATGCAATTCAAAAGTCCCAGCAGAGTGTTTTTTTGAATGAATGAATGAATTTTTTGGCTGTGTTGGGTCTTTGCTGCTGCGCGCGGGCTTTCTCTAGTTGCGGCGGGGGGGCTACTCTTTGTTGCGGTCTGCGGGCTTCTCACTGTGGCTGGCTTCTCTTGTTGCAGAGCACGGGCTCTAGGCACGCAGGCTTCAGTAGTTGCGGCACGTGGGCTCAGCAGTTGTGGCTCACGGGCTCTAGAGCGCAGGCTCAGTAGTTGTGGCGCACGGGCTTCGTTGCTCCGCGGCATGTGGGACCTTCCAAGACCAGGGCTCGAACCCGTGTCCCCTGCGTTGGCAGGCGGATTCTTAACCACTGCACCACCAGGGAAGCCCCCCCAGCAGGATTTCTAAAAATCCGATTCTAAAATGCATATGTCATATAAAGAAAAATATAAAATGCACATGGCAATGGAAAGGACCTAGAATAGCCAAAACAACTGTGAAAAAGAACAAAGTCAGAGAACTAACAGTACCTGCTTTCAAGGCTTATTACAAAGCAACAGTAACCATGACAACGTGCTATCGGAATAAAGACAGACAAATAGATAAACGAAGCACAACGGTGTCCAGAGGTAGACCCGCACCTGTAGGGACAACTGATTTTCAACGAAGGTGAAGAGAGAATTCAGTGGCGAAAAGAAAGTTTTCAAACAATGAGGCTAGAACAACGGGATGTATTCATTGAAAAAGAAAGAAGGAAAAGAAAGGGGTGACCGAGGGCACAAGAAAACTTTTGGTGGTGATGAGTGTCATCAAGATTTTGGTGATGATTTAAGGTGTTATACGTGTGTCAAGAAAAATCCAGTTGTACCCTTTAAATAGGTACAGTTTATTACGTTAAAACAAAAACAAAGCCCCCAATGTTCCCTAAGGACGCTGGGGGCAGCTCCCATCCTAGAAGACCTCAGCTTCAAGGTCACCTCCTCCAGGAAGCCTCCGCCGCTGGGGCAGGATTCTCAGGTTACCCCTCTGCACCCCCCATCACCTGGTTCCCACCTGCAATAGCATCCTTCACCCTGTCCTCTACTACTGACCACATGCTTGATGCCCACACTTGACCATGAACAATCTGAGAGGCAGGACCTGCCTTAACCTGTGCTGGAGCCCAGGCCCTGTGTCTGGCACCCAGTAGATGCTGAGAGAGCGCTCAAAGAGCAAAGAGGGGTTTTGTTATCCACGGACGCATTAGGGTTGCCTCGGCGCTTCTAGCAAAACCTGCTTCAGCCGGTGAGGACGTCACCCCCTGCCCTTCCCTTCCCAGGAAAGAGGCCTCTGGGCTGGTTTTTTTTTTTTCTTTCCCTTTTAAGGAAGGACTTTGGGAGCAAGAGCTTCTGATGATGAGAAAAGAAGAAGGAAGGGGAGGTGGTCCCTGCTTCCCACGTGCAGCACGTATTTCACGGGTCCTGCTAATGGAGCTTCACCACCGTCCTCTGCGGCGGGGACCGGGCAGAGCCCATCGCAGCACAAGTGGCTCGTCATGGCCACCAGTGTGGCACCTCGGATTCTCAAACCTCTAGGCTCGTTCTTCTCAAAGTGTGGCCCCCGGACCAGCGGCAGCACATCACCTGGGAACCTGTTTACACACTCACACTCCTGGGCCCCGCCCCCAGACCAGATGCTCTGGGGGCGGGGCCCAGGAATCTGCATCCTAGCGAGCCCTTCAGGGGATCCGATGCAGGTTCAGGTGTGAGCCCCACCGCTCCGGGCCACCTTCTCACTTCCCGTAACGAGGCAGGTTACACCTGGCTCCAAGAATGTGCTCCCGAGGCCCCAGATGCAAAGGTACCCCTCCTTCGTTCGGACTCTCTTCAGTCCCCGGGTGTCCCAAGGCCTAGCACCACGAAGGGGCTGCTCCCTCGTCCCCAGCTGTGTGTCAGCATCTCAGAGGCAGCGGGTCCAGGGCCCCTGAGCTCTCACACAGCAGAGGCACAGGGGAAGCTGGAGTCAGAGGCCTGCTCCCCGCACCCTGGGGCTGGACATTCCAAGTTCCTGGAGAGACAATGGATCCTAACATCGCAGGCAGGCGAGGTGGCAGGCAGGGGGGCGCAGACAATGGGCCTGTGTTTCTCCCCAGTACCTTCCTGCGGCTGCTCTCAGCCAGGGCCCCGTGAGGGAGGCTGAACCGTCAAGAGCACAGCGGTTCACCCAGCAGATCCCCACTGCCTCTGCCCAGGGCCCAGGCTGAGGCTCGGGCCCCCCATCACACCCTCCCTGGGGCCGAACAATGCTCCTTTTTCCCCCGAAGGCTTCCAGCATCTTCTAGGCTCTTCAGCCGCTAAGGCCCTGGGAGAAAGCGGTTAGATGCCAACACTTCTCTCCTTCTCCCTGACGCCCTGGCCTCTGTCTTCCCGGGGCAGGGAGAATGGGCAGTGGACAGCGCCTGGCCTCTGTCTTCCCGGGGCAGGGAGAATGGGCAGTGGACAGCGCTCTGTAGGCCCCCGGAGCCGCAGCCAGGGGCACCTCCTCTCGCCCCGGCTGATTTCTCTTCATTAGTGCAAATCACATCAACGCTGACAGCGGCGTATTTATTACCGCCCTGACGACACCCAGTGATGCACAGCTCAGTAATGAGCTTGGGCCAGAGCTAATGAGGAACTCCCCCAGGGGCCTCCCGGGCAGCTCCGGCCCCTCCATGGCCTGCCCACCCACCTCCTGCCTACAGCCGCTCCCCCAGGGCAGGGAGTTCCAAACTGGGAGGTCAAGGGCCACCGGGCGGGAGCTGCGCAAAGCCAGTGAGCATCGGCTCGAGTGGGGAGGCTTCAAGGTTGACCGAGCAGGAAGGCGTGAGTGCTGGGCACTGTCTCAGGGCAGAAGCACTGCCTCCAGTCCGGGGCAGAGAGGAACAAACAGCCGTGGCGGGGAAGGCTGGCTGCCCCGGGGGAGTCTGGGACGGCATGCATGCTCTGGGCTTTGCTTCCAGGAGCCCAAGAGCTTCAAGAGGAGTCGGGAGGGGGTGGCTGAAGTCGATCTGGAACATTTAGTTAGCGCTGCAAGGGCCGGGCGTGGAGCTGCCGCTGGGATGCAGGTTACAGTAAGGCCCTGCTTTGCTAGAGGATGGGCTTCTGGTCACCTCGGCTCTCCTGGAAGCCACCGAGGCGCGTCAGTGAGAAAGACCCCTGGGCGGTGGGCACAGTTTCACAGAGCCTAGTGCCTCTTACTAGGGAGTCTTCAGGCCCTCACTCCGTGCCCCGCCCCCAGCTCTTTTTCAGTCACAGCTACAGTGGTAGAGTTGATGTCTGATGCATTCGGTGGCATGTCCGGTGCAAATTAAAAGGGAAAGGAGGGAGGGCCCAGGGACAGGCCAGGGCACAGGCCCACTAATGGTATGGAAGCTAAGGGAATACCCAGCAAACGCCAACCATCTAAGCAGCAGGGTCCTCTAGGGACCTAGAAGGCACCAGACCACCCCGGCGGATGGTCAGAGTGGCCCGGGGTCGATTACATTTGGGACACAACTACTTTCCGAAGTGGATATGTAGATAAAACGTTACAGAAACATTTAAATACAAATGCTTGAAATATATACGTGTAAAGCATCTTGGAATCTCACAGATGATGTGACCCAAGAGATCACCTCATTCAAGTTTTTCAAAGCCAAGTTTTGCCCTCTATCTCGGGGGTTCAGGAAGCCAGGGGGCAGACATACCACATCTTCCAGCAACATCAATGGGCTTGAAAATCTCCTTTGTGTGTTAAAATAGAACTCAGGGAGACTGTGGAACGAAATGCAAAATTTCACGCATTTAAAAAGGAAAATGTTAAAAAGGAAAAGGTTGTGAGGATGGCGGGCAGCTTCAGGCCGCATGGTCAGATCCCCCAGGGCACGTGTCCACCTCCTCCACTGCGAGAGCCCTTCACGGAAGCGCTTGGAAATGCTGTACATATGCACCCACCTTTTCCCACGGAGGACATGGGGGCCAGGTTGGACCCAGTGAGAATGGGGTGTGGCCTCTGAGGCCCACAAGCCTATTACCTTCTCTCTGATGTTACTATCACCCTACAGCACCCCGCTTTAAAGGGTTAACTTCATTAATGGCGAACAATAATTTATGTCTCATACCTCTCTCCTTGTTGATGAAGGGTTATTAATCTAAACTCAAGGAGTCTGTAGTTAAAGAAATCAGTCACACACACGAAAAGATAATTCAGAATCCACAAAGCCAAGTGCCAAAGGAGACATCTAGACCGCTGGCATCCCGACGGCTCGGAGGCATCTGGGAGGATGCGTTCCAGCCATGGGACCCAGGGGTGTGTGGGAGGATGGGGTGCAGAGGGGAGGCAGGAGGGAAAGGCGCGGATGGCTTGGGGGGGTGGGCAGTGAGCATGGTGGAGGATGGGAGTGGGGGGAGGGAGAGGTGAGATGGCAGCCGTGCACAGGGCCAGACTGGGGAGGGCTTGGCGGTGGTACCCAGTGGGGGAAGCCATGAGGGTAAAGGCTTATCAGTGGGGTGGGTAGGGGGAGATGCAAGAGGACTCAGCATTCAGATGCTACCACTAAGACCCTGTGGGAGAGCAGACGGGGCATCTTGAAAGGGCTTTAGAGAGAGGAGAGGCCATTCCAGCCTACAGCCCGTGCCCTACCCCTGCACCCACCCAAGCTGGGGTAGAGCCTGTGGTCCAATGCAACAGCTCCCAAATCCCCAAGCAGCATGGTCAGCCATTCCTGAATGGTGGAGGCTCTGACCAGACCAAAGGCAATGATCTAAGAGGCAGCTGACCTCCTCTCATTGTCTCTTTCTTACAAGTCAAGGGACCTTGGCAAGTTTCTTCATGTTTCTGAACTTCAATGCTAATAAGGTTAATACCAACACCTTCTGGCCAAAATCCTTCATAGGTTGGGGTGAAGAGACACATGAGATGTCTGTGAACGCTACCCTCAGAAATTTGAGTTTTTAGGAAAGGATCCAGTAAAAACATTCACCTCAAGGCCTGAACAGCTGATAATAGCTTAATATGTGGGTTCTCAGTGACGTATCTGCATTTTAAGCTGGAGGCAGGGAATGTCTCAACCAAATAAATAAATCCCTAATAATGGAAGTTTAGAGGATACCGGCAGGTCCGTGAAAGAGAAAGAGAGCAGTGGCATTTGGGGACAGGGCGCATGACAAATTGTAGGCCCAAAGCTGACCTTGCTTCGCTGACACCGAGATGACAACCATGACAACGATGAACACTTACTCCATGTTTGCTATACACTGAGCTCTGTCCTAAGAGCTTAGCATATCTCATTAAATCTTGTCACAACCCTGTGAGGTGAGGACGACTGTTATCTCCATTTTACAGATGGAAAAACTGTGGCACCGATAGGCTATGTAACTGATCTAAGTTCATCCAAGCAGAAAATGATGGGTAAATGAATTCAAGGAGTCGTGTATGTTTCAGGCCCCTTAGAGGCCTGTTCTGTCCCACCTGGACGCTCTGATGGCAGACGCTGGATTGGCCCTCATCGTTCAAAGCAAGGAATGGGGCATCTGTACCAGATTCAGACCTGGCTCACATAATATGGGACAAGGCAGTTGTGCGGGAGTCACTGCTCAGACTTTAGGCAACACACCTCCCTCCCCATTTGCACATTTGCACCCCTGTGGAGGAGTCCAGGTGTGGGGCCCCCGGACCCTGAAGAGTCACCATGTCCACCCCAGAAGCTGAACTCCCTGAATGGGCTGCATTACAGCCAATAATATCTCCTCCTTTCAGGATTAGCACATCATCAAAATTTCATCACCCCTGCGGGTCACTAATAGCTTTCTAAATGGCATCCAAGTTTAATGGCTGCTTTTCTCCACCCCATTCAGCTTAGAAGACTCTAGAGCTCGGTCCCTGGCCAGCCAGCCATGAACGCCCCAGGTGACCCTCAGGAGACTCCCCAGACATCTCCAGGGAGGGGACAGGGGAAAGCAGTAGAGGAGGCATGGGAGGAAGGGGTTCCCCTCCTGACTGCTCATGTTCTGCCAGCTTAAGGCCCATTGAGGACACAACTGGGGCAGAGGCAAGAACCAGGAGGGTCAGGAGGGGAAAGAGAATGAATTCCCAGGGCGACTTCCAAACTCCACTGCCGCCCCTGGGCCACACAGCACAACAGGCTGGGCATCTCTCGTCGGGAAGATATCAGTGAAGGGTGTGGTGCACGTGCAGGGCAGCGGGGGGCAGTGGAAAGATGCCCCATAGAGCCCTGGGTTCAAATCCTGACTTCTTTTATTATTATTATTATTGGGGTACAGTTGTTTTACAATATCGTGTTAGTTTCTACTGTACAGCAAAGTGAAGTCGTGTTCCCTGTGCTATATAGCGGGTTCTCATTAGTTATCTATTTTATACATATTAGTGTATATATGTCAATCCCTATCTCCCAATTCATCCCACCCCCCTCCCTTCCCCCCTTGGTGTCCATACGTTTGTTCTCTACGTCTGTATCTCGAGTTCTGCCCTGTAAACCAGTTCATCTGTACCATTTTTCTAGATTCCAGATGTATGTGTTAATATACGATATTTGTTTTTCTCTTTCTGACTTACTTCACCCTGTATGACATCTCTAGGTCCATCCACGTCTCTACAAATGACCCAGTTTCATTCCTTTTTATGGCTGAGTAATATTCCACTGTATACGTACCACACCTTCTTTACCCATTTGTCTGTCGATGGACATTTACGTTGCTTCCATGACCTGGCTATTGTACAAATCCTGACTTCCTAGCTGTGGGGCCTTGCGCAGGCAATGGCTCTGAGCCTCAGGTTACCCACACGTTGGAGGTGAAGGAGGTCAGAGGCGGGTAATGACTGTAATGCACTTGACACAAAGAACTGGGTGGCAATTGTGAGCTGGCTTCCCCTCTTTAGATGCCTAGCATGGGGAGAGGAGGCCAAATTTTTCTACACCGGGGAGGAAGCAAAAGAGAGTGAAGCAAGAGGAAGATACGGGGGAAATATGGAGGGGAAGAATCTGGAAACAAAATGCAACCTGAGACCCAATCTGAAGACCCTTTGGCGGGGCAAATACAGAAGCACAAATATAGTTACATTAGCTTATTAAGTGCTTCTGATATGTCAGGCTCCATGCCGAGTGCTCTGCTCGTGTCATCTCATTGACTTCTCCTTGTATTACAAACAAGCCAACGGGGCTTGAGCATATAAGTGATGGAATGCAAAGTAGCAGAGATTAACCCAAACTGACAGAGCTGGAACCCAGGTTGGCCCAGTTCCAAGGCACTGGCCCCTCTACATGCCACTTCTCAACAGCTTAAGGGAAAAAAACCCTCAGAAGGCAGGAAAGTAAGAGCACAGACAGGGAGGGGAATGCTTTAGGGACGGCCCTGTCTTGGGTGAAGTGATTCTCTGTAAGAAATGTTCTTCTAGAGACCACGGTATCATCTCTGCAGTTATTAGGAATGCTCGACATCACCAGGGCGCGTCGAGATGCTCTTTTTACAGCACACAGAAGACTGCACTTCCCAGCTCCCTTGCCTGGGAAGGACCACTGGGTGGGGCCACGTGATCAGCTCTGGCCAATGGGCTGCCAGGGGAAGTGAGCCGGGCTAGAGTATTTAATTGTAAATGCATGTCTTCCCCTCTCATGTATTTCAAAAGGTGCCTGGACACCTGGATGGGGGCATTACCTAAGCCCCCTACCAGTCCTCCCAACTTCCTCCCCAGCGAAAGATGGGGCTCAGCTGATAGAGATTCAGCAAGGACCCAACCCAGAGGCCCTACTGCTAGAGGCAGCTTCACCTGCAGGGCCAGAGGTGCAGAAGGCTGGGAACAGGGGCGCGGAAGTCTGAGCAAGGGCTCCTGGTTCAGCAGAAACACTATCCTGGATTGCCATGTACACACTGCTATACTTTAAATGGATAACCAACAGGGACCTACTATACAGCACGGGGAACTCTGCTCAGTATTATCAATGTGTAACAACCTAAATGGGAAAAGAATTTGAAAAAGAATCGATACATGTATATATGGAACTGAATCACTTTGCTGTACACCTGCAACTAACGCAACACTGTTAATCAACTATACTCCAATGTACAATAAAAAGTTAAAACAAATAAACACTGTTCCACGGAAGCCCAGGCTGGAGGGCAGGGCTCCCATCTCCGAGGGGCTTGGCCGCTCGTCGCAGTGGAGGCTCCACGGCACGGGGCGTACGTGATGTGCAGAGGGGCCCGTGAGAGTGGGCGAGCGGCTGGAGAGGAGCTGGAGAAGCAGGTAGAGACCAGATGACAGAGGGCTTTACGCCGTAGGTAAGTGTTCACTTATTCACACATTCAGTGATGTATTCTTCGTTCACTAATTCATATTCGTTGAGCTCCTTCTATCTGCCAGGCACTCTCCTAGCAGCTGGGATACAGCAGGGGATAATATAAAGCCCCGCCCACATGAGAGAGACCAGCAGTAAACAAGCCAATATATGTCAGGTGGAGCTGAGGGCTGTGCAGAGAGGAAAGCAGGCTCAGGGATGGGTGCTTGGAGATGCCACGTTACAGGGTGTTTAGGGACGGATCAGGGACATCAGAGGAAAGGCCCGATTAACTAAGGACTGAGCTGTGCAGACATCTGGGAGGAGTGGTATACAAGACTTATTTTTAACTCCGTTTCCTCATTTTACAGATGAGGAAACTGGGCCTCAGCTCCCGGTGGCTCAGTGATAGAGGAAGGCCAGGACCAGGCTGGAAGCCATCTCCATTGCCATGTTGGCACCTCCAGTATCGGCAGGAGAGGGGCCTCAGTGGGGCTCCCGGGCTCAGAGAGGGGCTTTCTGGACCAGACACCTGGCTCGGGGAGTCTGATGAGACAAGCTGTGCAGCCCCTCCCTCCCCTCCCTCCAGGACCCTGAGCAGTCCCGGTGGGTCCCTGGCTCAGCATTACTCACTGGCCCCACCTTCTGTCCCCGGAGGACAGGAGTGGGTGGGAGGACGAGGAGTGGCGGGGTTGGTAGCGGGGATGTCTCAGCAACCGGCCTGTTTTCCTTTCCGTTACAGGCAGTGGGGCTGCTGCTGGCCCATTTGTTGCTATTGGCATCCCAAGGCCCCAAATTTATGATGACTAATTCCCACCGCTTCAGGCAGCTCCAGGGCTGTCTGCTGCAACAATGTGCTCCAGGCGGGCCAGGGTGGAAATCCCGCAGGCAGCACCCTAACACCCTGCATCAATTCCAACTCAGTGTCCTGACTCCCTGAGGGGCCAGGAGTCAGAGGGCAGGGAGGGCGAGGTTCCAGCCAATAAGAGGACTCCTTCACCCACAGCCAAATCCTAGGATAACCAGCCACAGGGAGGTTCAGCAACATAAAGCACGACTGTCTAACAACCAGCCTGTTTTGTGAGGTAGTGAGCCCCCCATCGCCAGGGGTATGCAAGCAGAGACCACATGGCCACTCGTCCCAGGCTTGTAGGCAGGGGACTGCACTAGATGATTTTTCATGTTTCTTTCAAGTCAAATGTACTGATCATGTTAGTCCTCAGGACAGAGAACAAGCTCATTCTCTATTACCGTTTAGCTTACAGCCCAATTGTGTCCTGTGGTACAAGATCGAGTGCATACCAATATGCAGTTTAACACATTATTTTAAGGTCGGCCGTTCAGGCACTGTTTAAACAGAAAACTGCTGTAAAGGACTTGGCCTCTTTCCCAGCCTCCCTTCCCTGACGGAACAAGGTTCCTGGCCCCTACTTTGGCCTTCCAGCAGAGGACATAAAGGAGAGGCGGTCGATAAATATTTGCCGAACAAATATACGAAAGGGAGAGTTTCTGAGGCAGGTATCAGGCTGCCAGCATGATTTGGTCTCTGGGCGGGGGGGGGGTCCTGAGTCTGTCCACCCCAGGCAGGGGTGATCTTCTGCGGCCAATACAAGCACCAAACGGTGTCACTCATCAATCCACAGCCAGAATGTTCCAGACTGCCCAGCTGAAGCCCTGGGGTGCACAGGGCGAGGGCGAGGGGTTTTTGGGGCCGAGAGCCACCTCTCTGGCCCTGGGAGAAGGGGAGGTAGGGAACAGGGACACCCCTGGGGCCGCCCTCGCATGGGGCGGGGGCTCTTGACACGTACCAGCTGAGCCGCAGGCAAGCACGCCAGTCGGCCTTGTGGTAATGAGTATGAAGCCCTGATCAATAAGTTATTTTTTGCTGTCAGTAATTAATTATTATAGCTTAGCCACAGCATTAAACTTTCATCCCACTCCCTTGAGTACTGTTTGGCGTTTATTGTGATCACCTCCCAGCAGTAAACTTTCTCCGTTTGGAGCCCTCGGGATCCTCCGGGGCTGGGCTTCCCAATCTCCGTTCAGGGTTTTCCCACTGCCTGGTTCCCTCAGCTCAGACTCCCCTCTGTTTCTCCCCCAGCCACCGTTCACTTGAAAGAAGCTTCTGGACCAGCTGGCTGGGCTCTGCCGCCCTCCTTCCAGCCTCCCAGCCTCCGAGAGATGTCCACCAGCAGTGGCACGTGAAACATCTTGCGAGGTGCTTGTTAAAATGCAGACACCCTCCAATCCGAATGCCTGGGGGTCTGGATCGGGACCGCCGGAGGGCCACTTTGGGTCATGGTGATGCGGCCACAGAAGGGAGTCAGAGAAGGGTCTTGGGTGAGGAAAAGGCATTCAAGGCCTTTTCAGTGGGTGCCCAGGAACCACTCCTCGTGGCCCCTTGGCTAATAGTGTACAAAGTATCATAATAACAACAAAAATAACAATTACCCTTTATTAAGCACCTTCTACGTGCCAGGCACTTGCTAGGCACCCCCTGAATACCTGGTATCCTCATACGTGCTCTGCTCTCTTTACAACACCCTGCGCTTAGTTCGGGGAAAGAGTGGGAACCGTGTGACATCACGTTTCAGGGGAAACGATCAAATGGTAGCTTTCAGTATAAACAGGTAGTGTTACCCAGGTTCTGCACCTGAAAAAAACTAGGCTGTGTGGATAAATCTGGCAGCCAATGTGAGGTTTGTCCCAAGAGAGGAAGACTGCTTGGTCCCTCACTCTGTATCATCATTAGAGAACGGGGCTCACGGGCTCAGAAGTGACACACAGTGCCAGTGGCTCTAACCACCCCAAAGGGTTAACGGCATCGCCTCAAACTCAAAAGCAAAGCCAATGGAGACAAAAGCAAAGGAGAGACTCCACTCTCTAACCCCAAAGCAGACGAGAAACAACCCCCTGGAACCCCATGCTTGACCCTGTTTCCCCGACACACACGCAACAGTGCCCCCAGACCTGGGCCGAGACCAAGTTCCCATAATCCTCTGCATGGTTTGCCGCCCTGGAGACAAATGGAAGGAGAGTACCCGATGGATGCTGGAAAACACTCTCTCTGGAGCCAGAGAACACAACGGAGCAGCAGGGAACCTGGGCAGCCACACTCAAGCCCGCAGCAAACAAGAGAAGCGGGAGAGAGAGTGAATCAATCAGAGAGACCTTCACCACTTCTGACAGGGCGAGCCCCTCCCTCTGGAAGTACAAGGACAGGAGGTGGCCTGGCCTGAACTTCAGCAGGACGGCCGCGTGGAATCTTGGACTTCGGTGGATGGGACAGGTGTGGAGGTGGGACATGGAAACGACTTGCTGACCCAGAAGGAAGGAACTTCAGGTGCCCTGGGGACTCCTTACAAGCCTGGTTTTGGATGGGACAAGAACTAACGAGCCACCTGCCCAGGGAAATCGAGGGGTTACTGAAGTCTGTGCAGTAATGAAATCAGAAGCAGCCAGATAGAGACGGACACCCCTCAGAGTCCTCCCAGTCGCCTGGCTTTCAGCTAGTGACCCCATGGACATCTCAGAACACATCTGTGAGATGCCCCAGGCCTAACCTGTTCTATTCTGCCAGCCTCACATTCCCCCTGGACCCTTAGAAGAAGGGCCCCGTCCCAGCAAGCCCACCCCACCTGCAGATGGTCCTAGTTCCAGGGAGAGAGGGGCTTAGAACTCACCTGGTCCCAGTCCAGACTCCTGCCCCCAGATCACCCAGCAGCCTTTGGCAAGTCACCTAATGCCCCTAGACCTCAGTTTTCCCATCTGTTAAATGGCTACTAGAATAAGACGACCTCTGAAGTCCCTGCCTGCTGGAAGATTTTATGATGATCATAAAAATAATAACTTTTATTACCTTACATTTACAGGACCCCGTTACAAAATTTCTAAGTGCTTTAACGCAAATTACGTTGTAAAATCCTCCTCGCCACCCTGTGAGTGAGAGCTGATTATTTTTATCTGTTTGATCTTGCCTCTCTGGGATGCCTGACGCTGGGCTCACTGGAGTCCCTGCGACTCTGGGACTCCAGAGATGGGGTGGGGCCCTTTCGAGGTTGCAGCCTCCGCAGACCGGCGCCCCCTGGGTGGGTCCAGGCCCCCTCCCGAGCCTGGAAGAATGGAAGGCCAAGCCCTGGGAGTCCTGGAGCTCAGTCCAGGCTTCGTCTCCCGCCGCCCCCAGCAGGCGCCGCTCGGACACCGCTGGCACTGCTGTCTGGATCTGCGAACACCGAAGGCAAGAAGGAGGCACGGGTGCAGCCGCCCTCCCCCGCTGGGACCTGCCCGAGGACTGGCGGTATGTCTGGGCATCCGCCCTCTGGAGGGGGGCAGGGCGGATCGATCACGCCTCCCCCTCCTTCCCAGCACTCCCACCCCAAACCCACCAGCCCTTCTCCACCCTGAGGCTGCGCCAGGCAGCTACAGGTCAGAGCGGCGGCGGCAGAGACACTGGAGCGGCCAGTGGAGCTGGAGGCAAAGGCGGGACGCTGAGTGTGTCTGGGGGCGGGGGGAGGGGAGGGGGGTGGGCGCGAGAGGAGAGGGCCTCAGACCTCGCCTCCGGCGAGCACCGCGAAGCACCCCCAGCCCCGGCGGCCGGCCAGGCAGCCAGGCGCGGGCTCCGAGACTTGGCCAGGCCCCGAGACTGCCCTCCCGGGGCGACCATCCAGGAACCCAGCGCTCTACTCTGGCTCCTTCCCGCCGCCCTCCCGCCCCACTGCCTCGCCCCGGGGCGGCCAGCGCGTGCCCGGCAGGGCCTTGCCCTTCCCCGCGGACACCGAGCGGGGACCCAGGAGCCCGGCCTGAGGAGCAGGGTGCAGCCGGGCGCTGAGCCCGGCACGGAATGGCGCGCCCCTCCCACACCAGCCCGAGGGCACCCACAGCCCGGGTGGGGGGGTAGCGACCCCCCCGACTCCTCTTAGGCTCCACGAGCGACGCCTCCCAGCACGGACCCCCACCTTCCCTTATTCGGAAGTCACAAGTCTCAGCAAGACCGCTCCAGCCCCCCAAAGAGAGCCCCCAAACTCGGGGAAAGGGGCCTGAAACTCCCGGGAGAGGGCTCTGCCCAGGCCAAGCCCGGGGTCCCAGAGGCGACCGTGAGGCCAGCGAGCTCCCGCGCCCCTCCCCGCGCCCCTCCCGCGCCCCTTCCCCAGCCCCACTGGGGGTGGCACTGTACCTTGGGCTCCGGCCGCGCGGATCTGGTGCAGGGCCAGCAGAGTCCAGATCAGTGGTCCCCACATGGCAACCAGCCTTTTCTTCGGGGGATTGGTCTTCCGAACAGTTTTATAATCCTGGTGAGGTCCGGTACCCCGTGGCTACGTCCCGGGAGGCTGTCTACGCGGCTCCGGCCCGGAGCGGTATCCGCCGGGGAGGGGAGACGCTGGCGACCCCAACCCTTCCTCCTCTTCTTTAGTACAAGTTCGATCCCCGCGGCGCTCCGGGAAGGCGAGGGGCGAGCAAAGAGGAGGATGAAGCCGCTCTCGGTCTCGGGGCACCTCTCCGCTTGGCACCCCAACTCCGACTTCTTCTACCGGGCAAGGCGGCCTCACCGATCTGACCGGGTCGCGGGCCGGGCTCCGGAATAAAGCGACAACTTCAGGAAACTTCCTCCCGTGGCCACGTTGCCCGCCCCCTGCCCGCCCCCTACCCGCCCCCTGGTTGGGTGCTCCGCGCGGACGCAGTCACCGCCGATCCGGGCGCCGGGCCCCCGGGGCGGCGCGAGAGGCGAGTGCGGCGGCAGATGCGGGTGCTGGGCTTCCTTCAGGGGCGCCGGGTTCGGGAGGCGCGGTAAGCATAGCGGTCCGAATCTCCCTGGAGCTGAAGTTTTCTTCTCTCTAACTTTGCAGGCGGCATCTGGCGCGGCCGAACCACCTCTCTCGGCTCCACCGCCCTGGCGCCTAATCCGGGGACTCTCGGTCCCTCCAGGGGACGCCGGGCCCGGGCGCGCCCTCGGCTCCGCGCCCAGCGGGCTAGCAAACTTTGCGGGTCCCGCGGCCCGGCGTGCCGCCCCGCGAGCCCATGTCCGCTCCGGCTGCGGGGCGGCGGGGACGTCTGCTGGGCTCGGCGACCAGGGCTTGTCGCCGGCGCCCGGACGCGGAGCCTCCTGTTGTCCCGAGGCTGGAGCCGAGCGGCTCTGCCCTCCGCCGCTCCCCGGCCGGAGCTCTCGGCGAGGCGCGCGGAGAGCCTGGCGGGCGGCCCCGGCTCCGGGGGCGCGGCGCCTCCTCGGACGCCCGGCGCGCGCCGACCTCCCGGGCAGGAGAAGCAGCGGCCGCCGCGCCCGCCCCAGCGCCTCGGCCGCGCCGCCGGCCGCCTCGGCCGCTCGCTCGCAGAACCCGCCGCCCTCGGCTTCCCGGGCTCGGCGTCCGGAGAGCCACTCCTGCCTGAGCCGAGCGGGAGCTGCGCGGGCCGCGTGAGCCGGGGACGAGCGCGGCGGAGGCGGAGGCGGAGACGCGGCGAGGGGGGCCGAGCGCTACCCCGTGGCCGCGACTGAAGAGCAGCCTGCGCCCTGGGAGGGGGGGCGGGCGGCGGCGGCGGCGGCGGCTCCGAGCCAGGCCCGGGAGCGAGCCCCGTGAACACGAGCCGTTTGCGCGGCCGCGGGCGCCCAGCCTCTCCGGGAGCCGCGGGAGAGCAGCAGTGCCAACCTCGAACCTGGCCGGGGCGGGATGCGCCCAGAGCCCCTCGGCTCTCTCGGCCAGCCTTCCCTTCCAGCCTCGGCCCCGCACCGCGCTCTCAAAGGCCTCATCGGACCTCTCTCCCCGGGTGTCGTGAAGCCCGACACCCTTCCCGGACGTTGAGTAATAGGGGTGGGGGGGTACTGGATAGAGGGGTTCGGGCAACTGGTTGATTCCAGTTTCCCCTTCCCAGGTCAGGCTTTCAAAAGAACCGCTCAGGGCGGAGAGCAAGACAAAGGAGAGGCCTGGGACTTAGAGACAGTGAGAAAGTGAAGTTGGTGCCAAGGCATATGCATTCTTTGTTTCTTATTTTCTTTTTCCTTTTGAGCTCTTCTTGCAAAGGGTAGAAGAATGGGAGATTATTGAGGAAGCTATAAAAAGGAAGCTCAGAGGCTTCCTTGCTTGTGGACCACAGGAGTCAGCAGCCCTGCTGAGGGAGAAGGCCAACTCGGGTTTGCAGGACCCAGTTAAACATTCCTGGGTATTAAACAGCTTTGCTTCCATGGATCCCTTCCTCCATTAAAGAAAAAAAAAAAGAAATCTATCTATATATATTTAAAATAATATCTATGACTGCGTTGGCACAAATATATTAATATTACATATTAAAACAATTTTCTTCAACCTAAAAGTTCATTGATTTCTTCTGATTTTAAAAGAAATGAAAACATTTCCATTTCATGCTCCCCGGCACTGTGCCTGCGGAGCCGCGTGGAGTCTCCCTGTCCCTTTGGTGTTTCTGCTGGGAGCGAAGAGCCACTAGATTCCACCTGTGGGCACAGCGCGTTTCTCCTCTGTCTCCCTGGCGGCCCACTGCAGCCCCGAGGGCACCCCTCCTGCTTGCTCTGGAGCGGTCACAGCCCTGCAGACGTTTCATTACTTTTATATTCCCATCTCACCTGCCTTGGAAAAAGAACCATGGGCATTTTCTGAAAACAGCTGAGAAGCCAGCCCACTTTCCCTACATGCTTCCATCGCCTAATTCGAACATCATTTTGCAACTTTTTCCCCTGGCAACGTGTGCTCCATCCCAGACCAAAGTCCTTCTGGCTGGCTGACTGGTAAAGGGGAGGGCTTTGGGGGCAGGTGGCCCAAGTGTGGCCAGCCCTCCTTCGTCTTACTGGCCATGCCATTGCCAGTTGCTTAGGGATGCCCAGCTGGGGCCTTGCACACTCCCTGCCTGCTCTAACTGCCCCCTCCCAGAGCGCAGGCCCTTCCCAGACCTCAGAGAACAGCTGTCTCCACGGTGCTATTACACTCTTGGCTCACAGAGGGGGCCTGAGAGCCAGCTTTGCCAGGGACCTCTCCTCAGCCAGCAAAGGACCAGCAGAAAGGCTGTATCTCTGTTCTCCGAGGGCGGGAGCTCACATCCACCCAAACACCTACCCTTTTCATGTCCAGTCCCAGACTTCAGCAGCCAGGAGTCTGAACTGGAGGCTCCGAACGGCATTTGTTCTCTTTGTAGAAAGAGACATGTTTGCACAACCATGTGTAACCCCATACACCTTCTTCTGGGAGTTTAATTCCCAAAGGCCAGGGCAGGGCACCAACCAGTGGCTGCGGTGAGGGAGGAGGTTGTCCCTTTGTGTAGGACATCTCCAGGCATGCCTGCTTGTTAGAGAGCTGCGAGGATGGTACCCTTCCAGCAAATCTTTGTCTCTATCCATCTTAGGCTGTTTCTGGCCTCGGCCTGCACACACACACACACACACACACACACACACACACACACACGAACTATCTTAGAGTTTCGCCAGCTGAGCAGGGAGACTGCCACTTTGAGAGGGGCTTGTTACTGAGAAAGTCACTTGCAGACAGCATGACCTCATTCTTGCCAGCAGCGGCGTAATTAGAGGTTGCAAACGGTGCAGTTACAGTGGGTGTCACATCGGGAGGGGCCACGTGTCTTTCCCAGACCCTCTTCTGCCGCCCTCATGCAATCCAGCCCCTTTCAATTTGAGTCTGTGGGTACAGATCTCCCGGAAAACTCGGGACAGGATCTGGGGCTTCTCCCTCATTTCCATCCCATCTCCCTCCATCCCCAGAGCTGGCGCGTAGAAGGCTCTTCATCTTGGAGATGCTCTCTCCGTCCATTCCAGTCTGTAAATTTGAGGCGGGGTGGGGTATGGAGATGAGCACAGTTCATTTCAAAAGAGAAGGAAAGGCCTGGGCCCCTCTGCTTCCCCTGCCCCTTCTCCCTTTCCAAGTGGATGAAGTGCGTGTAAAACATCACCCTTTTTGTAGAAAAACCTTTGCTAAGCCCCAAACGGGACCACTTTCTTAGCCTCCCATCCCACACATAGAGCCAGTGAGAGAGCATTACTGCAGAACTTTGCCAGAGAGACTTTGGAATGGGAGGTGGATTACACCCTGTGCCAGCCAGGAGCAAGGAGACAACCCCCAGGACGGTCACATGGAGCTGTTCAATATCACAGCCTCCCTCCCCATCATCCCTTGGCCTGCGACCCATCTTCCGCCCCATTTTACACACAGAAACCAAAGGGGAGGCCAGGCGGGGTCAGCTTTTCAATGTGATTATTGTATAGTTTTTTTCTATTTTCTATCTCAAATGTAACAGCAACGAGAACAGACTGTTCGTTTGCAGGGCTGGGCACATTCTCCACCAGCGGGGACCAGGCAGGCGGCAGTGATACCGGAGAGACAGACACGTGTGCCCGCTCCCTGACCCCACCCCCTCATCCCCGGTTCCCTGCTTCCCAAGGTGCTCCAGGTGCCGCCAGCAGCCAGGAAGCCCACTCCGGCGCTTAAATTTGCTGAGGATGAGAAGGCAGAAAGAGTGAGCCTCGAGAGCAGGGGAAAAGGATTGGGCACGACTCAGTCTAGAAGGAAGATGAAAGAGAGACCAGAAGGAGAGTCAGGGTTGAAGTGGTCTTTTAACTATGGGTTTCAGGGCAAAAATACTTCCCACACCCGTCTCTTCCTCCCCAGCATCTCATTCCAGGCTGCTCTCAGGGTTGCCGTGAGTCGGGCTGGGAAAAGGCCCCCCTGAGTAGGAACGCTCCGCAGAGCCATCTCTGCTCCACCTGAAGGGAACTCAGACAACTAATTGCCTTGAAACACGGCGTCTAGTAAATAATTAATAGCATTCTTTTTTCGTTTTGTTCTGTTTTGAGGTTGGAGGAAAGGATGGAGTAGAGTTGACGGAAGTGGTTTATTAATCTCCGTCGGAAAAGAGGGAGGTTCTGGGGCCCTGTCTCAGTCAGCTCGGGCTGCCATAACCGAATACCGCAGATTGGGGGCTGGGAAGGCCAAGGTCAAGGTGCTGGTATATTTGATTCTTGGTGAAGGCTTGTAGTGGCCACTTTCTTGCTGTGTCCTCACATGGGAGAGAGAGAGGAGGTAGCGGGGAGAGACTGGAGGGAGAGAGAGAGCTCTCTTCTCACTTCTTTTCATAAGGACACTAATCTCACCTTTGGTGTCCCATCCTTATGAGCCCATCTAAACCCAATTACCTCCCAAAGACCCCATCACCTTCCAAAGACCCCATCTCCAAATATTGTCCCATTTGGGGAAGGGTAGGGCTTCAACATGTGAACTTGGGGAGGATGCAGTTTACCCCAAAGCAATCCCCTAATGCAAGATGTACCTCCCTCCTCAATTACCCGCTGTAACTTACTTTTACTCCCTTGGGAGAAAGGACCTAAGAGCACAGTGCATGTTCATGGCTGGGCTCAGAGAAGCCTGCTTCTCTGGCTTTTCTGTGCTAAGGTCCGAACCACCGTGGGTGTAGCTTCTGGACTCCAAGCCCCAGGATCTGATTGGCTAGGAATTTACCTAAACAGACTGGGGTTCTGCCTTCCATGCCCACCAAGAAGAGGAAAAGAGACACAGAGAGATGGAGCAGAAACCCACCAATACTGGTGCAGAAATGAAATGCACACGGCTTGCTGGTCCGGAGCCAGATGCAAGCCAGAGAGAATAGAGGTTAACAGACCACAGGAGACAGCATTTTTAGACAATAAAACTGCTAAATGTAGGCTAGGCTGGGAAAGGAAGTGAACGCATGAGGAAACATAGGCATCTATTATGTCTAGGCCATTTTCAGCCACTCTGAGCCCCCGCTCAGCATGTGATGGCTGGTGGCTGGTGGCTGGTGGCTGGTGGGTGGGTGTGCAGCCAAGTCTTGTGGAGAAGCGTAGTGCTGATGCCAGACAGGAGAGGGCGCTATAAACACACACTGCTGGAAGGTCCAGGAAGGAGGAAGCTGGTTGGGGCAAAGTGTGTACTTCGTGGTCGTTTCAGAAGTAAAACCAGTACACATTTTACTCAAGAATGTCCTTAAAGTGTCTACAATACGGTCTAGAGCACCACAGAGAAGACTGCCTCTGGGTGGCCGGGACATTGATCTTTAAATTAGACAAGGATTTAGAATCATTTAAGGCCATTCAAAATCCCAGAGCAATGAACTCAAACTTGAGCAGGGTTTATTTCATCTGCCTAGTACGAGAGGAAACTGTGACTGCCTTTCAGAGCCATCAAAGGTGAGCTCTCACAACTTAAAGGGTGAGCGCCTCTGACTGGGCACCGTCCGCTTCAGGAACACTCGCCTCCTGGCTGTTTCGAAGCCATGCCACACACGGGCTTGCCTTGCTGATCCCTGGGCCTGAAATGCCCTTCCTCCAAATGTCCGCCTGGCTCACCCCTCCAGCTTCACTGTGTCTCTGTTTCAATGGTACCCGGCCAGTGAGGCCTCCCTGCCAATCACTTTGAAAACGCAATCCCACCTGAAGGGTGATGTTCAAAACAGTCACCAGTGGTAAGGCAGAGGCACTGACCGGTCAGCACAGTTGCTGCCTGGGCCGCACCACGAGCACATAATGCCCTGCATACACACATACGTGCACGCATGAACACACACACACACACACACACACACACACACACTCCCTATGTCTCCTCCGACTTCCTTTCCCTTTAGCACTTTTCCCGCCATCTGATATACCTTAGCTTTTGCTTGCTAGTGTATTTATTGCCCATACTCCCCCACTGGAATATAACATCTTAAAGGCAGGGATTTTTACCAGGTTTACTCCAGGCATGGAAAATAATCACAATCAGACCAAGCGATAATATATGTTCAATGAGATCAAAACAACGGGAAAATGTATATGAAGTGTGAACAGCCTTTCAGTTTCATTACGGTATCTTTCCTTCTACTGACCTTGCAAATGAAGCTATTTACACCTCAAGTGTGTGTTTTCCGATATTTGTATTTACAGCAAACATGACTACGGTCTGAAAATTAATCCAATCTCCAACTAACATCTGTAATTTATACAATCCCATACATTCGTTTAATTTCTAAGTAAGGTTTTGCAGAACGAAGTGAGTTGAAAGGCGCTGTGGATTTCAGGCACGAGGATACTTCTCATTGCAATGCAGTTAATATTCCAAGTTGTGCTCTGGCGGAGTTAGGCCTCCTTACTTGGCTTCTAAAGAGGGCTCTTCTCTTTGTAAACGTTTACATTACAGAATTCTTAAAAGTTGCTGCATATAAAATATGATTCAGTTTGTGTTCTAAGATCAAAGTCCACCCATGCTTGGGCTAAGAGGGAGGCATTTTTTGGAAGGCAAAAGGCAAGAGTGGCCAGAGCTGGAATGGGGTCTCAGAGATCTGAGTTCAGATTCCAGCTCTACCAGCACTCGTGGAAGATGCTACCTTTCTAAGCCTTCATTTCCTCATAGGTAAAATAAGACTGATAAAAGCACCTGCCTAATAATGTTGTAAAAATTAAATGAGATAATACATAGAAACTCTGGCATCTAACAAGCAATCAGTGATATTAGCTATTCTTTTTTTTAATAAATATTTTATTAGTTATTTATTTATTTGGTTGTGCCAGGTCTTAGTTGCAGCTGGCAGGCTCCTTAGTTGCAGCTCGAGGGCTCCTTAATTGAGGCTTGCCAGCTTCTTAGTTGTGGCATGCAAACTCTTAGTTGCGGCATGCATGTGGGACATTGTTCCTTGATCAGGGATCGAACCCAAGCCCCCTGCATTGGGAGCTTGGAGTCTTAACCACCTGTGCCACCAGGGAAGTCCCATGATACTAACTATTCTTAATGACAATCATTCCTCAGTGTTCTCTTAGAGTTTTGGAACAATCCAGCAGTTACTTCTCCAGGGAATAGAACTAGGCTTTGCTCTTGGGCAGGCTGGTAAACTACAGCCCGGGGGCCAAATCCCACCTGTCGGCAATTTTTGTAAATAAGGTTTTATTCGCACAGCCACGCCCATTCACTTACTATTGTCTGTGGTTACGTGCAATTAACACAGTAGCAGAGTTGAGCAGTTGCCACAGAGACTTTATGGCCTGCAAATGTTCAGTATTAGCTGTTACCTGGCCCTTAACAGAAATAATGTGCCAACTGTTGCTCAAAAAGAAAATGACGGCGGGTAGTCCCGTACGTGTCCTAGACTTTTGTATTCTGAGATTGTCCGTTCTGCCCTTAGCATTTTCTTGCAGGCCCGAGTGTCAGCCTGCCCTTCCGTATGTGCCTGAAGTCCTCTGAGGGCAGCGGTCCAGTGATGTGAGATGCTCCTAGCTTTCCTGCACCTGACTTTTATCTGGTAAACAATTGCGTCCAGCAGGAATTTATACAATATAAAGAGTGGGCCAGAGAACATGTGCCAACAGGCACATGAAAAGATGCTCAACATCGCTAATTATTAGAGAAAAGCAAATCAAAACTACAATGAGGGATCACTTCACTCTGGTCAGAATGACCATCATCAAAAAATCTACAAATAGGGCTTCCCTGGTGGCACAGTGGTTGAGAGTCCGCCTGCCGATGCAGGGGACGCGGGTTCGAGCCCCGGTCCGGGAGGATCCCACATGCCGCGGAGCGGCTGGGCCCGTGAGCCATGGCCGCTGAGCCTGTGCGTCCGGAGCCTGTGCTCCGCAACGGGAGAGGCCACAACAGTGAGAGGCCCGCGTACCACAAAAAAAAAAAAAAAAAAAAAAAATGTCTACAAATAATAAATGCTGGAGAGGGTGTGGAGAAAAGGGAACCCTCTTGCACTGTTGGTGGGAATGTAAATTGATACAGCCACTATGGAGAACAGTATGGAGGTTCCTTAAAAATCTAAGAATAGAGTTGTCATATGATCCAGCAATCCCACTCCTGGGCATGTATCCAGGGAAAACTCTAATTCAAAAAAATACATGCACCCCAATGTTCATTGCAGCACTATTTACAATAGCCAAGACATGGAAACAACCTAAATACCCATCGACAGAGGAATGGATCGACCTCTTTGTTTCACGTCTCCGCCATCGACCTCTCCTTGCCTCTCCTGGATGACACGACCTACTCCCTCATTCCTAAATGACTGTACCTCATTTTTTTTTCCTTTATCTCATTCAACTCTTGACTTCCTCTAGATAAATTCAGAAAATCAGATCAGTATATCTGGACTTCATTACTTTTACTGCCTTGTTTTTACTGAATTTCAGATTGCCATTTTTCCAGTAGACTCATGGAAAGATGAAATGAGAAACAGCCCTGAGAAAGCAAGTCCATAGGTTCTTGTTGAGCAAGTTGTGCTTTTGATCTGAGTATCCTCTTGGAGTGATAGTTGGACTGGGTATATTACATTCCAGGTTCAGAATAATCCTCCCTCAGAACATTGTATATATTGGAGCCCCTGCATTTCTGATGAAACATATGATACTAGTTTTATTCTCCTAGCTTTGCAGCCAACCTGTTGGTTAGCTCTGGAGAGAAGTTCTTGTGGTCCTTGTTCTGAAATTAACCAGGATGTCTTGTTTCCTTCTGGGTTGTCTTGTTTCATTCATCTTGCTTAGGGAGCCCTTTCATTCTGGAGACCTTCATTCTCCTCAAGGAAGTTTCCTTCGATTAGGTTTTTGATAATTTCCTCTTTTCCATGTTGTTCTCTGTTCCCGTATCCTAAGACTCTTAGTAGTTGGATCTTGTACATGAAGGCCAGCAGCACAGGTACCACCTGGGAACTTGTTGGAAATTCAGATTCTCAGGCCTTGCCCCAGACCTACTGAATCAGAATTTGTATTTTCACAAGATCCCTAGATGATGTGTACGTACATCACGTTTTGAGATGTGCTGCTTTAAATCATTATCACTTCGTATTTGATTGGAACCATTAAGGCTACAAACCTGAAGAACCATTGCATACCACTACCTCTGTCCCTGGAGCCATCCTCTCATCTTTCAAGGCTTAGAAATCCGGTGTCCCTCTTCTTTGAGGTGAGAAGCTTTCTAACTCCCAAAGGATCCTCCTCATTTATGTACTTGTTCCTCTTTTTCTTTTTGCTGAATCTTTTCATAACCTTTAAATAGAAGCAGGTATTCCCAACCTGAAAAAGTTTCGCTTGACCCTTTTCCCTCTTCCAGTCACCATCCCATTTCTCAATTGCCTTTTCCTGCCAAATTTCCTGACTTCATACAAAACAGGCTCTGGTTTCTTTCTGTATCTCCCTTCCTTAACCCCTTGAAATCTGGCTTTTGGCTCACTGCTTTTAAAACTTTTCTAAACGTTCTTTTTCGCTGTGGCTGATTACTGTGGCCTTTCTGGATCACCCTTTCCCTCGACTTTCATGACACCTTGGTGTTGTCTTATCCCACGGAAGGAGTAGGGAAACCGTAAGCTGGGTCATCTCCCTCTGCCTTCCCTCAATGCTCAGTTCCAATATGGCCGCTTCTCAGAGGCTCTTTCTGAACGTTCTCTTCCAGGTTGATCTGCTGAATGCACCCCATTCCTGCCTGAGTCTCTCCTGTTGGTGCACCCGCACATAAAGCCAAGAAGAAACGTAACATCATATAGTCACCGCAGTCGCTCCTCATTGCACCAAGCTGATTGAAAGCTGTTAGGGGCAAGGACAAGGTCCAGCACCACTATGAATGGTTGCTTTGGTTTCTTCCACTGTCCAAGGATAGCTGGACAAGGGGGTGCACCACGCCCCAAAGAAACGCCTTTCCTTCATTTTCACACGGATAATGTCCACCTTCAGAATCACATGCCTGGGGGCGCCATCTGCCCAGAGGAGATGTTTTCTAATTCACCCAAAGGCACAGCGTGGCCTGCAGTGTCCCCGGCATGGGTCATGGCCTCTCCTACATTCTCTCGAGTATTTATACCCGTTTGGGGCCATCTTGTGAATGCGATTGTTTTAATGTCTGGAAAGCTCTCCATTTTCCTTTCTCACTCAGGACATGGAAATATGTCAGAGGTGACTGCTCGGGGCCGGGGTGTGGAGGTGTCCTGAAGCTGCGAGGGCAGAACTCACTCCTCAGATGAGGACGAAGCCCCCAGCTGCCCACAGACAGTTAGTGGCCCTTCTGGAAAGCCAGAGGGCTCCTGTGCTCACTTGGTGTAAAGCCTCAGCCCACACAGCATTTATACAAAGCCTCCTACTCCTAGGGCGTGTGGCAAGTGTGGGGAAGGGGAAGGGGAGGGGGAGAGGGAGGGGGAGGGGAAGGGAGGGGAGGGGAGGGGAGGGGGAGGGGGAAGGGCAGTGGAGGTCAGGGACTATGGCAGGCACCTCCTTCATCACCCCCTGAGCAAACTCATAGGAGCAGGGAGGATCCATAAAGCTGAACTCTTCATCCCCCTTCTTCTGCCCACACCCCACCACTGCTCACCCAGTGTCTTTATCTCAGTAAGCGGCACCTCCACTCTCCCTGATTCTTGGGACGGAGCCTAAGGGGTATCCTAGGCATCTCCCCTTCTCATCTTCTGTATTCCATCCATCGCCAAGTCTGTGCGTCCACCTCCCAAGTGGACCCACGTTTGCACTTCCTTCCATGTCCTCTTCCACTGCCCCAGTCCGTCCTCCACTAAGTGCAGTCTGGACCACTACCATGGCCTCCTAATGCTCTGCCTCCATTTCTCCAGCCCCAAGTCTGACCTGCACAGGGCACCCATGTTGGTTATTAGAAGTAAATCACATAATGTGATTCTCCTGCTTAAAACCCTTCAAAGCTTTGATATTATTCAGAAATTATTATTCAGTTTTTAGGTATGATATTGTATTTTGGTTATTTTTCCCAAAAAAAGTGCTTCTCTTTTAGAGGTACCTACTGTAATATTTCTATGTGAAATGATGTGATGTATTGGATTCTCTCCAAAATACTATCCTGTGGATCAGGGAGGTGAGATTGGTCGTGTTGAAGCTGAGTACCCAGGGTTTCGTTACGCTCGTCTACTTTTGTGTGTTTGAACATTATTTTTTAAAATTAATTAATTAATTAATTATATTTTTGGCTGCGTTGGGTCTTCATTGCTGTGCATGGGCTTTCTCTAGCTGCGGCAAGCGGGGGCTACTCTTCGTTGCGGTGTGCGGGCTTCTCATTGCGGTGGCTTCTCTTGTTGTGGAGCACGGGCTCTAGAGTGCAGGCTCAGTAGTTGTGGCGCACGGGCTTAGTTGCTCCGCGGCATGTGGGATCTTCCTGGACCAGGGCGGGAACCTATGTCCCCTACGTTGGCAGGCGGATTCTCAACCACTGTGCCACCAGGGATGTCCCTGTTTGAACATTTTTATAATGAAAAAATTAAAAAAAACAAATTGCAAGGATACTTCGTTACTCATAAGATGAAAAAAAAAAATCTGACTTGTGAAGATATTGCGTTACTCATAAAATTAAAACAAAACCCAAAACGATCCTCCAGCCTGCACTTGCCCTGCCAGGGCTTCTGCCTCATCTCTTGCCAGTAATGTCCTTCTGTGAGGCTTGGCCCCGCACCACCCCCCTCAGTGAGCTCCTCATTTTCCTTCCCCTCAAGGAAGTCAACTCGGACCTGCCTGGAAGCTTCTCCTGCATCATTCCCAAGACCCCCAATCCAGTCCACTCCTACCCCAATCCCCACTGGCTACTTCCTGCTAACCCCCCGGGCCTTGATTTAAGACCAGTCTTTCAGAAACGCCCTTTCTAATGGCCCAGTTTAAATGTAACCTCCCTACTTTACTTTATCTCTGCATCCTATACTTTCCCATCTTTGCACTTAGCCCAGCTGTAGTATGCTTTCGCCACCAGGCCATGCCCTCCATGAGGGCCAAGTTCATGACTTTCTTTTTTCACTGGTGTGTCCACCAGCATCCAGCAGAACATTGCAAAATGAAGTGAGGTGGTCACCGCACCCTCGGTCCCCTTCTGAAGCAATCTCCCCTCAGCCATGAAAGCAATAATTAAAATGAAAAATACAGTAGCAAGGATGCAAGAACCGATGTATCTGCTGGGCCAGATTAACAAAATGCTAAGCATTTTTCCATTTTTTTTAATGATCGTTCTCTATTTTATTAAGGAATACAAATTGAGAGATAAGATTAAAGTCTCCTGTAATCCTCCCACCCTCTCCCACCTGGCCACCTCCCGTCCTTCCCCTAAGTAACGACCATCATGATTTTGGCGTGTACTCAGGGCATATCTTTTACATTTTTATTACAAATGTGTGCATCCATGGTATTGTTTTAATGTGTTTTTGAAAATGTATGGAAATGCATAATTTGCTACGTGATATCGTACAGCTTATGTTTTTCACTCAACATTGTCATATGTGTGTGTTATGCATATATATTATATATTAGTTCATCCATTGTAACTGTTAGACAGCAATCCACTGTATGAACACATCACAATTTATTTATTCATTCCCTTAATGAGGTGCCTCTGGCTTATCTCCAATTTTATCTCTGACAAGAATTCCGGGAAGAATGTATTTGAACTTGGGTCTCCCTAGGCACAGGCCCCCTCATCGCTATTAGACTGGCTAAAATAAATGAGACAGGGCTGGCCAGGTTGTAAGGAAATGGGAATTCTCCTATGCTGCTGCTGGTGGGAGTGGAAATTGATATAATCATTTGAGAGAGCAATTTGGCAATATCTAGTTAGGATGAAAACACTCAACCTTGCGGTCCAGCAGTTGTCCAGCCTTTATAAAAAATCCTTATCATCAAAGCTAAATGATGTAATTCTTTTCTACTCAACAGAAAGCATTAAATATATAATATTCCTTTATGCCTTAGAGTTTACAATGCATTTGCACATATGTTACCCAATTTGACATTCCCCACCGTGGGAGAGTGGTATTAGCCCCTGTTACAACTGAGGCTAAACGTAAGGCACCTGACTGCGGTTTGGCGCCAGGGCTTAAATCCCACTGGTTTCACAGTTTTGCCCAGTGCGTTTTCTACCACCGCACACTGCCTCACTGTGTTTTTATGCTACGGAGAAAATTAACCGGCTCCAGGTCCTTTGTAGGAGATGCTGTTGGCGCCACAACGAGATGCTTTCCACCATGCCTTGTACTCACGCGCTGCGGACTGTAAGTGTTGGTAGCTAACAGCTCACAGCTTTTCCTTCTTCAGAGAATTGCCCACAGCCATCCGGAGCAGACTTACTTGAAGGTGCCCGGACTTAGTGGGGGGTTCCTTAGCCAATGCCTAACGATACAGTTGTCCACAGCTGGCCCCATTGCCGTGAGGGTGGACAACTCCGTGGTACCATTTATGCTCCAGAGCTCCCCGTGGGATCAGGCTGAGGCAGAACTTTTCAGCTGAACCCACACCTCAGCCTTGCTTC
This sequence comes from Delphinus delphis, assembly GCF_949987515.2. Lineage (NCBI taxonomy): Eukaryota > Metazoa > Chordata > Mammalia > Artiodactyla > Delphinidae > Delphinus > Delphinus delphis. Next base: position 6,247,133 of record NC_082701.1, read on the forward strand.
TTCCTCTGCCTTATTAGGCTTCCTCACTTCCTTATACCTCCTCCTGAGAGCACGTCTTCGAGAAACCACCTGCACAGAACCTTATCCCAGTCTCTGCCTCCAGGGCAATGGTTCTCAACATTTAGCAGCATCGGAATCACCTTCAGCCCTTGTTAAAGCACAGATCACTCACCCTCAGAGTTTCTGTTTCAGTTGATCTAGGGGAGGGTCCAAGAATTTGCATTTCTAACGAGTTCCCAGGTGATGCGGATGCTACTGGTCCAGGGACCACACGTTGAGAACCATTGTTCTAGGGACCTGACCTAAGAGAGTTGGTGCCAGGAGAAGCAGACTCTAAGGCTGGGATTTTGGAGTTGGATGACCTGCTGGCAATGAGGACTCCGACATCAGTGGTAGAAGGAGAATTGGTAATTCCTGGCACGTGGTAAACACAATTTCTGTGACCACAAATAGCTGGAAGGGGATGCACTGGCTTTTGCAATATTTCTAGCATCGGAACCGTAAAACAGAGGTAGTAATGATAAAGACTGTGGAATTGAGAGGCTGTATCTGAGAGCCACTGGTGCATCAAAGAAGAAAAATGAGAGGCCCGAGTAGTTTAATTCAGAACAAAGTGTGACAGTCATAGGACCTCTGGTAGGAAGGGCCTTATCTCCTGTAGCGGAAAGACTGATCAGGCTGAAAGCCAGGTTCAGTGTCTACTATTAAGAGACGCAGGACTTTGGGGAGGTTTGAAGTCTCAGCCTCAGGGAGTCCCCTATGCCAAAGTCAGGGCCCTGATGGGACGGGGTGGGACCTGAGACTGAGGAATGGGACGTCCATATGATGGTGATCAAGGAGCCCTGGAGGATTCCCCTGAACCCTCAGGCGCCTTCGGAAGTGGCCCAGTTCCCCCTGTTAGTAGATAGTCCATTAACGTGGGCAACTGTACCCCAGGAAAAGGGAATATCCAGGTCTTTCAATGGTTGGAAACGAAGTCTGAGTTGACAGTGGTACCCAGCGCTACCATGGCCCCCTATTAGAGGCATATCTAGGGGGTCAGGCAATAAATGGACTTCTGGCCCAGGGTCATCTCACAGTGACTCTTCTAGGTTCATGGACCCAAAGGGAGGTCATTTTTTCAGGTTCAAGAATGCGTCATCACAAGGAACATACTTAGAAGCTGGAAAGTCCTCCCCTTCATTCCTTGGCCTACAGAATAAGTGCTATTATAGTAGGAAAGAGTGATTATGGTAGAAAAGGCCACGTGAAGTTCTGACCGACCCACCCCCACGGGATCAAGGTAGTAAATCAAAAACAATACTGCACACTGGAAATAAGGGCGGAGATCAGTGCCCCGGAGATTTCCAGGATGCAGGGGTGGTGGTTCTCATCCTTTCATGTTGTCTGACCCCCATGAAACCCGATGGATCATGGCAGATGGCCGTGGACTTGTACCAGTTGAGGCTGGTAGCAGCTCCAATGGTGGCTGCTGTGCTTCACGTAGTATCTTTTTTTTTTTAACGTAGTATCTTTAATAGACGAAATTACACAGCTTCTGATCTATGATATGCAGGTACAGATCTGGCAAATGCATTTCTTTTCAACAGCCTTCTAGAAGGAGGATCTGAAGCAGTTTGCATTCCCAGGGGACAGACCGCAGTCAGCATTCACAGTCTTGGCCCAGGGCGATGTTAATTCTCAGGCTCTGGTGCAAAAGGATCTGGATATCTGGATGTCGCACACGCATTACACTGGTTACTCTATGGAGGGCATCATGGTAATGGGACTTAATAAGTGAGAAGTTCAAGTTCAAGTGCCCCAGACCCCTTGGTAGGATATATGTTCTCCAGAGGGTCAGAAATAACCCAGCAGGAATTCAGAAGTCTGTGACATCGAGGAATTTTTTAGGGGTCCAGGGATCTGGGACGTGCTAGGATATTCCCTCCAAACCAAAGGAAAAATAGGTGCACCTTGGACCTCCTACCACACGCAGAGCCATTCGGAAGCTGCAAACCTGACAGTGGGATGGCCTCTTGGAAGTGCAGCTGAGTGGAGAGGACAGCCTCTCTACTTCCGGTTGTAGCATCTCCAACCAACGGTCACCATGTGGTGCTGCCTCCTCTGTAGACAGAATACATGGGCTTAGAAACCACGGGATGAAGTAGGGGTTGCTCTGGTCACTGTGAATTCCAGGACTCACTTGGGTCATTTGCGTTTTGATCCCTTACATCCCTCAGTCTGTGAGCCTGGAGGAGTCCAGCTCCCAGAGGGAGGATGATTCCGCCAGGAGACACAGGAAGTTCTCCCTAAATTCAAAGCTGTGGTTGGTGCTCCCGGTCACTGGGGACCTTCATTCCAGTACAAGAGCAAGGAAACTGAGGGGCTTTCTTCCTGACCGGCACGGCGAGGGCTGCTCCACCATGGGAACAGGGAGCAATATATTTACACTTGGGTGACAACTGGAACATCTCCAGTACTCTCACGCATTTTTAATTGAAAATGAGCAAGTACAGTAACCATGGCTTAACCCTGATAAGCATGGGATCCAGGGGCTCAGAGCCCCTGGGCAAGCCCCCTAGACCAGCAGTGGTGGGTAATCTAGAGAGGTTACCAGAGGAGGGAGATGGTGGACATTAGTTATGGCCTTGGGACTAATGGCAACAGCGATGGAAGTCTTTGTCCCACTATCCCTCCTCTTTTTTTTTTTTAAAATAAATTTATTTTATTTATTTATTTTTGGCTGTGTTGGGTCTTCGTTGCTGTGCGTGGGCTTTCTCTAGTTGTGGCAAGCAGAGGCTACTCTTTGTTGCGGTGCGCGGGCTTCTCATTGCAGTGGCTTCTCTTGTTGCGGAGCACGGGCTCTAGGCACACGGGCTTCAGTAGTTGTGGCATGTGGGCTCAGTAGTTGTGGCTCGCAGGCTCTAGAGCACAGGCTCAGTAGTTGTGGCGCACGGGCTTAGTTGTTCTGCAGCATGTGGGATCTTCCCGGACCAGGGCTCGAACCCTTGTCCCCTGCATTGGCAGGTGGATTCTTAACCGCTGCACCACCAGGGAAGCCCTATCCCTCCTCTTTTAAGTTTTTCCCCAAATTGTGACCCAACAGGAATCCGGAGAAATGGACCTAGATAGGGTGAACTTAATGGGAGAAGCAAGAGGTGGGGGGTCAGGTAGTAGATGCTTTTGGTGTCTTGCCCTGAATCCTTTCACCAAGAAGGTACATCTGTTCTCCAGTTGGGTATTGACTGCTACAGCTCAGAGCTGTATCTTTGTCCAGAAAGTTGACCTTGGGAATGACCTGGAGACCCTGGCCATCAGCAATTGCTTTGCCTGGAGATGCTGGAAGGTCACGTAGCCATCCCCTCAGAGGAAGCCTGCAACCAATGACACTGATATTGGGGTACACAAGCCCAACCCCTTGCCTCGAGAAGGGCCAGCTCGTGGTACCATTTATGCTCCAGAGAATGTCATGGGATCAGGCTGAGGTTGGACTTCAGCGAAACCCACATCTTTGCTTAAAGTTCTTCTCTTTCTTTACTCTGTGTCCACCATTTCCTTCCAGGCTTGTCCTGTAGGAGCTCTCCCTCAAAAAATCACTTGCACAAGAATCCCTGTCTTGGGCTCTGCTTCTAGGAAACGCAACAAAAGACGCTCACTGTTCTCTGTCTTTTAAAATATATGTCTCAAGGTTCAACTAGCAGGAAAATATATAGAAAAAAGTGAACCGCTCCCATTCCTCACCTTCACCCCGTCTGCCCTTCCTAGGTCGGCAGTTTGATGATGTGTCCATTTTGTCTCCTTCCTGTGCAATTTAATATATGTATATATGTATGTGCGTATGTGTGTGTGTATATATAGACTTAAAAGTAAATTGGATAATTCTACACATATTTTTTCTGTGACCTGTTTCATTTAACAATATGTCTCAGATACCTTTCCATGACAATACCTAGAGGTCTATCTTTTTTTTGAAATGGCTCTATAGTACGGCATATATGGACACACCACAATTTATTAAATGACTTCCCTGTGGGAAGATAGAGCAACATTAAAGATTTCAAGTTGAAGGAAATGAATAGAGGGAATTGTTTGCACACGTGTTAGGAGGTTCAAAAGAGTAGAAGGGGACACTGAGATAACTCGGGTATTAATGCACACCCGGGGCTGAGATCATTGTATCATAACTGCAGGAAACAGCAGTCACTCCTAGGACTGGGAACACCAAAGGGAAGAAGTGGGGTTACCCTAACCTAAGACTTGCAGAAGGTGAGTGGGTGTACACAGCAAGCCACAGTTTTCATTGAATGAAACTGGTAAAAAAAAAAACAACCCCCCAAACTTCCTACCCTCATCTGCATATTTCTGATTACCGGTTAAGAAGTAGTTTGAAAAATAGTTATTAGCCATTGTTTTGGTCCTTTAAGACCATGAATTACTTGTGTCTTTTCTTCCATTCTTCAGTTGAATATTTTAGCTTTTCTTATTGAGTTGTAGATAGATGCTTTCTGTCTATTCTATGAATTGTTCTTTTGCTCGTAACTGTGCTGTAAATATTTTCTCCCAGACTGTCACTTTGGTCTCGTTGTTTTTTAAAAAAATATTGGTTGGGGGACTTCCCTGGTGGCACAGTGGTTGAGAGTCCGCCTGCCGATGCAGGGGACATGGGTTCGTGCCCCGGTCCGGGAGGATCCCACATGCCGCGGAGCGGCTGGGCCCGTGAGCCATGGCTGCTGAGCCTGCGCATCCGGAGCCTGTGCTCCGCAACGGGAGAGGCCACAACAGTAAGAGGCCCACGTACCGCAAAAAAAAAAAAATTGGTTGGATTGCATTTTTTCCCCTTTATGACTACCAAGTTTTTTCTTAGAAAAGCTTTCTCTACCATAAGAATGTGTGTGTGTGTGTGTGTGTGTGTGTGTGTGTGTGTGCAGGGCCTAACTCCCTTGCCCTAAAGGGGGTAGACATAATTTACTGACTATGCTACCCTTTTCCTGTTGCAATGTCACCTAAATCTTAAACTAAATCACCTTGTATAAATGTATCTGTTTTGGGCCTCTGTTCTGCTCCTTTGATCTACTTGTCTATTCTTCTGTCGTGACTAAGTTATCTTAACAAACGCCTGGATAGTATGTTTTCCTGTGAATTGTGTTAAGACCCTTTACATTGTGCTTTGCTTTCTTTCCCAAAAAGTTCTTAGCTATTTTTGGACATTGCTTTTTCCATATGGATTTTAGGATTGACTCATCAAGTTAAAAATCTCTTGTCTGGATTTTAACGAAGATAACATTTCACGGATATATTAAGATAAAGAGAATTACTGTGTTTTCAAGGGTGAGTCTTTCCATAGAGGAATCCTCTCTAAGCCCCCTTTTGTGTGCTGTGAAGTTTAATCATTTTTTATATGTATATTTATTAGGTTTGTCTGAGTATTTTATAGTTTCTCTTGTAATTGTGAATGGCATCTATTTTTCTATTAGATTTTCTAATTGGTCATTGCTATTGAATAGAAGAGCTATCGGATTTCGCACGCTGACTTTAAATTCAACTTAATTTTATTTGTTCTAATAGCTTTTCAGTTGATTCTCTTGTATGCTCTAGGTTGATAATCACATTATGTGAGAAGAGTGACAGTTTGGTCTCTCCTTTACCTGTATTTATACCTTGTTTTATTTCCTTCTCGCACTGGTCTGTAGTGGTAAACGGTAGGAGGTAGGCATTTAAACTTTGACTGAAACTGTTTTCAGTGGGGGTGACTGTCATATGATGTAACTATCAAGTACAATATTAGTGGTCGGTTTGCTATAGTATAAAGGAAACTTTACCAGGTTGAGAAATGTTTAGTCTAGTCCAGCGGTCTTTCATTATTGAGATGGTTCAGTGTCAGTAAGAGACGTGTTGGAAACAGGAGAGCTTTACCTGATAAACCTGCAAGTAAACCCCAAACTTCCCTTCCAGTGGCCATCTGAGAACCAGATAAGGCTGGATGCAAAGCTGATTTATTTTTCCTCTTGAGAATGAGGGGAAACAATCACTCCCCACCACGGCCTTGAATTCTGCAAAATAAAACCCTGTCAGAGCTGCCACCGCTTTTCATCTTTAGTGAGAAAAGGTGTTGGATTCTATCAAATCTCTTTAGTATCCACCGAAATGATCGAACACTTTTCCTATAATTTGTTAATGTGAAAAATGACATTAATATGTTGCCTAGTATCAAACCATCCTTTCATTCCTAAAGCAAATTAAACTTGGGTATAATATATTATTTTTTAATACACAGATGAATTTGAGTTATTCATTTTTTGTCGCTAATTTTTAATAGTGCAATTGGCTTTTAGGTGTTTGCTTGCCTTTTGGGCTCCTCTGGGTTCGGTATTTGAGCCCTGCTATTTCGTAGAAATTATTTGAAGCATTTTCATTTTATTCTGTGTTCCTGAATAGTTTATATATCATAGGAAGGTTTTATAGAAGGTTTAATAGAATTCACCCATTAGCTCCTTGGGACTATGACCTTGAGCCAGGCATGCCCTGTTTGCCATCAGACTCATTGCCCACCCTTCCCTGCTTTGCTCTGTATCTCAGGGAGCTACGTTTTCAGGCTCACTTGCCCTCTGGTTCCAGGTAGGTTGGCCAATGGGAGGCGCTGGTTCAAAAAATGAAAGAAGGGGAGTGGGGAGAAGCAAGGGTGTCCCTTCTCCCCTTCTCCCATGGTTTGGGTAGCATCTCTGACAGCAACTACATCCCCTTTGTGGTGTGGCTTCAGTCACCATTCTCAGCCCCTCCCTCAAAGACCAGACTGGCCTCTGCTGGTGGTACCTCCCTGCTTCGTCCTGCCAGCTTCCCACTGTTGCTAGGTAACCCTAGTGAAAGAGGAGGGAAGGAGGCAGGGCACAACCTTTAAAAGAATGATAAAGCCATAGTACATGACAAAGACCAACTAGGTCTAAGACGCCCGAAGATTCAACTTCCAGTAGACCTTAAGCCTCATTATACGCTCATTGAAATACATTAGCAGGCTAAATGACACACCCACCAGTGCCAGGACAGTTTTGATGCCAACCATAAAAGGTCGGAAAGGTGGGCGGTGGCCCAATTCCTGGAAATCCCCACCCCTTCCCCAAAATAGTTAGAATAATCCTCTCACTCATTAGCCTATGAAATCATCAGCCCATAAAAACTAACCATGCCATATTTTGAGACTCTCTCTCACCTTCTGAGGTGGCCCACGCTCTGTCTGTGGAGTGTGTTTCTCTCCAAATAAATGTACTTCTTACCTATCACTTCATCTCCAAATTCTCTTGCGACGAAGAAAGAACCTTAAATTCACCGGGAACACTAGGAGGTTTCTTAGCTCTTCCACTACCTATGTAACAAATCCCCTGTATTAAACCCCTTGGTTTGAAACACCTAGCATAGTGTCTATATTCTGACTGATTCCTGACTCGTACAGATATTGATCTGATGCCTCTTCTTCAATCGATTTTGATGATTTACTTTTTGGGGGGAGTCACTTATTTCATGTTGATTTCAAATTTGTTGAGTAAAGTTGTATATACTATTTTCTTAGGCTTTAAAAGATTGTCTCCGTTTGTTTCTAAAGTTGTTTATGTGCAAGTTTGCGTATCTTGTGATCAAACTAGTCAGACGTTTGTCTATATTATATTAGCATTTTGATGCCCATGTTACATAAATCCTGATTTGATCTTCCCACCAACTTCACAGAAAAGGTTTCTATATCAAGAAATGGCAGCAGAAGATCACTCCTTTCTTTGCCCGAGAGAAACATACTTAGTTGCAGAACTCGTACTTGAACTCAGACCTCTCTGAATTCAGAACCCAGACTTTCCTCATTGCATCAGAGAGCTTAAACATTCTGGGTGAGATTAACAGGATCATTATAAACAGGCTTGGCATTTCCTACAAAGAATACGAATTTCTCTTTTAATTGGGGGGAAAAGTTAATTAAGCTTCAACAAATAATTATAATAAAAGTAGCTTTGAAAGGAGAGGAAATGTCACAGCAGAGCAACTGAAAGCTTTGGAATGTTTATAAAAGGAGGTGCATCCTTACCAGATAGCTATCTCCATCCTGCTTTACCTGGTCCAGCAATTAGACCTTGGCCTCCCCTTCCCCACCAGGTCAGAAGGAGAAGTTGTCCCAAAAGGTGAAGGTCATCCTAATCACCCTGATGGATGCCTCTCGTGGCAACGTTCAATGATATACGCTTTGGGGAGATGCCCACGTTGCCATGCCCATCATGGCACATGTGGTTTGGAAATTCCACTCTGCTCTTTCTCTAAAGGATGTGACCGGAATGACTGGAGCCACAGAAGCTGAGATTCTCTGTGAGACGGGGCTGATCCCCGCTGGCGGTGTCGGTTGCCCGTTCTCCTTGGTCAGGGCAACGAGAGAAGGATCATTTTCTATTTCAACTTCCTCCAGCCCTGAACTCAGCTTCTGATGGCAGAGAAGTCCCTGCAACCTCCTAAAATAGCCTCCTGCTGGAAAGAAGTAATGCAATGCATACCACAGTATGCATATTGATTTCTATTTTTGGTTCTTATCAAGATTTAGTTTTCATCCCTTCAGGTAAATAGTGACCTTGGACACGCTGCCTTCCATACGTGCAGCCTGGGTCAATGAATCTTGGTATCGACCTCGGGGGCCATCAATAGCTGCTCATTGTCCAGATATTTCAATGTCAGTAAGTGGCCCCATGGAAGTGAGAGGGGGGCTGCCCAGCAGCTACAAAACCAATCCCTTTTCTCCTCGTTGTTATCTCACACAGAAGGGGCTGTTCTAAAATTGATTAACTTTTCTGCAGGGAGTGGAAAAACAAACTCCCCAACATAGCCTGAATCCTGTTAATGGAAGCTTCTCAGAATTACTATCCATTATTTGAAAGGAGAGAAACACCCATGCGTGTTCTATCTTCTCTCTCTGTCTCTCTCTGTCTCTTGTCTCTCTCTCTCTCTCTCTCTCTCTCTCTCTCTCTCTCTCTCTCTCTCACACACACACACACACACACAGACAAACACACCGTCACACTCAATCCCAGAAGAAGATCCAAAACACTTTGGAAAGAGAGACCTGGTTACTAAAACAGCTATTAGGAGCCCATCACATGTGTCCTTACAAACCCAATTCACCCAGCCAGGCTTAACCAGCTGAAGAGTAGGCAGGCTGGTATAGTTAAGAGAGCGTACACTTTGGCATCTGACCCTCCTAGAAGTAAATCCAGGTTTTATTACTGACAAGCTATAGTTTCCTCATCTGTACAGTAAGGGTGCCACCTGCCCTTCTGTGCTCACAGATGCTGTCAGTAGAAGCCTGGTACTTGGTAGGTGGAAATCACATGAATCCCAGTTCTTGTTTCGTTATGATTCTACTAGCTAAGCGGAGCTGGTAAGGGACCAGGACTCTCCACTTGGAGTCTCGGCCACCCGATATTCTCTGCTCCTCACTTACATCTGTTTCAAATTCAAAGGAAGGTTTAAAAAAAAAAAAAAAAGAATGAACATGTGACTGAGATTAAATACTCCCTTACTATCAAATCACATGTTTATCAGAGTTTATTGGCCATGCTTTCAGCTATCGGCCCACTTTTTTGTCCATCTTGGTGTGTTTGGTCTGGCTTGGAGGCTCCAAGAGGGCAGGGCTGAGCCTGGGCAGAATTCTCTGGACCAAAAGTGGGGGAAGGGGGTCATCTTCCATTGGACAGCACTGGTTCTCCTCCCTCCAGCGTGTGGAGGCTCAGCACCCCTACATACTTCCTTTCTCTCTGGTCACATCAAAGTTCCCAGCAGCCAGGTGATGGAACTCTCCCGGCTCCTTTCTCCCCAGGTCATGCGCTGCCCAGAGTGGCCGTGGTAATGGCCACGAGGTAGCCTTGGTAATGACGGAGGAGTGAGGGATTAAGGTGACTACTCTGCTATGCCTCATAGACAGAGTGGTGACTCATCCGGGAAGAACTTGCCCTGGTGATAACGGAGAGATGCTTAGACTGAGGCAGGTGGAAGATGCTGGGAAAGAGGAGAAACCCAGGGCAGGCATTTTACAAACAGCATTTCAGGAAGTGCTCAGAACAACCCTGAGCGATAGGCATCAATATCCTCATTTTACAGATGAGGAAACAGAGGCTCGAAGAGTTTCAGAGCCGAGATTTGAACCCACGTCTGTCTGATTCTAAATCCCATGCATAACTAAGTAGTTGTGTTTGAAGGATTCTGGGGGCAGAGGAGAAATACGAAGGAGACATTCAAGCATCTGATTTGATTAAAGGGTAAGAACAGATACCCTAGGTGCCCTTATCCTGCCCTGGATCTGAAACTCTAAGAATAGAAGGAGCGCCAGCCTTGCTTAAGGCCATTCCTGGCGTAGCATCTCAGCCCTTGAAGCCCAATTTCCCTTTCAGAGTAGATTTCACTAACCATGAGCCAGCTTTGGGCAGATTCCAAAGTCTTTTGCCTACTGCCATCTCTGGACTCTCCACTCATGCTGCCAGAAATCTAATCTCTAAAGCAAACACCCCAAACTCAGACGACTCAGGCTGAATCACTAATTTGCATATGCAAATCAATACTTGTCCTGACACACAGTCCCCCTCCCAACCAAGCAGAAAGTAGATCATATGTTAGCAGGTGGTAACCATATCTTCTGCTGATGCAGCTTCAGAACAGAGAGCAGGGAGTTTGTTCATTCATTCATTTATTGATTCATTAACTCCACAAATACGTACTGTGTGCTTACCATGTGTCAGACAGGGCAACAGGACCTGAACCTGGGCACAAAGAATGAAAATTCATGTGTTAATTGTTACAATAAGCACATATTGGTTTAGTAATTAATATATATCTGTGTGTGTGTGCGTGTGCGTGCGTGCGTGTGTGTGTGTGTGTGTGTGTGTGTGTAATTTATTAACAGGATTCTTGCCCTCAAGGAATCAAAGTTCAGCAGAGAAGACAGGCTTGCAAACCATTATGATGTAGTAAGAAAAACAGCATTGATGTGGGCAGGATCAAAGAACAGAGGAGACTAGAATAACAAGTGCCCTAGGCTACTTGGGAACTTGGGAAAGACCTCAAGGAGGTCTTGAGGTGAAGGCTGAGCGAGCATCTTCCAGACAGATAAGGAGCACAGGAGCTGCCCAGGCAGAAGGAACATTCATTTGTTTAATCATTATTTATTAGAATATCTGCTTCTGGTTAGAACGAAGTTCTGTGATCAGTTAGGATGTAAAAGCAGCAAGAGACAACCCCCTCCCCAACTCTACCCTTCTACCCTAAAAATGAGAACAAGGTGGATAAACTACATGACTGCATCTTTAAAAACCCATCAAAGAGTGGAGGACACAGATCCCAGAAATTTACAAGTTCTTCCTAGGGTAGAAGAAAGCCATACTGCGGGCATGGCAGGAGGAAGACTAAACCCACCATAGGTGGGAGGAAAAAGCAACAACCAAACTTTAATTACTTTTCATAGGCACCTGGAGGCTGACGCAACAGATTGTATCCTGCAGAGCCCAGGCACACCTTCCAGTTCTTTCCCAAGAGCATGGAGGGGGCTGAAGGCAGGTCAGGAGAGCCGAGAGATGCCCTCCATGTGCCTCAAACCTTCACCAAGTGCATGACAGTGTCCAGCCAAAGGATATGGGCAGGAAAGCAGGGTGGGAAGAGATTGCCCAAGGAAGAAAGCCAGGAATAGAGCTGGAGAGCAAGAGAACTTCCCAGTGGACCCAAAACTCAACATCTGGGCTCTGAAACAGAGAGATCAACTGTGGTTCAGAAGGCTTGCTGGTACGCAGATCCCAAGCTGCAGGGAAAGCCCTGATCTGACCCTCAGAACATTTAAAGTCAGTGGTGAACCGAAGACGTAACTAAAGACGCCAAGAAGTTCAGACTCGACTGAACTCAATTCAACCACAGATGAAGTCGCCTTGGCCTCCCCCTTTAGTGAGTAATTACTACATACTTTAATCTCTACTCTTCTTTTATATACGATGTCTGAAGTGTAATTAAAAATCACAGAAACACTTGATGAAGCAGGAAAATGCGACCTACAATCAAGAGGAAAAAAGTTACTGAGGCAGAACCGCAGATATTCCAGATGCTGCAATGAGCAAACAAGGACTTTAAAATAACAATTAAAATATTGTAATGAGTCCAGTGCAAGAGGTGAACAAGACACGTGAACAGATAGTGAATGTCACCATCAAACTATAAAACAGAACCAAACGGTTATTCTAAAACTGAAAGCTACTGAATCAGAATTAAAAATTTGACTCTATGGGCATGATATCAGACTGGACATAACAGAAGAAACACTCAGTAAAACTGAAGACAGGTCAATAGAAATCCTCTAATTAAGCAGAAGGAGAAAACTACAATAACAGACTGAGCAGATTGTCTGAACCCTGTGGGACAATATTAGTATGATCTAATATGTTTATTATAAAGTCCCAGAAGGAAAGGAACAAAATTCAGTGGAAGAAATGTTTAAACAGTTACAGTCAAGGATATTCCAAAATTGATCAAGGACATCCACAGATCTAAGAAGTTTAACAATCTCAAATCAGGAAAAATATAAACAAAAGCCTACCCAGCCAGATGATAGTCAAACTCTTGAAAAACAAAGACAATGAGAACATCTTTAAAGACAGCAACTAAAAAAAGAATGTAATCATTAAAAGGAATAACAATTAGAATATTGAGTGGCTTCTCATTTTAAAAAAACGAAAGCCAACAGACAATAGAATGATATGTTTAAAGTGTTAAAAAGAAAAACACCAAACTGTCAGTGTTATGCCCGGTGAAAATATTCTTCAAAAATGAAAAGGAAACAGAAACATTTTCAGATGACAAAGCTGAGGAAATTATCTCCAGCAGACCTGTACCAGAAGAAATGCTAAAAGAAAATTTTCAGACTGAAAGGCCATAATACCAGATGGAATCCTATGTCTGTGGGAAGAAATGAAGAGGCAAAAAGGGTAAACCTGAGGATAACTGCAGATTATCTTTACATTTTATGAGAAAAATATTTTTAACTTTCTGTAAAAGACTATTGACTAAAGTAAAAATTATAACCATGTGGGTTTATACCTCATTAGAAGTAAAGTATATAACAGCAAGAGCACGTTATGCAGTAGCAAGATTTTTTCATAGTTTATAATGCAGTACAAAATGATTTAAAGGTAAACTATGTTAGGTTGAAGATGTGTATTGTAACCTAGAGCAGCTACTAAAAGTTAACACAGAGGTATTACTTTGGAAGAGATTAAATGAAACGCTGAAAAGTAATTAATCTAAAAGAAAGCAACAGGGCTTCCCTGGTGGCGCAGTGGTTAAGAATCCGCCTGCCAATGCAGGGGACACGGGTTCGAGCCCTGGCCCGGAAAGATCCCATGTGCCGCAGAGCAACGAAGCCCATGCACCACAGCTACTGAGCCTGCGCTCTAGAGCCCGCAAGCCACAACTACTGAGCCCGCATGCCACCACTACTGAAGCTCGCATGCCTAGAGCCCGTGCTCCGCAACAAGAGAAGCCACCGCAATGAGAAGCCTGCGCACCGCAACGAAGAGTAGCCCCCGCTCGCTGCAACTAGAGAAAGCCTGCATGCAGCAACAAAGACCCAACGCAACCCAAAATAAATAAATAAATAAATAAACTAATTAATTAAAAATAAATAAATAAAAGAAAGCAAGGAATGGAGAGTAGGATGACAAATAACAGGACAAACAGGAATGTTGAAAGTGGACTTAAATTCAACTATATCGATAATTTTAAAAGCTGTAAACAGACCGAATTCTGAAATTTAAAGACAGAGATTGTCAGAATAGATATAGGCAAGATCTGACTATATGTTGTCTATAAGAAACACAATTTAATGTAAAGTCATGGACAAGTTGAAAGTAGTAAAAGCTATCCCAATGCAAATACCAATCATAAGAAATTTAATGTGACAGACATTAAGAATTAGACAAAGTAGAATTCAAAGTGAGTTGTATAGGAAGCATTTCCTCACATTACACTTCATATCGATAAAAGGATGAATTTGTCAAGGAGAACTAACAGCCTTACGTTTATATGTACGTAATAACAGAGCTTAAAAATACGTGAAGCAAAAATCAACAGAACTAAAGAGGGAATAGACAAATACACAGTAATAGTTGAATATGTTAATGCCCCTTGATCATCAGTTGACATAATAAACAGGCAAAACGTCAGTCATGGACATATAGGGTTGGAAAAATACTGTCAAACAGCTTGTAGTTGAACAATACTTACAATCAATGTATAGTTGATACTTGCAGATCACAGCTACACTCAATAAGTGTAGAAAACACACGCTTTCCAAATGTACATGAATATTCATCAAGATTGACCATGTGCTGATCAAAAAAAAGTTTCAAAGATTAAAAAATTTAAATGTCACAGAGTATGTTCTTTAAGCTTTGCATAGTTAAATTAGAAATGAATAGCAATGAGATTCTAGAAAATCTGCAAATAGTTGGAAATTAAGCAATATATTTCTAAGTAACCACTGCTCAAAGAAAAAATCCTAGAAGTAATCAGAAAATATTTTTAATTAAATGTAAAACACAGTCTATCAAAAGTGGTGAAATGAAGCTAATGCAGCTCCTGGTGAGGCTAATGCAGTGTTCTAAGGGAAATTCATAGCTTTAAAAGCTCATAACAGAAAAGAAGAAAAATTTTAAATCCACTTTAAGAAGGTAAGAAAAAACAAAACCAAATTCAACCCCAAACTCCAAGGATGGAAATATTAAAGTTAAAAGGAGAAATCCATAATACAGAAAATGGAAAAACAATAGATAAAATCAATAAGAATGGCCAACAAGCAAAAAAAACAATCTTCTAAAAAGATTAATAAAATTGATGCAGCCCAGCAAGACTGACTGACAAAGAAAAAAGAAAGAGAAAAGACAAATTGCCAATGTTAGGAGTTAAAGAGGCATCATCACTACAAATCCCATGGACATTAAAAGGATGATATGGTAATATTATAAACATTGTATGCCAATAATTTTGACAACTTGGGTGAAGTTGAAAAATTATTTGAAAAACACAATCTGTAACAAGAAGACTTAGAAAATCCAAACAGCCTTATATCAACTATAGACATTAAAATAAAAAATAAACCCTTTTCACAAAGAAAGTAACAGTTTCAGAGAGTTTTCGTGGTGACTTCTCTCGAACTTTTAAATAATACCACTCTTACAAGACACAGATAAGAGAGAACACTCCCCAACTCCCTTCATGAGGCTACCATATCCTTGATACCAAAAGCTGAAAAAACCCTTTCTGAGAAAAATGTATATTGTATATATATATCAATATCCTTATGAATTTAGTTATAAAAATCCCTAGAAAATATTATGAAATTTAATCCAGCAATATTTTTAAAGGATATTTCAGTGATCAAATGGGTTTACCCCAAGAATGAAAAGGTTAATTTAACATTTCAATATCAATTAATGTAACTGATCATAGAATAAAGAAGGATAAAACAGTAGGTCATCTTAATGGATGCAAGAAAAGCATTTGAGGGCTTCCCTGGTGGCGCAGTGGTTGAGGGTCCGCCTGCCGATGCAGGGGACGCGGGTTCGTGCCCCGGTCCGAGAGGATCCCACATGCCGCGGAGCGGCTGGGCCCATGAGCCATGGCCTCTGAGCCTGCGCGTCCGGAGCCTGTGCTCCGCAACGGGCGAGGCCACAGCAGTGAGAGGCCCGCGTACCGCAAAAAAAAAAAAAAAAAAAAGAAAAGCACTTGACAAAATATCACCGTTATTCATGATTTTAAAAAAAATACTAAAAATAGAAAACAGCAAACATTTTCAGTTTAATAAAGGGCACCTGTGATCTATAAACTATCTATATAGGTTATGCGGTTACATCTATAACCATCTATAACCTAAAGTTAAATCATACTTAATGCTGAGACACTAATGCTTTTCTCCTAAGATTGGAAAGATTGCAAGAATATCCATTTTTACCACTTCTATTCAGCTTTGTACTAGAAGCCTGGACAGTGCAAACAGGCAAGAAAATGAAATGAAAGCTATAAAAATTGGAAAGAAAGAAGAAAAGTGTCTTTATTCACAGATGACATGATTATAAACATAAAAATTCTAATGAATTTGTCATAATTCCTAGAATTAGTAAACAATTTTAGCAAGATTGCAGGATACAAGGCCAATATACAAACTTCAATTGTATTTCTATATGCTAGCAGTGAACAACTGGAGAATACAAGTTTTTAAACAATTTCATTTAACGTTGCATAGGAAAAAAATCAAATATCTAGGAATAAGTTTAACAGAAGACGTAGAGCTCTACACTGAAAACTCAAACCATTTCTTAGAGAAATTAAAGATCTAATGGAGAGAATTAAAGATCTAAATGGTGAGATATACCCTACTTATGGATTAAAAGAGTCAACAATTTTTATTTATTTACTTATTTATTATTTTCTGGTACGCGGGCCTCTCACTGTTGTGGCTTCCTCCGTTGCGGAGCACAGGCTCCGGACGCGCAGGCTCAGCGGCCATGGCTCACGGGCCCAGCCGCTCCGCTGCACGTGGGATCCTCCCGGACCGGGACACGAACCCGCGTCCCGTACATCGGCAGGCAGACTCTCAACCACTGCGCCACCAGGGAAGCCCGAGTCAACATGTTTAAGATGTCTAATTCTCCCCAAATTGATCCACACATTCAGTACAACCCCAGTCAAAATCCCAACAGGCTTCTTAATAGAAATTGACAAGCTGTTCTACAATTTACATGAAAATAGAAAAGATTCAGAAGAGGCAAAAGTCCTAAAAACAACAACAAAGTTTTACTAGAGAAATATAAAAACATAGGTCCACAAAGAGACTGGTACAAACAAGAATGTTCAAAGTGGCCTATTTTTAGTAACCCCCAAATGAAAACAACTAAAATGTCTATCAACAGAAGAATAGATAATCACATGATAGCCATGGTACATGCATACAATGGGATACAACTCAGTAGTAAGAAGGAATGAGCTACTGAGACACACAACAACAGGGAAGAATCTCCGAGACGTTATTTGAAACAGCGAGGCCAGACACAACGCACTGTATGATTCCATTTGTATTAAGACCTTCAGAAACAGGCAAACCAGATGTAGGGTGACAGAAATTAGAAGAAGAGCTGCTTTTGGGTAAGGGTAGTGCGGACTGACTGGTAAGAGCCCATTCCTGAGCCCACGTAATGTTCTATATTTTGCTTAGGGTGGGGGTTGCATGGGTGTGTACTATTGTCAAACCCCATCAAAGTGTTCGTTTCATTTTATGTACCTTGAACCCCAACATCAGAGAGAGATAGGAGGGCAAAGAGTGGAGGGGAAGAAGGAGAGGAACTTAAGAAAACCAAATGCAATATTTGGACCTTGTCTGGAACCTGATTCAAACCAACCAACCGTAAAAACCCATTTTTGAGACAATCAGGAAAAACTGATCATGAACTAGGTAATGGAAAACATTAGATAATTACTGTTATTTGTTAGAAATATGGGTGGATGGCTATAAGGGCAAAATGCTATGATGTCTGAGATTTGCTTTAAAATGTTTCAGCAAAAAAGTGGGCAGAGATAGAGGAACGCAAGATGGCAAAATGTTAGCTGTTGAAACTGCACAAAAGTATACATGGGGTACATTATTCTCTCTACTTTTGTGTCTGTTTATAATTTTCCATAAAAATGATAAACAATAAAACAAATGAAAAAATTAATCATAGGTTAGGTCATGTCCCTCCTCTGTTGAAAATCCCCCAGCAGCTTCTCATGTCAGAGTGGAATCCAAAAACGTCTCCATGTACACAGAAATCTATTAATAGGTCATGAAATCAATCCAGTGGGTCCTGATCAGCATTTTTATTATAGGAAAGAGAACAAAATGGAACAGAGGAGTCATGAAGAAAAATACTAGAGAGCATAATACGTATAAGGAAGATAAGTGTTGCTTCACAAAACTTTCTGTTTGAGTGTGTGCTTGTGTGTGTGTGTGTGTGTACACACACGTGCATATGTTTTTTCCAGTAGATTGTGGTGGAAACTGTTTACGGAACACAGCCCTATGTGATACCCGCCCTGACACCTCATATCTCTCTGCCTTTGGCCCCACCCCTCACCCGACCCATCCCATACAAACCTTCTCACTGTGCATCTGTTATGCCAACCTCCCCGCCAGGCATCCACACAGCCTCTTTCCTCATTTTCAAATATCTACTCAAATGTTACTTTATCAGCGAGGTTCTCCCTGGTCATCTCATACAACATCACCCTCTAGCTTCCTTCTTCAGTTTCTGTGCTTAATTCATGGTACGTGCTACCACTTGGTATACCATATGCTGCTTATGGGTTTTTGCTAACTGGCTCCCTCCTACCCTTATCTCCATTCCAGGATGGCAGTCTGATGTACAGACTACCACAGCCACATACAAGCCATGTGACCTTGGACGAGTCATTTAACGCCTCCAAGCCTCAGTGTTCTCATCTTTAAAACGGGGATAATACTAGCACGTACCTCGGTGTCCTTGTTCGGACTGAATAAGGTGGTACATGGAAAGAGCATGGCAGAGTGCCTGGCCCTGGGTGGTGTTAATCATCATCAACGCCATTGCATTGCTGGTGTTTTCGCTACTTGAGCCCCTGCACTGCCTGGTGCCCTGCCTGGCTT
This sequence comes from Delphinus delphis, assembly GCF_949987515.2. Taxonomy (NCBI): domain Eukaryota; kingdom Metazoa; phylum Chordata; class Mammalia; order Artiodactyla; family Delphinidae; genus Delphinus; species Delphinus delphis. The sequence goes on from NC_082701.1 coordinate 6,265,821, forward strand.
TACTCTCCTGAAGGAAGCTCTGCTCCCACTAGAGGGAATGGGCTCCCTGCTTTAGAACTCTGGTATGTCGAGTGTCTTGTTTTCCACCAGCAACCACTGCCCAGGCAGAGGCCCACCACTCCTTGCTATGCTAGACGAGGAGCCAGCCCAGTCTATCCCCCTTCTCCACCTCCATCCCATCCCTTTTTTTTCTTTTTGTTAATTAAATATGGGTCAGCTATTTACATGAACAACTGTTGCCGTGCCAATCTGGAGAGCATCTTGAAGTGACAGCATCCTTTGCCCTGCTCCAGAAGAAGGTGCTCCTCCAGCCTCTCTCTCCACGTCCTGAGCCTGTGTCCATGCTTCCCTCCCTCCCTCCCTCACGGAACTCTTCTAGGTAACCCCTGTTTCCTGCCAACCAGTCCCTGAAGAGAGCAGGACACAAGGCCACCAAATCTTCCAGACAGGTCTTAAAGACCTTTTTTTGTTTTTTTAAGATGTTGGGGGTAGGAGTTTATTAATTATTTATTTTTGCTCTGTTGGGTCTTCGTTTCTGTGTCAGGGCTTTCTCTAGTTGCGGCAAGCGGGGGCTGCTCTTCATCGCGGTGCGCGGGCCTCTCACTACGGCGGCCTCTCTTGTTGCGGAGCACAGGCTCCGGACGCGCAGGCTCAGTAGTTGTGGCTCACGGGCCTACTTGCTCTACGGCATGTGGGATCCTCCCGGACCAGGGCTCGAACCCATGTCCCCTGCATTGGCAGGCAGATTCTCAACCACTGCGCCACCAGGGAAGCCCAAGACCTTTTTTTTTTTTAATGTTCAAAGATCTCTTAGATCTTGTTTCCACCGTCCCCCATACATTTAGCATCTATCAGTTGAGAAAATGCATAACAATGAAAAGTTCCTATGAATTCCGTAATCCTTTGAACATGCTTTATTCATCCTCGCCAGCGTGAGGAATACTGATACCCATATCTGAGACACATGTAATTAATTCTGTTTCAGGCAGTATTCGGCACCTCATGGATTCATAGCGGACTGTCCTGCCTGGCATCCCTTGCCGCAATTCCGGGAAGAGCCAGCATCCTCTGCGTGTAGATTAGCACTCCTCACTAGCCCCTGCCGCTCAGGTGAGGGTACATGGACCTGTATCTCAAGCATCTTCTGGGAACTGGCTAGAAATGCAGAATCTCAGGCCTCCCTCCAGACCTACTGATCAGAGACTCTATTGTAACAAGATCCCCAGGTGATCCTTGTGCACACTGAAATTGCTGAAGGCTGATTTAATATCAACCGTTAGGGTCACCCACAGTCAGTCAATCAACCAGTTGTTGAGGGCACAGGCTTTGGAACCGGCAACCTGGGTGTGGATCCCAGTTCTTCATCCGTGCAACACATATTGATGGGGTTCCTCCAAGTATCAGGCCCTGGGGTGCACGCTGGTGATACACTAGAGGGAAAACCAGCTGTGGGTCCTGTTCTCTGGGCACCCACGGTCAAGCGGGGGAGACATGGGTTAGTGAACATGTAAATGAAAGGCTCTGGAAGATGAAAATACAGATCCATCCATTCATTCTATTCATTTAACAGATATTTACTGAGTGCCTACTACATGCCGGATACTGCTGTGAATGGAACGCACGGGAACGCATACAGTGGAACTTGACCTACGAGGGGTAGTCAAGGAGGGCTTCCCTGAGGAAGTGACACTTGAGTAGAGACCTGAAGCATGCACTGGAGTTCACTGAGAGAGGAGTAAGGTGGGCAATTGCAGAGGGTTTCATGGTCAGCAGGCTCAAATGTTGCTAGAAAGATGAGTCATTGAGGGCTGAGAAATCCCCATGGGATGTAACACTGAGAGGTCACAATTGAACTTAGTGGAAATTTTCTTGGGAGCACTTGGGCTGAAGCCAGTTTGCATGGTTGGAGGAGTGAGTGGGAGGTGAGAAAAAGGAGAGCGTGGGCAAAGCTGGACTTTTAAGCATTTTTTTTAAGGTTGTGGTGGGGGGAGAATACAGCTGTGAACGTGAAGTAGAGGGTGGGACCTATTTTATTCATTCTCTGTAACTAGGGAGGACTCTGCTTTGGATGAGCTGCGTGGCTTTGGGCCTGTTGCTTACCATCTCTGAGAGCCAGTTTCTTCTTTCTCTATAAAATAGGGATGATAACAGTAGCAAACCAAACCCCAAACCTTCTGTATATTAGTCGTGTTGGAATTCCTCTTAGGTAGTGAAGTGCTTATCTTTGGAGGAATGCCCTGATTGGAAGCACTGGAGGGTTCAAGAGGGGACCTGGGGCTCTGGGTGTGGGCAGAACCGATTTGCTGAGACCCAGGAAGGGAAGTGGCCACAGCTCTAGAGAGAAGAAAGCAGAGAGAGGGGACATGAGCCAGTAAGCCAGAGGGAGGTGATGTCCCCAGGCCTCCCCAAATCCCCAGCAATCTCCTCTGCCCACAGAATGCTTGGTGCAGGGGGATTTTTTTCATGGAGATTCCTTGTCTGATCTAATGGGAATCAGACAGGCTGCCTGGGAGGGGCAGGAGCCCAGCACAGCAATCATGGGCTGGGCTTTTTGAATCTCAAGGATAGAGAACGTGAGGGCTCAGGTTAAGTTTTCCCAGGTCCCCAAGGTTCATGGAGGCCCCAGCTAATGTCCACTGAAATAGGAGGAGGCACTATGCCAAGTAAGGCTGCTGCAAAGCCACCTTACCGGAAAGAGGTAAAGGCTCTGCACCCCGTACCCACCGCCATCAGTGCTGGTCTAACCGTGCTCTCTTCTCTATACGTGTGTCTACTCCGGAGACTGTGCGCTCCCTTTGGGGCTTGGCTGGTCTGGTGTCCAGCATGGGGCTGACACCTGGAAGGAGAGTTTGGCTGGAGAGGGGATTTGGCTGGAGGTGGGCAGGGGCTGGAAGGAAGGATGAAGAGAGGATTGGAGACCTGGGTGGAGCTGGGACGTGGGAATGTGAATCTGACTGTGCCGTGTATGATGCTTTTCAGGAGGAGGACTGGGGCCAGGGAGACCCACTAGTAAGGAGGCCAGTGTCCCCAGCATTGGTGAGGGCTCTTGCCCTCATCCTGAGTGGAGAGAATGAGGAATAAAGGAGATGGGAGAGAGACCCCAGGAAGAGCTTACGTAGTTTATCTCAGGATCCCCTGCATAGACCTTGTCTTCATCTTACCCCCTGGAGAGTGACTTTTCAGTGAAGTTCCAGACATTGGAATTTGAATATCAGCCTTCCCTTAGGGTAGTCTAATGGCTATTAACAGACATTCGTGTCCATCCTAGGTGTCTGTGCTGTGGAGAACAGTATGGAGGTTCCTGAAAAACCTGAAAATAGAGCTGCCATATGGTCCTGCAATCCCACTCCTGGGCATATACCCTGAGAAAAGCATAATTTGAAAAGACACATGCACCCCGATGTTCATTGCAGCACCATTCCCAATAGCCAGGACATGGAAGCAACCTAAATGCCCATCAACAGAGGAATGGATAAAGAAGATGTGTTACATATGTACAATGGAATATTACTCAGCCATAAAAGGAACAAAACAATGCCACTTGCAGCAACATGGATGGACCTAGAGATTATCATACTGAGTGAAGTAAGTCAGAGAAAGACAAATAGATGATATTGCTTATTTGTGGAATCTAAAAAAATGATACAAATGAACTTACTCACAAAACAGAAACAGATTCGCAGACATAGAAAACAAAGTTATGGTTACCAAAGGGGAAAGGTAGGGGGTAGGTATAAATTAGGAATTCGGGAGTAACATATATATACTGGTATATATAAAATAGATCAACAACAAGGACTTACTATATAGCACAGGGAACTATACTCAATATTTTGTAATAACCTATACAGGAAAAGAATCTGAAAAAGAATAATATATAGTATGTATTGTGTGTGTGTATATATATATATATATATATAATTGAATATATATATATATAAAACTGAATCACTTTGCTGTACACCTGAAACTAACACAATATTGTAAATCAACTATACTTCAGTAAAAGGAAAATCCTAGGTTTCTGTAGTAGAACCTGGAAACTTGTCTACAAACAGTCAATGACAATAATACCCAGCTGAGCAGAGCCGCTTGCGGTTATCCTGTAAGACTTGATTCATCAGAGCTATGAAATAACGATGAGGGGGGGCCTACATTGGTAGAGCACATTCAAATCAGATTAATTAGTTAATTACAAATAAAAATACCCATTAAGATCATCAGGAACACCTCAACTTGATTTAGCATCCCAGCTGTAATGCCTCACGGCTTTTCGCAGGACTGCCTCATTCAGACGGTGAGGCCGGACCTCCCAGCCTGATCTGTGAAGCTAAGTCTGGAGGCCTTCATTTGACAAGCACTTATTGGGTGTCACACCTTGCGCTGGGCCTGGGACTGTAAAGATGAGCGAGACAGGCCCTTGTTCCTGAGGGGCTTGCCTTTTCTTGGTGGGGGAGACAGGCTTGGGGGTGGTTAGTGATGGCTCAGGATGGGCGTTGAGCACTGTGAACTCAGAGGGAAGCACAGCTTGTTTTGGGGCCAGGGAGACTGAAGCCCAGAGAGGCTGATAGAAGCCATCACTGACGTCCATGGGCACCGCCTGCAACGATGATCACGGATACGTGGCTAAAATGACCCTGACATCCCAGTGTGTCAACTTGTGTATTCTCCACGAGGCAGAGAAGTAAACGGTACATGTGCTGGTGGGCGGAGGGAGACACAGTCCTGGACCCTTCTCTCTCATTACAGTCATTGTCCTGAAAGCACCAAAAGTTGGTTCAGAGTCTGAACATTCCTTTGTTGAATAAAGGCCAAGATGACCCCCACCCCAGAAGGAGACCCCCCTCTCTACAGTGGACGTAGTGAGGGAGTGGTGGGTAGGCACCCGGGGCTCCTACCTGCCAGGGTCTGGTCAACTCTATATGCTCCTGGGCCTGTTTCCCGGATTTGTACCCATCTCTCCCTTCCAGGCCTGAGACAAGAAGGAAGGAGCCTCTGGGTTCAGAGAATGGCCAGTGTAAAGGCCCTGGGGTTGTACAGAGTCTGCATGTTCCAGACATGTTGGAGATCAGTGTTGCTGAACTCTGACAAGGTAGAGATTGGCCTCACGTGAGGTCAGAGAGGAGCCCGTGAGAAGGGTTTGGACCCCATTCTAAGCACAACGAGAAGACACTGAAGGGTTCCCAGCAGGGCAATGATGTGACAACATTAACATTCTCAAAAATATCCTTCTGGGTTTCTAACTGGAGGATGGGATTGAAGGTGGGTCTCCAGACCAGAGCTAGCCAATAAAACTTTCTGGGATGCTGGAATGTCTATGCCTGTTGTCCAAGATGGCAGCCGCTCAGCGCGTGTAGCTCTTGGGCAGCTGAAATGTGACAGCAGCTAATTTTAATATAAATAGCCCACGTGGCTGGTGCCTAGCTTATAGGACAGCACAGCTCCAGACCTTTCTCTATACGTGGGGAGGACCCGGGAGACTTTTATCCCCAAGTCCCTGTTTGTCTCTAATTTCCCGAGGATACATTTGGAGAAGCACAATTGCTGGGTCGAAGGGAATGCACACTTCCACGATTTTTTGATTCCTGTTATCCAGTCACTTTCCAGAAAACATCTACCACTGCAATGAATATGATGGAAGCCACGGTCCCGTATCCTCACCGACATTCTTATTGTCTTTTTCCCTTTCACCTTCTACAGGCTTGGGGATAGTGGTGGATGACCAGGAGCTGACTTCAAAGACAGCCTCGGGATTCCCTGGTGGCGCAGTGGTTGGGAGTCAGCCTGCCGATGCAGGGGACGTGGGTTCATGCCCCGGTCCGGGAAGATCCCACATGCCGCGGAGCGGCTGGGCCCATGAGCCATGGCCGCTGAGCCTGCGCGTCCGGAGCCTGGGCTCCGCAACAGAAGAGGCCACAACAGTGAGAGGCCCGCGTACCGCAAAAAAAAAAAAAAGACAGCCTTTACGCCTCCTTCTGACGTGACCCCAGCTTGGTCTCCTCCACCTCACCTTCCCTGGGGAGTCCATTGCAGCCCATAAATCCTCCCAAATCCATTCCCCACTTTCCAGAATTCAAAAAGAATCATGACGCTTACTGGGCTTCCCGGGGCACATCCCATCCCCTCCAAGGGAGGAAGCCAACTGGCATTTCTCTTCCCTTTTGCGGCTCCACCCACATTGTAACTTTTCTCGGTGTTATGTTTCAATGAACAACCCCAGTCCTCTGGATTCCAATTTCTCATTCGCCAGGGTTATGAGTAGGGAAAAAACTCACGCTAATGATAAATATTCGCGGCGGCTCTGTGCTCTGCCCAGGGCCCTGGCTCTGCCGGCTCGGCATAATTAAAAAGCCTGCCACGTGGGCACATGCAAAGCCTGGATGCCCCCTCTGGGCACGGAGAGGACGCGGGAGGCTCGTGGACCCCAAACAGGCCATCAGTGCCGGGCCAGAGCCACCAGCAAATATGGAGCAAAACAAATGAAGCCAAGGGAGAAGCCTAATAAATCTTGCCCAAAGTAGCCATCACCTGGGGCCGTGAGCTGTAGTTGGGGGCGGGGTGGGACAGCCAGCCGCCTGCTCTGGAAGGCGCCTCGCTCTCGGCCTTTGCTCTGAGGGCTGATTCCTGGGTCCCTCCAGAGAGAGCGGGGACCACAGCTCCCTCTCACTTCCTTCCGATCCCGGCCTGACCTCTGCCCTTTGGGGCTCCCGGGACAGCCTTGCACTCTGCTCCTTCCAGACTCACGACGCACGCTCTTCACTCCATCCTCAGACCTCCCTCCACCGTCACCCTGACCCGCTGCCTTCCCTCCCACACGGTTTGTTTGCCGCCTTCGTGCTCCCTGTTCCCTTCCCTCTCCTAACACCCGTATCTTTGTCTCACCTTCTATGCCTCTTCCTTTTTGCAAAGCGGGTCTCCCAAGTTGCCCCCTCCCAGCAGCTTCTTCTCCTGCATCCCACCCTTCGTAGACTGTACGTTCCTTCCTACGGGGCCCCTCAGGGGTCCCAGGGGACCTGACTTCACAATGAGCTCTGCCCTCGAGTGAGCTGTGTGACTCCGGGCAAGTTAATCCCTCTCTCTGGTCCTCGGGGTCCCCATGTGCAAAAGGGCAGCTTCCTCACAGCTGTGCTCCGGGGATTAAGTGAGATACTACATGCAGAGGGGTTTTGTACATGGTAGGTGCTCAACTAAAGTTAATGGGGCAGCCCTTTTATCTGCCCCTTTCGACTTGGACACAGTTCATGTGAACACTTCTTGTCCTCATGTCACAGTGAGTATGTCCTCTGTCCCTTCAGTGTGCTTCCCATCCGAATGCTTCTGTTTGTCCTTCCTTAGAGCTGACGTAGGGCTCTACACGCTGGGGTTGCCAAATTCTTGATGCTAAGAGAGGAGATGGGTGGATTACTGGTCCATGTCCCCTTTCTCTTTGTCCCTGGGAAGCTGCCTAACCAATACCTCCAGCTGGCTGGGACTCCCACAGAGTTATTTGCAAGGGTGGCAAAAAGGAGTTCTGGGTTACTTGCTTCTGGTCTTCAGACCTGATTTTGGGGCAGCACATTTTTCCCTGAGCCCCCAAGAGACTAAAAATAATTCTATTTCCACCACCCTATAGTCTGAGCTTCTGTGCACCCCAGTCCCTGCCACACACCCAATTTCCTAGAGGACAGGGTTCCCCTACATCTCGGAACGTTCCGCCCGTCTTCTGCCATTCGGTCATGGAGCCTAACACAGTCTGTATTTCCAACAATAGGAGTTTCTTGAATTACAGTGCCACGGGCACATTTATATTTTCAATGCAAAAAAGTAGGTTTCAAAACAGTATGTAAAATAAGAACCTATTTTAGTTAGGAAAAAAACCTCAACTATATTTGTATGGGCAGAAAACTGTCTGAAAGGCTATACACCAAAATGTTAGCAATGGATTTTGTTTTTCTCCGAGTGGTGGGCTAAGAAGGGATATTGATGTCCTTTGTGTGTATCCCTCTTTTCTGATTCGTTTATAATGAGCAGATATTTCTTCTGTCTCAACTAAATAAACAAATAAAGTAAAACTGCGCCCGGTTCTCTGGGGCCTCATTTGCATACGTTTGCATATGCCGTCCCATCAACGCCATCCATCAAAGCTCTACGCCGTCAGCCTTCGAGAATCAAGGGGCCCCAGTGTGCCAGCATCCTCTGTGGTCCTGAGGCCACGATGGCCAGTAGCCCCCACCCCTCCTCCTTAGGAGGGCTCTGGCCCCTTCCATCTGAGACCCCGAGCCCAGCCAGCCTCCCGCACCAAGCCCTCTAGCTAAGCATCCCAGTCTTCAGGGTAACTGGCCGTGACACCAGCCCAGAGGCAGCAACACTTCTGTTGTCACATTTCCCACCTCGAAGACCTCTTGCTTCCGCTCTGTTGGCAGTGTTTTCGTGTTATTCTCACTGCTTTGACCTTAAGTGGTGGATTTCCCTTTCTTTCTCCTTTCCCTCGTGTTCCGCCTCTCTCCCTCCCCTTCTCTGTCTCCGCTGCGACTCTGAGCCACAGGCATCTGAGCTGTCTCCAGCTTGCCTATTTTTGTACGTGGTGAAACCGGGGGATACAAAGGGCCGGGAGTGCAACGCACCTCTGGGTCCTGTACTGACCTGTCTCCTCGCCTTGGCTGGGGCCCGATCGCATCTCAACAACAGTCGGGAAGCATAAGCCGGGGGACCATCACATGCAGTCTGGTTGCTTCAAGTCTTAGCTCACCCTCCACCGTGGTAAAAATGATACGTCCAAAACCACACACACACACACACACACACAGAGGACCAAAAGTCGACTGAGAAGTAACGCTGTCCCAACACCTGCTCTTCAATCAGCTGCACAAGAGATCAGATCCAGTGATTTTAGGTGGGCCAGAGACCCCGAGGGCCAGGAGCCCCCTGGATCACAGCATCCTCAGTCCATCTGTCGTGGGCTTCCAGGACAGCCCGCACCAGCACGTCACAGTGTGGGGGGCACTGGTTATGCCCCTATAGAGGTGGCCTCATTTAGTCCCAACACAAGGATCGATAGGCTATGTCCTGAAACCTCACTGCCTTCGCCAGTCCTCCTTTCCTCCGCTTACGAGCTGCGTCATCCTGGTTGAATGACTCAGCATCTTTATGCTTCAGTTTCCTCATCCATCCCTAAGGACAAAATAGCCCCTGCCTCCTAGGCTTCTCGTGAGAAGCAAAGGACCTCACCCACAGAGAGCCATCAGAGCAGCGTCTGACACTTGGGGGGCATTTATTCCATACGAGTTATTGTCTGATTTCCCCCCTTTGACAAGCCTGGGAAGTAGTGGGTACGGGGTGGCCATAGTGTCTGGAAACACTCTTATTCTATCGCTCATCACGATCTCGATAATCCGTTCATTGTCTGTTCACCCTAGAGTTTACCCTCATTCCAACGTGGAAAACGCAAATGGAGGCGCAATTCTTACCTGGCTGGTGAGTAGTGGGTGGTAGGATTGGCAGCCTTTTCTGTGTGGTTCCAAGCCCGCTGGAAGTCCTCCCTCGGGCCTGGCCCGTGTCCCCTCCTCCCGTAGCTTCTTGTCTCGTTCTGTCCTTCGCGGACGATTGTGCTGCACAGGACTGTCCTTCGAGGGCCACAGCTGGTTATGACACTCTTGCACCTCCTGTGACCCCACTTCCCCACCTGTCCTTGGGAGTGACATTCGCCTACTCTCTCTTGCTCCGGGTTTGAGATGGCGCGGAGAGAGCGCTGGCTGTTGGGGTGGGATTTCTCGTCCCTCTTCCCGCGGAGCTTGTGGAAAGAACACCGGGCCCACCTGGGAGAGTTCACATGGGTCTCACAAGCGTTTGCTGCCAGTGCTGCCAGTTGGCCTGGCTGGACGGTAAACCCCTAGGGGTGGGGTTTTGTCTTCTGCCCGCCTTGTTTGGTGCGGGCCGTGCTGTCAGCACGGAGCAGATAACAATAAACACTGGAGATGATCGTGGTAAAGAGGCGGCCAGAGGCAGACGGGGCTCCTCCTGTCTCTGTTTCTGGAGGTGGATACGCAGGAGGGCACCCTCTGCGTGGAGCCTGGACAGGCCTGGTCCCTGGTGCCCAGCGGACGGGGCCCCCTGTGTCTGAGGGGCCAGCAGATACGAAGCCCCGACCTGCGGCAGCTGCTCTGTCCCTGTGTGATGAGAGATGCTCCACCAACCTCTCCCTCCGGCTGACCACCTGCGGGACCCCCAGGCAGCCTCCGAGCCCGGCCTCCGGGAGGGATGGTCTGGGTGGAGTGAGAGTGAAGTCTGAAGTCACGTAATCTAAGTCTGGGATTATGTGGGGCTCCAAGAGCAGGTCTGGGCTGCGGGAGAGCCCTTCTAAGAAGGAGGGGGCTGGCTGCTGGGGGAACCTGAGCCCCAGGGCGTGAAGACCCCCCGCGCCGTTCTCCAGCAGCTCCTCGCTGCCCTCAGATCACGGCCCGAGGGACCTGGTGCGGCAGCCTGGATGCTCGGACGGCCTCCTGCAGCCAGGAGCCCGAGAGCGTCTCTCGCCGATCCCGGGCTTTGCACCTGGGTCTCCTTATCGGGCGGTGCCACCAGGTGCAGGTGCTTGATGTGAAGGGCTCACACCTGAGCCTCTCTGGCGGCTTGTTCTCCCCTAGACCCCCTTCGGGGCAGCCCAGAGCCGCTCTCTGTGGTGCAGTTCACATGCCAGAGCTCCCCATGGGATCAGCTGGGGCTAGGACCCCCGCACCCCGCTGACTGTCTTTGCCTCTCCACCCCCCATCCCACTTCCGTCACCGCCTCTTACACACGCCTCCTGAGATCACCGACTTCACGAGTCATTTCACAAGAATCCCCCTCACAGGCTGTGCTGTCGGAGACCTGCCCTGAGACGACGTCCCACTGGCTCTGGAGCTCAAGCAGTAGGTTTCCATGGTCGGGGTGTGCACCCAGGCCCGAAGCCCTGCCCGCCATGCTCTGGGGGAGCTGTGAATCTCGGGATTCACCAGCCTGACCCCCATCCGCCCATCACCCGCCCCTGCCTACAGCCACCCACACACATACATGAACATACAACCACACACAGCCACACACGCACAAACGATCACAAATACCTGTATGCACACATGTGTACACGGGCACACACACAATCGTACATACATATACACAGTCACAGTGCATGATGCACACAGAGACACAGACACGAACACAAGTCACACATGTATCGTGCACACACAGTCCCACACGCGCACACACACACACACACACACGCCACATCCTGGGGTTGAGGGACCGTGGATCCTGAGGCTTTCGGGTATTTGAAGGTAAGAGGAGTGGATTGCCAAACCCACCGGCCTCTTCGCTGGGCCAAGGTCTTGCCGAGGGCTCGGCACCCCCATCTCCTTTGCCCTCGCACTTTCTGGGGAGAAGGAAGGTCTCCTAGGAAGTCCCCAAGGTTGGAAATTGATTTCTTGATTTCCACACACCCTTTGCTTCCAATCCAGGGCGTGGAAAGACTCAGCGCCTCTTTCGTTGATCCTCGTCAGGAGGCGAGTGAGGCGGTGACCGGAGTCAAAGGGGACAGGGCTGCCGGGGGCTCCCCAGCGTCCTGTGGGACCCAGGGAGAAACCGGCTTCAGAGCCAGTGACCTCCTTCTGGCTTCTGAAAACGTGCAACCTGTTTCCTTTGTTTCTCGGTTTGCTTTTTTCACCCTTTGCCGCGCCCTGCCCAGACAGGAGGGCTTGTAACAACTGTCTTGGAGCTGCACGCCCCTCGCTGGGGAGGGGCTCGGTCCACTTTTTTGGATGAATAACCCGTTTACTAAACATTCTGCCCCTGCCCGGAAGCTGAGAAGTAGACCCCCCTAAACAGCCCGGGTTCCCCACTTGCCAGCACCCTCTGCCCACGTGATGAGAAGGTGTGATAACCTGAGCTCCCCACGAGCCAAGCTCCATCTGCAGAGCCCGTGGAGACGGAAGCCCACAGATGTTATTCATGGACAGTAGGCGGGCACATGCCTGGGGGTCTCACCGGCCTGGGGGCCCAGGGCTGGGGTGGGGTAAGGCCAGCAGCGGGAGGCCCACATCCCTTGGCCCTCGAAGCCCCAGGGCTGCAGAATGTGACTGTATTTAGAGATAGGACCTTTGTAGAGGGGACTGAGTTAAAATGAGGCCTTTAGCGTGGGCCCTAATCCAAGCCGAGAGATGTCTTTACCAGAAGAGGAAATTTGGACGCGAGGAGAGACTCCAGGGATGTGAGTGCACGGAGGAAGGACCACTTGAGGGCCCAGCAAGGAAGACAGCATCTAAGGGCCAGGGAGAGAAGCCTCCGAAGGAACCAGCCCTGCCGACACCTTGATCTTAGACTTCTAGCCTCCAGAACTGTGAGACAATGAATTTCTGTTGTTCAAGCCCCCCAGTCTGCGGTACTTTGTTGTGTCAGCCCGAGCAGACATGAGGTGTGACCTCCATCTCACCAACCACCGTGTTGGAGAGTAGGGGTGACTGTGGGGAAGGGCACCCCAGGGAGTGGCGATCCCGGCTGTACCACCCCTCGCCGTGTGGCCCTGAGCAAGTTCAGTTTGCTCATCTATAAAATATGACAATGACAGTACCTACCTCACAGAGCAGTTACGAGGACGCAGGGTGTGGGTGCTCAGAAATCATCTGGAATAAACAGTCCCCGCACTAGGCAGCCCCCACCCCCCACGTACCAGCGGATAACGTCGGGCTCTAAAACCTCAGGCTGGAGACCCTTCCTCTCCCAGATCACTCCTGTCTCAGGGTGGGCTCTGGAAATGTCAAGGACTACTTCCCTCTGAGACCTGAGAAAGAGAATTTGGAGGCCCCCGACCCCAGTGTGGGTGTTGGACTGGGTGTACACGTGGACCCCTGCACCTGCTCCATTCACTCCAGGGAAGCGCCTGGCAGACCTCTGTACCGCAGGATGACACATCCGTCCCCAGGAGGAGGGACAAGCCCTCTCGGCAGGAGACCACGCTGCAGAGAGAGAGGAGACCCAGCTTCTGAATCACAGGCGTGGGCTTCCGTCTCATTCTGGCCGTTCACCAGCTGTGGTACCCGCAGTTTGTCATTTAACCTCTCTGACCCTCAGTATCTTCGTCTATCTGTGAAAGATGATGCTAGGCCCCTCATAAGATTATATAGTGGGGATGACATAATAGTTTATGTATCTAATAATATTAATAGTCAGCAGATAAGACCTATTTATTACATATCATCTATTAAAGTAGGTAGAACCTATATGAGAAAGGGGGACGTATGATTCTACATTCCCTTTTCCAGACTGGGGCCCTTTTTAAAGAATAACACTTGACTGCCGACAGGGCATCTTCCTGAACGTTGTGGGGGGGGGTCCCACAGACTCACACCTGAGTTCCACTCTGGTTAATGGATTCAGGAAGGTTCCTGGTGGGTAATTATATTCGATAAGGGTCTGTCAATATAATTTTCTGTCCGTGTCACTCTGTGCTATGGGGGGGAGAGTGGACTCGGGGGTTGTGGAGGTGCTGATAGTGGAGGTCAGGGCTGCTTGAGCAAGGGCCATGGGGCTCCTGACCCACGGGACAAGCAGGCTCAGCGGACTCCTGTTGTCCCACTAACCAGAGAGGACTGGCCGGGCCACGCACTGGTCAGAACCTGTCCCCGGGCGCCACACAGGAACTCACGATGGCCAGGAGCCTGTGGGGATGCTGGTGGCAATGAGGCAGGCCCGGCAGAGGCCCCTGTCCTTCAAGGAGAGCCACTGCCTGACCCCCGACTGACCTCCCGGATGTTCGCGTGAGCTCCAGCGCGTCCTGAGGACCAGGGTGGGCGATCTACCAAGCTGACTGAGGTTTTATTAACCTGCCACCCACCAAGGTGAGTAAATCAAAGAAGCCCACGTTATTGAACCGCTGGCCTTAGGAACACAGACGCTGTCTCGGCTCCAAGCGCCTGGCTGTGTGACACAGCATCAAATCTCATTGCCTCTCAACGGTGACAGGTGCAAAATCAGGACACACAGATAATTAAATTATATTTCTTCTGGGCCTTGAAAAGCACTAGCAGACTGTTTGGGTTCTTGTTGTTGGTTTTGTTTTTTTTAACAGTATATCTGTTGTCCTCGTTTTATTTTGCACTGAATGATATTGAAATGAGTTTACCTTTCTGGGTTCAAACCCCCAGCTGACAAGGAGTCATCCCTGGATGTGTCAGGTGGGGCTGCAGAAAAGCCTCCTTTTAAACAAGAACATGGGAAGTAGATTGCCAAAGAGTTAGCGCTCCTTCAGAGCCCCAGGCGTCTCTACGCTCTCGTGCTCAAGTAGACCTCCTTCCTTAACTACCCTTTTGGAGTCTCCCTTCCTTCCTTCCTTCCTTCTTTTTCTTCCTGATTTCGTGTATCTATATGTCAGTCCATTTGGGCTGCTATAACAAAATACCACACACTGAACGACTTAAACAGAAACATTTCTTACAGTTCTGGAGGCTGGAAGCCCAAGGTCAGGCTGCCAGCATGGTTGGGTGAGGGCCCTCTCCCAGGTTGCAGACTTATGGCATTTTCACCTGGTAGAAAAGACCAGGGATCTCTCTGGACCCTCTTTTATCAGGGCACTAATCCCATGCATGAGGGTTCTGCCCTCATGACCTAATCACCTCCCAAAGGCCCCACCCCCTAACACCATCACCTTGGGCATTAGATTTTCAGCATATGAATTCTGGAGGGACACGAGCTTTCAGACCATAGCACTATATATATTTATTCATCCATCTGTCTATCCACTTATTTATCAAATCATTTTTTAATTCTTGTGCTTGGTACTAGGGATTCCATGGAAGAGGGGAAATGGCACTGTTCTGGCTGTGTGGCAGACTGCATTTATCAAAGATGGCTGCAAAAATATATCTCATCCCATAAGCTCTTCTGCTGTGTCATCTTGCCACTCCCACATCAAGAGGTGGGGTCCACGCCGCGCTCCTTGAATCTGAGCTGGTCTTGGTGACTCCCTTGTCATTGGTAGAGTGCAGCTAAAGTCACGTGACACTGAGTGGCTTCCAAGGCTGGATCAGAAAAAGCCATACATCTCTCTTTGGGGGCTGTATGTTTGGTGCCCTGAGACTGCCATGCTAGGGAGGCCAGGTGAAGATGCTCCGGTCAGTAGCTCACCTGAGCTTCCAGCAGCTATCAAGTGTGAGGTGTGTGAACGTGCCCACCATCTTGGATGTCTAGCCCAGTTGAGCCTTCAGAGGACCACAGCCCCGGCCGACATACGACTGCAGCTGCATAAGAGATCCACATGGGAGCTGCCGGGCTGATCTTCCTCCAAATTCCTGACCCACAAGATCATGAGCAAAATGCAATGGTTGTTTTAAACCGCTGAATCGGCGGGTAATTTGTTACATAGCAGTCGGTGACTGGGCCATGCTCTTGTGGAATTTACAGTCCAGTAGGAGACACAGATATTAAAGTCTCTTCCAAACTGACATGAAATTATGCTTGAGGTCAGTGCTACATTGAGAAACTCTGAGGGTGCATTGGCCCAGGGAGAGCAGGGAATCTGCCAGAGGAAGGGCTGATTGATGGAGAGCTAAAGGAAGGAGGGATTTCATGGGGGATGAGAGGAGGAGAGTTCTGGCCCGAGCAAAGTCCCTGTGGCAGGAGTGAGATACTGAAAGAAGGCCAGTGAGGCTGCAGGGTGCCGAGCAGGGGAAGCCAGAGAGGAACACAGCGTCCAGAGCCTCAGGGCAACCCTTGGGTGCCACGCTAAGGGTCTGGACCTTCAGAAGGAGCGTGATGGGAATCCGGCCACGGCCGAGCCTGGAAGCAGCATCTGTGGGCGGCGCCTGGGCTGGTGAATGAACACGGTGAGCGCCCTCCGTTGAAATGACGTGTGCAAATCCCAATTATGCAGCAGGACCCACTTTCTCACTCGGGTCGCTTTCCTGTTAAGGGGCCCGAAGCCTACCTTTCCTAGAAAAGGCCGCCGCTTCAAATTTAATCGCACTACCTTGGGTAGGTCACTGCACCTCTCTGGGGACAGGCCTCGTACGGATGATTTATAGGTCCTTTCAAATTCTGTGAATCTAAGAATCAATGCTCAAAGACTTTCCCATCATGAATAAAGCATTCGCTAAAACTTACATAAATAGATTAAATAGGCCAACGACATGAAATTATATTTAATATGATTCATTACCATAATGTGCCATATACAGAGCTGTCTCTTTTCTCCCTGACGCTGCCTTATTTTTTTTATGGCAACACAAGGGTTAGGGAAGACAGCCACCGAGCAAATGTGCCGGGGCTCCCTGGGGAGAGTCTGGCTGTGAGAAGCTACAGCAGAGAAGCCAATGCTATGTGTGTGGCCGTGGACTGGCCGTGACCCTGCCCACCCGCTCACTCACCCAAAGGTGCAGCCGCTGCCTGGCCAGGGAGGCTCACCCGCCAGGCGAAGACTGGTTCGCAGTGTTGTAAACAGCACTGCGTTGAGACTCAAACTCGGTACCGTTGAAAACGCAGTGAGCAGCAGGGCATCCGGCTTTGACGTCATTTACTCTCTGTGACCTTGGTCCCTGCACTCGACCTCTGTAAGCAGCCATTTCCTCTAAAACGGAGATAAAAATACCTGCCTCCCGACCTTAAAGGGGCGACGTGGAGATTAAACAAGATCATTCCTGTCGATGGTGACGATCTGCTAGGTGCCTGGCGCACAGTCTGTGCTGCGTAGACATTGGCCGTTGTTCTTCCAGCCTCTTCCTTATTGCTGTTCTTGGGAAACTGAAGCTACACACAATTGAGGTGACAAGTGTCAAACCCACGAATACCAAGGGTCTGCTGTATGTCTTTAGGCTTAAATTGACTGCTCGGAAAACACAGAGTAGGTTTGTCTCCTCGCCGTGATCCCTTTTGCTATTTTGATACTGTCCCCGGTGACGGAGAAAAGCAAAAACACAATCCTAAGTAATGTTTAAAGAGAGGTGCCCCAGCCCGGTGGCTCCAAACGACGTTTGAAGTTCCTTGCAGAATAACCAGCAGGGCCCCGTCCCTGTTTGGAATGCACGCTTTGGACTTGAGTGTGAGTGGGCTGACACACACGTGCTCGCGCGCGCACATGCGCCTCCTTGCTGAGCGTGTGCCTGGAAAACCAACTCCCATTTCCTGACACGGTCCTGCTCTGCTTTCCAAGATGAAAAACACATCACCGCCCCCAGCAACAGCCTCGCTCCTGTCTGATGAGGGCGAAAGGTGAGGCTGGCGGAACGTGGAAAAGGCAGGGCATCCAGGATGAGACAAGGAGGGTATCCATTCTGGACCAGCACCTCCGCCCCTAGCCCGCCAGGCCCCTCCCAGGCCGGGGCGGGGGGTGAGGGGCAGTGGAGAGTGTCTTCAGAGCAGGTAAGATGAAAAAACATCGTTACATCCTGAATCCATCTAGACAGTAAAATTTTGAGTCCCTATAAGCTAAAATCAATATTGGCACAACTGTGTGTCATTAAAAACTAAGTGAACATGACAAAGCCAAACTGCTGCCTGTTAAACAAATGAGTTTTCTCCCCACATCGGCACCGCGGGTTATTAAATTCTTTATTACGGGAACATCACCATTTGAAGGGGGTAAAAAGCTGTCTTTATGAGTCACCTGTACGTGCGAAGCAGCCTGGCCTTCCTATGCTCGCCCCCGAAGATGCTCTGGCAGTCCCTGACCTGGTCCTCCCACAGGGAGATGAAGTTTCTCAGAGCTGCCAGGAGAGGGGAAGAGAAAAGGGTGAGGTGACGGCGGGCATTCACTCCCATGGCATGGGTCCCTCCAATCTTTACCGATTCATTCAACAAGTATTTAGTGAACACCTACCACATGTCAGGCATTCGGCAGGGTCCTGGGGATACAGTGGTGAACCACTACCACCAACACCAAATAGTCCACTTGCCCAGGCCAGTCCTACCTCATTAACATATCAGCAGAGATACTGGCAACAGCGTCACAGAAGACCCAACTGTATGTGACCTAAAAGCCAGTTATTTATTTTCTTCACTTAACATACAGTCTGCAGGCAAAGTGGTTCCAGAGTTGTGTCATGATACAGCCATGTGATCACAGGCTCAGGTTTTTTCCATCTTCGTGCTCTGCCCTTCTCAGCATGACCCTTTGTGCCCTCATGGTTGCAAAGTGGCTGCCATAGCTCTGAACATCTTGACCTCACACCCAGCCATATCCAACAGCAGTTTCTACTCCTCCATGTCATTAGATTAGGGAGTAAAACCTTTTCCAGAAGCCCCCAAAGTTTTCCCTCAGGTCCCACTGGTCACAGGTGATGCATGTGCTTAAGTTAGCTGTAAGGGAGGCTGGAATGTGAGCCATGTGGAACATGTGTGAACGGTGGTCCACAGGCTCCCTCTACTCCTCCAAAAAGGTTTCTCTTTCTATTTTCCAGGCATCTGTGATTCTCTTGGGTCCTCACCTCCTAGTGGCCCCCATGCCTGCTTGTTCTGTTGATGTAAAGGAAGGAGAAGAAAGAGAAGACTTGCAAAGGTGTTAAGGTTAAGGAGATGGATGGGACCCTTTCTGAGCAGACCCATCCTGTCCCTGAGGGGTGTGCAAGACTGTGCTCCTGTCTTCCACCGGGAAAGTGAGGACAGGGGCAGGTGCTCCAACCGTCCTTGGCCGCATGACCCCAGGGATCTCTCATTTGCACTAGGAGGTCACCCATCTTCTCTGCTTCAGCTCAGGGTCGCGTCCGCATCTCAGCCAGGAAGCAGCAACTCAGGACTCAGACAGCCCTTCTGTGTACGTTGTTGCTCTTACATTTCACGACAGCCAATCAAAGTAGACATTATAGTCTCCATTTTACAGATGAGGAAACTGAGACACAGAGATGGTAAGCCTCTTGCCCAAGGTCTCATATTATTCCTAGCAGGACTTGGACCGGAATCCCACCCCCTGAGTTCAAATTCCATGCTCTTTCCTCGATGCTGTGGTTTCTGGTCTCTGCTCTGAACAATTTTGGGGACTGCAGGCTGAAATGAGAGGCTTGTTCTACTGGTAAAATAGGATAATGACTGGGTTTTTTTTTCCCTCAATTTATAGATAGAATACATTTGTATGTATAATTTCTTCGATTTTTTGGCTTGGTTTCCCAATTTTTTTGGTCTTTTGACTCATCATCCTATCATCAATACCAGAATCTCACATGAAATCCGCTATGAGTTAGCATGGCATTGCATACTTAAATCCAATGTCTCCGTACTTCACAGTGTTTTGTACCGATTATTATGTGCTTCTCTGTGCTTTATGCCCAGATTAGTGGTTTGAAAACCATTTTTCCACAATTGTTTTCAGCCTCTGAAAGGTTAATCTGGACCTCGGATAGCAAATAGTTTCATATCAAATTCTAGCATGAATAACCTGGTGGTGACTCTGGGAGTGCTTGTTGAAAAGGATGTGAGGCTGCATTTGGACTCGGGGGGGGGGGGGGGGAAGATAGGGGCTCCATTAGTTATGCCTGCCACAGGCACGGGCATTGGGATTGTTGACATTCTTCCGTTTATTTACACACCTTCACCCAGGCCTGTCCCTCCAGCAGAAGACAAGACGCTGGTTTCAATCCTTCTTGGATTTGGGGCGTCTCTTGGAATGACGAAGGCGTTGGCGAGAGGACAAGCTGGCCTCATTTCCCCTGCCTGTTCTAAGCGGCAATCTTGATGGCATAAAAGATGATCCCATAATATTATTTAAACATGCTTTTTAATAGCCATGAGAATGGCCAAGCTCCATCCGCAGACTGTGACCACAACCTAGTAAAGGGCAATGGTTTGGTAAGATGAGAACATTGTTGGCGTGGAGCCCCTCGGCCATCCTTGCTCGACGAAATCCAGAGCCGCGTCTCTCTGGAGGTAACGTGGCCGTTGGTGTGGTGTGGAAGAGTAGATTCTCTGCTGCTCGGATGGAGTTGAGCTGGAGGCAAGTCCCAATGCCCAGGAAGTTTAGGGGCACATGGAAGCAGTGACCGCTTCTGGTCGACAGAGGAATCACATGGGCTTGCTAGTGAGGGTGAGGGAGAATTAAGGGTGAGCGTATGTGAGAAAGGACATGCATGACCCCACAGAGCAGGCCCTGGGAAGGGTAGGCAGGTTTGGGGTAAAAAAAAAAAGAGTCTGAAATGGGTTGAGCCTTTAAGTCAAATCAAGGGAAACTGAGTCACGTGAAGCCTGTCCTTGTCTCCACCGTGGGCTCAGGAGGGAGGCTTTTATGGCATCTGTTGGATGCTCTGACCCAGAAGAAGAGAACATGAAATGTTCTGAATTCCAAGGACATGGGCTGGTGGCATCCTGGGTTGTCTCACAGCCCTGAGGGTCAGCCGAGGGGCCTTCACCACATAAGCACTGTTTCTTCCATCTAAAGTAAGGGATTTTCAGTGATTACAGACCCCTCGGGCGTCAGTGAACGTGCTTTGAAAGGTCCCTGGGCTCCACGGAAATTGTTTGTGAAATTTAGTGTGTATTCTATGTACATTTTCTTTTCCTAAGGAGAAGGGTCATAGCTCCCGTCAGATTCTCAAAGGCTTCTGCGACCCCCTTGAAAGGGGATTTGTTTAAAGAATGTGTCTGAAAGGAGGATTATCCTATAAATGGTATTGGGATAACTAGCTAACCTTTTGGGGAAAAAAAACATAAAGCTGATTCCCACCTAACTATTTACACCAAAATACATTCAAGATGGAGCACGGATTTCAACGTGAAAGAGAAAAACAAAACAATGAAAGTTATGGATGAAATATGGGTAAATAGATTTACAACCTTGGCATTGGAAACCAGCTTTCAAAGTGGGACACAAGATCTGGAAGCCATTTGGAATAAGATTGATTAATCTAGCACAGAAAAACTAAACTTTAGGGTGAGAAAAAGGAAACAAGGGACACATTGAGGTCAAAACACAAGGGACGAACAGGGAAAAATACTTACAGTACAAATCAGAGGACAAGAAGTCGATTTATTAATGTCCAAAGAGCTAAGGCAACCATAAGAAAAAGAAATTAAAATAACCAAACGTAAAGAGGTACACAGGACATGGGCAAGCAGTGCGTCTGGAAAGAGACACAATGAACCAAGAAACAAATTTTTTAAATGCCCAGCAATTCATTAAATAATTAAAGAAATACAAATCAGTACCAACATTTAGCCTCTTGTAGCAGATCTGACTGTTTCCAAAGTGATTGGAGCAGGCAGGCTGGAGCCGGGGCCACAGTACAGGGTTCAGAGCCCTCCTGGGAATGACAGCCCCAGATTTGGAGATTTTAAAAAATGGTAAATAATGTTCCATGAGCATCTATTAAGTGGAAGGAGTGTGTCAGACATTTCCACATTTATTAGGCATTTTGTTTAGCCCTACAACAGCATTAAGAAGTGAGGCAAGCATCTTTTCCCCATTTGTACAGATGAGCAAACAAGGATCAGAAAGGTTTAGTAACTGGTCCGAGATTGCACAGTGAAGCGAGAGCTGGGACTGGGGGCACGGGTCTCTCTGGCCTGAAAGCCTAAGAACTGAAAAAGTTCTTTTTGCTTTGAGCCAAACTTGCTTTGCTTCCCTCCCCAACCCTGACTTTTTAGGTGCATTGAAATGGGCCACCCACGCAGACCCTAAGCTTTCAATCACCAACATGTGTACACAAGCTGACACACAGCTCGGCAACGGAAAAGAGGCTTCTGGGTTCTCTTTGGTCCCAGGGAATTCCAGACCGGTGCTCACCTAATTGTGCTTCTTAACCCTTCTATGGGATCTTCCCCAGCAAAGCCAATTCATCTCCCCGTCACCTTTGCCCGGACTGGTCTCTCCCCAGATCATCCAGTTAAGAAATCATGTTCAGGTCATAGTCTTAGAGAGCAAAGGGCAGGTCTGATGTTACCTTTTAAATACATTCTGAAGCTCCAACCAAGTTAGAAGAGGAGTTTGGAGGCTCAGAGTTAATTTTCTAAGAGGAATCACTCTTCTCCACCACAGCCTTGCCTTCAGCTCTTCTGTAGCCAACGGAGATAAACAATGATTCCGAAAAGAGCCAGTGTAAGCAGAGAGATGAATCATTCCGCCATGTCTGTGATGGACGGTAACTCACTTTCCGTGCTCCGTTATTATCCTGGAGTGGTTACCGGTCAAAGTTATTCCAGAAATATTTGGCTAGTCCTAAAGACACATAGTAAGAGAGAGTGTAGAAGGTATCAAAAGACTTAGAAAATGTACATCTTTAAGAATTTAATTTGGCATAATTTCACTCTTATGAATTTATCTTAAGGAAATAACCTGATTTGTACAAAGATCTACGTACAATACGTTCTTCATGGCATCTTTTATACTATCGGCGGATTGGAAGCAAACCAATGTTCAGTAAAAGAGACTGAGAAAATGAATGTGGAGATTAAAAACCATGCTGTAGGAAGGGTAGGGATGGGGCAGAAGGTCGCAATATAGCCTTTAGTGAGCTTGGCAGGAGAGCTAGCTGGAAAACAGTATGACAATATTAAGTATTTTAATAAAGAAAAAACATTGGGGGGAAAGAGAAAGAAGTCTGGAAAATCTATGTATCAAAAATGCTGTGGAGTTTTTCCCCAGGTGATGGATTTATGGGCAGTTTTTCTTTTCCTTGCGCTTTTTGGCTTTCCACGTTTACCGCATCAAGTACCCTTTGTCATAAGGAAGACCATTTTCAGAAAGATGGTTCTGGGACAGGTGCTTTCGTGGGCGCCTGAGGATGTCTGTTTCAGAGCTAGGCAGCCGTCGGGTTGCATCCAGGACGCAGGGAGCCATGGGAGCTGGTCTGCCCAGGCAGAGGTGAGCCTGGCTCATGGATTCATGTCCTGTGATCGCTCTTACCTCTGATCCGCTGGGGACGATCAGGATACCAAATACCCAGGCTGTTAGACACAGTGTTTGATGGAAGATCGAGTTCCTTGGATTAGTGCTGGGCTGAAAAATGACCCACGAGCCCCCGGAGAGAGAGCAGAGCTGGAGAGAGCTCAGTATTTATAACCCAGTCTCCTGGCCCGGGGTCTGGACACCACACAATTGTGACAGATGATTCTCACGACAAACTCTCAGTTTCCATTTGATTATGGGCCCATAAACACAGATCGCAACTGAGCAGAGTGAGGGCTCTGCCTGCACGGGACCTGCCAGGGCTCAGGAAGCCTTTCTGGATGGCTCTGGTGTGCCTGTCACCTGCTGATGTCCCGGGGTGTTCTTGTTTCTGAGCAGCTGCCCTCAGTCACGCCTGTGCTCTGATGAGGCTGTTGGAAGTACCCACCTGCATCCTTCATGTGGGCGTCTGCCTCTCCTGTTACCCGGGCAGGGGCGTGTCTTTCCCCTGGATCGTCTAATCCTACCCAGCTTTGGGGGGTAGAGTGTGCCCAGCTGGTTCTAGGAGACTTTTACACTGGTCTGGGGTCCACCATCCTGCTTTTTCTCTCCTTCACCCACTCATTCATTCACTCATTCATTCATTCATTCATCATTTGGCAATACTGAGCACCTGCCATGTGTCAGACACGTGGACCTAGAGATACCAGGTAGACCCCAGGAGTCATGCTCTAAGTCAGTGTCATACGCATTAACTTAGAAGGAAACTCTGGGAGGAAAGAGAGCACAGAGGTGGAAGAAGCCGGCCTGGGCTATGAGAAGGGATGTTGGTAACTCAATTCAACAAAAGTGTCCAGAGCATCTTCACTACGCTAGTCCCCATGGGGATGAGACAAAAACAGTGAGCGATAGTGTCTCCACCCTTGCGTTGCTTATCACCGTCGAGCATTGCTTCTTTTTTTTTTTCGGTTGGGAAAGACATTTAAAGTTTTATTTTTTATTGAAGTATAGTTATTTACAATGTTGTGTTAGTTTCAGGTGATTCATTATATATATATTCTTTTTCAGATTCTTTTCCCTTATAGGTTATTACAAAATACTGAGACTAGTTCCCTGTGCTCTACAGCAGGTTCTTGTTGGTTATCTATTTTATGTGTAGTATAGTGTGTATACGTTAATCCCAAACTCCTAATTTATCCCTCCCTGCCCTTTCCCCTTTGGTAATCATAAGTTTGTTCTCTATGTCTGTGAATCTATATCTGTTTTGTAAATAAGTTCATTTGTATCATTTTTTAAAGATTCCATGTATAAGCGATATCATATGATATTTGTCTTTGTCTGACTTACTTAGTATGATAATCTCTAGGTCCATCCATGTTGCTGCAAATGGCATTATTTCATTCTTTTTTATGGCTGAGTAATATTCTGTTGTATATATACCACATCTGCTTTATCCATTCCTCTGTTGATGGACATTTAAGTTGCTTCATGTCTTGGCTATTGTAAATAGTGATGCTATGAATGTTGGGGTGTGTGTATCTGTTAGGATTGCTTCTTCCTCCTTCCACGAGAGGGAAAAGATTAGGAAGTGCTTCCCTCGAGCAAGGGGACGACATGAATCCATGACAGAGTGACGTCTATGGGGTCTTGAGTCTTCAGCTGAAATTAATTCAACTAATAGTTATTGCCCATGTGCCGGGCACTGTTCTAGGCACGGGGAAGCATAAAAGGCCAAAGGAGGCAAAGTCCAAGGATTAGGGGAGCCTGCATTCTATGGGGAAGAAAGAGAGAGACGGTGACCACAGCCAGGAAGACACACACACAGGAATATGCATGTGTCCAGCGAAGACGGACAGCCTAAACCCGAGAAGGGGGAGCGAGGGTGGGCGTGGGCATCGATTCTGTACAGGGACAATGATGGTGGCAGCTTGGACCATGGTGCCAACAGAGGAAGTGACCAGACTCTAAGTGTATTTTGAAGGTGGAGCGTTCAGGGTGAGGGGTAGAGGGGAAAGAGGGGCGTGGAGGATGATTCTCTGGTTTTCGCTTAAGAACTGTGGGTGGGATGGGGGCAGAGTTGCCGATTACTAAGGTGGAGAAAGCTGGGCAAGAACCTTGGGGGGATGTCACTTCTAACCCACAGCTCTGTCCCAGGGGCTGCCCACATGTCACCCCTACCTCAAGGCCCCTTGCCCAGTGCTATGATGGGTCACACTGTCTTTTTCGTCAATCCCCTGCATCCTCCTGCCTTCCCTGGTTGAGGCGTCATTGGCACTGGTCTCTGGATTGCAAATGCCACAGCAAACAAGAAAGTACCTGCTCTCATGCCCGGTCCCCCCCAGCCCTTGTCCACTGTGAACCCCGGCTCAGTGTGCTCCAGCCCAGAGCCCGAGGCGACCTTCCCAGCCCTGGGCTCAGAGACCAGGCCGTCCAACACCACCTCGGGGCCCAGGCGCCTATGGGGGCTGCTTCCTCTTTGCCTCGTGCTGCAGCTCAGGCTCCTTTTCCGTAGAAACACCCAGCCCACCTGGCACGCCTTGTACCAGCCTCTTTTGTGGACCAGCTGCTGGGTCTCTGCTCTTTCATTCCTGATCCTGGGAGGCATTGGCTCTGTTTCCTGAGCAAACGCATCTGGACTTCTCAGATCACGTGACAGCAACATCTGCCGCCAGAAAGCCAAGGAGACAGCAGCCCATTTGTAACCACTCCTAAGTGTCTCCAGTCCCAGGAGCACTTGCATTTGGGTCCCGGATTT
The DNA here is from genome assembly GCF_949987515.2 of Delphinus delphis. Taxonomy (NCBI): domain Eukaryota; kingdom Metazoa; phylum Chordata; class Mammalia; order Artiodactyla; family Delphinidae; genus Delphinus; species Delphinus delphis. Next base: position 6,291,380 of record NC_082701.1, read on the forward strand.
AAGGACTTTCAAGATGTTTCTAGAAGCGTATTATGGCCTTCTGTGGTCCAGGTGGCAGCAGGGAGAAGGGAGTAGTAGGGGTGCAGAGGCCACTGGGATTGAGCAAAAGGGCGGATACAAATCTCCCTTGGAACAGGACAGGCACACAAGGGCAGAAAATGAGGTGAAGTAGCAGGTGCCCACCGGACCCCTTGGCCTCACCTCTTCGGGGGTCTCCTGTTGCCTTCTACCTGCTGGGAGCTCCATCTCTTTGCTTATGGTTTTTTTTCTGAAGCCCTGAAAGTTTGTTTTGCCACAAGTGCGAGCATGAACTCTCACCTCCAAAGCAACCCTGGACAGTGGCTGAGGGGAGGGAGCGTAGAAGTGCCCCAGCCGCCTTGCCCCTGGGCTGGGCTGACTCGGCAGCGTCCCTCCTACGGGTGTCCTGGAGAACCCCACGGGAGGAAGTTCCAGTTGCCCACGTGGGAGCTGGTGTGGTGACCCGCCCTTCTGGCTGCCTTCCCTCCCCTTCCCCTGCATCACCTCCCTCCTCCCCGCTGGAAGTCCTGCACTGAGGACAGAGAGGTTAATTAGAAAGGTCCCTCAGCTGGTAAGTAGCACACTAGGACTGACGGCTTCTCTCTGCTTTGGGGGCTCCCCGATTCTGTCACCCTCGGGCAGAGTAAGGATAGACAAGCTTCCAGACCAGTGGGTTTTCAGCCCTGAAGAAGTTAAGAAAGCTGCTGGGAGGAGGGGTTCCCACGTGTCCTTCCTCACCTGGGGCTGTTATTCATTTTCCAGGCTGAGGGGAAGCAGGTGGGCCTTGGGACACACGGCAGCATTGCAGTTCTTTATGCTCCTGACCACGTGGGCACGGAATGCAGCAGGCTACTGACTCCCAGTCTGAGGGGTTTTGGTAGATGTCCCGGCGCTGGATCGATAAGGCAGCTCTACCTTCATTAAGGTCCCGGCAAGGAGCAAGAACCAACCTGCTTGGTGCCCAGGGTCCCTGGGGTCACTGCTCTCTGACCGGACGCCCCAGGGCCAGGACGTTGAGTGCAAGGGGGCTGGCCAGGTGGGCAGCGTGCCTCCATGCAGAGGGCGTGCACCCTGTTTGTTTGTTTGTTTTTCCAGAGAAGTGCAACCACCTCTGGTAGTGAGCGGCTGAGTCCGGCCAAGTGAACAGCAGGAGGGCAGCGGGCAGCTCCCTGGGCCCCGCACCTTCAGTGCCCATCGAACTACGGCAAACCCTACCTGCTCAAGCCTCCCTCCACGGAGCCCAGGTCAGCAGATGTGGGCTGGGGACTGTGCGTGGGGTTGGGAGGGGGGCTGGTGCAAGAGCAGGGAGAGAGAGAAAAAGGTTCTATCAGGCATGTTGATCAGAGGTGAAAGGAAACCCTCCTCAAAACGGCTTAAGAGAAACCAAAAAGGAGGGGATATCTCTTCCTGATTCCTTTCACTAAAGTATCCATGCCTGGCTGGACCCAGGTGCCTGGATGCTGTCATCAGGATGATGTCATTTTGGCCTGTCCCCATTTCTCAGGGAATTGAAGCAAGGTGACGGCTCCCAGCTCCCTGCCTTGGGGAAAAGAGTGAGTTTTTCCTCCTCAACCAGTAAAAGCCAGGTTCCAAGCCTGATTCTCTTCGGCCTGAATTGAGTTACATGGTGATCCAGGAACAAAGCCTGTATCTACTGATTGCCACTTCCTGGAACTGGAGGTGGGATCAACCCCGCAGGAAACAGGATGGGGGAAAGGTGATGTTGCCCGAGACCTGAGAATGGGAGTGGGTGCTGGGTGGCCCAAGGAACCATCCCTGCCCATTAACTGGGACAGTGTTAACCTGGACGGGTCAGAGAGTAGTTCTTGGATGGAGGTGTGTCCAGAAACCTGCGCCCATGGGACAGAGGAAGGAAGATGCACACGTGCAGATAGGAAGACCCTGAAGGGTTTGTTCAGAGAGAGCACTGGGGTGCAGCCTCACGAGGGCAGCAGATGGGGGTCAATGGGTGTGTGTGTGGGGTCAGGGTGTCCACTTGTTCCCTGGGAACATCTAACCTACAAGCCCCACCCAGCAGTAGCCGACATTTCCCTAGTGCTTCGACACCACCAGGCTTTTCATGTCCTGTGTCCTCGGATCTTCCCCAACTTCCTGGGCGGCAGGTAAGGCTGTTACCATGGAGATCTCCATTTAACAGGAGAGGTACAATGTAGCAGGTAGGCGGGTCTCCTCTAGGGCCAAGTTGTGTGGGTTGGATCCTGGGCTCTGCTGTGTGACCTCAGACCAGATGCTCAACCTCTCTGTGCCTCGGCTTCTGCATTTGTTAAGAGGAGCTGATAGCAGTACCCACCGCACGGGGGGTGGTGAGGCTGAGATAAATTGGTGACATGCAGAGATCGCCACTTGGCGTGTTGTAGGAAGGATAATCTGGGATTTATATCTTGGACCACTGGACTCAGTCCAGCAGCTGGGCCAGTGATTTCTGGAGCCTATAACCCTGAGCTGGGCAGTTTCAAATAAGCCTTTCCATGGAAGTCTCTAGAGCTCTTTTGTGAACACTCCGTCCTGCGGCCAGGAGTATAAGTAAGACAGAGATCCTGTGGGACTGCCTGGCTGAGGCTGGGCTGGTGAGGCCACGCTGCCCTGTTATTAAACAGCCCGGCTGACGCTGCAAATCTGAGTGAAGCCAGGGGTGTGGGACCTGGAGGTCCCTCTCCTGTTATTTCCGCCTGGGTCCAGGCCTCCAGGGGAGGGACACTGAGTGTTTGGGGCTTCTCTTCTTCAAAAGGGAGACATGGGAAAAAGCAGAAGATAGTGGTTTAGGCAGGTGGGGTGATGGAATGGGTGCTATTTGCCTGCCAGAAAGACGGAGACCTCAGTGCTCTGCTACCCAAGGTGGGGTCCATTGTCATCACCTGGAAACCTTGTTAGAAATGCAGACCTCAGGCTGACCCCAGACTATGCATCAGAATCAGCTTTTTTTTAAAAAAATAAATTTATTTATTCTTATTTATCTATCATTTTTGGCTGCGTTGGGCCTTCGTTGCTGCGCGTGGGCTTTCTCTACTTGTGGCGAGCAGGGGCTACTCTTCGTCGCGGGGCACAGCCTTCTCATTGCGGAGCACGGGCTCTAGGCACGCAGGCTCAGCAGTTGTGGCTCACGGGCTTTGTTGCTCCACGGCATGTGGGATCTTCCCGGACCAGGGCTCGAACCCATGTCCCCTGCCTTGGCAGGCAGATTCTTAACCACCGCACCACCAGGGAAGCCCTAGAATCTGCTTTTTAATGGGTTGTTTCAACGTTCATGTTTGCGAAGCACTGCTAGGGTCACTTTCAGCCTGCGGACGTTTCTGTTCCCCCGACTGTGTTGAGCTTCCACGGAGGTTCCAGAACCCAAGAGAGAGAACCTCAGGCGCAAGTCAGACGGCTAAGCTCCAGCCCCTGCTTTCGGGCGCCGTGTTATCCAAGGCAGGCGGCAGCCACTAGTCACCCGTAGCTATTAAAGTTAAATGCAAATCAGTGGAAACAAAGTACCATGAAGCATTTTAGTGGCTCAGTCCCAGAAGGTGCATCTCAGGGCTACACGGGCACAGGTGGCCAGTGGCTACCATACTGGGCCGTGCAGATTACAGAACGGTTCCATCATCGTGGGAAGTTCTGCTGGGCAGCGTGGGTCTAGTGGTCATTGTGTAGCCGTGGGTGGTGGATGTCCCCACCCAGCCCCTGCTCTCACCGAACGGCAGCTTCCCTGTTTGGGTGGCAGGGAGGGTGGGCGTCTATGGCAAACGTGCAAGTGACAGACGCATGCGTGGGAACTCGGGAGCCTGTGAGTGGGGCGGGGGAGGGGCACGGGGCACTCAGGAAGTAGCTGCCTAAGAACATCCGGTGAAAGATCAAAGCTTGAGTCAGTTAAGGTGAGAAACACAGGGAGGGAGTCTAGACATCATTTAGCTTAAATCTCCGCCCTCACTTTCCCGCCCCCCGTTTAATAGAGCAGGACCTAGAAGCTGGAGAGAGAGGGGCAGCAGCCAGACCTGAAGTTGGATTTTGGACTCCAAGCCTGGTGCTGCGTTCGTTTTGCTAGTGAGACAATGAGACAGAGTCGGCCTGCGGAGGCTTCACCAGGATGAGGGCGCGTGTGGTGGTGGGGAAGCGGCGGCGGCTGTGAAAGAGGCCATTTCTCAGAACCTGAGAACCTGCATCTACAGTCGACAGTCTTGGCAGGAGGAGGTCAGAGGGATGGGGGTGGGGTGGAGGTGCTGGGGAAGGACATCTTAGGTGAGGCCAGGAGACGGAGGGCAGGAGGGAGGAGGACCTGGGCTGGGAAGGGTCTGGCTGTCCCCACTCCTCTTACTCTATGTATTAGGGCTCTCCAGAGAAGCAGAACCAATGCACACATACGTACATATATACTGCTTATATATCTACACACACACATACTATATGTACACATCTATACTGTATACCCACATGCTATTTATATACCCACATATATACATACTATATATATACACACAGATATTACATGTATACATATATACTACACACATGTATACATACATACTACGTATATGTACACATATGCTACAATATGTACACACATATATACACGTATACTATTTATATATATACTGTATATACACACAGATATATAAAACCATGTATATCATAAGCAATAGGATATGTAACCAAAAGCATATATAATATTACATATAATATCTATATTATATAGGATATGTATATCATTAAATATAATGACGTGTATTATGAGGAATTGGTGCACTGATTGTGGAGGCTGATGGTGGAACTTCCCGTGACCTGCCGTCTGTAAGCTGGAGACCCCAGCAGAGCCAGTGGTGTGGTCTGAAGGTATAGTATGGTCTGAAGGTATAGTATGGTCTGAAGGTATGGTCTGAAGGTATAGTATGGTCTGAAGGTATGGTCTGAAGGTATAGTATGGTCTGAAGGTATGGTCTGAAGGCCTGACAGCAGGAGAGCTGTCAGTTCCAGGCGGTGTCAGTTCCATTCTGGGTCTGCAAGCCTGTGACTGGGAGCTCTGAGGGCAGGGCAAGATGGATGTCCCAGCTCACACAGTCAGGCAGAGCACAAATCTTCCCTTCCTCTGCCTTTACGTTCTGCTTGGGCCTTCGGGCGATTGGAGGGGACCCATCCGTGTGCTTTACTCGGTTCAACAGTTTAAACGCTAGTCTTTTCCCCAAATACCCTCCCAGACACACCCAGAAATACCGTCTAGGCGGCCATCAGAGGGCCCACCATGGCCCAGTCAAGCTGCCACATAAAACTAACTATCACGCTCTGTTGCGTGAGCTCCTGCGTGGGGCAGAGGTTGGAGGGCTGTTCACCTGTGTGTCTGTCCTCTCCCTTCTCACCCCACATTTCTGGGCTTCCCCCACGTCTCCACCACCGGACAGGTGGGCCAGGTGACTGAGTTCTGGCCTCTGGAATCCAGGCAGAAGGGATGCTGCCACTTCCAAACCTGGGCCCCCAGAAGGCTCCTCCCCTTCCCTGGCAGCCCAACCAGACACAGACAGCCTAGCAAAGGACTCCGCAGCCCTGGAAGACAGCTGAGGTACCGGGTAAGTAAAGCCTTCAGCCCAACAGCCCACCAGAAACTGAATCCTGCCAGCAAGCACGGAGTGAGCTTGGAGGTGGAACCTGCCCCAGAGGAGCCTGTGGAGGAGACCCCAGCCCTGGCCAAGACCTGGACTGCAGCCTTGTATGACCTAGAGGTGAGGATCCAGTTAAGCCATGCCCTGACCCAGAGAAACTTTGACGTGATAAACGTGTTGGTTTAACCATTAAGTTTTGGGGCATTTTAAAAATGCAGCAGTGGATAACGAATATACCCATAGGGAAAAACAATTTAATGAAGGAAGGCAAATTGGTCCTGGCAGTCAAGCAGTGCAGTCAGTGATTGGGGTTGGGTTGGTGGAGATGCAGGATGTGGAGAGAATCAAGGGGAACCTTGGGTGCATACAAGGGAGGTGACCGGATCACCGCCAGGGACCCTCTCAGGTGGGCTCCTGGGAATGGCCCTGGGGGCAGCCCCTGTGGGTTTGTGGGTCCTCAGGTCGGGGACAGCTCTCCTAAACCTCTGCTCCCAGGGCCGACAAGCTCTCACACTCCACATTCTGTCCACACACACAGCTGTAAATAGAGGAGAGATTGGAAAATAGGGTTGCGGGCAAAATACTGCTCTGAGCTGGGGAGAGGACATGCAAATGAATTTCTTTCTTCCCATTCCTGCTCCAGTATGTCTACTGCGGAAGGTGTTAAGGAGTGGAAGCCTTGTGCCCCGAGGTCTCTGAAGGGAGGTGTTTCCCCTGGGGTCACCTGGAGAGGGTGGGGATGGGCACCGCCTGGCCCTGGGCGCTGGGACTCTTCACGTGGCCCCCTGAGGACCATCCTGGACGCCTGCTACTGAGCAGAGCTCTGAGCCAGCCCTGCTGGTCTACATCAGGGCAAAAATCCAAGATAAGTTAAAACAAAATAAAGTCAGATAAAAGCAGACAAAGTGCCCCCGTGGGGCAGGACTGGGTCATCTGTGGGGCTCTCCATGACAGGGTCTTAGCTGTAGAGAGAGGAGGAGAATCCCAGCCGGCACCTCTAGCCTTTCTCTCCATCCGCTTTTCCTCCAGGGCCTTCTTTTGGTCCACCCTCTTCTTTTGCATTCCCGCGGCCAGCATCCCATTTGCATACAGTTCAGTTCATCACCTCCCCATCCAGCGATTGCCATGGATTTCTCATGGGTCCTGCCTCGCTACATCACTTCCTATTGAAAAATTTTCTATTTGTCCCAAACCACTGGTAGGACCAAGTCCAAGAGCGTTGGCCAGACACACAGGCCCCTCACGTACCCCATTCTACCAAGACCTCTGAGGCCCGACCCCTGAGCACCCACTCCACGCCCCCAACCCCAAGTGCACCCTGAACTCTGGTCTTTTCCCACACTTCCCGTGGCCTGGCAGATCCTGACCGGCCCCCAGCCTACATCTTTCCTGCACTAATTCTACCCCTCCTTCTTCAAAACCCAGGTCAAGTCTTACCTTTCAGCAAATCCATCCCTGAGAATTGAAGCCCTGAGTGCTTTCTCTGTCCTCTGAACTTTTATGCGATTTTAGCCTGCGCAGTTCATTTGTTAATTAATCATGCACTATGCAGCCTTGAGACACTGTTTTTTCTCTCCATGCCTTGCGGGCGGATGCTGTGATTATGCCCCTGGGGTCCCCCGCAGAGCCCAGCACTGCACATGGCCAGTCTGGGGGTGCAAGGGGTTTTTGTTGGATTTTATTTTTTCCCCCTCCTTTTTGCGGTACACGGGCTCCTCACTGTTGTGGCCTCTCCCGTTGCGGAGCACAGGCTCCAGACGCGCAGGCTCAGCGGCCATGGCTCACGGGCCCAGCCGCTCCGCGGCATGTGGGATCTTCCCGGACCGGGGCACAGACCCGCGTCCCCTGCATCGGCAGGCGGACTCTCAACCACTGCGCCACCAGGGAAGCCCTTTTGTTGGATTGTATTCTCTCCTTCCATTGGTCCTGAGATACAACCCTAGTTCATTCATTCATTCATTCATTCACTGACCTCTCCTTTGGGAAAAGGCATCTTTTCACGCTCGTCCTTAAATGGCATTTCCTTGGGGGTCTGCCCGAGCCCTGTGCTCTTCTCGTAGTTCCACTCTCCCCCGGATAACCTCAGACATCCACTCTCTCCGCTACCATGTGCTTGCTGATAGCATCAGCGTCCACCCTTCATTGCTTCGTAGACCTCAGGGCCCTGTCGCCGCCTCCCTATCGGACCTCTCAATCTGTGCGTCTCCAGAGTTCAGCCCAATGCCTTTCAGAGTCAGGGCTCCACGGGTGTTTTACTGGATGGATGAACGAGTGAGTGAATGAACGACCGGCTTCCCTGTGCTTCCATTGCCCAACCGCTCAGACTCCACCATTGCCACCTGTTGCCACGCACTTCTGGAGGCTGCTCAGTTTCTATCTGCCCATCTCCTCCTCCACAGATGAACTTTTCTCTTCCACACGGTGTCACCATGCGGGCTCCTTATTCTCACTCCTAGCTGGCCCCGCCCTCTGTTTTAACTCTCCTCCAGTGGCCCCAGGCCGCCCCCTCCACGGTCCAGCTGAGTCCCCGGAAACCTTCCCCTGATGCACTCCTGTTCCCACCGCCTTTTCTCTTTCCTCCCCATGCCACCTGCACACCTGCTTCAGCTGAACGGCTCCCCCTGCTTCCTCTCCCTGCGCGTGCCCCTCCCGTCACCATCCCCACCAGGGGCCGAGGCCTGCCAGAAGGGCCTCCTGACCTCTGAGTGTGTGAAGGGAAAGGTCCACAAGACCCTGAGTCCAAGGAGGGCTTCCACATGAAGCAGGTGTGCCAGCCACACTCCTCGCCCCATGACACGGGGATGGCTGTGAAGAGGACAGCTATCCCCCAGGCCAGACTTGAAGATGCACAATTGGGACCCCTGTTCCAGGATGAGGTCTCTTAAGACAGACACAGACGTAGACTGTATTGATTCACTGTAGAGAGAGCAAAAGTGGAGACACTCAGGTGTGAACGTCAGGGAAGCCGCGGGATGGAGAAGGATAAGTGGGACAGACAGGAAAGAAACGTAGCCAACTGGATTGAAGTGGAAGGCCTGCCGTTCACCTAACTGCCATCTCTCCCTCCGGACGTGCAGACCTTTTGCTCTCCGCGGGGCTTTGCTTCTGTGAATGCAGCCCCAGCTCTACTGGACAGATCTGCTAGCATCAGTGGTCACCATCCGTGCTGTTTGTCTCTCTGGTATTGGTTCCCTGGGGCTGCTGTAACAAACTGTGACAAACAGGGCGGCTTAATACAATAGAAATGTACTCTCTTACAGTTCTGGAGGCCGGAAGTTCAAAGTCAGCTGCAGTGAGCCAAAGTCAAGGTGTCAGTAGGACCACGTTCCCGCTGGAGGCTCAAGCGAAGGATCTGTTCTTGCCTCCCAGTGGCTGCCCACATCCTCGCCTGGGGGCTGCACCACTCCAATCTCTCCCCCTGTGGTCGCGTTGCATCCTCCTGTTCAAATCTCTGTCTGCCTCCCTTTAAACGAGTCTTATGACTGCATTTAGGGCCCACGCAGACAATCCGGGATCATATCCTCCTCTCAAGAAGGGAAATTTAGTCACATCTACAAAGTCAAAGTCACATCTACACAGTCACATCTACGCAGTCACATCTACAGAGTCTCCCCGCCCCACCTCTTTTTTGGCTGTGTAAGGGAACATTCACAGGCTCCAGGGGTTAGGACGTGGGTATCTTTGGGGGGCTCTTATTCTGCCTACCATTTCCCCTTTGGCCCCTACAGATTATATGAGATGAGCACTCCTCAAAGGTCCAGGGTGGGAGTGATGTGTCTGGTAGCCTCTCTCGCTCAGTGACGCTGGAGGCAGGTTTGCTCCTGTTTCCCGACTCCCTCCTCTTCTCCCTCATTTTGGGGTCCATGGTACCACTTGGGTTTGGAAATGATGCCCCATGTCACTGGAATAAGCACGCATGAAACTCGGGGCATCCCATCACTCCATCAGAAGGATTCCTATTGGGGCGGCTGGTACCATTTTCAAACGGATGAGCCACAGTTTCCCTGGGCGCCAGGCCCCAGCCCCTGTGTCTCCCTGCGCGTTCACCAGGAAGTGAACTGTGTGGCCTGACCTCCTGGATCTATCAGATCAAAGAGAATCACTTGACCACCGCCTACCCCCCACCCTGAAATGGCTCCTGTCTCCCTCATCCCAGCCGGATGTGACTCAGAGGAGGGAGGGCAGATGGGCTGAAGATCTGTGCCCTTCTACCACTGGGATGGCCGACCGCTCCCTCCGTGCCTGGGGACTAGGTCTGGCAGGACAGACGGCACGAGAGAGGCTGGGAGAGAGGAAGAGTCTGGGAGGAAAGATTAGCTGTCATGTAGAGAGCGGAAAGAGTGCAGGACTTGAAGTCAAAAGAACTGGATTCAAGCCCCACCTTCCCCGACTCTGTGTGACGTGGAGAAGTCACTCAACTTCTCTGAGCCTCGTTCATTTCATCTGCCAATTGGCAAATAACAATACCTCCCTGATAGGGTGGCCGTAAGGACAAGGCATGTGGATGAATTTTATAAATGCTCTCTGTGTGCAAAGAATTTCTATCATTCCAGTCTCTATATCCCACCTGCTAAGACAGAAACCCACAGTGATATTTACAGGCTTCTAGAACCAAATGAGGGTTGATGACTCTTGCCACCCAGGCCCTGAGAACCTGGAGGGAGGGGATGCTGTCTGTCGGGATGACTTGGGAAAACCCTGAACTCCTTCACCTGTAGTGAAGGGACTGAGGGAGCAAAGACTCCCTAACCTGACTTTGCTGCAGTTTGATATTCTCGGAAGGAAAGTCCTCCACCCGATTCTGCTTGAAGCCGGGCTCTCCGAGGTGACGCTTTGACAGGATGATGGATGGTGGCCAGGCGCGGTTTCCGACACCTCAGCACACACTCTGCATTCTTTATCTGGAGCCGCTGGTGGCAGAAGGCTGCAAATTAGCTCTCCAGTCCCAGGGATCCCTGATGAAATTCCATCATGGGCCCGGGGACACAATCAGGCTGGATTCAATCTCCCGGCAGACTGGGGAGGAGGAGCTCGCTGCCACTGGCCTCCCCAGCCTGGGGGCTCTCGCACCGGAATTCCATAGAAGTTACCTGTCTGGGTCTGAGCCGAGACTCAGACCGTCTCTGACATTCAATTGCCTTTTCCATTTGCGATGCGAGGAGAATTACGTGGGCCGTGCTGTTGCCCGAGAGGCCGAGACCTCGGCGCCGGAGTCTGCTCCGTGTTGTTGAGATGTTAGCCTTCCCCTTGCGGACGTGTCCGTGGGAAGCCACCTTTGTTGCCTCGCTCACTTTCTGGCCTCTGGCTGATTCATCCAGACCCTTTGATGCCCCGTGGTGAATACATCACCCTCTGCCCCTCGGAGATTTCAGAAAACTTGGCTCAGACCCCCAACGTTGTGCCTGCAGCCACCCCTGGGGACATTATCTGGGCAGAAATGAGCATAAAAGCCAATCCGCTGGCTTTAGGAATTTTGTGAGTTCTGTAAGACTTGAGGGATGCAGGGGGAACCTCCCGGGCTTCCATGCTCCCTGGGTCACCCCACCCTCTCCCCGATCCTGGCTCTTCCTTTTACCCTCTATCCTTGCAACCAGCAAACTCCTCCTCTGTCCCTGCAAGGCGACTGTTCCCCCACCAGGCTCCCAAGATACAGCTTCTACCTCGAGTGGCCTTACGAAGGCAGGTCTCTCTCTAAGAGGCATCTTCTACCAGCTGCTCAGGGAATGAAACAACGCCCGTCCTGCCGTACAAGCTAATAGTTAACGCGCAGCGGTCCTGCCTCTGGCCAGGCACCGTGTATGGGTTTTTCATGTATGGACCCATTTGATCCTCTCAGTGACGTGGTGCGGTCCTTGCCCCATTTTACAGATGAGAAAACTAAGCCACAAGTAAACTGAGTCCCATGGCCAAGGTCACACAGTAAACCCAGGCCATCCGGCGCCTGTCCTCTTGTCATGACCATTACACTGGATGGAAATGGGCCCCTGAGAGCCCTCCCCCAGCCAGCAGCGCCCTGGGAACCCTTCCAGAGGAAGCGAGAGACCCTGGCCGACCCCAGTCGCACCCCAGCTCCCGTTAAGAACTTTGGTCCCGGTCATCCCAACAACGCATGGCTTCCAAGGGCAATGGCAGCGCCGGGTCGAGGCTGAGTAACCTGTCTGCATCCTGCCCGTGCTCCTGTTCCCTGTTCTCACCTGGGCTAGTCCCTGAAGGAGAGTTAGCATCTTCTTGCCAGGTGCATTTGAGATGTCCTGGTCTCACCTCCAAGTCCCTCGTCTAGAACGATCTGGCTGCAAGCAGGGTTTGGTGTTCTCTACCAGGCCCCGAGCAGACTCCATCCCGGCACCATTAGAGGGAAACCCACTCAGATGAGCTTGGGGTGCACACCCCACTGCTCCCACAATTGCAATTTTGATTAAATTAGCCCTCCTGTCGAGATCTGGGAGACCTGCTTGCTCATCCGAACATCTCCATCAGCCCAGATTCTTGACTTCTGGGCCGGCTCTTCCGAACCTGCCCTGACATCCTAGATGACCGATCTCCAGCCTCAGTGTGACGACTGCCACCCTCCAGCTTAGGAACCTAATGGCAGAGACAGGTTGGCGTCGTGAGGCGGGAAAGAAAGAGCCGGCTAGTCAGACAAGTCCAGGTTAAAATTCCTTGTCTTCCACTTGCAAACGGCAGGGCTGGAAAATCACTCAAGAAGGCAGAGGATAGCATTGATGACAGCAGCCCAGTCCCCCTTCTGGGGCCTCTGTCCCAGTTGCTGCCTGAGACATAAGATGACACACGTGGCAGGCCCTGCCCAAGCAGAGGGAGAAAAAAGAGAACGAGCTGGAAGCTGGGGCTCCTTGAGTGAGGGGCTGCCTGCTTTCTGCCCTGGTGACGGGCAGCGCCGCCACTGGGGGGATGAAAGGAGGGTCCCCAACAGACTTCAGTGTGGGCGTCAGGCCCTAAAACCCCGGCTGTGTGCCTCCTTTATCGTGCATTGTTATGGGCTCAGCTGTGTCCCCCCAAATTCACATTAAAGAGAGCGTTGAAGCCCTATCCCCCGGCGACTCAGAATGTGACCGGATTTGGAGACAGGGTCTTTAGAGAGGTGATTAATTTAAAATGAGGTCACGAGGGTGGGCCCTAGTCCCTATGACTGGGATCCTTGTGGAAAGAGGAGATTAGGTCATAGACACTTACGGCAGGAAGACCACGTGAAGCCGCAGGGAGAAGACGGCCGTCTGCAAGCCAAGGACAGAGGCCTCGGAAAAACCAACCCTGCCAACACCTTGATCTTGGACGTCCAGCTTCCAGACTGTGAGAAAGTTCATTCTGTTTGTTTAGGCTGCCAGCCTGTGGTACTTTGTCAGGGCAGCCTGAGCAAACGACTACATCATCGAGCCCAGCGTCCTGACAGCTGACCGGGCCCGTGGGCTGCAACAGGTGGATGGAAAGAAAAGAGTGGAGCAGGTGGGGAGAGGTGGAAAGCCTGCTCCTACTAGCAGCATGCAAGTGTGGTTCCTCCTGCTACTAGAATAAAAGCCCGGAAGAGGGTGGGTGGGGAATCTGGACTTCGTCAGGACCTGCACGAGCTGGAAAACCATTGTGTGATGCCAGAGCTTGAACCCTGCCCAGTCTCACCTCGCCAGGCAGGGTGTGCTGGGCCCACCGCACGGGACCTCGCTTCTCCTCTCTCAGACCCTCTGGAATAAGGAGAGCCTTTCCTTCGTGGCTTTTTGTGTCCATCGCGAGGAACTAGCTGTCCAGCTCTGCTGGTCTCTTTCCTAGACGGCACCTCCTCCAGCTGCCCGTCCTCCGCTTGTACCCTCAGCCTTCACCAACCCGGTTCTGGTTCCTCCCGCCCTTGGCTTCCTCTCCCATCTGGGCCCCTCCCGTCCGCTGGTCCACAGCCCCGCACCGCCACATCCCCTGCCCCTGCTGCTTCTGTTTCCCGTCAGTTCATCTCTGGCTCACGAGTCACTCGAATGTAGAAGTTCAGTTTCCTTCTGGGGCGTGTTCCATGCTCCTCCCGAACGGGGACACGGGGTGCGTTTCTCTGGCTCCATTGCCCGTGGGGCCTGGTGCTCCCTAACGGCGTCTGCCGGACGCCCGTCCCCCTCGCCTCTGGCTTGCATCTCCTCCTGGCCCGTCCTGTAGGATCAAGGAACCCAGCTGTGAGCGTTCCAATACTAGTCCTTGAGCTTTTCAATTCTCTGTTTCTCATTTATTAAAAAAGTATGTGTTCAGCAACATTCCCAGTTCTGTTCTCTGAAGGACTAGGAAGGAATCAAACATTTTCTTATTTTCTCTCTCAAATATAAATTTCGTGTAAACGGTTTTTGCTGCCTCCTTCTCTTCCTTTTTCTCCTCTTCCTTCTTCCCTCTTCCCCCTCTTCCCTCTTCCCCCTCTCTCGTTCCTTCCTTTTTTTAATATGTACCTTGAGTCAGACATTTTTCTGAGGGTCATTGGCCCCATATGGAAAAAGGGTCTTTGGTTCAGCAAAATACGTGATCAGTTCCCACTTGTTTCTCAGACACGTGCAGCCGTGGTCATTCTGACATTTCCTGCAGGGGAGAAGGTGGGACAGAGGGAGCGGTGGTTGGAGGAGCTGGAACCCAGGCACTGGGCCCGCTGGAACCTCCGGGGCATTACCACCTGTCACTCTGTCCCTGAGGCTCAGAACCTCTCCCTCCCGCCCATAGCCCGCGGCCCCTGCCCAAGTCCTGCCTCTGGAGCCCACACCCCATGGGGCCCTTCTCTGACCTCTGACCTGGCTGGCAGACATCCTCTGTGCCCGGCTTACCTCTGAGCTCACTACCTGGGTGCTCCTCCACCTGGGTTCAGCTCTGATGGCTCTCCACGGAGACAAAGCCACCTCCTTCTCCTAAATTGTCCTCCCGGGACAAGCAAATGGCCCGTACTTCTGGTTCTCCCTGACCCTGTCCAGCCCCTTCCTTTTCTCTTCATTAGAGGTGACAGAAACGCCTATCTCCCTTGATGGAAAGTTTCTAAGAGGTTGAAAAGTTTCCTGCCTTCTCCCTGGAGCCCCGAGGAGAGGAGGGGACCAAGGACCGCGGAAAAGGATGCTGGCCCTGCTGCAGCCTGAGCACCTCAGTAAGGACCAGATGGGGGGCCACAGGTGGGTGATTCCCAGATCAGCTCAGGTTGCAGGCTGCGCCCCCCTCCAGCCCCCGCCCCGTGGGAGAGCACATCTCCCAGCCTCGCCCTGCCCCTGCCTCTCCACCGCCCGCTGTCACCAGCTCTGCACAGCACAGGCGCCCGAGCAAGGCGTCTAATCAGACTCTTGGCCGTTAGTCCCCGAGTCGTAATTGAAGTGGTCTGATTGGACCCATCTGTTAGGCCCGGGGAGCTGTGGGGAGGCGCTCCCGGAGCATTTCCTCCGCCTGCTAATCTATCTGTCTGGCATTTTATCTGGAGCTCAAAGCCCGTGCTTGAGCACTCAGGCATTTTACGATATTATTATTACTTAGCACTTATAACGCACTTCATCAATGAGAGGGCCGGGCGGCCGCAGCCGGGACGATAAAGCGTGGTGCGACAGATACAGATCTAGCTCGGGTCTGTGTAATATTTGATGCCTGTGTCTTTGGTCCCTTGTGATCTGGTTATCAGTTATGTCTCCTCAAGGAGAAAACCAATTGTCTTTCTCCTGATAGATGGGAGTCGGGTGGCCAGGAGGCTGGGGTTGGGGGGTGTGCAGGCTGGAGGAAGGACACACAGGGGAGATCTTAGTGGGGGTCCCCCAGGGAGCCGGCCTGAGGCAGGGTGCTGCGTGCAAGGAGTGTGTGTGGGGAGGTGATCCTGGGACCAGGAAGGGAAGGAAGCCAATACAGGATGCTGCACTGTTGGGCAGGTCACTGCCATGGGCAACGGGCATTCAGCTCCACTGGGGAAGTGGGGACAGGGTGAGGGTCACCCCAAAGTTATTCCACCCAAGGATCGAGGAAGCTAGAGCTCTTGTCCTCTGATTCCGAGCACCCAGGGGCTCGAGCTCCCAGCCCTTTGACCTTGGCGCCCCTGTCTGGGCTGAGAGAAGCCCCAGCTGGGGACTCACGGGTGCTGGTCCAGCGGGCGGCCAGGAGATGGCAGTGGCTGACGGATGGGCCGTGGGGTCTGGAAACAGGTGTTTTGATTGAAGGACAAGGCCGGGAGAGGGGCCTTCTTCCTCCCGTCACTCCCTGCTCACCCTGACTGTCCCTGCATCTCTATAGATTGATCCTGGCCCAATATCGTGCGGGCCAGTGCGGGGAGGACCAGGGACCCTGTCCAGTTGCTCCCCCTGCCTGGATCCTGCCCCAAGCGGAGCATATTCAAGGAGAGGCGCAGAAGGTGGTTCAGGTTCAAGTACCAGTTCTGGCACCTCTGGATGCGTAAGCCTGGGCGAGTGACTTATTCTCTCTGAGCTTTGGTTTCCTCACCTGTGAAGTGGGGGCAATACAGCCCTGCAGGGTTGTTTTTGAGGATTGAATGAGGTATTGTCCACAGAGCGCCTGGTCCTCTGCCTGCCACGGAGCGAGGGCCCAGCGCGTGTCAATTTCCCTTCCCTTCCACCCCTTCCCGCACCGGCACCCAGGACTCCACTTCCTGTTTGGAATATTTCGAGTTACAAGAATTTCCTCTGAGGCTCACATTCCCCGGGGTGGGTGAGGGACTCCCCGCTTCCGGGACACTGTGCACCCTTTCCACGCAGAGGGCAGGGCATGCCCCTGACCGGCTACTCTGACAGCCTCCCTCCTGATGCCTGGGGTTGAAAATATCCCCATACTCACCAGGCCGAGGCAGAACCACACGGCATCCCCTGAGGGGCCAATTTATGCAGAAGCATAAATATCTTTTAAAACTCCTTCTCATTCCTGGAGACGTGAGAGTCTGCCATTGCCGCTCATGGCTTGAGGCTTTTCTTCAAAGGGCATCCCCCATGGGCAGATGGAAAACTTGCTAGGAAAAGCTCTTTTCTTTTTTTCTGACATATTTTTTCTCCTTCACAGAATTCTTGCTCCTGCCTCAGGCCCTGGCTTCCAGAGAGCAATCAGGGAGCCTCCGGGAATCAGACACCTCCAGCCCCCTGGGGGCACCTCCTGCAGGAAGTCTTCCATAATTACCTCACCACCTCCAGCATCCCTTCTCTGCTTTCTCTGCTGCCTCTCTGGTTTGCGGGCTTCTGGCGGCCATATGCCTGACTTGGGGGACTGTCTTCAAGGTCTGAAAAGCATGTGCGTAGAGTGGGGAAATTGACATCTATCTCTCCAGAGGGATGAAAGCGTCTCGGAGGACTGGAGTCGGGCCCCATCCTTCCTCCGAGCTTCCTGCAGAGCCCGATCCAAGGCCTGGGCCCAGGGGCGGCTGCTGCCAACTGGCAGGGCTGGGGGGCGGGGGGCCGTGTAAGGCCTAATCCAAGCGCACCACGAGGCTGCCTGCCCGGCCCGGGCAGGCTCCAGGTAGGAGCCGGTGTCTCTGCTGCAGAAAGGATCCATCAGGGCTGAAAGGCCTGGCAGCCCTTCTTCATATTAAAGACCAGTTCAGCGCAGATTAAGAGGACATGGCATCCCTTCTCTTGGGTTTGGGGAAACCATCCATCCTCCTGGAGCCGCTTGCGGGGGGTGGTGGCGCAGGCTGGGGAGCTCTCGGCGGGGAAGGGAAAGGACCCAGGTAGCGACATGGTGAGAAGGAGTCCTTTTCCTGAGCCTGGAAATGAGGCCCCAGGGGCTTGTAGTGCCTGGCTCTTTGGCGGCTCTGATTCCCTGCCAGGTGCTGAGCGCTCTGCTTCCTGCATGGGGCCCTCTTTTCATCCAGAGCCCCGAAAATGCTCAGGGGCCCTGGGTCTTTCTTAAGATCAAGCCTTTGGACTTCTTCCAAGGTCAGGAGCCTACCTCTGTCTGCGACACTGCTAGCCATCTTTCTCCTTTGTCTGCCCTTCCTGCATTGCCAGCAACCAGGGATTAGCCATGCCTTGGGGAAGGACCACCGCTCCCTGGCAGGCTGGCCCGGGGAGCAAAGACAAGGGGATTGGGGAGGGGGTAGGGATACCTTGGGGGGAGGGCACGCGAGCAGCCTGAAGCTGGATGCTGCGCTAAGCCGGCTGAGCTGAGGTGGGGGAGAGCTCTGCTCACAGCAGGAAGGGCAGAGAGAAGGGGATGGGCATTGACTGATCCCCTTCTGTGCTCCGGGGCCAGGCCTCTTTTATGTGTTATCTCCTAACGTGAATCTAGCATGACGGTCAAGAGCTTGGGTTCCTGAGTCAGCAGAGCTGGGGTAGGATTCCAGCTCCCCCGGTTGCTGGCTGGGTGGCCCTGGGTAAGTGATTTAACCCACCTAAGCCTCAATGTGTTCATTGGTAAAGGGTGACTAATCAGAGTCCCTCCAAGAGCTGCTACGTCCTAGGTCTAGAGCTCCCGGCGGCGTCCCAGGTCCAGAGCTCCTGGCGGCGTCCTAGGTCTAGAGCTCCCGGCAGCGTCCTAGGTCCAGAGCTCCTGGCGGCGTCCTAGGTCCAGAGCTCCTGGCGGCGTCCTAGGTCCAGAGCTCCCGGCGGCGTCCCGGGTCTAGAGCTCCTGGCGGCGTCCCGGGTCTAGAGCTCCCGGCAGCTTGCCCGACCAGTGGATGCACCCCTTAACTGTTCACTCTATCCGTTAGTAACACCCCTGGGATGCGGAAGTCGCTGCCTTTATTTCTGCTAGAGGTAGCCAGGGCTCTGAGATATTCCGGCCTGCTCAAGGCCACCGAGTTAAGAGCTTGGCAGGCTAAGCTCCAGCACAGGCCTGCCAGGCCCCGAAGCCCAGGTCTCTCAGACATCCTTCAGCCTCCAAGGGGAAGGGATAAATTAGCCCAGGCCTTGAGAGGTGCCCGCCGGCCCAGCCTCATGGCAAGGGCAGAGGCAAGGCCGCCAAGCTCACGACAGCTAACACGGCCGGGCAGGGCCCTTTCCTTGGAGTCGGTGGAGCAGCTGCTCCAAAGTGGGCCCCGGATGTGGAAGGTGGCTCTGCTCCCACAGCTGCAAACACTTTCACCTTGTGCCGGGGGGTTCTGTCCTTCAGCAGCCTGGGGAAGGGGAGGGATCCGCAGCGGGAAGGATGGCGGGGGAGCTGGGGGCTGCGGCCCCCATACCCACTCCCTCCCTTACTGCAGAATTGAATCTGGATAAACAATTACAGTCTATTTACCTCAGACCATATGGTGCTGGGAAACAGGTGTGCAGGTAATGAAGAGCCCGGCTCCAATTAAGCGTCTGGGAATCCGGCCGGATTCCTGCTGCGTCTTTTGCTTGGGCTGAGGCCCACTTACAAATGAGAGCTAAAAGGGACCACGGCTTAATAGAGGCAGAAATGGGAGCCCAGAGGCGCCCAGGATGTTGGGCTGGACCACGCAGGTGATAAGAGGGTGCAGGGGCAACCAGCGGCTCCCACCCTCCATCCCATTCCTGCTGGCAGGGAGGGCGGAGCCCGGGACCTCACCTGGGCCCCTCATGGCAGCAGCCGTGCACCTGGAGTTGTGAAGGGAAACAATTCAGGGTCATTGATCTCTTGGCAACACCATCCTGGTACCTGCACGGGTGGAGAGCCTGGAGGAGATTCCCGTAGGACAGTGGGGGGTGGGGTGGGGGGTGGACTTGGCACTCCGCCAGAGCCATTTCACCCCGCCCCTCCCACCTGCCTTACTTCCCTCTGCCTTAATTCCCAAGCATTCCAGGCATCTTTTTGAGGACTTGCCCTGTGCCAGGCCGAGCTAAGCCCTGGGGACACACAGATGAACCAAATAGACAAAGGCCTTGTGGTTCCATGGAGTTTATTTTATGAGCATGGAGGTTTCAGGCATTTTAGGGGGATGGAAGGACAACCACTGAGTCACAGGACACACATGAGGTCATTTCGGGGAGCGTAAGTGCCACAGGGGAAGCCCGTCCTTTCTGCTGCTGGGGTGAAGGCCCGGCTCAGGCACCCTCTTCAGACACTTCCCAGGTGCCTCCAGTGGCCAGTCCCATCCTCCTCCGGGCTCCTGGCCATTCCTGTCCTCCCTCCTATTACTTGAGAGGTCTTGTAAACAGCTGTTTCTGCATCCTTCTCCCTCCAGGACACTGACCTTCTCCAGGGCAGGGAGGGTGTCTGGCTCACTGCTATTTCCAGAGCACGGCGCAGGGCCAGGTGGGCAGGAAGCAGGGTTTGGGGAGGGACGGAGCAGAGGCTGGCCCGGACCCCCGCAGTTCCATCCTCCCGGGGGAGCTGTCCTGCCTGCTGAGAAGATACTGGCCACTCCGGCCTGGCCTGAGACAGTGGACAAACTGACTTTGGAGGGTGCCAGCTTTGGGGAGGGACATCCGTGCCTCATCTGATCCCAGAGTCAGGCAAGGTGCCCCTCACCCATGCCTTGGAGGCTGCAAGCTGAGCCAGAAGGAAGATGAACAACGCCTGTCCCTGTGGTGGGCTGATGGGAGGTGGACCAGGGCACATGTTCCTGGCAGAGAGATGAATCTCTCACGTCAGGTTTTACTGCAGAGCAATGAGGCCTCACGAAGCTAGGGAGGTGGAGGATACATTGCTTCTTCTAGAAGCCCCGGCTGGTGAGGAGAGAGCCAGAAAGGGAGATTTTTTTTTTTTTTTTTGCGGTACGCGGGCCTCTCACTGCTGTGGTCTCCCCTGTTGCGGAGCACAGGCTCCGGACGCGCTGGCTCAGCAGCCATGGCTCACGGGCCCAGCCGCTCCGCGGCATGTGGGATCCTCCCGGACCAGGGCATGAACCCGCGTCCCCTGCATCGGCAGGCGGACTCTCAACCACTGTGCCACCGGGGAAGCCCAGAAAGGGAGATTTTTCATGCCCTTTTGCCTACTTAATAGTTTTCCTTTCTTTAATTCTTGGATTTATGCCTGGCTTTAGGATTGCCAAACCCAAATCAGCACCTTCCCAAATCTCCCTGCTGAGAGAAGGGAATGTCCCCACCCACCCCTCCGTGGTCGCACTCTTGCCCCCTGGGTCACTCCCATTGTTCTCGGGGACGCTGGCCCGATCCGCAGGGCTCTGCCCAGCTCTGTCTGATTATAAAGAGGATAGCTTCCCT
Source organism: Delphinus delphis (assembly GCF_949987515.2). Classification (NCBI taxonomy): domain Eukaryota; kingdom Metazoa; phylum Chordata; class Mammalia; order Artiodactyla; family Delphinidae; genus Delphinus; species Delphinus delphis. Next base: position 6,312,048 of record NC_082701.1, read on the forward strand.
CAGAAACACACAGCTGCACTCTGGGAAATGGATAACAGATCATTGCAGGCAAAATGCAGGTTCCACATGAGGGGCTTGCCCTCTTTCTGGGTGGGCAAGGTTTTTGGAGCCAGGGTTCTGGAAGGTTCCAGGCTGCAGCCTCCCTTCCTAACACAGAAGGCAGGAAACAAAGCAAATGGTTTTCGAGGTGGGAAACAAATTGGATTTTTAAAAAATGCCCTGGCTCTAATGGTCGGAGGGGTTATTTATAATCCCAGAGTAGAAAGTATGTCTCGAAATCTGTTTTACATTGACAGCTTCTCCCTAATGGGCGAGATCTCACACATGAGAGGACCATAAAACAGAGCTCTGGCGGGCCCTGCTGCCTGTCTGATAAGCGAGAGCCACCCTCTCGGTAGCAGGCAGAGGGCGCGGGACCAGAGTCCCCCACCCCACTGCCCCACCCCTGCTGGTCCAAGCTCCTGGACCTTCCCCCAAATGATCCCCAACAGGTGGGGAGGGGGAGGGGGAGGGGGAGAGGGGGCAGAAAGCAAGTCCTTGATGCAGAACGATCCTTGGAGCCAGAAATCTCCTGGATGCCAGAAAAGATGCTCTCCAGGACAAAATCTCCTGGCTGCTTTGCAGTGGAAGGGTTTCATGCCCAAGTAAGTCCAGAAAGTGAGGAAATGCCACCTACCCTGCCCCCTGTTGACAGCGAGTCAGAGCAGCTGTGAGCATGGTCAGAGCTGCAAGGAGTCTGGCGGTAAACAAGAAATCCACGTAGTTTTGCTCAACCCAGTGGTTCCCAAACGTGTTTGGCAATGAGCCGCGTTTTGACACAACACCCAGTGGATGCCCTACAGAATGAGCGTTCCCCGAAAGCACGGTGGTAACAGCCGTATTAGTTTCCTAGGGCTGCCATAACAAAGTACCCCAGACTGGGTGGCTTAAACAGCAGAAATTTATTTTCTCACAATTCTGGAGGCCGAATGCCTGAGATCAAGGTGACGGCAGGGTTGGCTTCTCCCGAGACCTCTCTCCTAGGCCACCTTCTCGCTGCCCCTGTGTGTGTGCCCACATTTCCTCTTCTTAAAAGGACCCCAGGACCCCAGTCTTACTGGATTAGGGTCCACCCATAAGGACTTGTTTTAACTTAGTTACCTCTTCAAAGGTCATATCTCCAAATGCAGTCACATTCTGAGGACCTGGGGGTTAGGACTTCAACGTACAAATTTGGGGGTGATGCAATTCAACCCATAGCAATAGCAATGGATCTCAGCATTGTGACCAGCAACTTGGTCATTGGTGGGATCCTGAAGGTGGGGAGGGGCAGAAAGGTGGGTCCCTGGCAGAGGGGACTGGTGCTGTCCAGCCCACGCCTTCTAATACACAGTGATGACGTTGACAGCAGCCACTTTTGTGAGGCACTTAACAGATGCACAGTACTTTTCCATCCATCAATTATTCGTCTGATCCACATGACAGCTGGTGAGGTGGGAGGTCCCATCATTATTCCCACTTAACAGAAGAGGACACCTACACTCAGAGAAGTTGCGTCACTGGTTTTAGGTCAATCAGTAAGTCGTGGAGTGGAGAAGTAAACGCAGGTGGGCTTAAAGAACCAGGCCCGAGGACCGGGGTGGCTGGGCCCCCCTGCACCCTGAGATGGATACGGCTGTAGCTGGCAGCAGAGGCAAGAGTCATCTCAGCACAGCTCAGAGGCCCTTCTTCCCTGGAGCCCAGGCACCCACAGGTGGCATTTATCCTGACGAGTCTGGCCCAGGCGGGGGCCCACTCACTTCGCCAGCTCGGATGGAGAGACGTCCCCTGGGGCTTCTCAAGCAGTTTCAGATGAGCCCATCCTGCTGGATGCTCTAGGCACCTGGCCATCAGAACCGGAGGCCAACCAGGGAGAAAGAGCTGGAGAGTTCTCTCTGTCCCATGGACCGGACCAGGTTAGAAAGCGCAGAACACGGAGCTCGAAGCGATGCCAGCCCCGTGTCCGTGGAGACTGAGGAACGGGTGTGTCCATCGGTGAGCTTTCTCCAGGAAGGAGACATTCAGGCGGGTAGGAGCTGACTGTAAGTGAAATCAGAGAGATCGCAGCTCTGCAGCCGGAGAGGCACCGGGAAACCAGCAGACTCGCCTCCTGGCCCCTCGCGGCCTGCACACCTGCTGTTTGTCTCCTTGAGCTTCTCGGCAAGTTTCCTGCAGGATGCAGGCCTGTGTTTCACTGATTCTTCCTCTCGGCGCCTGGACAAAGCGCCCGCGGCTCGCTGCTCTTGCCCCTGAAACTCACTGGGCACGTCTGCCGGGCATTTAGTCCAAGACGCCTGGCAAAGGCGGAGCAGCACTTGTCCTGAGGCGGAGACAGGGATTCTAGGCCTGAGCCCCCGTTCCGCGCCGTGCAGCCTGGGCCAGCTTACTCGGTCCCTGAGCAAGTTCATCTTTTTTTTTTTTTTCTTTTTTGTGGTACGCGGGCCTCTCACTGTTGTGGCCTCTCCCGTTGCGGAGCACAGGCTCCGGATGCGCAGGCTCAGCGGCCATGGCTCACGGGCCCAGCTGCTCCGCGGCATGTGGGATCTTCCCGGACCAGGGCATGAACCCGTGTCCCCTGCATCAGCAGGCGGACTGTCAACCACTGCGCCACCAGGGAAGCCCCAAGTCCATCATTTTAAATGGGGCTAATGAAAGAATGTCAAGGTCACTGTGAAGGTCTACTTGAAGGGGAGGTGAAAACTGCTTTGCAAATTGCTAAAGAGCTGTACAGATGATGAGCACAGCCCTAGAGGGTGAGCGAGAAGCAGGAAGGGTACATAAACTTCCAGGGACCTGCCACCAGGTGTGGCAGCAGGGGACCACCCGCAGGAAGACTGGAGGGCACTGCGCTGGCCAGACTCACCCTCAGCCTCCAGAGGCTGAGGTCCATGGAAGGGACATGGAGGCCTGTGTGCTCTGCCTGGGAACACCCCCCATGACCACAGACTCTGTCCACTGCCCAGCGCCAGGGGCACCATCCCTGTGCACTACGATGTTTGTGAATAATGCAGCGAATAGTTCCTAGGGAAAGGAAGTTCACCACGGTGCCTCCTTTCCTCTTCTCAGAATCCTCCCCGACTCTGCACCGGGCAGGGACAGTAGCCATGACCCCTGGGAACCTGGTGGGGAACCTGGGGGCTGCATTGCAGAAGACGTGTAGGGAGTCTGCCCCCTCCCTTTCCCAGGCAGCTTCCCTCATGTCCGTGGCTCAGTTCTGGAACACTTCTCAAAAGAAGGAAGTAGAGATCATCCCATTTGGCTTCTTTAGGGCAGGGCCAGGACTCTGGAGAAGAGGGAGGTGCCCAGCGTGCAAATTTTTTTTTTTTTTTGTGGTACGCAGGCCTCTCACCGCTGTGGCCTCTCCTGTTGCAGAGCACAGGCTCTGGACGTGCAGGCTCACGGGCCCAGCCGCTCCGTGGCATGTGGGATCTTCCCGGATCGGGGCACAAACCCGCATCCCCTGCATCGGCAGGCGGGCTCTCAACCACTGCACCACCAGGGAAGCCCGCTCAGCGTGCAAACTGAAGGCCTTGACCACCTTCAGGTGCCAACCCTGTAGTTGCAGGAGCCCCGAGAGTGAGGCTGCCTTAAATTTTTCATCCTGGATGCCTCACTTGCCTCGCCCTAGTCCCAGCCCTGTTTTGGGGAACTTCCTTTGTGAAATGCTCTGCCCAAATGACACCCTCCGTGCCACATCCCTTTGGCCAGCTCAAGGGGCTTGTGGAAAACAAGAGGCTGACCCCTACCTCCCCCACAAAAAAGTAAAACCTCGCTCCACAGTTAGTTCTTTAGAGCAAGCGGCAGGTTCCCGGGATGGGAGTTCAGACCTACGAGTGGCCAAGTCTTTGTGGCCAAGAGGAGCTCCAAGGAGCAGGTGGGCGCACTCTCGGGCCACTGGTGGGTAGACAGTTCTGCAGCTGGGGCTTTGGGCCACTGATGGTGTCATTGCCACTCCACCCCCAAAGCAGCATCACGGCAGGGTTCCTGGTCCCTTTTGAGAGAGGCAATCCCCACAGAGGTCCAGGGATTAGCTTCATCCTTAGAAAAACAAGACAGACTCCAAGAGAAGCAAATAAGCCAATTGAAAGGCCAGCTCGTTCCGGCACCTGGGGCGTCACCGACTCTCATCTCGCGAGACGTGAGCGGCTTGAGCTGCTGGGAAGGTACAGGGCGTCCCAGTTACACTCTCCTCTGCGACGGGCAGTGTCCAAAGATTAAAGAAATCAAACCAAGTGGCTCTCCAGCAGCCCCTCCCCCAGGAATGAGGGCCGCAGCGCGGAGGCGATTACGGTACCGAGCTGGTGGTCAGGAAGATACTTTCCACGGGGCCCAGGCCTGCCGCAGCTGCCTTCAGTAGCTGTGCGCCAGCACTGCATCTTGGTGGCCTTGTCAGGGCTCCTCGGATTCATCTTCTTTTCTGCTGGCACAGCTGAGCAGAAGAAAACCCATTAAGCACCTCTCCCTCCATGGCCTCCTGACCCCGCCACGCACAGCCCTTCGTGAGCAGGAAACTTTCCTCCTGTTCATTCTCTCTCTCTCTCTTTTTCTCTCATCGTTTGATTTCCCTTCTCACTTTTCCTTCCTAGCTGTCTTCACTTCATTCTGCCCCTTCTCATGTCCTGTTGGGTTCCTGCCTCTCTTTTTCTCTCCCTCCTTAAATACCCACCAGATCTCAAGGAAAAAGAAGCCACTGTGTGCTTTTTGGTTTTCTACCTGCATGCCCCACCGTGGTCTTTGGAATCATAACAGCAGTAAGAAAGACCCATTCTTGAGCACTTAGATCTCGTAAGCCCTGTGTGGAGCGCATCTCTTGCGAGAGCTCATTCATCCTCACCAGATGTCATCAGATAAGGAAACTGGCACTTGGTGGCTCGGTGGTGACTTGCTGCAGGTCCCATGGATGGAAAGGGCTGGAACCAGGATTACGAGCTCAGTTGTTGACAGCACAGGTGGCTGTTGACCTGCTGTCCGCGTTCTAGCCTGGGTAACGCAGGAGGAAGAGATGGTTGGGAAAGAATGTTTGAAAGCAAGCCTGGAAGTCAACTCTGAGAGCATCTCCTTCTCTCCAGACAGAGAAGACCAGGCATCGGGGGAGAGGGACCAGGGTAGCAGGACCTCCCCACTCCAGACCCTGATATATGCCTGCCTGCGGTGGAGAATTTCTGCTGCAATGGATTCTAGCTTAGTCAGCTCAGGCTACCATCACAAAATACCATGGACTGGGGGGCTTAAATGATAGACACTTATTCCCGCAGTCCTGGAGGAATCAATACCAAGGTGTCAGCAAGGTGGTTTCCTACTGAGGCCTCTTCTCTTGCTTTGCAGGTGGCCACCCTCTTACTGTGTGCTCACACGGCCTCTTCTTTGTGCAGCCCTGAGTCGGGGTGGGGAGCAGTTTGGGGGAAGAGAGATCTGGTATCTCTTCTCATAAGGGCACTAATCCCCCCACCCCCTCCCAAAGGCCCCATCTCCAAATACTATCACATTAGGGGTTAGGAGTTCAACATGAATTTGGGGGGACACAACTCAGTCCATAGCAGACCATCACCCCTGATCAGGGAATGCCACACCCTTCAGGTGTGCTGGAGCAGGGTAACAGTCAGAAACCCCTGACCCAGGGCTTCCCTGGTGGCGCAGTGGTTGAGAGTCCGTCTGCCGATGCAGGGGATGCGGGTTCATGCCCCGGTCCGGGAAGATCCCACATGCCTCAGAGCGGCTGGGCCCGTGGGCCATGGCCGCTGAGCCTGAGCGTCTGGAGCCTGTGCTCTGCAATGGGAGAGGCCACGGCAGTGAGAGGCCCGCGTACCGCAAAAAAAAAAAAAAAACTTCATTACACAGGGAGGGGCTGGGGCTCTGAGAAGTCATGTGACTTACCCAAGATAACCTGGAAGGGTGAGACTAGAGCCGGCTCTCCTGCTCTCCAGCCTAAGGGTTGTTTGGCCCTCCTCTGAACCTTCATTATCTGCAGAAGAAGTCCTGTAGGACGCTTTCTGTGATGACAGCACATCATGTGTGAGCAGAAGGAAAGATGGCTGAGGGGTGGTGGTGGTGACGGTGGCTTTGACAATGGCTTCTGCTTCTGGTGGCCTGGGGTTGTGACTTGTGATTTCGGGTGGAAGTTTTATTTAATGCCATTACAGCATGTCACGTCCTGGGGATGGTGCCCGTTGGGGGAGGGGTGCAGAGGGGAGTGGTGGGATGCAATACCCACCTTGTCTGGCCTCCTGTCTCCCATTCCTGCCCCACTTGCAACTGAGCATCGGCGAGGGATTGGGGGGTTAAAAAGTGGCCATGAGAAGAGAGCGCGAGAGGCCTGCACCGGCTAATGTGGAGTGTCTCCATTACCATAATAACTAACCACTTAATAACTGACTTCCCCACTAATTCTAATTGAAACACGAACGATATTTCCGGGCGGAGAGTGGCAGGCCCAAGTCTGGGCAGACGTCTCCAGGGGCGCCCTGGCTTCACACGGCGAAAACCGTGCGGCCTCTTCGAGCCTTGCGCTGGAAGAGACTGAGGCAGCAGCTCTTGTACGGCTGCCAGGAACCACAGCTGATGATAAAAGCCATTAAAGGTCAGCTGGGAATAGAAAACTATTTATGTTAAATGTCACCGATTAAGCCGCAGAATGGGTCTCGGGTGGGGAGCAGAGAGTGAGGTGAGAAACGCCATGCTTGCCTCTTGAGGGGCCTTGAAGGGGCAGGTGGTGTTGAGAGGTGGCGGACGGGGGCGGGGGAGGCGCTTAGTTTCAGGCTTCTTCATCCTCGGGAAGCAGGTGGATGTCGGCAGCCACAGGTGATTGGCCAGGCTGGCTGCCTGTCTAGGTTGCTAGGCGACCTGAGTGGGAGATTTGGGGAGTGAGGACTGAGCTGGTCTCCATCACAGCATAGAATGGGGCCCGGCGTGTCTCCGCAGGGCCTGTGCCATGGACTCTGAGGCCAGGCAGACTCCTCTCACTTACAGTAGGGACCCAGGCTGGCTCTGTTTGCCTGTGGATCGTCCTGGATTTGGCGCGGGTGTGTTTAACCATGATGGAGACGTAATGTGACGCAGCTGAGCCGCAGGAGGTCATGGAGAGAGGACGACACGTTCCCTTCCCCAAGGATGCTGGACGCTGGGCTTTGAAGGACACAGGAGGGACTGCCAGGGCGTGGTGCTCTTGGGAGGGGCTTCAGGGCTCAGCAGGGTCTGGACCAAGTTCTGAAGGGGCAGTGCCACCCCAGAGCTTCCCCACCGTAAATGCACTGGGGCTCCCAACCTGGGCCTGAGCCACCGGCAAGAGCCCCATTGTGTCGTGCCTGGGCCCCATTTATTCGCCAAATGCACCTAAAGGTGGAGTCCACTGACAGGTGAAAATACCCCCTAGAAGGCCCCACTGGAAAAATTACTACAACTACTAAAACTACCTACGTGGGGATGGTTCAGTTTGCAGGTTGAGGCGGAGGCTTAACTTCTGTTAAGGGCTGGGCGTAGGGGGCGAGGGAGGCTGGAAAGGAAAGTTTGGGGAAGACGGTGAGAGGCCTTGAACGCTGTGCTTAACAAGTTAATTGAAAATTAATTCTGAAGGCACAGGAGAGTTTATACATTGGTGCTGAAAATGAGAGGACGTGGCCTGGGTTTCAGAAAGAACGCTCTGGAAGCTGCAGGGAGGATGTGCTAGACACGGAGGTTCCCAACCCTGAGCCCATGGGAATCACCTGGGGGCTTGTTGCAAGGCGGATGCCGGGCCACGCCCCCAGAGTTCCTGGTCCAGCAGGTTGGGGAGTGGGTAGCAGAATCGTGATATGGTCCTGGATTTGCTGAAGGTGATGGACAAAGGCCAAGAAGCACAGAGCAGGAAAATCGGAAGTGGGATGCAAGGCTTAGTTCCTTGGGAAACAAGGCGAGAAGCCAGATATTGGGGCTGAGGTCAGAGTTCCAGCTCAGGTTACTGAGCTGGGGCCTCATTCACCTCCCCCGCCTTCAGTTAGACTTCAGGTCTGGGAGGCAGTGGCAGCTGCAGATGGGCCTGGATTTGAAGGTCAGGAGGATGCAAGGGCAGTGAATCAAGCAGACTAGGTGGGAGAAAATCTGACTCACTGTGTGCGGTGAGGCACCAGCCCAGTGAAAACGCCCTGTTGCCGGGCGGTGGTTTGCATCCCAGGCCCAGGAGCATCAAAGCACACAGCCTCCATCCAAGGCCAGATCCCCAGTGACGGGGGCCCTGCTCAGACCTAGCCCTGAAGCCTCAGATCCGGGAGCTGGCCTGACTGCCGCGGGAGGGAGCATCTCCTGGGAGGGGTCAGAGCAGCAGAAGGTCCCTCCCATCTGCTTCGGCAGTAGCCCGGGAGCAGAGAAGAGGGCTGCTGGGGAGAGCGGGGGAGCAGACAGACCTCAGGAAGGTGTGGCCAAGAGTTATCAGCTAAGGGAGCCCAGGCAGACACCTCTCCCCACTTCCTGGTTCTCGGGCCTCTGTCCCCAAGGCCATGTCCCTAACCCTGAGTCCTGATCCGTCCTCCTCCATTGCGTTCTTGCCTGTGACCCACTCGACAGTTTATTTCACGTACAGGAAATATTTAACTGCGATTGAAGGGAAGCCGGTATTTGGACATCCCTTAGTTACAGTTTGAAGCACAGTTTCTCAGCTCACGTTGGAATGGACTCCCCAGCGGACTGGTGTCTGTGTATATACTGGCCAGCCAATAATATGCGTAAGCATTACTCCAAGCCAGGGTTCTGCCTGTCTCAATCTCAGCACTGTTATTCCTGGTTAAAACGGTTCTGCAAGAGAGGACAGCCATAATCCTCTCTTCCCTTATTACTATGACGGTTCGTATTTTTTTTTCCCCAGAAGCACCCCAGGGCAGTGCAGTGTCTTCTCTGGGGTCGGCTGCAAGATCTCCATCCGCTGAACCTACTCATTTTTTAGCATTTGGACCCCCAGGAGCTCAGGTCCTGGAATTGTTCTTGCTTTCAGACTTTCTGATCCCACGGCCCCAAGTTGCCTCATGCTCTGTCCTGCTTCACTCTCCCGCTCATGTTCACCACTGGGGTCTCCGTTCCCTCTCTGCCCCCATCTGTGCCAGGTTTAGCAGTGGCCCTTATGCGGGTGCGCACCATCTCTCCCGGTACCCACCTTAGCAGGGACATCTGGGCTCTAAAGCCCAGTGATGTTTCACCGTCCAAGCTTTCTCCCCAGCCCACGGCAACTGTAAAGGAGGCTGTTTGGGACCCCAGGGAGATAGGGGAGTGTCTCTGGCTGGGTGACCCTGTCTGGAGGACACTTGGAGGGCAGGAAGCAGCCCAGAGAGAGGGGAGAATGAAACAGAGCATAGGAGGATGTGGGTGCTGGAAGGAGCAGGGCCCAAGTGCTTGCTCTCCAGCGCCCCCTGTGGGCAGCCTGTTGGGCGGCCGTTCCGGCAGGGACAACACCCTTTGCAGGTGGGGGGCCGTCAGGGCAGGTCAGCAAAGCAAGGGCAGCCGTCAGGGGATGGCAGTCAGCTCGCCCAGGCCACCTTCTGCCTCTATTGGCAGGCAGTCCAGAAGCGCTGCCATTCGGCAGAACCCACCCCTGTGCTTTTCCACTCGATTCTCTTTGACATATTTATTTTATTATTTTTTTTTGGCCACGCTGCGTGGCATGCGGGATCTTAGTTCCCCGACCAGGGATCAAACCTGCGCCCCCTGCAGTGGAAGCGCGGAGTCCTAACCACTGGACCGCCAGGGAAGTGCATCTCTGAAACTTTGGAAGAGCAGAGCAGGCCCCCAGAAGCATGATCAGAAGGGAAGATAGGATTACGATACGTTTGGGAGTAAAGGGGACAAAAGTCCTAAAACCTTCCTGCAAGGACTCCCCTCTGAGAGTCAAAACACCAAGGCCAAACTCACTCTATTATAATCACCCCTAGAAGCTGACACCCGCTGAGCACTTACGCCAGACCTAACACAGATTCACGTGTACCATCTCCCGGGAGGAAAAATGATTATCATTATCAATTTGGGGATGAGAAAATGGAAACTCAGAGTTTAGTGTCTGAGTCAAGTTCACACAGCAAAGACTGGAGATGGGGGCTGTCCCCTCTCAAAACCCATATTTGCAACTCTGCCAAGGCACAGCTGCAAAGTCATACTCAGCGCTCCCTGGGCTGGTGTGGGTGTGGGATGCTTGCAGACAGAGATCCTTGCCCCGTGGCACCAAGAGCCGCCTCAGCCAGTCACACCAGCTGTGTCCCCAACACTTAGCCTTTGGCAGGGCTCAGCAGACTGGCCCATGGGCCACATCCGCCCCGCCACCTGTTTTTATGAAGTGGTGTTGGAACACGGCTATGCCCGTTCATTTATGCACTGCTCCCGTGCTGCGACGCTGACTTGAATGGTTGCAACAGGGACCATATGGCTCCTCATACCTGCAGGATTTACTCTCTGACCCTGGACAGAAGAGCGTGTCAGCTCTCGGCCTTTGATAAAACCATCAGCTTGCCTGAGTCTCGCAGAGCTCAGCTGAGGTGACGCGGAGGGTGGTGTGCAGGTAGGCGCGTACGCGCGCCAGCCAGTGTGCAAATGGCCCCGACAGCGTCGGTGACATCCAGCTCCAGGAGAGCAGGAGTGGGTGTTGTGTGGGCAGCGAGCTCCTTTGGAAGGCAGCTGGGTTTAGAGGCTTTTATAGTCGGAATGGCACAGTGGCTGCTGCTGCTGCAATTTAATTTTCCCCTAATTAAGCAATTATCTGGGAGAGAGATGCTCGCATCTCCAGGAACTTTTCTTGTGGAGGGTGGCGAGGAGCGAGACAGAGGTGTAGCTTTTGGGAAGTCCCGGATGTAGAAACACCCTAACTGTGAGTTTCTCCGCCGATGGACACAGCGGCAGGAAGAGCGCAGTGGACATCAAAGGCACGCTGGAAAGTGACACGACCCGCCTCGAACCCTGCCATCCCGCGAGCCAAACACGCACAAGGCAACTAACTCATCACAGGAGACCTGAGCCCACCAAGGCTGCTGAGAAGGAAGACCTGGATTCAGGGTGGGGACAGGTCCTTTTTAGCAGGCAAGGGCGAGCGACAAAAGGCTTGGAAGTTCTGGAGGCCAGAAAGGGGGGTGGGGTGGGCTTCGTTCTTCTGTTGGGAGGGCAGAGCTGGACCACCCTGAAGAGCCAGTCCTGGGGCACGAGGCTCACCCCGTCTTCCTGCAAAGACTTCATCCAGTCACGGGTGGGAGTAGTTAAGGGCTCAACCTTCCTCCAGAGGCAGACGACCCACAGATGCCCCAACCAGTCTGGAAGCTGAACCTGCAGCCCAGGGCTGGACTGGCCAGAAAAGACAGGATGCCCCGATACACTGGAATTTCAGATAAACAACGGAAAAATGTGTAATGCAAGTATGTCCCAGTTATCGCACAGGGCATTCTTATGCCCCAAACCTACTCATTGTTTCATTGTTTTGTTGTTTCATTTAACTAGGCGTTCTGTAGTTTTACTTGCTAAATCTGGCCTCTTTACCCAGGGTCCACACTCTACATACCTTCTCCCCACAATTCCCAAGCAAGGAAATGATTATCTGTCCCTAGGCAGTCACTGGATCCAACCCAGACAGCCCAAGGGATCTAGGCTGGAGATCTAGAAATTTTTAGTTCGGAAGGACGTATGGAAAACCAGAGAGTTCCTCGTTAATCAGTTCGAGGTGGGTGTGTGTATTAGGCAAACCGCCAAGGTGACTTTTTGCCTTTGGATTCAGATAGAAGAAAGCTAGAAAGGAAGGGGAAAGAGGCCCTTGGTTTTTGGTGGTAATCATTTACTGTATAGGAAATTTTTTTTTAAAAAAGACAGTGGTCGACAGGGATGTTGCTTTGCAAAATGACGTTGACAGGATCGTTCCCATTCCCTTTTCCAACAGACTATTGGATCCTCACATAGATCTTTCCATGGGAATCAGGAAAACAGAGATGGTCTCTGTTTGTCCAATGGAAAACATCATCAGGGACTACAGGCCTTTGCCTCCAAGCTAGCAGGCATATGAGTCAAGTCAGGTTCTGCCTGGGGAGCCCAGGTGGGCCCGCACCAGCAAGAGGGAGCTTGTGCTGGGACTGTTGACTCCCAGCTTGAACATGGGGAGGGACCCTCATTCCCCAGGGTGGACACAGACCCTGCATCATTGGCCTGGCCTCCATCAGTGCTGGGTCTTGACCCACAACTGAAGTGTAGCAGGCATTCCTTCTTAGCTGCTCCAAATCGCTTCACAGTCGAGGGGTCGGTTGGTAAGATGCGAGCAGGGGTACCTGGCTGCTTCTCAAGGGAGCGTGTGGCAGGAGGGGGGCACCTGAGGACCAAAGAGGGAGCGATGCCTGGTGGGTGAAGACCCAGGGGGCCAGGACGAAATGCATGAGGCTCAAGGGCACAGGGTGACCTGATGCGCCCCCTCCCCAACTTCCTTCCACCTGAGGCTGGGGTTCCAGGCAGCTCCAGACTCCACCCAGCCCCGAAGGCTCCAGCCGATCAAGGCTGAGAAAAGTTACACTGTATTTATTTATTCCCAAGAAGTACAGAGGGACCTGCATAAAAGGAAAGGGCAAAGCTGTGTAGAGACCATGAAAAGAGAGTTTAGTTTTTATGCAGTGGTAACCTGGGGAATTAATTCCCGGCTGACAGAGGTCACGCGACAGTCACTGAGTTTTAAACAGGCAGAGAAGACCCTGGGGGAGCAGGGAAGAGGCAGCCGGGCCAAGGAGGAGCAGAGGAGGGTAGGGTGAGGGGTGGGAGGCTGTGGGCTGGTCCTGGAAGGTGTGGGCGCTGGAGCCCCGTTTCAAAGCAAGTTAGGCAAGGGCTTTAAAGGCGGGTAAACACATTTATCGGGCACCTACTGCGTGTCAGGACCTGGCTTGTTGCCATGGGGATTATAGTGATGGATAAACTGGGGTTCTTGCTCTCAAGACCCTCTGTCTTTTGGGGTACCAGGAATTATGCTTGCAGTGATGGGGGCCATCAGGCATGTTAGATAGAGTGTAGCCAGGGAACCAGACCCTGGGGGTTGGAATTCTACTTCCTGTACTGTGAACTCTGCCGTCTGGGACAAGACGCTAATCTCTCTGTGCCTCAGTTTCCTGACATAGAAAATAGGCATAACCAGAGTAGCTATCTCCTAAGATTGTTCTGAGGATTTATATGAATAGACGTGGCACGTAGGGTTTTCTATCTAAGGTTCTATGAGTGCCCAGAGTGATTCATTCATTGAAGCAGTCTGGGAGGGCTTCATGGAGGAGGTGACTTCTGACCTAGATTTTAAAGGATGAAATAAGACCCACATAGGTGGAGATAAGGGGCAAAACTTCTCGGCGGGGGCTCTAGGATGAGCAAAACCATGGAGGTGCGACAGCAAGACTAGAGGGGGCCGCCTGGCACTGGAGGCTTGGTGTCCTGGGGTGTCTTGGCCAACTTTGGGGAGACCCTCTTAAATGTGTAAGGGTGAGCTCAGGGTCCTGGGTGGTGGGCAGGCAAGTCTATCAGCTCAGCTGCCCTGTCCATGGGAACACTAAATATGGGGGAATATTTTAGCTGAATCCAGCAGTCCCCCACTTCTGAAGGCACAACGCTAACCAAGTCAGAATCCTCAGGATGGGGAGAACAATGCAGTTTAAAATTTTCCACTAGCCACACGGAGAAAGTAAACAACAAACAACCAGGTGAGATTAATTTTAATAGCATGTGTTATTTGACCCAACATAGGCAAAATACTGTCATAGTATCATGTCAGCATGTAATAACTATAAAGGAATTATTCGTGAGCTAGTTTGCATTCTCTATTTTATACTAAGTGATGGAAATCTGGTGTGTGATTGACACTTGCAGCACATCCCTAGCCCAATGTCAAATGCTCACTAGCCACACGTGGCCTATGGCTACCCTATCAGACGGTGCTGCAATAGAAAAATCACTGAATGAAACTTCTCCTCTGTTGGATCCAGAGATGGTCCATTTCCCTGTGGCTCTCCAAACACACACATCTGGAAACAATGGCCAAGGGCTGCCTGCTGGTCAAGTTGTCTCATGGTGCCGGTTTGTGTTGATTCCTTTCGTGCTGACCAGGGAGGGAAGCAGCTGGAGGTGATTGCGGGGTGGGGTGGGAGTTGGACAGCAGGAGGGGTGGGGTCTCAGAGCGCCCCCTACAGAACCTACTCCTGAACTGCCTCTAATAGCCACGCTCTTCCCAATGCCAGGACCAAGGCCATGGTTCTAGGATGGAGCCGAGGAAACCATTAGCCTAGAGTGAGGAGCCTGGGAGACGTCCAGCCGGGAAAGTGGCAGCTTCCGCGATGGTGGAGAGATCACCCATGCTTCTGCCCATCACATATTTGAAAAGACCCAAAGCTAGAGCCCCCCTTCTCCCCAACACACGGGCACTTCCTACCGTCTCCGGACATAGAGATGTGATCACAGAATCAGTTTATTCACTGCTTTCTAAAGTGCGAGGCACTGTGCTTTACACGCATGAGCCCAGGTAAGGCTCGCAACCACCCTTGAGATATAGGTCCTATTATTTTTTATTATCTCCACTTTAAAGATGAGAAAAAGGGGGCACAGAGAGGTTAAGCCGCTTGCCTGATGTCACACAGCTCGTCGGTGGGGTGCCTGGGATTTGGAGCTGAATCAGGACCCACCGAGGTGCCAGCCGTTCACCACGGCCCTGGAAGCTGGAGAGTCTGCTGTCACCTGGAATCTACCTCGTGACGACAGGACATGGAAAGCGGGGAGGCTGTCACTGGCGACAAAGAGGGGGAAGGCTGCGTCTGGCATCACCACGCAGCCGGTCCCAGATGGCGGAGAACCTACATCAGCTGCCTGGCTGCGTTGGAGCAAGACGAGCACACAGACAGGCTCTGCGATGAGGGTCTCGCGCTCCACCTGGGAGGGAGGGAGGGAGGGAGCGCAGCGGGAAGGGAAGCCTGTGACCTCACCGGCTGGGCCGACGGCCAATGACATCACCAGGAGGGCAAGGAGCCAGGCCTGGCAAGTTATTTATGGAAAAGGCTGGCGGCTAGGTGCAGCAGCTCCTGAGCTCTTTCAGACGTGGTTGGGAGGAAGCCTCCAGCTGGTCTGGTGGGGGGCTGCCAGGGCTGGGCAGGCGGGTATGGAAGTAGGAAGGCTGGAAGAGACAGCCAGCTGGTGGGGTGGGGGGCTTCTCGAAGCCTCCCTGGGGGCGGGGGCAGGGATCACTGGGCTCCTTCCTCTTAGTGTCTACCCACCCCTCTCCACCCTTGCTCTGAGTGAGCCTCTGATCTCTGCAGCCCTCCCTCGGGGTCGCCCATTCACAACACAGAGACCAGATGGGCTCAGAAAAGGCAGCCTGGGGATTTCACGGGATCTGCATTTGTGCACGTGAGGGCGTGTGCCCGTGTGCATGGCTGTCTTGTGTGCTTCCTTATCAATGGGAAGATTCATTCCCTGGTTCCTCGTATGTCGGTGCCTGCAGTCATCATGTGTGCAAGTAAGTTTGTGAGTGTGTGGGTATATGCATCTTTGCATATTGTGCACGTGCATGTGTGTGTGTGGGTGTGTGTGTGTGCCTGAGAGAGGGAGAAGGGAAGAGAGTACATGAGAGCCAGCAGACAGGGAGAGAGGAGTCGCTGGGGGAGAGAAATCACCGTAGGAAGTTGAGAAATATAATTTCAGTGGAAGATACAGAGGCACTTACAGAAGCTTCAGCAAAACCAGACAAACCTTTCAATCCATTTATCAAAAATGCCTGCAGCTCTGCTGCCTGGACAGGTGCAACAAAAATGAAATATTGAGCAGAAACAGCAACTGTGGGGCTGGAGTCCAGTAAGTGAGGCGTTACTGCCACGCTCCCCCTGACTCGGCTGGGCTTGGTGCCGCCGGTGCCTCCGCCCTCACGTCCCGTGGTCCTACGGGCGCTGCCTGCAGCCCAGCTGCCTGCATCTCTGGGGTTCTGACCATAGGCCTTGCGGGAGGATGACAGGGGTTCATGGAGACCAGGCTGCCGACCCCCACGCAGAAGAGCCTTGGTGTGCCGGCAGCCTTGCTTCTTGTGCCCCAGGGGCTTGCAAACTGCCTTCCTTTCCTTTAAAATCCTCCACGAGGGAACCAGATCCCTGTGATCTCAATGGAGCTTGGGTGGTCATTCTATGGGCCCCAATGGGCAGCAGCAGGGGCTGCAAATGGGGACCAGGTTGTGACAAAGGGGACTCCTGCACCCAGACCCCAGGTTGTGTCACCTACTGAGACCTCCTCCCCACCACCGCACGGACCCAATCCCATGTCTTGACAACTTGGGCCTTTTGAATGGTGGGTGGAGGGGTAGACATCATGTCACATCAAGGGAATGGGGAACCCATCCTCCAATACTTCTGAACCTCCCCTTTCATGCCACCCCTCCTCAATGCCAGAAAAGGAGACGTATCTCTACGCGGTAATTTTCAAATACTCCTAAAACTTGAGCCCACAGAAGAGGATGTCTGCATTGACTGGCTCACCTCCGATTCCACAAGGGTAGTGGGCTCCCCCTTCCCAACCACACACACACGTGCACAGACGCACACAACTCAGGGTACCGCCCCTGCACCCCACTGCTCATCATTTGCTTTCTTCACCACTGACACCACCACCACCTCAACGATATAACTTGCATCATTGCATCTTGAGGTCAGGAGCCAGAAGGGCAGGAGACACCACTGGGGAGACACCATCCAGGGCGGCAACTGCAGGAGGCCATTCTCTGAGCTCACCGGGCGGAGACGGGGGCATGGGAAAGGCACGGCTGAGTGGGTCTCTGGGTCGCCAGACTAAATTCCTGGAATGCAGGTAATAGGATTAAACCTCGGCAGGAAACGGGGCGGGGGGGGGGGGTAAAGGTTAATGAGGGAGGAGGGGAGTACACACAGACTGGCCGTTCCCAGGGACGAAAGGGCAGCATCTCAGCTCCGTGGGAGCAGCCTGAGGTCACGTGGTCCGCTCTCCTAGTTTTACAAACCCAGCAGACGGGGGGCCCCGCTTCTTCTAGAATGTACCTGGAGAGCAAAAGCCGTATCCACAAGTTGTTCTTAGACCGCCTGGATCACCTGCCTCATTACAGCTTCTGTTCTTATTTTCTGTTCCCCCCAAGAGCTTGGATTATCTGTGGTTCTTGTGGGACCCGCCAAGAGGCTCTCATCTCTTCTGAACCTAACCCAGTCCTTCCCCTGCATCTCTGTTTTCTCACGCATCCCGGGGACTGCAGGAGGTCCATCTTAGGACCCGAGCAAGATGCAATGTCACTAGGTCCTGTGGTCGGCAGGGGTCAGCAGCTGGGCTGAGCCTTTCACTTCTTGCTCCAAAGGCATCCTTTTCTCCTTTGAAAGGATGCGGGTGGAACAGAAGAAAGAACTTCCCAGCAGCCGTCACTCTGGAATTTTCGGGACAATTGCATCCAGGGACTTCGATGGGGATGAGCTGGGACTCAGGGAGGGGCGCTCTTGTTCTCAGGAGTTTACTGTTTTGTCCTGCAAAATGCCCTTCCAGACTGCTGCCCCCCCCCCCCGGGAGCCGCCCCCTCTCCAGCCCAGCTGCGTCCCCCCCCCCCCAGCCGCCCCCTCTCCAGCCCAGTTTCCGGGCGAAGTGTGGGGAGGGGCGTGAGTAAAGTTGCCAGGGCGACCATCGCAACTCCCTCTTTCCTCTGCCTTTGGAAACCTTCAAGGAGAGGAAGCAGTCATTTTCCTGGGTTGCTGGGATGCGGCCCCACGGCATCAAAACTATGCAAGGCCTACAGCGCCAAGCAGAAGGCCCTGGTCCCAGCCCATCATCTGCGTTGCAGCTGCCTGCATTAGTGGCTTCTTTAAAGACTCAACATCTGGGCTTCAGCCAGTGCTCAGATGGAGGGTGGAGGGCTGCATTTGCTGTGAGCTGGTGAGGGAGGGGTGTCACTTTTTCCAGGAGGGGCCCTTCCCCAGTCTGTTCCTTTTTTCATGGCCTTTTGCTTAAAGAGATGTGTTCAGATGACGGTCCTGATGATGACGGCGATGACGTTGCCGTGGGCTCGCTCTCTTCCGGCGACCGTTCAGCACTTCACTTGCATTACCGCTCTAACTCGCACAGCCGTGCCGTGAAGTGGGTAGTTCTATCCCCATGTTTCACGTGGGGAAACTGAAGCTGAGGAAAGCTATGGAACTTGCCAGCGTGCACAGGTAGTAAGTGACGAATGCTGGGCCCAGACCCTGTGAGGGAAGTGGTTTGAGGCAAAGAAACAGGAAAGCCGGCCTGAGCAATTAGCTCTTGTCGGGGCAGACGGACCAGAACTTTCTGGCAGAGGGTGCAAAGGAGGTGACTGATCCCAGTGGGCCTGGGGCTTTTTTTCTGTTTTAACACTGAAAGCCCTGCATCTGAGAAAGCCCCCCCGGTCCCGGGAGAACGGAGATGGTTGGTCGTCCTAGATGGGGTGCACACAGAGTGTGGGATGGGTGCCTTGGAGACCCACCCACCTGCCATGGGGGTTTAAGGTTGTTTAAGGCTCAAGTCCATGGGCAGGATGAGAGCTGCTGGCCAAGTGTCTACCAGACAGCTCATCTGTGGCTCTGAGGACCACCAGCTTGATCCCCTCCTTTCTCCGCTAGAAATGATGTATAAGGCCCGCCCCTGCCGTCTTTTACCGGCCAACACTTGGCTGTAAGGATGCCCCGAGCCCCTGGTACCCGCCACGTGTGGCCCTCACCCTGACCACACCTGAATCTGATATCCCCGTAGACCCGCCACGTCTGGCCCTCACCCTGACCACACCTGAATCTGATATCCCCGTAGACAGAGAATGAGAAGACTGATAGAGTTTTCAGCCTCTTGTGCCCCCCAAAATCTCCACCTTCCGTGAGTCAAGTCAGAGAGGGGTCACAGAGGGGGCTGAGCTTGTCAGGGATGAGAGCCCGGGCTGCTGGGGCCCCAGAGTGGTGGGAAAGGTGAGAAGAGAAACAGGAGAAAGGCAAAACTCCCAGCAAAAAGAAAAAGTTCAATCAGATTTGTAAAGGGCACAATTTACAAATCCGTCACATACTTTTCTAGGCTGGGATTTACGGATTAGCCTGTAATACTTAGGCGGCTTTTTGTAATAAAACTCTGAGCCCGGGCAGCCTTGGGGAAGTGAGGAAGATGGGGCCTTCTCTCTCTATCTTGCTTTCATTTTCCCGGCATTTTTTGATCTAGGTAGACCCATTAATCTCTGCTTTATCTGCCTATGGAGAAGGATTGAGCTCTTTATTGGATTTTTGTCAAGAATAAATGATTTAGTTTGGGATATCGTGGAAACGATTTTTGTGGTATTACACCATCTAATAAATGAAACAGCAGGGATCAATTCCTTTCTTGCAATGCGTTCAACAGGCAGGGTGAAGTATGCCCCACAATTATCTGGTATTGTTCTACAGATATTTATAACTGAGTGTGACTGCACGGATATGCGTCTGCCCAGGTGGGGGCACCTATCCAGCAAGATGTGATCCATCAGCTCTAAAGCATGAGACTTGGGACCCATGTGACAGGCCGGTCGCACATGCAGATCAAGTTCCCTCGAGCAGACACTTGAGGCCCGAGTGCTGGCAAGGAGTCAGGCTTAGGGGTGAAGCCTGGAGCTGAGAGATGATACTTACAAAGACCCTTGGCTGGAGTGTGCTTTTCCTGGAGGGATGGAAAACTGACAGGGAGGGAGAAACATCACTGCCGTAGCAAGCTTGGCAAACGCCCAGTGTGAGGACACAGCGCAGAGAACCCGGGGTCTCATCCCTTCCTGTCCTGGGTGCCCCACTGCCCTCTCTCCCAAGACACCGCTTCAAGGGAAGATGTCTGGAAACACTTGGAGATGGAAGCTGGCTTTCTGCCCAGGTAGGCTCACAAGGTTTACATCCCTTTACAAGGTTTACAAATATTTACTGAGAGCCTATTATATGACAGTGCTTAGCACAGGCCTGGCACAGAGTAAGCCATAGATAGATACTTGTTCACAGATTGATAAACAGAAAGCTTTCAAGATTCCCACCCCTCCCCAAAACTCACATTGTCCTCATGAGCACAAACGGGGAGCAGTCAGGGGGAAGCAAGAGATTAGAGCAGGATCCAGCCAAGAAGTGGGGAAACTGCTTCCCCACCCTTCACCCAAGCCCCTCCTCTAGAGAAAGAATAGAGTTACCCCAAATGGGGGAAGCCGGGAGGGACGGTCCTGGGTAACACGCGTCATGCCCCGTTGAGACATCTGTGTCAGAGATGGTCGCTTATTCAGGTATCACATTCTGGACACCAGCACCTTGACTCAATTTGTCAAAAATGGTCCCTTCCATCAACTAGACTTGTAGGCACCGTCAGAGGAAATACCTGGCTTGACATCTCATCGCTGTGAACTTTGCTGTGCTCGGGACATAGGAAAAGTTCAGTAAATGTTCATCACGTGACTGCCTGAAGGAATGGGTATTGGTACCTAGCGGGGTTCTTTGACCTGGAGATTCTTGGAGTTGGTGAAAGCGATGGTTGAAGTCCACAGTCTTGGTCCATTCAAGCTGCTCTAATCCAATGCCACAGACTGGGTGGCGTATCAACAACAGACATTTATTGCTCACGGTTCTGGAGGCTGGAAGGCTGAGCTTAGGGCGGCTGCATGGTCCGGTGAGGGCCCTCTTTTGGGTCCCAGACTTCTCTCTCCGACCTCACACAGCAGAAGGTGGCAAGGGAGCTCTGTGGAGTCTCTTTTATATAAAAGGCACTAATCCCGTACACAAGGGCTCCACCCTCATGAGCTAATCACCTCCCACAAGCCCCACCTCCTAATACCATCACCTTGGGGGTTAGGATTGCAACAAATGAATTTAGGGAGGACACATTCAGATCGTGATGATCATAGATTGCTATACCCTGCAAGGAAAGTTTATTCTATGTACTCATATAGATCACCACAGCCAACAGAGCTGTGCTGGGCTGGCAACATGAGGTCCTCCCTTGAGACCCCCATATTATTCTATTGTACAAGGTCTGAACTGGGCCTTCTGTCCCTGCATTGAAGCCTTTGTTAGTAAGTCTTCGTCCCTGTTTATGGACTCAAAGTGTCTGATGCGTGAGTACTGATTTCCTTAGGGGGTTAATTTCCTCGACAGGCTCTGCCTCTCCTGCCGCATGTTCTGTAAACGTTGGCAGTGACAATGAGACCCTACAGCTGTCTCTCTACTCTGAGTGTTGTATTTTTGTCCTATTTTGGACTGTCTTCACTGGCTGTGTTTTTTCTGCCACAATCAGAATTCTTGGAGCTTGGTGGTGATGGGAGGGGAGTTTTAAGTGTCTTAGGCATAAAAAGTCTCTTCTGCTCAGAGTTCAACTTGAAGATGTCTCCTCCTTCCCACCCCCTTTGCAAAGAAAGAAGTAACGCTGTGTGTAACCAATTTAAAAATCATTGACAATTCCCACCCCTTTCCCTGACAGTGGCAGCTCAGAGGCTTGACTGCTGGAACAATTCCCATGCAGTCACGTGGATGGGTTGTGGGCAGAAGCAAGATGTGGCTAACAGTGGAAGCTGGGTTTGAGCTTGGGGTCCTATGGTACCATTTGCCCAGCTCCCAACCAGGGGACAATTAGGAGAGGTTTCCTGCTAGCTCCCAAGGCTGACTGTTAGGAGGCTAACTGGGTCTTGGCCTTGAGCCCTTTGCGTTCTTTGATGTTCCTCTTGACACGCTCAGAGGCCTTCTGCCCTGTTGGATATGGAAAGCATCAAGCAATCATTATTATTATTTCTATCCCAGACTCCATTGAAAGCCCTCTCGCTTGGACATAACACCTCCCTAGCAAGACAGTTATTATCATTCTAACATGTTATGCTAAGATTTTGTCTTCAGAGGGAGTTGCCACACTTGTTAGAAAACAGACATTCCCTGTGTCTCCGCGGAGAAGCAACGCTGTCTTCTAGCCAGTTCCTCAGGCCGCGGCTCTGAGCTATCAGGGTTGTTTCTCTTTCTCCCACGTTCCACTTCCCACGCACTGGAAAATCCTGTCGGTTCTACTTCAGATTGTCCACGATCCCACCACTGGTCCTCTCCATTCCTACTGCCGCCATCCTAGCAGAGCCACCGGCATCTCTAGCTGGTTTTCCTGATCCATCCCTGCCCCCGGCAGCCTACAACTCAACCCAGCAGCTGGAGCAAGCCACCCACTGCTTAAAATCCCACACATCTCCCCTCTCCCCAGAGCAAAGTTCAAGTCCTCACTGTGGCCTGAGTGACAGCTCTGACCACCATCCCCCTGCTCATCCCTGCCAGCCACACTGGCTGCCTTGCCAGGATGGCCAAATAACCCAGGCATGCTCCTGCCTCAGGACCTTTGCACTGGCTGCTCCTTTTCCCGGGAATGCTTTTCTCACTGAGATCTTCACGGCTGACTCCTTTATGGCCTTGAGGGTTTTACTCAAATATCAGGCACTGTTGTATAGAGCAGCGGTCCCCAAACTTTTTGGTACCAGGGACCGGTTTCATGGAAGACAATTTTTCTACGGGGGGATGGTTCAGGCGGTAATGCGAGCTATGAGGAGCGATGGGGAGAAGCAGATGACGCTTCGCTCGTTTGCCCACCACGCACCTCCTGCTGTGCGGCCCGGTTCCTAACAGGCTGTTGACCAGTACGGGGGGTTGGGGACCCCTGGTATAGAGGATAAGAGGAGAGACTGGAACCACGCCACCTTGGCTCACATCCCTTTTCTGCCACTTGCCCATGGTGCCAACATCATTTCACCTCTCTGTGCCTCAGTTTTCTCATCTGTAAAATGGAGATAATAATGGCATTCCTTCATAGGGCTATTCGGAAGATGAAATGATGTAATATTCGTAAAGTTCTTAGAAACTGACACCAAGCACGTGTGAAATAAATGATTACTAAAGGAACGAATCAAATGAGGCTGCCACCGAGCACACTATTTACACATGCAGTCAGGTCCTCACCCCCACCTCCCCACCCCCAATCTCCCTCCTCTGCTGTACTTTTACTGTTTCTCCATTGCCGTGGATGCCCTCTAACTTCCTACCTGACTTGCTTCTTACGTTTACTACTTACTATCTGTCTCCCCCAAACAGAATGGCTGGAACAGAAGCTCTAAGAGGGAAGAAATCTTTGTTTTGTTCACGGATGTACCCCTAAACACATAGCCTTCAGCAAAGTATTTGTGGAGTGAACGGATACAGTCCCTCGTGCCCCCATTATAATCGTTTTACTTACTTTTTAAAAGAAAAAGAACGTCTTTCTGACCATATTAGTAAGGTATGTAGAAAAGCTCCCATGGCGGGAGGCCAGGCACAGTTGGAGATGCCATACTGAACAGAAGGGCATTAACTGAAATTCTGCATCTTGGGATGGGGTCCTCCAAAAGCTGGCCCTGAGATAAGAAGGCGTGTGAGTTTCCTATGGTTGCTGAACGAGTTGCCACAAATTTGGGGGCGTAAAACAACACAAGTCTTTTAGGGTTTTAGAGATCAGAAGCTCCAAATGAGTCTCGTGCAGCTAAAATCAGGGTATCCACAGAGCTTGCCTTTCAGGAGGGTCTAGGGAAGAATCTGCTCCTTACCTTTTCCAGGTTCCAGAGGCTCCCTGCCTTCCTGGGCTATGGTTCCCTTCCAGCCAGCAATCCTGCCCCTCTCCCCTCTTCATCACATCTTCTCTGAGCCTCCTGCCTCCTTCCTGTAAGGACCCACCTGGATAACCCAGGCTAAACTCTCCACCTCCAGATCCTTACCTCATTCACATCTGCAGAGTCCCTGTTACCATGAGGATAAAATATTCACAGGTTTTAGGGATTAGGAAGTGGGCTCTTTGGGGGGCCAGCATTCTGCCTACCACTTAAGGATTCCAGTGCAAGTCATTTATTTGCTAGAAAATATGATCTCATTCGACCTTAATTATCACTTTAAAGGTCCTATCTTCAAATATAGTCACACTGGGAATTAGCGCTTCAACGTTTGAATTTGGGGGTTGGGGGGGGGACACAATTCAGTCCATAGCAGGAACTCACCTGGGGAACCAGGTAAAAACACAAAGGCCCTGGGAGTTCCCTGGCGGTCCAGTGGTCAGGACTCTGTGCTTCCACTGCAGGGGGCACGGGTTCAATCCCTGGTCAGGGAACTAAGATCCTGCGCACTGTGGCATGGCCAGGAAAGCCCCCAAAACACAAAGGCTATTCTGCTGCTCGTAGAAGTCGGAGAAGCCCCTGGGATAGAACATGGGCTGCAGCCCCCGCCTAGGGTGATATGGATTGAGGGCTACCAGGGTCATTTACCGTCAGGCCCTTCTGGCCTGTGCCTACCTTACTTCCTCAATCAGAAGGAAGCTCTTGAGTGGATGGTCACAGGCATTCCCATGAACCTGGCGTGTAGAGGTGAGAGCCGAGGGGAAAAGGGCGGTTCAGTGGTCTGCACGGAACATAAATTGCTTGTGTTTTCAGAAAAAAAATTAAACAATGTTTACTATGAGAAGCAGCCTGATGATGTGCTCATAAAAGAATCTGAATAATAACATGTATACATATAGTTTAATCTCATTACTTTCTCTTTAGTGTTAAAATTCATATATATACACATACCTATATACGTTATCATATGTGTAATATCTATACATACATGTATATGATATGCATAGGTAAATAGATATGATATATAAAGTTCTAGAGACTATATATCAAATGACTAACAATAGTTATAGCAGGGTACAGCTTTCCTTTACAATATAATTTGAATTTATTTCTACATGGAGAATGTTTTATTTTATACTTTTTTTTTTTTTTGCGGTACGCGGGCCTCTCACTGTTGTGGCCTCTCTGGTTGCGGAGCACAGGCTCCGGACGCGCAGGCTCAGCGGCCATGGCTCACGGGCCCAGCCGCTCCGCGGCATGTGGGATCTTCCCGGACCAGGGCACGAACCCGCATCCCCTGCATCGGCAGGCGGGCTCTCAACCATTGTGCCACCAGGGAAGCCCTATTTTGTACTTTAAAAAGGTTTTAAAATAAACAAAAATTTTAAACTAGAAGGGATAAAGGCAAATTGCAGGGGAGATGGAAAGTCCCTACGTGTATAAAGAAGGAAACTTCTGGTGTATTTCTTCTGATCCTCCTTCAACATATGGCTTGTCCTAAATATGCAGTTCTAAGTTCTAGGTTTTTTTTAACTTAATATTATATTGTGAGCATCTTTCGTGTCATTGAATATTCTTTGCATATGTATTTTTAATGGCTGCATAATATTCCTTCATGGCTATGCCATCATTTATTTATCCACCCCCTCCACAATTCCCCACCTCACCCTCTTCATCACTGCCCATTAATACCTTAACTACTTGGATGAGAAATGGTGGCTTTCACCGTCCCCAGTCAGTGAATGTATATCAGGAACATTTCAGAGAATATCAGAGTCGCTGCTTCATTAATATAAAGAGGACACAGACCAAGCAAATCAATATCTCCATGACGCGTCCTCCTTGGAGGAGCAGACGCCCTCAGCATCATGACATGCACTCAGCTATCTGCATCATCTCACTTGGGTCTCCGTGTCTCCCCCCGTCCCACCCCCCGCTTTCCTGCCAGTTGCCCTGAGCAGAGCCAACTGACCTATTAGCTCATGAAAAAATAAATTTGGGATAAAAATACGGTTGGTATAGGAGCTTAATAATTTTCCAAAAATAGACCTCCCTAGGGTTTGCTGTCTGTCTCTTTGTGGGACAATGTACCATTTGGTCAACAAAGATAGCGTGTGGGGGCTTCGCTGGTGGCGCAGTGGTTGAGAGTCCGCCTGTCGATGCAGGGGACACGGATTCGTGCCCCGGTCCGGGAAGATCCCACGTGCCGCGGAGCGGCTGGGCCCGTGAGCCATGGCTGCTGAGCCTGCGCGTCCGGAGCCTGTGCTTCGCGACGGGAGAGGCCACGGCAGTGAAAGGCCCGCGTACCAAAAAAAAAAAAAAAAAAAAAAAAAATGGCGTGTGGGTCGGACTGGAAATGTTGAAAGCCAGTAGAAGCGAATAGAGAAGATGTGGGTGGTGTTCATTATTTTAACAGAATTTCTAAGCAAAATACTGACGCCTCCTTGCCGTTGCCCCAAGGAGATGAGGGAGAGGGGCTCGGGGAGCTGGGGAGGGGCGCGCCCAGGGACAGTCTTCCCCTGCATGCTGGCATTTTACTTCCAGTTGACGACTCGGACCACGTATCTCTGGCGGCACAGAAAGGGCACTGAGTGATTCTGGTTTGGTATCAATACCATCACAAAGGTAATCCTAAAAGAGCTTTCCCGTCTTCGGAATAAAACCTTTTGCATTGAGTGGAATCTGGGAGAAGAGGTTAAGTGAAGATTGACTCACAATCTTAGGTTTGCAAAAACGAGGGTTAAGTGGAGCCCTTTCACAGCAGTTACTTACCTCA
This sequence comes from Delphinus delphis, assembly GCF_949987515.2. Taxonomy (NCBI): domain Eukaryota; kingdom Metazoa; phylum Chordata; class Mammalia; order Artiodactyla; family Delphinidae; genus Delphinus; species Delphinus delphis. Next base: position 6,338,435 of record NC_082701.1, read on the forward strand.
AAGCTCCAGCCTTTCCACCGTGCGGATTAAGCTGCCAGGGAAGACTGAGTCCTCCCCTGGTTTAGTCCTGGTACCCAGGAGCCAGGATGCTGGGTCCTACCCTCAGGGAATTATAATCTGTGGGTACTCCATGATAAAGGAAGCTTGTGAAAACCCAGTCCAGCTTTTGGGAGACTCCGAATTTGGCGTTCCCTTCTTCCCTGAGCGAGAACGATGCACGATCTTATTAGGGACAGGGTCCACCGGACTTCAGAATTTGATTGGGTTCAACTCAAAAAGCACATATAAAGCCAGCCACTGTTCTAGGGACTGTGTGTACAGAGCTGGATAAGACAGTCTATGTAGTTGTCGGGGTCTCGGTCTAGAAGGAAAACAGACGCGAAAATAATTACAGTGGGGAGGGAGGGGTAGGCATACTGTGTATTCATTTATTCACCCAGCAACTGTGGTCTGCGGTGTGCCAGGCACCATGCTATGTTACGGATTCCACGTGTCACGACAGATGTGGCCCTTGCCCTCATGAAGCTTATAGCCCAGCAGGCAATGGAGACACTGAACACATAAAAACACAATACATCTTTGATTTTCATTTGTGATAAACACGTGAAAAGACATGCGGGGAGCTATAACACAGGAGAGCTTGCGAGCTTAAATAATTTCCCCAAACCGGCTTCCCTAGGACCCCATCTGTCTGCGTTACACACACCCTCCTCCTCCACCAGGTCCGGGCCTTTGACCCCTCGGATCCCACAGGTCCTGGCTGCCTGCTGGTGGGGTGGGCCCCGCCCACAGCTTCTGGAGCCAGAACGCTTGGTTTCAGAGCCCACCAACTTGCCTCCGGGTGCCTCAGTTTTCTCCTCTGTACAATGGGGCTAATATCTGTGTGTAACAAGGTGGTTGTGAGGATTCAGTGAGTTGATGGGAGAGTGCCTCACACGTGGTCTGTGGACAGGAAGCTGCTCTTCTCACTATTTATTTTGTGTGATGGTTAATTTCATGTGTCCACTGGACTGGGCCACGGGATGCCCAGATTGCTGGCTAAACATTCTGTCTGGGTGTGTCCGCGAGAGTACTCCTGGAAGAGACTAGCATTTGAATTGGTGAACCAAGCAGGGCAGATGGCCCTCCCCAGTGTGGGTGGGTTTCCCCCAAGCCATTGAGGAGGGCCTGAAGAGAACAGAAAGGCGGAGGGCTTGAATTCACTGTCTGCCTGACTTAGAACTGAGACATCAATCTTCCCTTGACCTCGGCACTTCTGGTCCTCAGGGCTTCAGATTCGGACTGGAATCTTCATCAGCAGCTCTCCAGCTCCCAGACCTTCAAACTACACCACTGGCTTCCCTGGGTCTCCAGCTTACAGACAGCAGATCATGGAAAGTCTCTTAATCAGCCTCCATAATCCTGTGAGCTAATTCCTTACAATCCACCTACCTGTCTACCTATTTCTCCTATTGGTTCTGTTACTCTGAAGAACTCTAACGCATGTGATTTCTCCTCCAAATCCACGTGACTTAGAAGGTAGCGGAGGGATTTATGGCTTCATAGATGTAGCATTTCGTGGTCTCACCCATGGTTCTCACCCTGGAGGGCTTGTTAGTACAGATTGCTGGACCTCGCCCAGCATTTCTGACTCTGTAGGTCCGGGGCAGGGCCTGAGGATGCGCGTTTCTAGCAAGCTCCCTGGTGGCGATGCCCCTGGTCCTGGTATGGGGACCACACTTGGAGGATCACTCAGACTCAGACTTTATTTGCCTAAATCTAGAACTGGACCCAGAGATGAGCACTGACAATGTGCCTGCCCCTGTGTTAGCCGCTTTCACGTAGATATCACTTTATTTCTCACCACAGCTCAGCAAAGCCAGCCTCATTCTTCCGGTTTTTGGAAGATGAAATGACCAGCGCTCAGACAAGGTACATGGCTTGCCCAAGGCCACGTGACTTGTAAGTGACAGAGCTGGTCTTGAACTCTGACCTCTGGGTGTCCTTTTCAATGTTCTGCTTTCTCCATTGCTTTTGGAAGCCGATGTGGGGCTAGAAACCGTAGCAGGAGGAATCTGAGGAGGAGGAAGCTGGCTGGGAAAGGCGTCTGACGGGCAGATGAGGCCACGGATGTGTGATGCGTATTGTGGGGATGATAGAAACGCACCCAACTAAGAGGTCCAGACGGGCTCAGCCAGCTCATCGCAGAGTCGGGACGGAATCTGCCATAGAGCGGCCCTCGGCGGCTGGAGACCCGGATCTCTGGCCTGGGCGGCTCCCTGTGGCTCAGGAGTGCCACCCAGCTCCGGCCCACCCGTGGCCTGGGCCCCCCCACCCCCCGACTGAGCTGAACAAGGTGGGCTGTTCCTCAGCCCCTCCTCCATCCCTGCCCTTCCTCCCGGCAGCCGAGAAAACAGGTGCTGCCCATTAACAGGCGGGCAGGCACCCATCTGAAGGAACCACTCAGCCATCAAGGCCTTGACATTGTGCTACAATTGTGACCAACAGGACCCAAATGCCCGAGGTGCCAAGAGCCCCCAGTCCAGTCACATCTGCCGGCTTGAGTAAGGAAGATCACAGAATGGGGGCGTTGGCCAAGACACGCCCGGCACAGGCAGCCGCTCCTCTGCAAGGAGCCTGGGGACGCTTCGGTAGCCAGGCCTGGGCCGGAGGGAGCTGATGACCTGGAGGAGGAGATTCTGGGGCACTGGCAGACCCCAACCTTACCATCAGTTTTTAATCTCACCTGCGGGGTTGCAAGACTCTCCCCAGCCCTGATCCCCAAAGGTGCCAGGAGGCTGATTTGTGTGTGATTTGCGTGCTGGGTGTGGAGGGCCCCTCTCCCCTCCCTACCCCTTTTCTCCCTTTCTCTGTGGGGCTGAGTTGGAGCAAGCTGATGACTGACCCGGGAGGAAGATGTGTCTCCTATCCTGGGAACTTGTGGCCCCACATATGGCACTGCAGGGCTGATAGAGCCGGGGGGTGGGTGCGGGGGGCGAGGCTACATCTCTACAGGGGATTTCCATAGCTCCGGCAAGATACTTAACTGTCACCTGGGGATCTTGTTCAATGCATCAGGCCTGGTGTGGGGCTTAGAGCCAGCATTTTTCACAAGCTCCCAGGTGAGGCTGAGGTCCCAGCCCACACTTGAGGCGGAAGTCTGGAGGGCAATGATCCTCAGATGTGGCCCCGTGTCGGAATCACCTGGGCACGTTAACAATACCAATGCCCAGCCCCACTCCCAGGGCTTCTGATTTATTGGCCTTGGGCATCAGGTGGTTCCACCATGCAGCAGGTGTAGGCCCCGATGCTATAGAGGATGGAGTCTGGTTGGGGAGACAGACCTGGACTCACGTTGCTGAGCCAGTGAGTCTCCACATATCCATCTGTAGAATGGAGCCACAAAGGTGGTGCTGACCTCCCGCTGCACACACTGGCAGAGGTGAATCGGGAACCTCTCATTACAGAGTAAGCAGCCAGCCAATTGTACTGTAATGCAGGAGATTACTAACGAAGAACCTCTCTCTCCTCACCATTTCCCACACATTCCAGGTCACTTGCTAAGCAGCAAAAACATGCCACTTGACCATAAGCTCCGTGGGTACGGACCACATTGGCTCTTGTATTTTTTTTTTTTTTTTTTGCGGTACGTGGGCCTCTCACCGTTGTGGCCTCTCCCGTTGCAGAGGACAGGCTCCGGACACGCAGGCTCAGCGGCCGTGGCTCACGGGCCCAGCCGCTCCGCGGCATGTGGGATCTTCCCGGACTGGGGCACGAACCCGTGTCCCCTGCATCGGCAGGTGGACTCTCAACCACTGTGCCACCAGGGAAGCCCGGCTCTTACATTTTTTATATCTAGTGTCCAGTGTCTGGAACACAGTAGGTGCTGAAAGAAGGCAGCAACGGACCAACACATGGAGGAAGGGGCTTTGGCTGGTGATGGGGACAGGACCCCATCCTCATGCCCAGCCTGCCACGTTGGGCGTGACAATGCGGTCTTTTCTGGGATGGAAGGAGAGAAGGGATTTGTGAAAAGGACTTTTTCTTAGTGAAAAAGCATCCTCACGCCCCTTGTTAATCAAGCTTTCTGCCTTGGCAGAGAGGATGGAGAGGAAGAGAAAAACTTTCCTTCCACAGAAGGACATCTGCCAGTTTCCCACTTGGAGACGGGATGGAAATAGCTTTTCCAGATCCTCCCGTTAAGCTGACACATGGGGCCCCTCCGCTCCTCCACTGGGTTCCATCCCAGCAGCAGTTATCTCGACTCCAACAGGACAGCTCTACCTCCCTGCAGCCTGCAGCTGTCTCCCTTCACAAGAGAGAGGCTCGGGCCCCAGAGAGAGCCTGATGTAAATAGCATCAGAATACAGATGGGCTGGAGTGCTGGGGGGTGGGAGGGGGAGGACGGGGGGGGGTCACCCCTCTAAGGCCGCATCAGTCAGCCTGCACCTAGGGAGGCGTCGACATGCTCCTTGGGGTACGTGGGGATGCAGGAACAGTATGGGGCCAGGGCTGAGAGTGATCTGAGGATGACACAGCTAAAAAAGCACCACCTAAAGTTGTGGAAGGCAAACGCCACTTCTAGGCCAGCGCTGCTCCCCAGGCTTGGGAATGAGATAATGAATTATTACCCAAGGAAATGAAACTGCTAATAAATTCGAAAGCAAACCTAAGGGAGGTTAAACTCCAGTTTTAAAAGGGAGCCGTTGATTTGTAAAGTGCCCTCTCTCCTCGCCTCCTGGGGCTTCATCAGCCTCTCTGTCCCTCCTGTCTCCGACACAGCCTGGCCCCTGGCCCTCTGGACACGTGCCCCTGGCCCTGGTCTCTGGCTGCTCATTTTGCCCTTTCCCTGTGAGCCTCGCCCACCCCCAGTGGGAATGTAAAGCCCAAACCGGGCTGAGATTTGGGCCAATTGGTTTTGAGAGCTCAGTCCTCAAGGAACGGCCAGAGGAAGTCCGTCTTTCTAAGAAGTCCATTCCGACCTTTGTGCCAACAAATGACAAGTAGAACCAGCTCCGAATGGACCATTAGGCTCGGGGGGGTGGCCCTGGGCAGGGGGCGGCTTCTGCAGGAAGTGACCAATCATCTTCGCCTCCCAGCGGGGCCGCGCCTTCCGGATCTGCCCCTGTTTGGGGAAGGTCGCGGGCTGCGTTTTCAGCTCTCTGGATGTCAGGTGTCAAAACGAATCCCCCCCTGGGCTCCACTCCCGCAATCCTGGCCCCCCAGCTCTCGCCGCCCCTCCTTCCCTGCCTGAAGCCATCACCCCCCAACCCCCCACTCCCACCCCCATCCCCGCTGCTTGACCTCATTGCCCGTTTCGGCGGCGACAGGCCTGTGATGTCACTCGTGGAGGCCTGTGAGCCTTCAGGTGGGTAGGACGGGCACAGCAGGTGCCCAGGAAGAGGGAAAGAACAAAGCTCTAGCTTCTATGCCATCGCCCTACCTGGAACTTGGGGAGGGAGGGTGCAGCCTTGCCTAACCTCGCCTGCTCTGACGTGGCCCTGGCTCCGCTGTGGAAGCCAGAGAGCCTTCCCAAAGCCCCTGCCCCACACTCCTGACCAGAACAGCTACGATTTAAAAGCCTCTTGAGTCCTGGAGGGACTCAGTTTCCCCCAGTGAGCCATTTCCCGCAGCCTGCCCTGCACCTTCTGACGGTGTGCTGTAAAGGGAGACTGCCGTGGTCAGCTCGTGGGCCCACCTCCAGCAGAAGCAGGCTCCAGGGCTCCCTCCTCAGTCTGGGTTCTGCCAAGTGGCTGTCAGAGCTAGCCCCAGCTGGGACCACGGCTGCTAGTTCAGTGATGGGGAAGCCGTGCCTCCACCTCCCCTGTTTCTGGTCCCTTCTGTTCCCGCCACGTTCCCAGACGAGAATGCAGCCTCCCTGTGGAAACAAAGGCTCTGGACAGCAGGCTCTCCTTGGTCTGAAAGGCCCACTTTCACCTGAGTTTCAGGTAATTTGCTTGCAGCCTGCATTATGTAGACAAATTAGGCTCCGTGGGACTTCAGGTGTCCCAATTACCTGAGTAATTTGCATGTTTATGAGTGAGGGGGATTGAAAACCAGCTCAAAGCAAATGGAAAATTCTGACTTTGGAGGCCGCGAAGCCCTCCCGTGCACGTTTGCTCGCCACAGACAGAACGAGGGGCAGAGGAAGCCTGCGGCATCGCGTAACCCCGGAGCAGGCGACAGAGGGGGCCCGACCCATCCCGGTGCTGGACCTTGCCTTAGTTTCTCCTCCAGGATCTGTCAAAAACCCAAAGCAACTGCCTAGAACCGCTCCAAAGAAAAGTGGGAGAAGAAAGCGAGAAAAATCTTTGTTATTGATTGTTTATACCTAAGGAAAGAGAGGAGAAAGTATTCCCGATAGCCCAGCCAGGAGATGAAGAGTTACTCCTATAATCTAGTCTGCTGGGGAGAAAGGAAGGATAAAGCTGTTTTCAAGCTGGAGTGTGCATGCAGAATGCTCGCTGCTTGGGGGTGAAGCCCAGAACCCTGACACCATTTGAAAGCATCCTTTGGGTGCTCAGAGTGTATAGAGACCTGTTCTCAGGGCTCCTTCGAATTCCAAATTTCTGGGGCACTCCCCATCTTTTTTTTTTTTTTTGCAGTACGCGGGCCTCTCACCGTTGTGGCCTCTCCCGTTGCGGAGCACAGGCTCCGGACGCGCAGGCTCAGCGGCCATGGCTCACGGGCCCAGCCGTTCCGCGGCATGTGCGATCTTCCCGGACCGGGGCACGAACCCGTGTCCCCTGCATCGGCAGGCAGATTCCCAACCACTGCACCACCAGGGAAGCCCTCCCCTATCTTTTATTAGAGAATGGACCACCGACCCCCCTTTTCAGTTTCTTCTGTGAGCCCACTCCCCTTGCCCAGGCCACAGCTCCGCCGGGCTCAGTGAAGCACTTGCAAATGCCCGGTGACCTTTTGGGAGTTAGACCAATGACACTCCAGTGAAACAGTTTAAGAATTGCAAAGTAGCACGTTCAAACTCTTCTAGTTAATCTGAGTGAGACCGGGAGCAACACTTCTGTCCCTGGCTACATATTGGCGTCACCCAGAGAATTTTTCAAACTACGGGTACCCGAGTCCCCCCACCCCAGAGAGTAAGATTTCGCTAGTATTGGAGGCAGTGGAATTTTTTTTTAAAAGCTCCCCAGTGACTTAAAAATGCAGCAAAGTGAGAACTGCTGAGCTGGAGGATTTAGGATTTTTGAATTATTTAATGGTGAGTCTTTGGGCTGAAACAGATCAAGTTTGATACTCTGCTAATGGGATCAGGGCACCCTTAGCATTCTATCTGGCTGGTAGGCTGCCGTCTTGAAACAAAATAATGGTGGCAAAGTTTTCATATGGATATTATTTTATGGATTCTAATGTGAGTTGGTAGGAAGGGGTGGGATTCGTAGAGAATAAAGTCTTTACCAAACTATCATTTAGTTCAGGGGGAGGCAGCAGGAGGAAATAACTGACATTTCTTGAGTGTCTGTTGTGTACCAGGAACTGTGCTTGAAAGACTACACTGACATTTCATTTATTCTTTCCAGCCAGATGGGTATTATCCCCATTTTACAGATCAAGGAACTGAGGCTCAGAGATGAAGACACAGATGTTGAGTACTGGGAGATGGTCTTCTTTGGGTCTCTCACATTTCTGTTTATCTTCCAAGCAGAGATGCAGACTGCCTTTGTTCTGATTTTTGTCAGGATGTTTGCATGGTAGACAGCATTGGAAGCCGTAATGTCACCCTCTTGGAGCCAAGGGTAGGCATGCTTACTATCCATTATAAAAGATTCAGCTTCCCTAAGCTCAGGGGTCCTCTATTGTAACACACCCTACTGTGTATGCCCAGGTGTCACCTGGCCCTCTTTGCACTGCATTGTGGGAGCTGTGGCTTGAGGAACAGATGCCAAAACAATGACAATGACATTCTGGCTATCACTCTTGCTGTGATAAACTGTCCTGTGTCTCTGACCCATGAGTTTCAATATCAAGGATTCTGCTAATATCAAGGAAACTGTGGCAGGGCAGACTAACTTGTTAACTTGGGGTGGATTGGACGTCTTAATCTACATCTGTTTTAAAACCTGGTGCACTTAGGAGATGCATTAAAACAAGAGGTGATATTAAAACAAAACAAAATACATACTTCAGATCGATGACTGCTTTTCCTCTAGATAGAAAGTAATAATACAAATCAGTTCCCATCTCCCTTTCTATGAGAATGAACAAATTCAACCTGCATCAATAGTTAAAAGAAATGTAAACCTTGGGCGCATACGGTACCTGGTGGTTCTAAAGTCCACTTGATTTTGAACTTGATTAAGCGATCTGCTCTTTTCTCTCAAGAACATTTCAGTTGATCCCATCAAAACAGCCTCTAGGCTTGATAAGCAAGTCTGGGTCCTGGCTTTGCCTCACCACCCAAACCCCACTCATCTTATTGTCGTCAGAAGACGATCACCCCGTGTTACCTGCCTATTTTCCAGACCGGGAGAAATGGTTTTTCTTCTGGTATTAACACCACTGGCCCCTTCATTGGTGACCATTTCCCTTTGAGGTCAGAATCTTTAAAAGACAGCTTATGGCCAGGCTGAGTCTCTTTCAGCCCTTTTCTTACCCAGTTCTTAAACCAACTAAGTTGCTAGGTAAAAACACTTTTGAAAGGATCACTTCCTTTTCTACTAATTACCTCCTCTTCTAATGAATGAGAATTTCATATGCAACGGTAATTTCTAGTAGCAGCTTCGGTATAATTTTCAGCTGCTAATTATTATTATTAAAATTATTAAAACTACTATTTATATGCCAGGAAGTTTTAAAGTGCTTTATAAGGTATCTTAAATCGACTCAACAACCCTAAGTATTTTCACTCGAAGAAGCTGAGGTTTCAGGGAGGTTAAATGTCTTGTCATCGGAGCTAGGAAGTGGTAAAGCTGGAACTCAAAGCCGTGTCTATCCAGCCCCAAAGCTATAGTTTTCCTTCCTTCTACACCCAACTGCCCTCTCTGTAAACAGCTTTCTTGAGATACAGTTCACATAGCATACAATTCACCTATTTACAGTGTAAGACTCAGTGGTTTTAGTATATTCTCAGATATGTGCAACCCTCACTACAGTCAATTTTAGAACTTTTCCATCACATCCAAAAGAAACCCTGTACACTCTAGTTGCCACCCTCATCGCCCCATCCTCCCCCTAAACCTTAACCAACTACCTTCTAACCAAGTCTCTTTCTAAAAAAAGCCAAGCCTTTTCTTCCCTCTATATTAAATATCAATGGATATTAATATGCATTTGGTAACTGGTTGCCTCTTTGGGTTACTGAGAGATTGAGTCGCAAAAAAACACCCCCAAAAAAACCCATGTGCCTCTCGCTGATGTTCCCTGGGGTTGGTTTTTTGTTCCTCCTTCTGCCCAGAGACCACCAAGAAGAACCTCCAAAAGGCCACGGGGAGCCCCAGCTGGCTGTGTCACTGCATTTAGTACCTGGTCCCAGGAGGTAGCTCTTGGGTCTGGGATGATGGTGAAAAGGATGGGGACCCCAGAAAACTTCCTCCAGCCTGGAATCAAAGCTCACACCTTAGGACAGAGAGCAGCCCTCTCTGTCTCCTCTCAGACATAGCCCATCCCCCTGAAGGAGCCTCTCATTAGTCCTTCCCGTGAGGGCTGGCTCCTTGGGGAAGCTGACCTTGCCCAAGGAGGGTCTTGTCAGTATCAGACTAGGGTCCATCTGACTTTGCAAGGAGCGAGGTCTGCGTACATGTTAGTTTGGGTTCCCCAAAAGGATTCGGGTGCTCGGAGATGAGTTGGGAGATACAGGGACCGCTGGTGGGGTGGGGCGGGCATGGGGAAGGGGCACAGGGACAGGACGGCGACCACTAAGCAGTGTTCTAGGAAGCCAGCTGTCCCGGTGTGAGACCAGCTCTCGCTGGTGTAGGTAAACTCCAGGAGACACTGGGAACACACCTCAGAGTTATCCACCCCCCGGCCGGGGGATGAGGTTGCCCAGGGGTTTAAACACCAACTCCCAAGAGTCCTTGGTTAAGGGCTGCTCGCAGAGGGTATTCATTCCGCAGCTCTCCTGGCCTGCTGTGCTCCTGTCGCCCTCCGGCCGAGACATGCAGATACTGCGTCGGAGGTTGGCAAAGGGATCACAGAATGGTCCTGTCTGAGGGATACAGATGGGTACTCGCAGCAGCTGCTGCAGCCTGGCCCTGTTCTAACTCCTGCGTGCACAGGTGCACACGCACGCACACACACATGCATGCACACACAGTGAGAAGGGTGGGAATACAGCCTCAGTAGAGCGCGCTTCTCCATCCCCAGGCTCCACTCTTGCTGACAATAATCAGTGCTCACCTTTCCATAGTAATGCGGGGGGCAGCAAGGCGTTCCCTCCATCTTCTACCTACACCTTTTACTTCCGAAGCTGGCAGGATTGCCATCAGGCTTTGCAGAGAATTTAGAACGCCAGACAAGATTGCTTGAGGGTGGGGTTTCTCCAGGACAGAGGAAGGAATGAGCTCCATCCCTTTGGGTCCAGAGGAAGGGACCTCAGGTTTGCAAAGCTCGTTAGAGAGTCTGGCTTTCAAGCTGCAGCCTGTTCCCCCGCCCCACCCACAATCACAGGGGCTCAGAGGCTGGCAGGTAGCTTGGCTGACCTGGAAAGACCAGTCACCTTCCCCGGTTGATCCTTTCAAAGCTGAGCGCCTTGGGGGTGCCTCTTCTCCAGGAATGGAATGGAATGTCGGAGTTCTGGGCAGCCCAAGGCCATGTCTACCTTGTTGCTAGTTGGCAGAATGTTCATTCATTCATTCACTCACTTATTCGTTCATTTTGGAACTCATTCATTCATCTTCATGGCTCAGGCATTGAGCGTACCATGGTAATGAGACAGTGACAGATATGCAAACCTTTCACCTCCTTTCAAAGACCTCAGAGTACGCGTGAGTCCACTGTGGTCTAGACTCCCTCGCCCACCCCCTTAGCAGCCTCTTCCTCTAGCTCCATGCCTCTGTGGCATTATGTCTCAGCACGTCAGTAGGCCATGAGCTCACTTAGGAGATGACCTGCGGTCCTGTTCACCACTGTATCCTCATAACCCAGCAGCGTCCCTCACACACAGGGGGGGCACGCGATAAATATTTGTGAATGAATGGATGGATGGATGCCTCAGGGCAAAAGGCAGATCCTTGTATGTATTTTAATGTATTTCTATGTCTCTATGTTTGGGTGTCATCGCACATGTTTTGTGTGTGTGTGTGTGTGTGTGTGTGTGTGTGTGTGTGTGTGTGTGTGTGATTCCTTTATAGACAGTCTTCCCTTCACAATATTTCAAGAGAATGAACATTTCTGCTTCTGGTATCTGACTTCAAAACCCCAATCTGCATGTTCCGCACATATACAGCTCCCCAGATTTCCAACTATTTATACTCCTATATTTAAAATCTGTGATATTTCTCTCTCTTTCTCACCCTTCCATGCTTGTGCTCTCTCCCCCTCCCTCCCACCCAGGCATCAGCTCTTCCTCTCTACCTTATTTCCTCCTTTCTCCCAAATACATATACATGTCGGTGAAGAAACTCCCAGACCGGCCCACACTTTCACTTCCAAGTTGGGGGTCACCAAGGGACCCGTGTGAGCCACCACCGTGGCCCTTTGACAAATCCTGAATGTTGAGCCCAGCCAGGGAGGGGCGTAGAGACTCCAGCGCCCCTTCCCCAAACCCTGAAGAAGGCCCGCCCTCTGCGGGGGGAGTTTCCTCTGGCCACCCTGCTCTGGGCCCTGGGAGGCTCACCCGAATGGACCACACCCACGGGCTCCCGTGCTCTGTGGCTTCCAGCTGGGTTCAGCCGATGGACCCCTGGCCACAGATCAGAGGGAGGGAGAATGAGGCCAGGTCTTCATTGCTTTTGCTGCCACCCTGCAGGGTCAGCTCAGGGCGCCGAGGTCCCACCACCAAAGGCCACTGCTCCTCTCGTGATAGCTTCTGCCCTAGACATTCCCTCCTGGGCTGTGGACTGGCCCCTCCCCTTGTCCTCTCGGCTTGGGGTGGTCACAGCTCCACTGCATCCATCCCGGAATCCTGGCTTCCACTTGCCCTCACCTTGGAAATTAATCCCCTTGTAAGCAAACCCTCCCCAGATGACCTAATTTGAATGTGTCTCCAGTTGAAGCTATAACTAAGAAATAACAGGGCAGATCAGGGAACTTTGTTACCTTGGATTGGATTTGGTCAGAGACTTGATGCCAATCTGTTCATCTTCATTATTTTATTTAATTTATTTATTTGTTTTGCGGTACGCGGGCCTCTCACTGTTGTGGCCCCTCCCGTTGCGGAGCACAGGCTCCGGACGCGCAGGCTCAGCGGCCGTGGCTCACGGGCCCAGCCGCTCCGCGGCACGCGGGATCCTCCCGGACCGGGGCACGAACCCGCGTCCCCTGCATCGGCAGGCGGACTCCCCACCACTGCGCCACCAGGGGAGCCCTCATCTTCACTATTGCCAGCGTATGAGTGGACATAGGAATTCCGTCTCTACCATTTTAAGAAGTGTCTATTTGCGACTCTCCCTAAAACTACAGGTTTAATAGGTTGCTAGATACACTAGAAATCTGGGTTTCTCAAACTGGTAGTTGTCCCAGCGGGGCAGAAGGGGTGTCAGCGGCTTACTGATCAATAAATAATGTTCAATAGTTTGTTGATAAACCACTGGATCACTTTTTGACGCCCCTTTTTCATCTCGAGGGGAAATCGAATAAGAACCTCAGATGGTTTGGGGCTTTTATTGACCTGCTGTGACTACTGACTTCGTGGAAGTTGGTTCCTGGCCAACAGTTATGAGCTTAATGGAGGGGGCTTGGTCATAGTCTAAGTGTCAGACGGAACGGGAATAGTCACCCAGCAGATCTGGAGACAATTCTGAGCCATGGAAAAGAAGACTGTGCTCAGGCCTCTTCCTTTTGAAAATATATCTTAACGATGTGAGACTCCTTTTGGATTATCTCAATTCATGCCCTCCTCTTATAGAAAAGAGAAAAAGGGTGAGTAGCTTCCTGTTTGCTTTGCTATCACTTCATTGTCACAGGACAGAAGTGGACCCAACTGATAGCAGCTTCTATGACTTAACTATTGTCAGAACGACTGGCTTAAGAATAACTAGTCTGAAACAAAGTGGCTTGTGTTGGGTAGGTATGCCTGCCACCCACCCAGCGGAAGGGGTTCCTATCCCAGTAGTTCTACATTCCAAATTAATTTCTTTTGTTACCTAAGGATGCATGTTGTAACTGCCCTACAGGATTTACATTTAGCTCCGCCCCTTAAAATCAGAGGAAGCGTGATCTTCATTGGAGATCTATTGATGACCATGGTGAGGACCTGGTAACTCTTGCTTTGAAAAACAGTCATACTCAAGTCATCCTGTTAAACCTTGGGACTTTGAATGTTCCCCAGCCAGGGTAGAGCCAGGTTGTTTAGCCAGGACAGGAGAGGTTATGCTGCCGTAGCAAACAGCCCCTCAACCTCAGTCAATTAAAAACACAAGGGTATGTCTCCCCTGGTTTACACGCCCATGCAGCCAAGCTGGGGCTCAGCCCCCTATTGTCGCCACCCTATCTGGGAGCCAGGCTGCCGGACCACCCACTTGTGTGGAAACTTGCCGTCTTCACAGCAGAGGGAGAAGGGAACGTGGCGAAGCGTGCAACAGCTCTTAGAGCTTCTGCCCTGAAATGACAGTCATTCTCCTGCTCACATTTCACTGGCCAAAGCAGGTCACGTGACGAGACCCAACAGGTGGGGTACACGATCCTGCCAAATTCCCAGAGGGAGCGAGAGCCCAGATGCTGTGATTAGCCCCAGTCACTACAGCCCTGATGGTTTCTTAGGACAGATTCTGCCCCTGCCTATAGAGGACCTGCTCCTAGATACTTCCGCTCCTCTGGGATACTGTCCGCGCGTGACATTGTGGACTGGGGAGCCTGACGTTTCATAAAAGGATACTGTATCAGTTTCTGAGGGCTGCCATGATGTACCACAAACTGGAGGGCTCAAAACACCAGGGATGTATTGTTTCACAGTTCTGGAGGCGAGGAGTCCAAGATCAAGGTGTCCGCAGTGCTGTGCTCCGTCCGAAGCCTCTAGGGGAGGCTCCGTGCTTGCCTCTTCCAGCTTCCGGCGGCCCCAGGTATTCTTCGGCTCGTGGCCACGCCACTCCAGTCTCTGCCTCCCTCTTCACATGGCCTTCTGTGTGTCTGTCTGGGTCCAAATGTCCTTTTTATAAGGACACGAGTCATTGCGTTAGGACCCACCCACCTGAATCCAGTATGACCTGATTTTAACTTAATTCCATCTGCAAAGACGCATTTCCAAGTAAGGTCAGTTCACAAGATACAGGCGTAAAGATTTCCATGTATCTTTTTGGCGGGGAGAGGGGGCAAGTCAACCCCTGGTAAATACCAAGCCTAACACCAGGCGATGGATCTTCTTCAAATGTTAGCACATGATTTTGTTTCGGTTTGGTGTTTTTCTCGTGGGCTATTCAAAGCAACCAAATCACTCGTATTCGGCAACAGAAACTCCATACCCCAGAGCCCTGCTGGGTCAGAAAACAGAGCCTGAACTCTCTGCTGCTCAGTGTTGATTAAAGGCTGGGCTGGGCCAGTGGGCAGTTCACAGAATCTCACTGGGCCAGTGGCTGGTTCCTTGTCTCAATCACTGGCTTCAGTATTTTGAAGGGCTTTGTTTTTGTTTTGTGGTTTAGCTATTGCTTTAGCGGAAGAAACTCTTTTTCAAATGAGACCTTAAGGAACTCGCTAGCAATCCCGAGTTATAAGATGGATGAAAGCAGAGCTGCCCTGCCGGAGGGGCTGTTGTCCCGTGATAAGGAATTCAAAGTCCCTTCTCCTTTCTTCTTCCTCTCCTGGCTATCAGTTCTGCATGGGCAGGATGCGTGTCTGTCTTTCTCATAGGTGTAACCCCAGTGCCTAGCACATGGCCTGCTGCAGAGTAACCACCTGATGAACATTTATTGGATAAGCAAATGAAAATAGCTGCAAAACTATACTGCTCAGTGAAATACAAAGGCTGTAGGATAAGAGTAGAGAAGGAGAAAGGCAGGCAGAGGGGAGAAAAGGGCCATGGGTCGAACAGAAGACAGAGGCACCCTTTCAGCCTCAGAAGAAGGGAGTCCAAAGGAACAGACACTCTGAGCAGCTCCTACTTACCCAGATCTCACCTAGAGACTCTGCATTCCGTTTTATCTTCACAACATCCTTCCAAGGCCGGTCGGCTACTCCCACTTTACAGATGAGAAAACTGATGGGAAGAGTCGAAATTGCCTGAAATCTACAAAACCCATAAGTAGCTGAGTCAGATTCGAGTTCAAGGATCTGGGGCTTCAAAGCTGAGGGGTCGTCCTCTGCAGCACAGCGGGAAAACCCTGGAATCCCAAAGCGGCCACGCCTACCACAGGGTGACTCCGCACGCCGCTTGCCACTCGGGTCCCCGTCCATCTGCTCTGGAATGAGACGCTGCTCCCAGCGGGTCTCCTCCCACGTGGGCGGCAGGGCGAACAGAAAAGCAGGTCCGAGGGATGCTTCCACCTCGGCACCCAGACTATAACCAGGGCCAGCTGGGGGCAGCGTAGACAGAGCAGCACACCCCTCACCTTGCCAGTGAGTGGGGTGGCACTGGGGGCAATGGGCCACGGCTCCTCCACCCCTACTCCCCCAACCTCCATCCACACCTCCTCCCAGAACTGGAGGGGCTGAGCCAGGCTGAGCTGGAGGGTGTCAGGCTCGGACTGGCCAGGGATCCAGAAGGGCGGATACCAGCTGGGCCCCCGCTTCAGCCACGAGCAGCCGGAGCTGCGCACGCCAGGGTGCGGGGTGGTCTTCCTTCCTCCCAGCCGCGGCAGCTGCTCAGCTAGAAGCTGTCCCTGGTGGATTCTTGCCACTTGTAATCCAGTCTTCGTGGGTGGGAAGAAGCCTCGTCCAGACGCTCCAACCCAAAGAAGAAACACCAGTGTGCACTCGTGGGGCAGCAGGACCTTATTTGCCCTCCTCGCGTCCTTTGATACGGGGACTCTGGGGACACTGACCGAGATTCATTTGATCCAAAGCCTTTGCTTCCCCTCTAGCTGTCTCAGCCATCACCCAGAGGTTCAT
This sequence comes from Delphinus delphis, assembly GCF_949987515.2. Classification (NCBI taxonomy): domain Eukaryota; kingdom Metazoa; phylum Chordata; class Mammalia; order Artiodactyla; family Delphinidae; genus Delphinus; species Delphinus delphis. Next base: position 6,354,572 of record NC_082701.1, read on the forward strand.
TTCTTATGGGAAAACAAAAATGGCAGTGGGAGGACAGAACCCTTGGAGAAGTTGCCTGGAGTGTAAAGGCTTAAAAATCCCAGAGTCAGTAAGGGAGGGTCCTCTTCTGGACTCAAGACCTTTGCAGCCAACAGTGTTGACCCAGGAGGCTCTGAGGGTCGGTCAGGGTAGAGAGAGAACCATGTGTGTCTTTGGGCCAGAGCTCACCACCCTGGTCTCTAGAACTCTTCCAACCTGGACTTAGACTCTGCAAATAAACTTGTCTTAGCTGGTTTCTCTACACTTGAGAATCTGAGCATCTCAGATCCACCCACTTAGTTGGATTCCTGGATTTACAGTCCTCCCAGAGTCTTATCAGCTATTGTTTCTCAGCCATTGTTTCTACTCCAAAGGGAGCAGAGCAACGAATAATACACTTCGGTGTTTGCATGACGGATACAGATTTCAGTCAAGAAGAACTTCTCAATGAAAAGGTCCTGAAATGGATACTGTCAAGAACAGTATCGCACCTGGTCTCCAGAGAGGTTTAAACTCCGAAGGATTTGTCATCATCTGGGGAAAAGCACAGAACCAGGCAGATACCCATGCTTCTTCTCGGCCCTTAGATTCTCCAGACCCACAACTTTGTTTAAAAACAAAATGTGAAGGAACGGCTGCTGTTTCTAGAACAGTTTTCTCTTTGCTCCCTGAGATCATGGAGCAGAGATCTAGCTTGGTCAGAAATATTGTCCCCTTTCCAGAGATGGTGTCAAGAGGCAATAGTCAGGGAGATGGAGAGAGAGGAGGGGCGACCCTGGTGAATTTCATCCAGAGCCCGAGAACCACGTGCCCCATTACGTCACACACAAGAAAGCTCAGCTATAATCACCAACCCACTTGCTCCGCTGTAAATTAACTATGTCACAACCAGCTCCTCTCGGAGGTTTAACATCGCTTATCCCCTCAGGCTAATCGGGATGGGAAGGACATCTGGAAGTCATCCTGAGCTGTGACCACCCTCCTGCCTTAGCTTCAGAACCTCGGAGCTTAAAAGCCATCTGGACCAGCCATCCAGTGCAGGGTGGGGTCCCCTCCGGAACCCTCCAGCCCACAGCACCCTGCTGTACACCTACCTACATATTTCCAGGGAGAGCCAGAAAGAGCCGTCAAGATGACGTGGTCCCTGACCCTTGGGAGTCTGAAGCTTGGGTGAAGGGCAGACTCCACACCCCACCAACTCAAAAACTAAGATCAAATCAAAAAGTGCCAGGGGATCTTAAATAGATAGAGACTGTAGGACCCCTACCGTAGAACATTCTGGAAAATGCAGAACTATGAGACAGTGAAAAAAAAAAATCAGGGGTCCTGGGGTTGGGGGTGGAGGAGAGCAGGTGGATGACGAGGGACTTTTAGGGCAGGGAAACCATTCTGTATGTCCCCGGAATGGTGGATACAGGACGTTGTGCTTGTGTCAAAACCCATACAACGTACAATGCAGAGTGAACCCTAGTGAAAACTGCGGACTTTATTTAATAATTCTGCATCAGCCTCGGTTCATCAGTTGTAACACATGTACTACACTAATGCCAGGTGTTAATGATAGAAGAAATTGGGGTGGGAAATCTTTGTACTTTCCACTCCATTTTTGTCTTTTTTGACCGCACCGCGTGGCTTGCAGGATCTCAGTTCCCGGATCAGGGACTGAACCCGGGCCCCCTGCAGTGGAAGCGCAGAGTCTTAACCACTGGGCCACCAAGGAACTTCCTCCACTCCATTTTTCTTTAAACCTAAAACTGCTCAAAATAATAAAGTCTATTAAAAAAATTTTTAAGTGCAAGGGGAAGTGTAAGGTAAAGAAATAATGAGGGGGTGGGAGAATTCTGGGCAGAATTCCTGGAAAGGGTTGAGTTGTAAAGAGGGGGAGAGTGAAGTACAGGAGAAGGAGGGGGAGACCACTGTGAGTTCCCCAAATTTCTTAAAGACACTCCTCCCCACTCAAAGCCCAAATCTGCCCCTTTCTTGGACCTGGCAAGGATTTTGTAAGTCAGAGACCCTAGAAGAAGCAGGGTGAGAAGGAAGGGAAAAGAATGGAGGGAAACAACAGCCAGGGAATAGTTCTCTGGTACAGGAGGCACAAAACACAAGTGCAATTAGTCAAAGAAGAACTTGAAATTAAAAGTGATTCCAAGCCGAGGCGGGGAGTACATAAGTTCCTGCAGCCCCAAGACATTTATGAATAATACAAATGCCGAGAGGTGGTAGAGCCCGAGTGCAGTTAATTAATATGTACAGGCGGATAGATGCACTTGAAAAACAATAGTGCTGTTTCTCCCTCGCTCGAAGTAAAAATATTTCCAGAACAACTGACACGTTTGTTATTTTCTAACATAATTACCTTATTGTGGAGCATTTGTAATGGAACCCGTTAGAGGCGCTAAGTAAGCACCTGCCCGGCTCCCCTTCACGCGGTCTGGTTTCAAGGTACTGGGGAGGGAAGGGAAAGACGCAGGCTGGTGGGGTGCGGCGAGGCAGGTGGAGGGGCATCCTGGGAGAGCACTGCAGCTTTACACGCCCAATGCCCTTCCTCCCCTGCCCTCTGCCCGCCCCCAGCCAAGCCCACCTCAGTCCTCCGCCTTCCATTCCTTTTCCTGCCTTCCTTGTGTTCCCCACCGTACGTATTGCAATTATTTTTTATCTTTTGTCTGGTCCCTTGAAGGGACGGTCTGTATTCTATTCACCCTGGTGCTTGGCCCATAGTCAGTGCTCATTAAATGTCTGCAAATTCATGACTGAATTAGTGAGAGGCTGAGGATGACCGTGTCCCGCTGTCAGGTGGATGCTCTTTCCGGAGCAGGCCAGGTGCCTCCCAGGATGGCCACTCTTCAGGTGAACGTGGCCGGAGGCCCCAGCACCTCCGTGCCCCAACTGCCACCGTTCAGAGACAGCCAGCCTCCCCCATTCAAGGTCTGTTACCTGCCCCACCAGGTAGGCACAGGTATGGACCCTGCATCCAGAATCTTCCATTCAACCCCAGTATCACCTCCACCTTCTTGCTGCTTTTTTAAAATGCCCAGAAGTGGAATGAAAGCTCGTCCCACCGAAGAGGGAAAGGTTCATCGCTGGGAAGCTTGGACGGCTCGTGGAGGGCCAAGCCTTCCTTTGCCCTCCCTCCTGCTCCCCCGACCTCATCGGCCCTCTGGAGCCAGCGAGGGCAGAAATTAGCCCTTTTCACTTCCCGGCATCATTCCCCAGCTGCCTGGCCCACAGGTTGGTCCTTTGGAGCGGTTGTTTGCCGAGCCGTTCAGCGGGGCAGCTCCCTCGTGGGCACCCAGCCCCACCGCCTGACAGGCTGCATGCGAGGGGACGGGCCTGAATGACCATAATATGATCCATGAAAGTGGATATTAAAGACTTTATGACAGGGTGAGGACGGCTAATTGTGACGTTCCTTTCAGGAAGCCGGAGCTGGTGAGTTTAAGTTGAAGCACCCAATTATTATAACTCTGTCAGCGCCGAGCAGGGTGGGGCGGGGGTGAGGGTGGGGGAGCTGGGGGAGGCCAGCTGAAGGCACAATTACCTGCGCTTTCTCCAAGGCACGCGCCGCGGGTCTGGAAGTTTACAGGGGGATCGGTTCTGCTCGGAGCTTCCTCTCTGTCACCGCCAGGCTGCTCTTGAGGACCGATCCCCCTGCTCTGCCCTCCGTCTCCCCAGGCTTCTTGTGGAAGAGGAGGCATTTGTGAATATCTATAGGACATCCCAGCCCTCCCTGGGCCCTGCTGGTGACACAGCCTCGTGCTGAGATGCGAGGTTGTCCGGGGCACCTCGGGGTCCATCTGTCCAGCTCTCATGTTTCAAATGAGAAAGCAGACTCCAAGAGGTTGAGGGACCAAGATGGGGGAGCAGGACGAGGGACCTGTCTAGGTTACCCGGCTGGTAAGTGGCAGAGCAGGGCAGGACCCTTCTGGTCTGCTTCCAGCTTCGAGCCCTGGCTGCACGTTCCGAGAGATACGCCAGGACACGGGGGGGCAACCAGAGTCTCCTTAACGAGAATTCGGCAGGTGTAGGCACGGCCCACCAGGTGCGTGGGAACCTGGTGCATCTTGGGATGAGCTCATGGAAGAAGACAGTGCAGCCCTCTCTGGGGAGGTTACTTGTAAACAGCACCATCGAAAGTCGTCATCACCTTGCTCCAAGAGTATTTCGCGCATTACCGTTTCAACAGTCGTGCGTTCAAATGTTCTTGGGCACCTACTGGATGCCAGGCATGGGAGATAAAGGACACAGACATCTTTGTATGCAAGGAGCTCACAGCTTAAAAGGGTAGACACGCGAGGCAATCAACAATTAGGATACAGCATGGAAAGCCCTAGATAGAGGTGGGCATGCACACACATCACCTTCTTTAATTTAATCACATAAATTTAAGTGACTGCACATAAAAAGGGGCTACAACATACGAGCTGCCTGGCGCTGAGCGAGCGGTGCAGACGGCAAAGGCTAGAACTGTTCTGAGATGGGCAAGCCCACCATGGCACACGGTGGTCCCGGCAGGTTCACTAGAAAGACAGTTTCTGATGGATGGATGGGAGTTCAAAAGGCAGTGAAGAGGAGTGGGAGTTGGGACTGGGGAGAGAAGAGGTGGGTTTCTTTCCCTGCATCGAACTCAGGAAAGCCAATACTCAGAATACTGACTCCTCTTTATCCCCACCCAAGAGCATCCAGGTCGCCTGCACCATCGGGGAAGCAGACCAGCATCATGAGCGTGCTGGTCCATCTCCAGGGAATTCAAGATGCCCCGAAACAATGATGATAGAGAAGGGGAGGGGCAAAGTTATGGAGACTCCACCCCCTTTCTTTGGACGTGTGCATGCCCAGAGTTAGCTTGCCCGACTAATGTTCCCCAGCCATGGTGCTCAGCCCAAAGAAGCCTGATGTGTCCCATCAGCCAGGAGATGTGTTCCATTTACTGAGATTCAGGAGGTCAGGGAGCAGCAAGGAGGGCAAGAAGTGGATTCAGGGGTCCTTCCTTAGTCATGCTAAGTTTGAGCTGCCTGCTAGATAACCACATGGAGGGGGATGGATTTGGGTAGAGGGTTTGGGAGTTCAGGAATTATATATGGACTGGTGCTGGTATAATGGGGGTGTCTTTGGCATATGGATGGTATGTAAAACCATGAGACTGGAGGAGACACACCTGAAGAGAGAGATGAGAGAGAGTGAGAGATCAGGAGAAACAGAGGGGAGACAAAGTGATGGACAGAAGCAGATACAGAGAGGAGGTGAGCATACTGTTGCACTCTGGTGGGGACAGGTGCCAGTAAAGGAGACGGAGGTGGGAGGAAAGAGGACCATGATGCGCTGGAAGTGAAGAAAGAGACGGTGCAGGAAAGACTGGTGCTTGGGGTGGAATCCTGCAGAGACACCAAGGAAAATGAGGATGGAAGGGTGGCCAGTTTGTCAGCGTGGAGGGTACTGGGAGTCCTATCTCAGACAGCAGGTTTAGAAGCCAGTTAGGAGGGATTGAAAAGTGAATGGGGGCAGCAGGGGGCAGCAGCATGCAAATAAGTGAAACTTGACCCTTACCTCACACCATACACAGCTCAGTCAACACCAAGCAGATGCAACCACACCCTGTACTATTAGCTTTTTCTGTGCAATCACTTATAGTTAGGCGATTTAATTAAAGGAAGTGAGGTTTGTGTGGACACTTCTATCTAGCACTTCCTACACTGTATGATAATTGTTGGTTGACTTATGTATCTCCCACATTAAGCCATGAACTCCTTGAATACAGAGAATCTTGTCATCTTTTTATTTCCAGTGTAACTCAAAATGGATCAGAGACCTCAATGTCAAATCTAAAACCATAGAACTTCTGGAATAAAACATAAAAGAAACTTTTGTAACCTTAGGTTAGGTAGAGATTTCTTAGGCTACAAAATATTTTTTAAAATTGATGTTATACGTCACAAAAATTTTTAAATTCTGCTCTTCAAGAACATCATTAAGAAAATGAAAAGGAAAGACCAGACTGGGAGAAAATCTTCACATTTATCTGACAAAAGACTTGTATCCAGAATGTACAAAGAATTCTTACAACTCAACAGTATGACAATCCGACAGAAAAAAAGGAAAAAGATTTAAACAGACACTTCACCAAAATAAAGGAGCACATTGTTGAAAGATGCTCAACAATATTATTCATCAGGGAAATGCAAATTTAAATCACTATGAGATATCACTATGCAGATCTCCGAGGATGGCAAAAATTAAAAAGACATACTTAGCACCAAGTGTTGCTGAGGATGTGGAGCAACTGGAACGCTCATGCATTGCTGGTGAAAGGGTCGAACCGCTTTGGGAAATAATCTGGCAGTTTCTAATAAAGCCAAACATACACTGAAATTATGATCCAAAAATTCTACTTCTACATATTTAGAAATGTAAATAGGTACATGTGAAAATGTGTCCAAAGACGTGTATGCTAATGTTTCTAATAGCTTGATTCATCAAACTCTCAAACTAGAAATGACTCACTTATCCATCAACAGAACGGATAAACAGCTCGTGGCGTATCCACCTAATGGAACTCTGCTCAACGCTGCTCAGGACGAATTGCTGATGTGTGCAACAATTATACCCCTCCAAGAACATTATGCTGAGTGAAAGACCCCAGACGCCGAAGAGTACGTGCTGTAGGATTGCATTTCTATGCAATTCTAGAAAAGACAAACCTATCTGTGGTGACAGAAAGCAGATCAGAGGTCGCCTGGAGCTGGCGGTGGGCATGGAGATCGACTGTAAATAGTCATGAGGGTGCTTTATATTGTTCTTTGGTTTTGGGAGCTGTGTTGCATGGTCGTGTATATTTGTCAACACTGAGCAAACTAGGGCTTCCCCGGTGGCGCAGTGGTGGAGAATCTGCCTGCTAATGCAGGGGACACAGGTTCGAGCCCTGGTCTGGGAAGATCCCACATGTCGCGGAGCAAGTAGGCCCGTGAGCCACAACTACTGAGCCTGCGCGTCTGGAGCCTGTGCTCCACAACAAGAGAGGCCGTGATAGTGAGAGGCCCGCGCACCGCGATGAAGAGTGGCCCCTGCTTGCCACAACTAGAGAAAGCCCTCGCACAGAAACGAAGACCCAACGCAGCCAAAAATAAATAAATTAATTAATTAAAAAAAAAAAAACTGAGCAAACTGAATACGTTTTGTTGCATGTAAATTGTATCTCAATAAAGGTAATCTTTAAAAGTGAATAGGACAAAAAAAAATAAATAAATAAAATAAAAAATAAATAAATAAATAAAATTTTAAAAAAGTGAATAGGAAAACCCCTTAGTATGATACCATATAATTTTCATATATGTGGAAATATACACATTTCCACGTGAGTACATAAATGTATAGAAATATCCAGAAAGATGCACAACAAAACGGCTGTATTGCTGACCAATGGGGAGAGAAGGGGCGAGGACTGCCATTAAGGTAAGTGGTCAAAGGGACTTCAGCATTAACTACAGTGCTTCAATTTTTCAAAAGGAGAGTGTGCCACGTATTCCCTTGTACTTAGATTTTCAGGAAGAGTGAACAGCAGAGGTGAGCAGAGTTTGTTCCATCATCAAAAATCAGTCGACTATCTTTTACCTGTTTGGACCAGCCATTCCCTTCAATTATTTATTGAGCATTGATGTTTCTAGCAATATACGATGAGACGGGGTTCTTTTTTTCTTGACTCCAAATCTTCCTTTGGCTCACTCCAAAGTAGCCAGAGAGCCCAATCTTCGACACCCATCATTTACTGGCCGGGAGACCAATTGACTCAGATTTTTCAACCTTGTTTCTGCTGGATCATAATTGCATCTGCTACATAGCACTCCTGAGGGATTCCATGAGAAAACAGAGGCAACGAACATGGCATAGAGCTTAATAGATAAGAGCTGAGATTTGTGTTTTATTATTATGACCATACTTTATTGATTTTTAAGACAGTTTTTTTCATACTTTAATATTTCCGGAATTGGGCTCATTTTACAGTCGCTGTTGCAATTTATTTGGCAGTGTTTTTTTCTTCTTGGTCCATAAAATAACGGCTCATCTTATCATCGCTGGTGTCTCACATTGTATGAAACATGGTGATAGCGTTTCACTCACGGCTTTCCTGTGAGGCCCTGCTGGTATTTAACCAACATTACAAACAGGGAGAAACGTTAATCCTCCTACCAGCTGAGGGAGGAAGAGAAAAAGCAGGAATGGCTTAATTAAATCACCACTGCCACTACCCCAACCCTAGAATGCTCCACCTCGCACAGCCATCAATTTGGGGAGGGCTCAGCTGCCCGGGAGCTTCTTAGGTACCACTTTCTGGATACTTGCTATGCATATCTCGTCCCTGTATGGCCAAGGCTAGTCCCTGGCTTTTTGGTCAAGTGACCTCCATCGGCCTCTTCAGCTTCCCCACCTGCAGGCTTTCCCCTGTAACAACAGATCACGAGCATCCTTGGGGGTGGTTCTTTACCCATTGGCTCTGTTCCCCCCATGCCATGGCCATCTGAAAATTCTGATGCCACTGTCATGATATTCACTCACCACGAACCTTTCCAGTGCATCCAGTGGGTTCTGAGTAGCAAGCCACAGGAACCAGCCCTGGCTAACTTCTGCAGAAAGTGATTGCTTTGGAAAGAAAGCAGGAAGCTCACAGAGTTTGATGGGAAGGATGGAGAACCAGGCTGGGGAAATAAAGAGGAACCAAAGAAAGGCAGGCGGGACAAAACAGCTGGGGCACTGCTGCATGGCCGGTACTTACCCCCCAGCCCCAGGACGCAGTGCTGGTGCTGTTGTAATGACGACCCTCCTTTCCCCACGAGCCTGCATTCGTCATTCTCTCAATACTCAAGTTCCCTCTGAGAGCACTGAATTGCTTGACCCCAGTCATGTGTGCTCACCTTACTTCTAGGGCGGAGAATGGAAAAGTTGGTCACCGGCCACCCACCAGGACTCACAATGGGGAATTCTTGTCCTTTAGGAAGGGACTACAGATGTTCTGGACAGCTAACAAATGGCCAATGTTCACTACATTTGTTTTCATGAATGCTCGTGTTTTCAACACTAGGGATTGACTCAGAAGCCCAGCACTCAGAAATGTTTCCTGTGTGGTATCTTGTCTGCAATTCAGGCAAGCTAACCCCCGGGGGAGGAGAGACTTCTTATAGTTCAGCCTGGTGAGTCAAGGAGCCCCTTCCCATAGTCAGGGCTAGCAGAGAAATGAGTCCTCTGCACCCCCTAGTTATCCCTCCTGAAAACATAGAAACTATAGTGTTTTATTGAAACAGCTATGAAAAAAGATAGTCTAGGATCATGAATTACTGTATGTCAATAGTGATACCTAATGAAAACAATATTTAGAGAAATCAAGACACCTGTCTACTTTCGTAATTGGGTCTTAACTTATCAATCACAGTTAAGGCCAGTGGCTCTCCGAACAGCCCGGAAGTTGTTCCAAATGCGAATTCTTGGGCTCCTCCCCAAACTGGGTGAATCAGTCACTTAGAAGTGGAGCCCATCAGTGTGTTTGAACAAGCCCTCCAGGTGAATTGGATATTTGCTGAATTATGAGAAATGCCGGCTGCATCTTGACCTTGACTCCCTTTGAGAATCACCTGAGGAACTTTAAACTATTCACTGCCTGGACCTTACCCCAAAGCAACTCAATCTGCCTGGTGAGGGAAGAGACTTTTTTTTTTTTCTTTTAAATTTTCCTAGGTGATTCACGTACAGCCAGGGCTGAGGGACCCAGATGTAGCCCACGACTCTGTAGAAGGTGTCTTCACTCAGGCTCCCTTCTGAACTTAGCTCCCCTTTGAAAGTAGGTGCTTGTCTCTACTACCTTGAGACTTTTTGAAACTGTCGCTGAGATTCTCCCCACCTTTGACAAGCACTTTCCTGCTAAGCTGATCTATATCAATAAAGGAAAACCCAGCCCATCCGGGGACAACGGCAGCTGTAAGCAAGAGCAGAAAGTCACCCTGTGCCTCCTTCCCAGCGTGGAATTCGGGGTGACCCTCTTTGCTTTCTCTAAAGAAGAGTTTTCGTGGTCCACTTTGCAAACATGCCCTCTCCACCTCCTCTACGCCAAATCTCTGGGAATCAGAACAGCTGGATGTTGCTTGGGTTAAAGGCAGTTGTTATTGTTTAAAGTCCAGACCCTTCTCTATCCCAATTCAGGATCTTGTCTGCCTGTTGGCTTCTTTTCCTCTATTGCAAATGAGTTATATTTCCTTGCTGGGGAATACGGCCACAGGCAGCTTTAGGATTACCTCATTTTCACAGAGACCCAAGAGGAAACAGGGTGTCTATCACCCAGCCTCGGTATGGAAGATCCCCAGAAAGTCTTCTCATGGCTTCATCTTGGATAAAGAGCCAGGATTGGCTCACTCAGGGAGCTGGGTCCATGACCAGGTTGTAGGGAAGGGGCACTAGAAGACATCCCAAATCTGTTACAGGTTGGTTAACCCTTTAACCCCTTCTATGTCGAGCCGTTTTCCATATTTGAGTCAATACATGTGTTTTCTGATGCAGACAGATGCTTCCTTATAAAGGTCACATTTCCCAAAACTTTAACATGTATCACCGCACAGAAGGACCATTTAACAAGACCGTTTTAAGAGGACAGTGGAGGTTTTCCTCAATCCTAGTGCATCCGGAGAGGACACCAGGATGGGGAGGGGCTCAGAACCGTATCATCTGAGGAATTGTTGGAAACCAGGGCGTTTAATGCAGAGCAGAGAAGACTGGGAACGCTAGCTGCCTCTTGTTAATATTCAGAGTCCTCAGGTAAGAGGATGTTAACTTGTTCTGCATGGCTTCCCATGCAAAGCTATCCCCTGGCCACAGCGTGAGGTCCAGACGCCTTAGAGTGGAGTCCAAGACCTGCATCCAGTTTTCAGAGCCTTCTCTGACGTCATCTCTGTGTTCCAAAGGAAGCCAGTGTCGAGGGAATACAGCATGAGGCTCTTGTTAGAGACTCTTGTTAGAGACTCTTGTTAAAGGCGCAAGACAGACTTGATTCAGACAACTTCTCTAGTAGAGAGTGAGCTCAAATCCAGCTAAGACAAAGATGACTGAGGTTCTTAAAGGGAGAACAAAGAGGGGACAAAGGGGGTTATGGGGAAGTGAAAAGGCCCATTTTGAATATGAATTTTGGCCATATTGCATCTTCTTGAGCAGAAACTCAACACGGGACCAGGAGTCACCCTATAACCCAGCTAGAAGCTGGGCTGAAGTCTGGTCCAGTTCCTTAAGCACAGCGTCTGGGCAAGTCCTTAGTGCCCTGTGGGAGTTCATAGTTCACACCAGGCACAGGCAGCGAGGGGCCTGGGGGAGGGCAGGGAGGGCCTGGGAGTGTCGTCTTTGTAGCAATGCCCAGCGTGGTGCCCGGTAGCAATATTTGGTGGATGGAAAAATGAATGTGTGCGCTCACGGTCTCTCATCACCCACTCCGGACACTCCTGCTGGCGCTGGATTCAACCAGTCTGGACAAATGGGTCAAAGTGTTTACAGTGAGCCCATACAGTGGTATTCTAGAGGCAAAGGGACACGATGCAAAGAACACGGGCTAGAGGGATTTCAGTCCTTGCTTGATCATACACATGCAGCTTTGAACCATTCATTAACCTCAGCTAGAGTTTGCATTTTCTCAGCTCTAAGATGGGAGTAATAATCATGTCCAGCTATTTGGGTTGATGGAAGAGTAAATGAGATTTCACACATGGGGCTCCTAGCCCGCCGCTCTAGGTGAGACGCTTAAGAAAACTTACTTCCTCTTTCCCCAAACAGTTGTCATCATTTTGTTCTGTTTTGTCCAAAAATGTGAGTTGATGTCCAAGAGTTTTGGAGGACAGAGTGAATGTTTCAGCTGCATGATGTCATTTATAATGAAAAACTCAATAAAGGGCTTCCCTGGTGGCGCAGTGGTTGAGAGTCCGCCTGCCGATGCAGGGGACGCAGGTTCGTGCCCCGGTCCGGGAAGATCCCACATGCCGCGAAGCGGCTGGGCCCATGAGCCATGGCCGCTGAGCCTGTGCGTCCGGAGGTGCTTCTTAAGGAAAGCATAACCCGTCTAGGTTTCCTTAAGGAACAGCCCAAAAGCAATTTCAAGGTCCCTGGTCCTGGGGCTGAGGCTTTCACTCTTCTAAGTTTCTAGGAAGGAGTTGTAGGATGAGGGTAGAACAAAAAAAGGTCTAGAATTATGGGTTGCTACGACATACGCAGAGGTAGACTTGATTTAGTTATGCTGGTACCTTGGACAGCCCCACTCAACAGACTCTTAACCTAGTCAATGCTTCCAGATGCTGGAGTTACGGAGCTCACCTGAGTTGCTCCCACTCATTCTGATATTCAGGTGCGGTGAGTCATCGAATCCTCCTGAACCAATTGTAACAGTTCTGCTGGCTGAGCTGCCCAAGGTCCTGGCAATATGGGGGCTGAGCAGGTGATAGCTCCTGTGGGGTGACAGCCCACTGGCAGGACACAGGGTGTTCCCACCATGCCCCTCAAGGTCCTTGGGGCACCCTCATTAGCATATGGCCCCTTTCAACGCCCAACCTGCGGTGGTGGCCATTCAATTTCCATTTTCCACAGAGGCTGTGCCCTAACTGGCTTCACTGAATTAGCAGGGCTCAAAGGGAGCGCTTCAGAGGATCCCTCCTAGATGAACGTATAAATTTAATTACAGAAGCCTGGGCTATCGCAATGTTTAAAGCCATTTACAAAGCCTGGGAGCTGCAGAGCCTTCCCACTCCTGTGCCTACGGAGGGCAGGGCAGCCCTTAGATCATTAGCCGCTGAGAAAAATCTCAGTTTGCATATTAAGGTCAGGAAATTATCCTTTCACTTTCCTCACTAAATGGCCAACGTATTCATCTTGTGGAGAAGGAGCAATTCTGAGGCTCCAGGAGGATGCAAAGACCTCCAGAAGTCATCGGTCCATGGTCCCATCTCTAAGCGGCTCAACAGTCTAATTCAATTACCAGATAAAGGCCAAAGGTACAGGTGAGACACAAATCCCAGTCAGTAAGGAACTCCTGAATGAATAGGGAGACAGACATAAGCACCAATAAGTAAATGAAGGATAGACGGGGAGATTAATGCAAGCCTTGGGGATGTTCCTAGAAGGCTTCCCAGGGGAGGTGGCGCTTCGGGGTTTTGAAGAATGAAGAGGAGTCATTCTTGCAAGTGAAGGAGTAGGTGGGCATGAGCTAATAAAGGACATTTCAGGCAGGACTCGGCTGGTTCTGCAATTTGCAGGAACAAAGTTGCTTCCATCCAACTTGCTTCTCTCTGGAAGATTCTCTCCTGCCTTGCTCTCTGTAGAGCTGGAGAACTGGTCAGCACCCCTTCCCTAAAAACTTTGGGTTGTAAACTCCTTGATGGCTTCTTTTAGATTCCCAGCAGCATCTGAAAGGGCTGAGCCCATACCAGCGGAGCCCGTAATTGAACTTGAAAGCAGACGCTGGAACCTTTAACACCTGATTTTCAGGATCCTCTTCTGCGTGGGCCAACTCGTGCCCAAATTCAGAACCTTCGGAAGTATGATTTTTTTCCATCAGTTTAATCCTCACAGAATTAAGAGAGTGAGGTAGGATAAGTGGATTTATGGTCTCAAATGAATTTCAAGAAGAATAAGAACAATCACAATTAAAATCAAGTTTCTGAGAGAGGATTTGCTCTCTTTCAAGGAAAGAGTGAGCCCAGCCTGCCGGCTGCCAGGGCAGCTCCTTAATGGGAATTTCAATGCCAGAAGCCAAGAGTCTGGAGCAAACATCTGGGGAATGCCACCACCTTTGAAGCTAATTTTGTGACAGCTCTTTCACTGCGGTACCTCGGGAGACCATACACGGCTTTTAATTACGAAAGTTCCTCTTTTTAGGCACTGCTCTGCTGGGTGAGTCATCTATTTTTCCATGGCCCTGAGGTGGATAAATGAGGGCTCCAGGGGGTCAGGGATTTGCAGTAGTTGGTTAGAAAAAACTTAACAGCTGCCAGACCCTGAGCCCTGCGCCCCGCGGCTTCACGCACGTTTTTCTTTGATCTTAGAACCCCGCACCGCCCCAGGTATTATTTGCTTTATTTTGTAGATGAGGAGACAGGCTCAGAGAGGTCAGGAAACTAGCTCAGGGTCACCCAGCTGGTGGGTGGAATTTAGTTTTATTTATTTATTTTTAAAATAAATTTATTTTATTTTTGGCTGTGTTGGGTCTTTGTTGCTGCGCGCGGGCTTTCTCTAGTTGTGGCGAGTGGGGGTTACTCTTTGTTGCCGTGCGTGGGCTTCTCATTGCAGAGCACGGGCTGTAGGCGTGCAGGCTTCAGTAGTTGTGGTGTGCGGTCTCAGTAGTTGTGGCTCACGGGCTCCAGAGCACAGGCTGTGTGGCGCACGGGTTTAGTTGCTCCATGGCATGTGGGATCCTCCCGGGCCAGGACTAGAACCTGGGTGCTCTGCATTGGCAGGCGGATTCTTAACCACTGCGCCACCAGGGTAGTCCCAGCTGGTGGGTGGAATTTAAACCCACATCTTCCGCCCCCAAAGCCTGGTGGTTTCCCATCTGCCATCCTGATGCTCAGAGGCCGAGGAGAGGGAGGAGAGGAGCTGGATTCGGCTCCTTCAGGGAGTCCAGGTCTCTGGGAACTGACTGTCCACTGCTTCCCCGGCCTTCTGGAACATTCCTGGGGGTCTCCAGAAATGTGTTAGGTCTTCTCTTTGTCCGGAAGATATGGTCTTCCTCAGTTAATTCCTTATTACAGTGCTGTCAGGTGAACCTAGGGCCAGACCAGCAAGGGATTTTCTGTGTTAACCTAGAAGAGCTCACCTCTCTACTTGTCCCCCAGTGGGGGTCCCAAAGCCAGAGCCTGTAAACCCTGGGGGCTCTGCCTCCCCCCAGGGGACCTCTGGGGACATTTTGCATGTCACATTCCAGAAGGAGAGGTGCTGGTAGCATCTGGTGGGTGGAGGCCAGGGACACTGCTAAACATCCCCCGAAGCACAGGACAGCCCCCACTGCAGAGAACTATCCAGCCCCAATGTCAGCAGTGCCGTAGGTGAGGAGCTCTACTGTAAATGGGGACACGGGGAAGAGGACGGAGCCCCTTGATTTCAATGTCCTGGGCCTGGGGGGCCAGGTAGGACTGGCTCCGTAGCAACTTTCGTGGGGGGAGGGGCAGCAACGTAAAATGAAAACGCAAAACCTCTTGTAAAACATGATTTAAAATTTCAAGACGGCAACACCAGAGTGTTAAAGCAAGGAAGAGTCCAGCTAAGGGCGGGGCAGGTGTGAGCGCGCGGGTGCCCCCCTGCCCCCCACCCCCCGGGAAGCCAGGATTGAGCTGCCTGCTTTCCCTGGGGGTCTCAGCCCGTGTCCCGTCCCTGGAACCCAGGCTGACTTTTGCCCTGATGCGCATGGCTCTTCCAAGGTAGTTCAGGCCCAGACGGCAGAGAGGGCAGTGCCTGCTGAGAATCCAAACGGGCCGCTCCCCTTTCCTTGGAGGAGAAAAAAGTCAGTTCTGCCTGGAGCAGGACAGAGGGGACAGCCTGGGAGGTGCTGAGTTGTCCCTGGTCTTACTGCTTCTTGGAAGGCACCAGGGATCAAGGTGTTGGGAGCGTTTTCCAATTCCAGAGCAATTAAGGGGAGCGGAAAAGAGAGAGAAAGGGAGGGAGTTGGGTGTGGGGAGGAAGAGACAGAGGAGGGGGGCCGTGGGGAGAGAGAGATTTAGCTCCTTGGATCCTTACCTGATGCTGGGGACCTCTAGGGCTAAATCGTGTGGCCTCTCCCCTTCCTGTGATCTTTCATCCACAGAGGCTACCTGACCCCCACGTCAACCGCGACTCTAGGAAAGGAGGGGACACAAACATGACTCAGCCCGAGGAGCAGGAAGAGGCCACCTGGTTTCCCCACCAGAACCTGTGAGTCACCTTCTCTGCTTCCACTTACAGCCCTCGCCCAGCTGCCCCCAGCCCCGCAAAGAGCAATCTCCTGACGTGTACTCCAGTGATGCTGCCTTCCTGTTGCTTCCTTTTTCTTACATGTTTCACAATGATGCTATTCTGCTCTGTCCCGGGTGTTTTTACAAAACACCTCCCAGGCCTCTAGGGAAGATGGTGCTGGGGGCCTGCAGAGGGGCTACAGAGAGGCGAGGGGCCTGGATGAAATGAGTGCAATTTGTCTCTCATGGAACAGGTGAGGAGGACCCTGTGTCCCATGCTAGCAGCGCACAGGCAGACAGCTGCAGAGGTGTCCCGAGGCTTGCCTCCTTTCTCAAGATCGGGACAGAAAGGGCTTGAAGAAGGCCCACCGGATAATGACCACAGGTCAGAGCCACCACTGGCCACAGCTCCTGCAGCCCAGGTCTACTGATGATCAAAACGGATGCTGTAAACAATTAGATAGCTTCCGTTCTCTGATATTTATCTCAGGAGTTCCAGTGGAGGGTAAGTTAAGAGCCTGGATCCTTGAGCCAGAAGCTGGGTTCAAATTTCAACTCTGCCACTTCCCAGCTGTAGAGCCTTAATCCTTCTGTGACTCAGCTTCCTTAAAATGTGGGCCCTACCTCATCAGGGTCGCTGTAAATGGCTAAACTTCTATAAAGTGCTTAGAACAGTATCAGGAATGAATAACGCTAGCAGGAGTGTTTGTTAAACAAATGAAATGGCCAGATTTAACCCCCATGGCAACCCTCTAGGTAGGTTTTATTACAATCAGCATTTATATTTGAGGACACTTGAGCACAGAGAGGTTGAGACACATGGCCAGAGTCACACAGCTGGTCTGTGGCAGAGCTTGGATTCAAATCCAACAGTGCAGCCCAGAACTGAGACTTTGTGGATTGTGTCCTCCCTCTGAGATTAGGATGGATGTTGAGTCCATAGGCGGGATACCCGCGTCAGGGCCAGAGGCTGGTTCTGCTTCCAGCCTGCCCACCAACTAGCTTTGGGTGTCGGTTTTCGTATCTGAAAGCAGGGTGGTTCCACTGATGCTGTAGGTGGCTCCTCTGGTGTCGTGGCTCTAAGAGGTCAGGTAGGCCCGGTTTCTGGTCCCATCCTGGTCCCAGGCCCGGCCTCGGGGACAAGGAAGGAGCCGGAGTTGGAGGGCGGCAGCTGTCCCAGCGCAGGGTGGACCAATGGTGGCTTTCTGGCCTGGCTCCCTGCACGTGCCAGCAGCCCAGCCAGGGCCTGGGCGACAAGACAAACACAAAAAGGATCTGAAGCGGATCTAACCGTTACTCTGGTGCCTGCCAGCTCTTGTCAAGTTAACGGTTCCACCTGCTTCTCTCTGACATGACAGTCGGGATGCTCTAGGCAATGGGGCTGGAGGAGGACCCAAGTCCTGGACTTGGCTCAGGGTGGGCCTCTCCCAGAACACCTGCTTGATCCTCCATCCCTGACTCCTTCACCTTCTCTGCGGGACCCAGTGAGGGGCGCAGGCTCGGAGGGGTTCTTCTGACGTCCTCTAGTTCCCATGAGGCCTTACTCCGGGCAGGCGTGGCGGGTGGGCAGGAGTCTCTGTCCCCCTCCTCTGTGGCCTCCTCCTTAAAGTGATTCAGGATAGAATCCCCGGGGGGCTCTGATGGTGCTTGGGGCAAGGTTGGGAAGGGAGTAGCCTGGAGCAGAGCAGGCCCCGGTCCCAGGCCCTTGAGCTCTGCCCCGCACCCACCGGCTCTCTCCTCAGCCTTCCAGGCAGGCTGGGCTCTCCCCAGTCCAGTCTCCAGCTTCAGTTCAGCCCCGCCCTGTGCATCCCTCCCCTAGGACCCGCAAAGGTACAGAGGGCCCAGACTTCAGACCAGCCCAGGGAAGTGTGCTGCGGGTCTGCGGGGCTGAGACAGGTGAAAGTGAAGGTCATGGAATCCCCAACATCGTGCTCTGAGTATCATGTTTCTCCGGCTCCGTCGTGTGCTTCACGATGCCCACACGGGCTGTTTTATTAAAGATCCCTGGGCCTCAGCCCAGACTTCCGGAAGCAGAATCTCTGGAGGGCAGGAATCTGATTCTTCCAAAGTTGTGCAGGGGGTCGGTACCCACGTTAGAGCCCTGTTTCTCACCTGGGTGCACGTCAGCATCTTGCGGGAGTAGAAACAGCACCCGTGCCCGAGCCTGAACCCCGGACCGAGGAAATCAGCTTCCATGCTGGGCATCAGGCATCAATATCTTCAGAAAAATGATTAAAATGTGCAACCGGGGTTGAGAGCTATTGCTTCAGCATTTGAGAACCACCTGGATCTTGCCCTGGAAAACAGGAAGCAGGAGACCCGGGGTCAGCTGGGACCCTTCAGGTCAGATCTCCCAGGATCCAATCAACCACTCACTGCCAGGCCAGTTTAAAAGAGGAAAGGAGCTCTGGGAAATCGATGCTACTCCGCCAGCTGAGGAAGGGGCTTCAGGAAGTTGGAGGTCAAGGCCTTCACCTGGACAGAGGCGATGGTCTGGAGGCATGTTTCATTGTCAAACTGGGGCAGGATGCTACTGGCATCAGGTGGGTAGAGGCCAGGGTGCCAGGAAACATCCTACAGTGAGCAGGACGGCCCTGCAGCAAAGAATGATGCAGCCCCCAACATCCACAGTGCCAAGGCCATGGACCCCTGGTGTCGAGAGGACGAGGGAGGGGTGCTGGGGTGCTCGGACGAGAGGAGGCCTGAGCTCACTGGGGTCCTGGCTGAGGAGGCTGAACCCCTACGAGAAGGGAGGTTTCTGGAAGTCTCACAGTTGTGACCAAGGAATCAAAGCACGGGAAGGGGTCTGCAGGGATGAAGGGGCAAAAGGGAGAAGAAAGGCCAGTGGGGGAAAGGAAAAAGTAAAGCAAAGCGGGCTACAGTTAAAGGGGACCGGAAGCCTTTTTGCTAATGATCTGTGCATCAGAGCTTGTCCTGCCTTTCCTACCAGCACATCTGGAGGAAAGAGAAACCACATCCTTGTCTTCAGGAGCCTCCGGGGTGGAAAAGGAATCAGTGGCCCAACAGGGAAGACAGGAGCCCATACCCCAGCTGGCCGGAGAGAGGTCCCCACGAGGGGTTGCCTGGGGAGGTTCCCAGTGGGGATGGAGGCTGGGACAAGGCTTAGAGGACGTGGAATTTAAGGAAGCACCTCCCTCTCGGGGGCCGCCCCTCCCTTGCACAACCCTGAGAGTAGGTGCCTCCTTAAATGCTGTGCCCAAGGGGTTCCCCTTTTGCTCCCCCCTCCCCCTAGAGTCTACTCTGAGTTGGGAGAGTGGGGTGTTTCCAGAAGTAAGAATAGTCTCCTGTTTGAGGTGCATCCGTTTTCCCCTCAACAGCCCTCGAATAAAATACACAAACAATGAAGGAGACTCTGGGCAAAAATGACCTCCCCTAATGATCCGGCTCTCTCACGGCATCTTCACACCATCTTTCTCCCCTAACCTGCCCTCCCTGCCCCTTCTCAGTCTTAGCTGGTGACTTTGCCTCTTTCTGGACTGAGGGCAACTTGTTAGGAATTTGGAAGGAGGAAGAGAAGACCCAGTGGGAGGAAGCCTGGGTGGTGACCCCCCCTCACCCTGTACCCATCCCTGGATGGTGCCTGGAACCCCAGCCCATCTAGACAGCCTCAGTGACAGTGCCTCTCAAAGGCAGGGTCTGGTGGTCCAGCCCCCTACCTTCACCCCGCACCAGGCCGAGCATGGATGCCAGATGGGTAGTCAGAAAACACGTGGGCTAACTCCTCGGGAGTTGCAGACTGAACCCCCAAGACAGCAGCTTCTCTCTGAGGTGTCTGTGGAATGAAACGAGCCTCTGTCAAACCACCTTTCCAGCAGGATGTCTGAGAAAATCCAAAGGGATGCTCCTTCCTGTGTACAGGGGAGGGGCTGTGGAAGTGTTCTGGTCCGGGCTTCCCAAGCCCCCTGGACCGGAGCCGTTGAAGATGCTCCGGAGGTGCTGTACCCAGTGCGCTGATGACCTCGATTTCTTGGCTGTCTGCCTTCCCTGGCCCGTGCTGAGATGGAGGCGACTTGGAGCTGGAGGAGGCGAGGCATCTGTAGGCGACACAGCGTCAGCTCCCAGAGACGCCCTCCCTCTGGAGCCTGGGCAGGGTAGAGCCACTTGGTGTCGTGAATGTCTGGCGCCTGGCGCGCTGTGGCTGTTCCTCGGTTTTAAGGCGCCTGCCAGGAACAGAGGGAGGACTGGTGAGCCGAGGTGTAAGATTGCAGCTGTGGTTCCATTTCTCCCACCTTCCTGCATCCTCACCCTTGGCGGCTTCTCTCATCCAGAGATGGAATCTATCTCCCACCTGCATGCGTTTCCCAGGGCGGCTGGAAGAAATCACCGTAAACCGGGCGGCTTAAACAACAGAATTTCTTCTCTCAGCATTCTGGAGACCGGCGGTCCAAAGCCAAGGTCCCAGCAGCGCCATGCTCCCTCCGAAGGCTCTAGGGGAGACGCTCTTCCCTGCTTCTGGGGGCTGCCATCAAGGTCTGGCGTTCCTTGGCTTGGACGTGCCTCACTCCAGTCTTTGCCTCCAACTTCACATGTCTTTCCCACCGTGTCTCTCTGTCCCTGTGTCTTTTCTTCTTCTAATAAGGACCCCAGTCGTTGGATTGACGGCCCACCCTAAATCCAGAATGATCTTATCTGGAGAACCTTAATTACATCTGCAAAAATCCTCCTTCCGAATAACGTCACATTCTGAAGTTCCAGGGGGAAGTGAATTTTGGAGAAACCCTATTCAACCACCCTCTGACTCTGAACTGGCCTTGTATCGTGCTTTGGCCAAGAAAATGTGGTAGAAGTGACAATGTTCAGATCTAAGGCTGTGAAGTTTCTGCTCTTGCCCTCTGAACCCTGAGACCACCCGTGGACAAGCCCAAGGAATATGAGACACAACATGGTGAGGGGCTCCCATCATCCCTTATGGCCTGGCTGAGGCCACTCTGTATTTTTTTTTTTTTTTTTTTTTTTTTTTTTTGCGGTACGTGGGCCTCTCACTGCCGTGGCCTCTCCCATTGCGGAGCACAGACTCCGGACGCGCAGGCTCAGCGGCCATGGCTCACGGGCCCAGCCGCTTCGCGGCATGTGGGATCTTCCCGGACCGGGGCACGAACCCGCGTCCCCTGCATCGGCAAGCGGACTCTCAACCACTGCGCCACCAGGGAAGCCCCTGGGGCCACTCTGAACCAAGCAGCTCCTGGCTAAGCTACCCAGCTGAGCTCCTGAGCTCAGGGAAACCTGGTGCACATCAGCAGAAGCTCCAGACCAGCTGAGCCCAGCCCGGCAGAATCCAGACGGAATAGTTATTGTTTTAAGCCACCAGGTTTGGGCTTATTGGTTACGCAGCAACAGGTGACTGACTCACAAGATGTGGTTGGTTCCAGGCCAATGGAGGAAGGTGGTACCACTTGTGGGGGCTGCTGAGTGTAACAAAAGCGAGTGGCTTAAGGGCTGGACCATCCGCTAGTGAGCTGGTCATCTGGACATCTTCTGAGCCACCCTCAGAAATAGTAACCGATACTGCTGAATCCACCAGTGCGTTCACACACGTGCACCTTCCAGCATCCCTCCACAGTCACCTTCATGTGGACTCATGCACACAGTGGTGCCTATTAAACGTATGGAGGTGGTGGTGACAGTGGTGGTAGGAACAAAAGCCAGGGTCAAAGCCGCCAAGATTTAGGAAAAAATGAGTAGTCGCTGCCCACCAGCCTCTCCATCTTTTGGAGCATGAGAAATGCTCTGTTCCTCCTGCACCCCAAAGCCACGTGGACACCAAGAAGTTGCCAGTTTGAAATCCCAGAGATGGGACCCCCCCCCACTTGGCCAGGGACACCTATTAAGAGCCCAAGAGCCAGCCATCAGTGGGAACCTTGAACGTGCTGGCTGAAATTAATCACTTGCCTTGCAAGGGTATTTATTTCCTCCTTTATACCTGGAGAGAAATGGGCCGTGAACTGGAAATTTCCTGAGCAGTAGGCTGAACTTTTTGTCTGAACGGGAACAACTTTCTTTTAAAGTGCAACCATTTGCTCTGTTCAATTCCACCGTTAAAGGACCATGGCCAGTTTTCTGCAGACCTGGGATGTCCGTTTTGCCTAAAGAGTGAGCGCGCGGGTAATTTACTAACCTGGCAGTGAGGAGGCAGCTGAGAATTGGAGTAACATCTTTCCCTTCTAGCTCTTAATGAGATAAGACAGGAAATTTGGCAGTGATAGATAAGAGACGGGCAGAAAGAGACAAGACAGAGTCAGGGCCAAAGAGATGGGTGGGATGACCCCAATCAAGAGAGGGTGCCCGCTCTTTTTAATGTGATATTAAACTAGGTGTGTGTTCATTCGGTCCCTTTTCCACCAGTTTCATTCAACAAGTGTTTTTGTTAAGGGACCTGCTGAGCTCAAGGCTCTTGGATGGTATCAAATCCAAGCAGATTCCAATCTTCGTGGGCTTGCCAGAAGAGGCATTTGGAACCAGTTCTTAACCTAATTTTTAATGCTTCTGCCAACTGTTCCTTACCAAACTTGTCCCCTCTCCCTCTGATCTTGTGTCTTGTTAAATGAAGGAATGACTAGAATATGGGGATTAGCGCCAGGAGGTCGGTTCTTGCATTTACTGACTATAACCTCAGGTTATTGTACAGCCTCAGTTTTCTCATCTATAAAGTGGGACTATCACCTAACTCCAGGGATCATCTTCAGAATTAAATAAAAGTGTGGGTAAGTCTTCTGGCACAATACCAAGTATACATGAGCTAAAGACAAGTGTCAGTTTCCGCTCTCTTCCCAATCGGCCTTTGCCAGGCGACATTGCTCTCTAAAATCTGCCCAGGAGTTTATCGCTTCCAGAGGCTTCCTTCTGCCTAGAAGTTACTAAATTTGGGGTAGCCCTGCCCTTAACAGCACAGTGCAGTGTCTCAGAATGAGGGCTGGGGATCAGACTTCGAAATTCAAATCTTAGCTCCCAGCTGTGTGAAATTGAATGAAATATTTAACCCTTTCATTCTTAGTTTCTCATTAAAGACATAGTATCATTGCACGCTTCCTAGGGCATCAGGGTTAAATGAGGTAACCCATATAAAACGCTGTCCTGGGGACCAGGCACATAGTACGTGTTCAATAAACGACAGCTGTGAGCCCCCATTGTTATGACCCATGACCATGAATGAGGGCGGTTCCCTAGAGGAAGTCTAATCCACAATTGCCCTTGGTAAAGAAATCTTTGTCCTTATTTGAAAAGCAACAGCAAATCACCCCTGCCGGAGCCCACGCAGAGACCACACCTTCCCAGCAGAAAGAGTTTTACATCCAGGCTTAATTTGTCCAATTACCCCACCTGCTCACAACTTAGGCTCTTCCAACACACACACACACACACACACACACACACACACACACACGCACACACACACACACAGAGTCTTTAAAGCAGGACTGTACTGGGGGAGGGAAGAGGAAATGCTCATTTGTCTATACACATGGCAGGGAAGAAACTCTTTCCCTATTGGGCTCAGGAATGTACTTTCTGACCTCCTTATGCTGCAGCCTTACCTCCTCATCTGTTCTGCTTCCTTGAATTTCAGAATGACTTTTCATTTCCTGCAATAGCTCTGAGATAGATGGGAGGTGGAGGGGAAGAAGCCAGAGTAGATGAGCAGTATAATACCCCAGCAATACGCTTTCCAAACCCCAAATCAGGACCCACAGCCTGGGAGGCTTTGCATGTGAGTATATTGGGGAGGTGGCAATCTAAGAGACATTGTTCGGTTGCTGAAATACTGGAATGTCAATGGTTTGTGGGCACAAAGGAACAGTGTTCTTGAAATCAGAGCTGTTCTAAAAAATCCAGGATGTGTGGGTACCATGGTAAGTCCAGGGAATCTAACCTTGAAGTTTTCAGTTTGCTGCAAAACGTAAAATCAGAAGCAAGTAACACAAAACAGTGGAAGTCTCTGGGGACCCACTGAGAGCTGGGCTTGTCATAGGACATATCGTTCTCTATCGGAGTCGCTCACGGCCCTGGACAGCAGTGATTAGTCATTATTATTTATTCATTAACTGTCATTAACTCTTGGTGTGCTATTTCCTCATGGCTTTCTTCCCCAGCTTTATCCTGAGCGCTTGATAACGAGGGCTATGCAGTGTCACACTCTTAGTAAGAGTCTCAATATATTTGCTGAACGAGTGAACAAATGTTTATCTCTGGAACATGCTCTTTATCTTGGAAGGAAGTGGGCAGGAGAGTCAGCACTGAGAAATCTTATTATCCGTTTGGGCCCCCGAGTGGCTCGCTCTGCAAATGGCCGTCATATTGGAGGAATCCAACAACCGCGGTGAATTTCAGTGGGAGCGCTCAACGCCTGCCCCAAATCCCACAGCCCGGTATACTTGCACTTCATCTATTTCCTTTTCTGGTTCCGGCAATGTAGTCCAACACGTACAGGATCCAAAAGGTGGTGGGGGCCAGGACCCGGTGGGCTGGAGTTTAGCCTACTGTCCTCCCACTGCTGCCACCCCAGCCGGCAGGGGGCCAGCAGCGTCAGGGGTCTCAGCCCCAGCCTTCTCCCTTGTGTCTTCTCCTCCCCGTCCTTGGGTCGCATCAATACCTCATTCCCTCTTGAAGCTCTCCTCTATGTCACGCCCCCTGCATGAGCTGTCAATTGCCATCCACAGTGATTCTCTAACCTGCCCCTTGTTGCAAAGGGATAGGGGAAGGAAGGGCGGATCTTGAATGTGGGGTGGGGAGAGAGAGGAGGGAGGACAAAACACATAGAATTATTTGAAAAAGCAATTATATGGAAACATGGTTATCAACTATTTAAAAAAAAAACACACCAAACCTGTAGCAATTTGTAGTTTGAAAAACAAATCTATGGTAGTTCATGTGCTCTTTCATTAATACATTAAAAACAAGATCTAGCTGCAGGTCTAATAACTACCATAGTTTCAAAGTAGCGATGAGCATAAATAATGTTTTGAGATACCTGCCACAGCTAGAGTTTGATATATGAAATATGAAGTGAAAATATCTGTGTTTTCTGTCCGTGCGAAAGTTTCAAGTGCTGCTAATATTTCTGTGGTTTGTCACCTATATTCACAGTTAAAGGAAATGATAACTTTAATTTAAGGTTAATGAAAATAAGGATGTATTTTTCCCCAGTTAAGTTCACAGACCCCCTGAATTCTATCATGGACCCCAGGATACAAGCCCCCATCCGGTAAGTGGATCTTCTGTGGTTTGTACATAGTGTCTGTTTCGTTACTAGTTCCTAGTCACGTCACAGAGAGCAGCCCTCTTAGACTTGGGAGACCCCAGGAGGTGTGGTTGGAGGCGGGGGTGATCACCATTCCCATCATGGAAGAATGAATGAACTCTCCATGTGATGGTTTACCTGCTTGATTCAAAATAGAAGCCAAACACCTGAGAATAAAGACGCAGACTGCTCAGACATCTGGTCTACCCCCAAGCAGTAGAAACATCTGTTCTCCTGAGTCTGGGGCCGCAAGCAAACAGTGAGAGAGGGGTCTCCCTCTGCGTCTGTCTCTATCAGCTCCCTCACTGGCTCCCCTGGGACCCTCCCTTCCTTGAGCTCCCACGTCCCAAGGGCTGCTGGCGGTTCCCGCCCTGCAGGCGGATATGCTTGTGTACGCCTGCATTCTTCTTAAAGCCACGCCCATGGCACGGAGCCCTCAACCCCCAGAGGCTCAGGGCTGGAGAAGACCTTAGCCTTTTTAGTCCAGCTCGGTCACTTTACACCCAGGCCAGTTTGGGCTCTGAGATGTGAAGCGGTTTGCCCGCCATTAGCTGGCTGACATGGGCTCTACACCGTGTGTTACGGTTTCCCATCCAGGGCTCTCTCCATCCTGCCTTGGAGAAGCTGGGAAGACTCCTGAGGGTGAGGGCGGGCGGCCTATTCTCTGAACTGGCTTTCTGTCCCTGCTGACTACTCTGCCCCCTCACCTGCCATGGTGTAACGCATGGCATCTTCAGGACCCCCCTCTGCCTGCTGTAGGAGCAAACCTACTGCTAGCTGCCTTCTGACTCTGAGCCCCCATGAAGGACAGGAGCTCCCACGCCCTCTCCAAGGTGGAGGGTGGGTGCAGGAGTTTGGGAGAAGCCCAGAGACAGGTATCTTCTCAATCCCAACCCTCCCGGGAAACGGCTGCCCGGCAGGAGGCTGCGGACACGAGGGTCCAGCAGCCAGAGGGTGGTGGGAAGCGGGGACAGTGCCAGGGCAGCTTGGCACCTCACTGGAGCAGGAGGACGGAAGGGTGAGAGGAGTTCCAGGCAGTTGGGCATGTCACATAATTACAGGAGAAAAATTAGGCCAGAGCCTGGCTCTCTCTGCCTCTGTCTGAGTGATCATCGCTTTTATTATAAAACAACTAATTATTAGCCCGGCTCATTAGCAATTATAAATCTCTAACTCCAGGATTTCATTTAAAAAAATGACAAGTTAGCACTTAATTAATTTCCCCACTGTCTCAATCATGCATGATGTTAAGGGACCCAGTTCCCGTGGTTTGTAGGAGCAGTGCTGGCTCTCAGGTACCAGGGAGGGGGTCCCTGCTTTGTTTCCCATCCAGAAACTTGAGTGTCCCTGCCTGGCTGCAATCAGATACCCTGAGATGTGGGGAGTAGAGAAATAGAGGCAAACTGTCCTCTCCTTCTGCTTTCCAGTAAAAATAGAAACCATACATTTATTAAGCATGCCAGCTGCTTGGCATGCCTTGTCACATTTAAATCTCTCCATAACCACGTGGAGCAGATATGATTCATCTTCATTTTACTGATATAGAACCTAGGTCATGACAGCTGTCATATAGATCACAGGCCACCAGCTTGGGGAGTAAACCCAGGTTGGCCTGACTCAAAGCCAATACCTTTAACCACTCTGGTCTGTTCAACCAGAAGCCTCAAGCTGGGAGAGGCTGGCTCTGATTAAGGAAGGGTTCTAGGTAGGTGATGGCCAAGACTATCTCCACTCCAAGTCTCCCCCAACTCGCCGGCCGAGGGAAAGATAGTCCGCTGGATCCTGGTGTGTCTTATCGGTAAACGGTGAGTGGGTGGGTAGGTGGGAGGAAGGAAGGAAAAACCCTTCCCAATTCCTAGTGCTGACAGTTTTCGTTATCCTACACGTAGCTTTCCTAGCTTCTTCATCCTTCCCCAGTCTTCTCCATCTCTTACCACTTCTTCCTCTTCTTGGGCAATACCTGAAGGATGTGATGACATAGAAGAGGTTGCTTGAGGACAGCACTTTCCGTTACGTACCCCTTCCCATTTTTTGTGACTTTCTCTCTTTTGGGTCTGAGGGAATGACTAGGCCAAGGAGAGCTGCCTGAGATGGAAGAGCCAGAGGTGGGAGACCAAGAGAAGACAGACCGTGAGTCCTCAGACCCACAAGAGGGAGGAAACACCCACCTGGACTCGTGGGACCCACCACCAAGGCAGCCCAGCGTGGTAACAGGAGCCCAGAACAAGTGAAGGGTCCTGGTCTTGACTCTGCCCTGACAGATCGTGTGACTTTTACAGGGAGAGTGTTTTCCCACCTGTGAATTAAGGAGTACGGGTTAGACAATTCTTCCACTGCTGACTTGGATGGATGTTGGATTGGATGTTCCAGTGAAAAAACCTTCTGATCACAACCAGCAATTTAAACAGTACCTACAGTCTGAGGTAGGAAGCTAACACTTTAAAATACCCAGATCACAAAATTCAAAGAAATGAGTGATTTCCATGACTTTGTGTGTTTGAACCCATGCAATTATGTGGGAGTGGAGCGGATGGGGAGAAGGAAAGGTAGTTGTAGGACGGAAGAGTAACTCACGCCATGGGTTCAAATCCCAGGTCTGTAAGGACTCCAACAACGAATAGCTTAACAAATAGCTTAACAAATATAAGTCCCACCAGGATGCAATGCAGAGTCTACCATGGATGAAGCCCATTCCTCTCATCCTACAGACCTAGGAAGGCTTCCCAAAGGACGTGAACCCTCCCAGTCAGGGGCCAGGTGGGCAAGCAGGTCAGCTAAATAGGGCAGATGTCCAAACGCCCAATCCACAAGGCTCAGTAAAAGTCAGTAGAATGTCACCAAGAGAGAAATCCAGGGAGGGTGGAGGGAATCCTTTGATAAGCAGCTCGGGGAGGGTGGGCACAGTTGAGTGGCAATGATCATGAGACTGCTCTCTAAGGGGGGCGGGGGGGGCTGCGGTTCCCTGCAGGACTTCTGCATCCCTGAGGGGCATGTAAGTCTGGGGTCACCGACAAGTTGCTACAAACGGTCGTGATATGGGCTGACACTCCTTAAATGCGCCACGTGTATTAACTCATTTAACTTTCACAAGAACCCTGATATCATCCCCATTGTACAGATGGGGAAACTGAGGCACACGGCCTGGAAGCAGGGGAGTGAGGATTTGAACTAGATGGTCTGGCTCCAGGATCCCCTGATCTTCACTACTAGGCTCTGCTGTATCTTTTTTTTTTTTTTTTTAAATAAGTTTTATTTATTTATTTATTTTGGCTGTGTTGGGTCTTTGTTGCTGCGAGCAGGCTTTCTCTAGTTGCGGCGAGCGGGGGCAACTCTTCGTTGCGGTGCACGGGCTCTAGGTGCACGGGCTTCAGTAGTTGTGGCTCGCAGGCTGTAGAGTGCAGGCTCAGTAGTTGTGGCGCATGGGCTTAGTTGCTCCGCGGCATGTGGGATCTTCCTGGATCAGGGCTCGAACCTGAGGCCCCTGCATTGGCAGGCGGATTCTTAACCACTGCGCCACCAGGGAAGCCCTGGCTCTGCTGTATCTTGATGAGGGAGCTGAGCCCTGCCTGGGAGAAGGGCAAGGAAGGAGGCTCTAGTGGCAGAATATTGGCTTTATATTGTGCTAATGCCGGCTGATATCTGCCAAGGTGCCCACACCTTCATCAGAACCTACTCCCCTCCCACAAGATGCTCCTGGAGACGAGGGGTCCCGAAAGAAGAAGTGAGCTCCTGGTGGGTCTTGACCATCCCTGAATCCCCAACTCGCAGCAGTGCCCCAGCAGCCTGGGGGTGCAGGATGACATGGAGCACAGCGTCCTCTGCTGGCCGGAACAGGAACACATCCTGGGAGAGCCCAAGCCTGAAGGAAGCCCAAGCTGTTTGGACCTCTGGAATAATGTTCTATTAGAGAGAGGCTCCAAGAATTCCTGGCGCTTCGGGAACAAGGAGAAAGTGCGGAAAGGGATAAAGATGAGATGACCTCACTGATCCTCAAAGGTGTATCCTAAGTTCAGGACTGACATCCAGGGAGGGTATCCCAGAGTCAGGTCACCCAGGCCAGGGGGCGGCGGACATTCTTGGCAGAGAAGAATCTGTTTCTCAGGCATGAGGACCAAAGGCAACCTCCATGTAACTCCACTTAGCGGAGTGGGGAGGGGTTGATGGTGTTGACAGTTGATCCCTAGTGTTTGGCAAGGGCCACACAAGTGAACCTTGAGGGTTATAATGACACCAATGGTGAACACCATAGGCGAGACTCTGGCCCGGTCAGGGTCAGACAAGTGGGCCAAAGTGGACCTGGGCTGCCTCTCCACCTAGTGAGCTCCCTGTCCGCCAAGGTATTCAAGAGAGGCTGGGTGACCCCCTGGCAGGAATCAAGCACTAGAAAGAGGTAGGACCACATCATGATAACCAACAAATGGATAAGTTGGATTCCATCCACAGCCCATTTTCCTCTAAGGAACAGAGAGGTTAAGTAACTGCCCAAGGTCACACAGGGCTGGGCTCCCTTTGGGCTGAACCCGACTGCAGAACCCAAGCGTTTATAGCCGTTCTTACCACTCCCTCTCTATGGCCACCTCATACTGGACTCGAAGGGTTTGGCCCGCCCTGAGATGCTTGAGTTCTGTTAGAAGACCCTCCACTGCCCAGAGACCCCAGCCCCTTGCTGCTGCCTCCCCCCACCCTCACCCCACGCCGCTCGCAGTGTTCTCCTTACTGGGAAAAGATGGGGACAGCACTCCCTGACTCAGGGCTGGTCAGGGTCCAGCCGTGCTTTGTCCTCCAGGGCTCCTACCTGAAGCTCCGGACCCGCGCCTCCAGCTAGAGACAGCGCGCCCCTCCCAGCTGTCAGCTCCTCCCACCCAGCCACACTTGCTGTCAAGTGGAGCTTCCAGAAGCCACAGCAGGTGATGCCTTCCTGCTTGGGAACAGCACCTCTCAGCAAACTGACAGGTAATTCGTCCCTGAATCCCCGGGGGGACACGGGGAGGAAGAGGAAAAATTACGGCTGTGGAGTCTTAAAAATTGTATCACCTCTGCTGACAGCGTAATTACTCCTTTTTCTCGAGATTTAGCGCAGATCTCCAGTCCTTAAACAGTTGAGGCGTATTTTAAGACCTCTTCCTTTGCCATTCTCTCCTTCTCCTTGGCCTCTGGAGGTTGGGTTCCTGCCATCTGCCAGCTTCTCCACCACTCCTGGGACCCAAAATGTCCCTGGGTTTGGCGGTATGAAAGGCCACCCAAGTGGGGAGGTGGTGATGGAGAGAAACCAGGAGGAATGGTCTTACCCAGGACTCACTGTTTGGGCCTGCTCGGGGCAGGTCCTGAATGACTCCTGGCCACCTGTCTGAATGTCCCTTAGTTTCCGGAGCCCTCCCCTAGCAGAGGTGGCCAGTCCCCCCCTATAGCCCCTTGGGCTGCTGCAGAGGCCCCCTGCAGGCAGATCCCACCCTGGCCCTGGTTTCCCATGCCTCCTGGCCTGAAGGCGTCTCTGGCATAGAGTGGCCTGCAAGTCCCAGGAGCTAATTCCTCATCCTCCAGGGGCAACTCTCAGCCCAAGCAGATGGATCAGTGGAGCAACCCCCCAACACAGAGCCCCCTCGGGATGAACCTCGGGTGCCTGCTGCGGTGGTAACCCGCTCCCTGACATTTCATCAGCTTTCCTTCCTCCCGTCTTGATATCCGTCTCGATATCACATACTTCCTGGATCGGCTCCCAAATAAACTACCTGCACCCAAATCCTCATCTCAGGGTCTGCTTTGGCGGAAGCTCAAACGTGAGGCTCCCTCCGCCGCAGCTTGGCCTGAGTGCCGTGTGGGCACCGGCTTGTTTGGAAGCGGACGTTCTCTGAATAAAGCAGGTGGCTCAGTGGTCCAGGGGCTCGCATGTCTTCAGCTACAATGTTCTACAGGGGCAGCGCCCCTTTTTCCAAAAGTAAGGAGAAAGATTTGGGGACCTGAATTCTGGACACCACGGATGTCTGTCTCCCCAGGAGTCATCACCCTCTCTCTTGCCTCTGGATCCACGTGTGAGGGTCCCTCTGGCACATGTAGCTGGGATGGAAGATGCTCGTGACCTTGACGTCCCCTAAGCTCTCGGTAAGAGTTGACACAGGATTCAGGCCCTGTGGATAGAAGCGCCGGCCTGTTTCATGATCTGATGGGATCAGGAATCAGAACTATGAGATTTTATGTTAAAACGGCTGTCAGGACAGCACTCTGGGAAGCGAGGCAGAGGGTGAGAGCAGATTATCCTGGGTCAGTACTGGCCAGGAATTGGACCTGCAGCTAGGAAAAGACAGACCTTAGGAGGATCACAAAAGTCCATGGTCAAGGGCCAGATCAGGGAGACGAAAAAGCACGCTTGGGCCAATAGACTCAAGCAGGCTCTAGAAAGCATTTTTGACATCTCCCCAGTTTGTGCCAGACCCCCGTGCTCACGGGGACACCTCAGGAAGACAAGGCAGGAGCTGAACTGGAATTGACGTTTCCCAAGGCAGCCAGGGCCGTGCCTGAGTCACCAGGCAGAACCCTCCCATGCTTAGACCTTCTGGTCCCGGAGTCTCCATCCAGGCTGTAAGGGTCGGGGTGCACGCTCTCCAGCCTCAGCTCCCCGACACCTCCGTGCAATCTTGTCACCAGCCCTCACCGTCCCCGCCTCACCAAGCACCCCATCACAGCAGCTGTCACCCGACATGCTAACATCCTGCTTCTTGTAGGAGAATAATGATAACTTACATTTCCTGTGTGCCTACGGCTTGCCCAGCAGGGTTGTGAGTGTTTTATCGATATTAACCCCTCTGTCCACAAAGCCGTGAGGAAGGTGGTGGCTTATCCCTGCCTTGTGGACGAGGAAATGGACACACAGAGAGCTCACCTCCCTCGCCTGCAGGCGCCTAAGTCATCTCAGGGATGGGGTCTGAACTCGGCCAGGCTGGATCCAGAGGGCTAGCAACCGCCCTTGACGTTGATCTTGGAACTTGGCATCTCCCTCTCCTCCTTGCTTCCCTCTGCTTAGACCTTGGGTATTTTTCCCCAGGTGGGTGTGATGCTTAATTTTGTTTCAATTTGACTAGGCCGTGGGGTGCCCGGACTATTGGTCAAGCATTATTCCGGGTGAGTGTGTAAGAGTTTTCTGGATGGGATTAACATTTGAGTCCGTAGACTGAGCAATGACCCGCCCTAATGTGGGTGGACCTCATCCGATCCCTTGAAGATCTAAATAGGGCTGAGTCAGAGGGAACTCCTCCTGCCTCAGACTCACCCGAAACGCTGGCTCTTCCGGGGTCCGGAGCCTGCTGGCTTCGGGCCGGAACTCACACCATTGTGTCTCCTGGTTCTCAGGCCTTAGGACTTGGGCTGCGAGCACATCATGGGTTTGCCTCATCTCCAGTTTGCCGACTGCCAATCTCGGGACTTCTCGGCCTCCATAAACGTGGAAGCCAATTCCTTATAATAAATCTCTTTGTGTGCAGGGGCACGCGTGGGCGCACACACACACACACACACACACACACACACACACCCTGTGGGTTCTGCTTCTCTGAGAATCGTATCTAATACAATGGGATTGTGTGCTTTGCCTCACGAACACCAAAGGGCTCAGCTTCCTCAAGGACGTCACCACTGTCCCTATCAATGGGACGCCACTGGCGGAGGCCTGCCCTGGAGAGGTGTGTCAGCAAAGAGCAGCTGGAGGTCTGACCGCGGTGACTTAACAGGCTGGACCGATCCGAGTTGGCCCGGGACACAAACGCCAGGTGAAAATAGCCTTGGGTCTGCCCACCTCCAGTGACCACAGAACATCGAAGTCGTGGCTACGTGGGACCATCCAGGATCCTAATCCCCTCCCTGTGTCTGGAAGACGTCCCCAGTATAGAATGTAAACACGCCAGTAACTCGCTCGCCGGCCTGCCTTGCCCAGGACCAGACTTGGCGATCAGATGCGCCCTTCCGGGACTTCGCATCTGGAGTTGGCCATGCAGACTAGCAGGACGCGTGGAGAACGTGAAGTGGTGGTGGCAGCGGTCACCATCCAGTTCCCAGGGGACAGCATCGTGTGGTGGCTTCAGTGCTGCCCTGAATGCAAGGCCCCCACCCCGAGGCCCCGGGTACTCCGTGGAGGTGGAGGGTCCTCACTGGGCCAGTCCTGGGGTGTGACTTCGGCCGTGGTTCTGACTGCTTCATCACAAAGCCTGGCCCTCCCTGCATCCTCTCACCCAATTTCTTTGCCACTTAAACCAGCCAGAATCATCAGTGTTGTACCTAGAACACTCACGGATGTAACCAACACTGGCTCAGGCAGTCAGCATTCTACGCACGTGATCTCCTTAACCCCACCCGCCCTCCACAGGCCTTTGAGGAAGGCAGCTTTAATTGCCACAAAACTGAGGTTCAGAGAGGTTGAGTAATTTTGCCCAGGTCACAGAGCTTTGGGTGGAGCTCTGATGCAAACCGAAGTCTTGGTGACTCGGAGTCTGCATTTCTAGCTGCCACGATTTCCGTTTTCTCCCTGGATTCTTTCCCCACCACCTTAATTATACCAACGAGCGAAGGAGAAGGAGAAAATCCACTGTGCAGAGTTGGGCCCGGGAGCCAAATGGTTTCTGAGCTAAACGCTTTCCTCCAAGCCTTCAAGGAGGCGTTGGCAGCTCTTTGACTCCAGTTGTGGCGAGAACGCAGCCCTAACGTACATTCACAAGCCGTACATTCACAAGCCGGAGAGAAAAAGCTGCAGGAGGCCCGGGCGTTCATCCCAGCGCGGGCGGTCCACATGGCATCCGATAAACTGCTTTAACACAGAGGCGCATCAATGCTGGAGGTGCTGGGAGTGAGCCCCACATCCCCGGCCGGGGGCAGGTTTTATTGTCCGCCTTTACACCCCAGTGGCCACTTCAATATTTCGTGGCCACCTCAGTGGCTGGTGACAGATAAACAAGTGAGTCGGCCCCGAGCTTCGGGACTCCTGCCCCAAGAGAAGACAGAATTTAAGGAATCAGAGCCCTCTGCCGCCACTCCGTCTCCCTCCTCACACCCAAGGTGGGTGAGTTGAAAGCCTCTTCTCTGGTGAGGGTGAGACGAGACAGTCATTTTTCTGGCATTGATCCTTGGGTTTTTCATTTGCCAGTCGCGTTGCCGGGAGAGGCTGGAGCGAAGCGTGAGTAGGATGAATCTGGAAGACCTTCCGCTGACACTGCCCGGGGATCCAAGCCAGTGAGGTGCAGAAGGGCAGGGCCTGGATGCAGGGGGCTGTGCGGCCAAGTAGGGGGCAGCTGGGTGCCAGGTTTGTTAGTTTTGCAGGTCACTGGAGCCCCGGGGAGACTGCGGGTCCATGTCCGGCGCCATGTGGCTGGAGCAACGCTGCAGGATCGAGGTCAGCACATCGAGAGCACTTGGAATTCTAGGAACGGGCCTCCCAAGCCCAGCCTGGCCACCCCCAGGCTCTCCCTCCCTGCCGCCCCCTCCTCCCTGCCAGCCTCTGACCCTTCCGTGCTCCATGCTCCCCTTGGCCTCTCTCTTCTGATCTCTGACCTCTGACCTTCCTCACTGCCATTGGCTGCAGTTTGATTGTCCTTCTCGCAGATGCCTCCTCTCTGGTCGCTGGACCCCCGCCCCCCACCCCGCCCCCAGAGATCTGCTCCCAGGACCCAGCTGCCATCTGCACCTCCTGAGCAAGCCTTGCAGCTGCCGTCCCCCTAGTCCTGTCTCCTGCAAAACGCGCTTCGGAATCCAGCCGGAGCACCTTTGGTCTCTGCTACTTTGCAGCAGCGAGCCCCGGGCAGGTCGCATCCTCTGAGCCTAGACTTTGCGGACGGGGCGGTGAACGGCAGCCACCTTGCGGAGCTGTAATGAGGTCAAATGAAATCATGGTCACAGAGGAAAATGTAGAGTTATTGAGGTCAGAGGGACGGAGACTAGGAAGAGATGGGAAGGAGAAATATCAAAAGAGCCAGCAAGACAGAGAGAGGAGGCCTGAGCACCACCGGGGACAAAATGACTGATGGAGACCGACACTGTCGTGTTGGCCCAAGAACTCTGTGACCAGGAAGTTGCACAGCTGTTTGCAGCGCTGCTCGATTTCTCTGCAAAACCCCAATGGCTTTGAGAACCTGAAGGAGGGGAAGGAAGGGTGGCTTTGTTTTATTTGATGGAGATTCAGAAAGGACCTGCCTGGTCCCGGATGACGTGCACGGGACGTAGGTGGGTCTTCAGTCCAGAAGTGAAGTCAGACCCACTGAAACAGGATTCCAGAGCCAGACGGAGCCACGAGGGCGTGGCTGTGGCCTCCCTGGGGTATAAAAGAGGCACAGGCCACTTCCTCTAGATTTCAAGACTCCATCTGCTTGACCTCTGGGGACCCCTGAGGGCTCCCAGATGCTGACTCAGTCCCCCTTCCTCCCTAAAATTCAGTGCAAATGGTCCCAGGCACAGACCCGAACGCCCTTCTGGGGAGAGCGTACGTGCCCCTGAATTAGGTCGGGGTAGGGGTGGGGGGAGGCTGACCGCAAAGGACCAGCTGCCTGGGATTCATGACCCCGGGCCCCCTCCCTGCCCCAGGTCGAGAGCCATGTGTAAGTCAGTTAAATAGACAACACAGGCCTGGAACGGAAAGCCTGTTACTGCACCTGCTAACAGACAATGACAGTACCAACCGCATGGCCACTTCCAAATTAGATGGTGATAAGTCAGTAGTTAAACGTGTCAAATCAGTCGAGGGGTGCTGGGCTCTGGCCAGTGGGGAGGCGCCCCACGGACCTGGTGTGACCCACTGTGGTCTGAGGAGGGTCAGTGGAGAAGCCGGGGAGAGCCCCTCCTCCCCCAGTACCCACACCAGGATGTGCTGTCCCACGAGGCTCACGAGGCCTCGTCCACCTTGTCCTCCCTCCTTGGCTTTTGTGCCAGCTCCCAGTGCCAGCCCACTGCTCCAAATCCCCCCACATTCCCCCCCCACCCCGGCTTACCCTGTGCAGGTTAGCTAACCTCTTTATGCCTCAGTTTTCTCATCTCTAACATGGGGACAGTAGCACCACCTGCTGCATGGACCTGAGGGGAAGATGAAATGAATTCATTTACGGAAAGTGCTTGGAATCATACCTGGAAGAGAGCTCTGGACAGGTAAGGTGTTATGATTCATCCCCACCGACCTCTCTGAGACCACCCCGCCACAAATAAGGCCAGGCTGCTGCCCGCGGGTAGGGAGGAAACGTTCTGTTTTCGGTCTTAGTGCCTCCTCTGAGTTGCTGTGGCGGCAGTCTGGAAGCTTAGCTTTCCCTTCCTATACTGGTGGCATCATGACCACAAGCAAGAAGTGGGCATAAAAGAGCTTCATGTTCTTTAGGGGGAAAAAGAAGAACCAAAGTCAGCTCTCTGCTATCCACCCTCCAGGACAGAATCAAAGTAGCAGAAAATGCAGGAAGGGGCAGAGGGTAGCTCAGCACTGCCTTCCAGCCTCTGTGCAGGTGAAGGACACTTCATTCCACCCTCCACATGGACATATTTTTTCTACCTTTCACAGACTTTGGAGAACTTCCCTCCGAATCCATCAGGGTTCTGGTTGCAAGCAACAGATACCTAGACTCAGGGAATGTTCTGGAAGGGTATTGGGGTGCACAGCATCACTGAGAGGATGAAGAGATACCTAGGAAGTAAGGAGCAAGGGGGTCCTGGAAGCTGGTCAGCAGGATCTGGTTCGTTGTGACACTTTTGTCACTATGGTCACTGGCCGTGTCTCCTCCCCAAGAGGCCACACCAAAAATATTCTAACTGTCCTTGTGTCTTTTACTACATACTCCAAAGTCAAAGCGGAGTGTATGATTGGCCAAGCCAGGTCACCTGACTGGGCCCTGGCTGTTGGGATTGGCCAAGCTGCATCACTTGACTGGACTCTGGCTGTCAAGATTGGCTAAGCCAGGTCACCTGACTGGGCTCCGGATGTTGGGTTTGGCCAAGCCAGGTCATCTGACTGACCTTGGCTATCAGGGAGAAGCGGGGAGGCGGGGGTCCGGGGGGGGGTCCCTTTTTTGGGCTGAGGAATGGATGGAGCAGAGCTGTATCTTGCAACACTGCCCACAGTGGCAGGCTACCCCAGATATATAAAGTGGGCAGCTCATCGAAGCTTTTCCCCTTACCCCCTCCCCTGCTGACCTGCTGGTCTGGCCAAGGTCAGTGTCCTGTTAGCAACGTCCCAAGTCCTTCACTTTAAGGCAGACAAACTGGAAACCTCCCTGGGGTGGGAGAATGGCAGGATGGGCTGTATTACAGAGCAATATTCTGAAGGAGAAGAGAGCCATTTGGACGGGAAGATGGAGCCGGTGAATTTGTCTTGTCTCCTTGTACCGGGGGAAAGATTGATCTTGTTCATGAATGCTCTCGGTGATCTTGAGTGCCAAAGCAGGCTGCAAGTGGCTACTAGTGGGTCCCTTTGACCTTCCCTCTGCCCACCACCACTGCCACCGCCCTAACCAAACCCTGCCCCTTTCTCCCTACTTTATCAACTTGTTGTATTTCATGTAAAGAATCCTAGGGAACGTGACAGTGAGAGCCAGGGCCAAAGTCTCTGGACGTGGTGGGGACCTCAGCGTCCCCAGACCTTACCCAGCCCTTTGAAACAACTTTCCATCTGTCACTCAGCCCCACTCTGGGGGCCCCTTCCCTGCATCCTAGGCAGTGTCCTCGTGCGCTCAGCACTGTGCCTTCCTGGTGTGGCCTCGGGCCTCTGAACTCTCCCCCATAACGGAAACCTGAGTCTCCCCACCACAGCCCAAACCCATCACAGCCTCTCCTGTCCCCACTGACTGATGAGAATAATCGTGCCTGCCCGTCTTCCACAGACCCTCTCCGTGTGGATCTGTAGACAATGGATTTCAAATTGATTTAAAGCCTGTGTCATGCTGGCTTAAAGAAAAATCCCCACAGAAATGAACTAGTTTAACATTTGGGGGATGCTAGGCAGAACTCTGGCTACACAATTACAGAGGATGTGCCTTTTCCCCGGGAGGAGGGTGGAAGCACAGAGGTGCCTAGGAAGTGCGGACACCCTCCCCTGAGAAGGCAGAG
This sequence comes from Delphinus delphis, assembly GCF_949987515.2. NCBI lineage: Eukaryota > Metazoa > Chordata > Mammalia > Artiodactyla > Delphinidae > Delphinus > Delphinus delphis. Next base: position 6,392,834 of record NC_082701.1, read on the forward strand.
CCCCTGCTCCCGTGTGAATTGCCCAAGGACGCCAGGGCATCCCTGGCACTGGCCCCCAAATTTACATCTTCCAAGACACAGTAAAGCTGGCTCAGCAGAGGATTTGCTGTTTTGCTCATTCACGCCTTCATCCATCAAGCCAGACGAGTGCACAGCGCGTGCTTTAGTCTAGACCCTCGTCATCTGTTGGCGGAATTGTTTTACCAGCTGCCTGAACGATCTTCCTGTGTCCGGTCTCTTCCTCAACCCATCCCCCCCACACACACTGGCACAGGGCAATCTCGGGGAAGCAAAACAAGTCACCCTCCAGAAGAAAGTCCTGGACTGTCCCCACGGTGCCTGCAGGGTACGGATCCTTGCTCCCAGTAAGGCTGGAAAAGCTCTCCTCCTGGCACAGCTGAGGTCCCCAGCGCATCTTCCATGCATACTCCCCAGCTCATGGATAGGGTGACTGAGCCACATTGATGTCTCCTACTACCAAACCAGCTGTCCCCTCTGCCTGGAGCACCTCTCTCTCTCTCCAGAGCTTCTGCCCGATTTACTTCCCCCCCAAAACCCCGTGGGCATCGCCACGTCCTTGGGGCCTCCTTTGGAAGGGATCACACTCGCTCCTCCGTAGGATTTCCATACCTTCCTATACATTCGGTCCACGCATGTTTGCATTAACTTGCATCTAAGTGCCACGTGGTAAGCCCCTGACAGGTGAAGGCTGATATTGGCAAGGCCCCGCCCAGCACAGTGCCTGGCTCATGGCTGATGACCAGATGTAGTCTTGAGCCACAGGCAGCAAACTATGGATGGAGATGCGTAGACACAGCCCTGCCCCTAAGGGGCTCCCCTTCTCCTGGGAGAGGAGCCCTTCTACTCGCTGTCTCCCCAGTTTACCAAGGGGCCCTGGGGGGTGTCAGTTTTGTTGGTTGTCCACCAACATTGATTTCTTCAGTACTTGTTTTGGTGGGGACTTTATTAATCACCACTTTGTTAATCCAATGATTCGCAGCATCACCTGGGAACCTGTTAGAAACGCCAGTTCTTAAGGCTTCTCCCAGACCCATTGAATGAAAGACTTAGGGTGGTGCCCCGTGGCTATGTTTAACAAGTCCTCCAGGGAATGCCAATGCGCACTTGGGCACACAGCCCCCCCTAGAGGAATTACTGTACCAATTTGCAAGAGAGGAAACTGAGGCTCAGCCATGTAGAGGGACCCTCCAAGATCCCACAGGGAGGTCATATCTTGATTGGAGCGTGTGGCAGGCTGAAACAAAAGCCCCCCGAAAATAGTCACGCCAAATTTGGACCTGCCAATGTGATCTTATTTGGAAAAAAAAAGCCTTTGCAGATGTGGTTAGGTTGAAGGTTTTGAGGCAGGGTTAGCTTGGATTATCCGGGGGTGTACCCTACATGCCCTTGCAACTGTCCTTGTAAGAAAAAGGCAGAAGGAGCTTTGACATCCACGGAGAAGAGGAGGCGAACGTGAAGACAAGGCAGCGATCCGAGTGATGCGGCCACAAGCCAAGGAATGCTAGGAGCCACCAGAAGCTGGACGAACCTTCCCTAGAGTTTCCCAAGGGACCACGGCCCTGTCCATGTCTTTTCTCCAGAACAAAAAGAGAGTCAAATTCCTGTTGCTTTTAGCCACCAAGTTTCTGGTACTTTATTACAGCAGCCCTGGGAAACTGATGCAGACAGTCATAGAGGCTGGGGCTGCTCTCGGCGATTCGCTCAGACTCCGAAGAGAGAGTAAGATGCTTGGTGATCATCACAGGGGCTTAGCTTTTCTCTCGGGCATCTTTTTAACCTGGAGTGGGGGTCTACCTATTCCTACTGGAGAATAATTTCCCTGAGGGCTGGAAGTGGGTCCTGCTTGTCTTTTTATCCCCAGACTTTTATGAAATGGTTGATTGAATGAACATTGGCATCTTGGGGCTCAATCCACAGGAGCTGGCTGGGACTTCAGAGACAATTCCTTTTCAAGGTTAAGGTTCTTGTGCAGGAAGAATATTTCTACGCAAGTTTTCTGAGGCCAGAGAAGGTGGTGAATCGTTCCCCCGAGAGAGTTCTTGTACATGTTCATTTCTGCAGTAACCCAATGAACGGAGCCACTGAAGCAGGCTTCACACACTTTAATGTGCCTGTGGAGCCCCTGGGGGTCTTGTTAAAAGGCAGACTCTGATTCACCAGGCCTGGGCCGGGCCTGAGAGCCTGCATTCCTAACAAGCTCCCTGGGGATGCCTGGCGTGCTGAACCATGCACCAGGCTTGGAATCACAAGCCGTGAACTGTTGCTTCTGGAAGAAACTCGAAAATCACCTGCTCTGACACCCCCATGACACAGAGAAGGAAATGGAGGCCAAGGAGGGGCAGAGGCTCGTCCAAGGTCACAGGCCTAGGAATCAGTATTGATGCCAACCTAAGTGTGGGTCCTGGCTTGTCAAGGTGAGAAAGAGGATGGGGGGCCTTCCCTTTGGGGTAAGAGCACACACCCCACCCCCCAAGACCCTCACCCTGCTGGCTCTGCTCCTGGTCCGAACCCCCACGTTTTTTTTTGTTTTTTTTGCGGTACGTGGGCCTCTCACTGTTGTGGCCTCTCCCGTTGCGGAGCACAGGCTCCGGACGTGCAGGCTCAGCGGCCATGGCTCACGGGCCCAGCCGCTCCGCGTCACATGGGATCCTCCTGGACCAGGGCACGAACCCGCGTCCCCTGCGTCGGCAGGCGGACTCTCAACCACTGCGCCACCAGGGCAGCCCCCTACTTTTGTTTTTAAAACAAACGTCATCTGCCAGGCTGATCGATAGCCTGCTCATCTGTGAGGTTTGAGCCTCTCTCCACAGACGTAATCAGGGCTCTGGAGACGTCCTGGCAGCGGCCATGTGGGGAGGGAGCACAGTAATACATTTAATCAAGAAACAGATGGGGAGCTGATAGTGTGTAGAAAAATCAGGTTTCTGTGATAACGTTCTCTTCCCCCACTCAGCCTCTGCAGCCCGCAGCTTCTCCAGCAAGGACTCCCGGCACCAACTCCAGCCCTGCCCCTTCACAAGATGTTTTTCCCGGGAACCTCAGGGCCCCTGGAGATCTGCGTGCTGCGAGTGGGGTGGAGGCTGCTGCCTGTCGGGCCCATCCCTCCCCTCAGGCTCCCCTGTTCCCCGGCCTCCTCCACGACTCCCCCACTGCCCCAGCTCCCCTCTCCAACCAGAGCCAGCAGAGGCCGGGAAGCCGACGGGCAGACGGCCGAGCGCCGAGTCCTCAGCTCGGAAGCCTTCAGAGATGCTGGAAGGTGCGGGCTCCCGGGAGCTTGCGGAGAGGAAATGGAGCTCATCTGTCCATTTAACCCCTCGCCCATGGCCAAGTTCACGGACCCTCGGCCCCCCACTCCATTTCCTTTGGAGGTATCTGGGTCCAATGAGAAGATGTCTGAAGACGCTACAGCGGTGGTTCTCAAGTGAGGTGACAGCCCCCAGGGGACATTTGGCAGAGTCTGGAGACAGTTGTGGTTGTCATGACTCGGGGAGGATGCTCCTGGCACCCAGTGGTGGAGGCCAGGGGTGCTGCTAAACATCGTACAGCGCCTGGGGCAGCCTCCCCCACGCGGGATGATCCCACCCGAAATGCCGATGGAGCCCGGCTTGAGAAATCCTACTGTTGACGGAGAGCCAGGTGCCCAGGCTGACCCCCTCCAGGTGGACTCATCTGGCTTTTCCCATCTGCACCCGGTCCTCAAATTAGTGCATTCTCTATCTGCCGAGGTCCTCCCGTACCACGCAGGTGCACACGGGCACACGCGTGTACCAAACGATGTGGCGCTAGGTGAGTCCGGACAGGGCTGGGGATTGGCTTGGGCAGGATGTTCACCTCGAGGCGGGGTGGGCGTGGGGCGTGGGGCGTGGTCTCATGTACTTACCCTGATGATGCCACTCAGCTCAGGCTGCCCCAGCAGTTTTGTGATTTAAACAGTTGGTAGGTAGTAAAGAAATAAATGCATGAGATAAATTTCCACTACTTCTTGAAGGCCTGATCTCTTACTTAGTCCCTGGAAATCCACCTTATAAGCAGGGATGTGGTGGGCGGGAGCTGGTCACGGTCATTCTCCACCCCGCTCAGCACCCATGCCTGCAGGCTTTGCTCTGGACCAGACATCTTTCTGTGACCGGCTGGTGGCCAACAGGCCCGGGGGGTGAGGCTGGTCTGTGCCATGTCCCTGAGATCCAACCCTCCCTGACACCGAAGCTATAGGGAGAGCAGAGCCTTTGGGGCCACTGCTCAGAGCTTGGGGTGACCTCCTGTGGCAGTAGCCTTGAGACCGCACTTCTTCCTGCTTGCACTGATCTTCCTAATAAGCTTTGACATTGATATAACGTATTATTGGTAATAACTTAAACCCTCTTATGTATTGAGAGTGTATTACATCCCAGCCTCTGAGCTCCATGTGCTGCGTCACTGAATCTTCCCGGCCATCCTGTGATGCTATGTGATCCCCATTTGACTAATGAAGAAACCTCGGCCCAGAGAGGTTACGTAACTGGCTCAAGGTCACAGAGCCAGTAAGTAAGCAGCATACTCAGGACTTGAACCCTTGACTGATTCCAAAAAGCATCCTCCTAGCAGCCCTGCTCCCCGCTGCCCCTCGCCCCTCAAGGTGGCCATGACACCCAGCGTTACCTAGAAGCTTGTTAGACAGGCAGAGTCCTAGCCCACCACCAGGTACTGACTTGGAATCTGCACACGCAACTTAAAGACCCCAGGGGACTCAGCGGTGTGTTCTGGTGACGATTGTGCAGGACAGCGACCACACTGCGCTATCTGCCCTCTGCCTGAGCACAGATGCTGCTTTCTGGGAGGGTGGGGGGGGGCTGGGGTGGAAGTAGGGGGATGAGGATGTGTGTCCCAGGTGTTAAGAAACCCAGCGGAACTGGGTGGGTTCGGTGTGCGTCTGGGCCAATTTGATCAGGCTTATGGAGTGTTTTACATGCTGACCTCCCGGGCTGGACATCACCTGTGTCTGGCCTCATCCCTGCCTTCTCTCTGGATATTCAAGAAGGCTGGTCTCCCACTTGAGGAATTCTCCTCCTGGGATCCCGCACCCTTCCCCTGACCCCCGAGCATGCAGCTGTTCTGTCTGCTTTCTAGGCCCGGGGAGCCCAACCTCCTGTCTTTAAGAACAAGCTTTCCCCAGATCCCCACTTTCTGAGAATTCTCCCAACTGCTTCCTGCATTTTTTTTTTCCCTTGTAACCATCTTCCCCTCGCATTGGAAACCCTTTCATCTTCTGTTTGATCTGGGACTCGGGACTTCTCCTGCGCCTCTGAGGTGCTGTTTCTATTACCAATTAGAATATAAAAGTGCAGCCACTTATCAAAGGTACGCATAAAGCAATACACGGGCTGCACCGCAGAGAGGCGCGGGCCGGCACACCCAGACGCGGCCGCTTCCAGCACCGCCACTGCACATGTCAGGAGGCCGGCAGTCGTGAACAGACGTTTCCCTGTAACCCCACGGGCAGGTGGTATTATTTCCATCTCACATCTCAGCTGCACATAGGTAAGTGTCTACCTCACAAGCTCTATGAGTCAGTGTATAGTTACAGCTAGAAAGAGGCAACGGCTGAATTAAACCTCCGTTGCCTACTTTGACCTGCTTCCTTTTCCACTCTAAGAGGCAAGGATCAGCTGAGAACTCAAGCCCTCTGTGGGGTGTCATAAGTTTCAATGTATCCAGAAAGTTCTGCGAACAGGTCGTTCTAATGAAAGGTTGCATATACTTGAGCTTTATTTATCCATTTCAACCGTAGATCTGCCCGACTCTGAGACAATGAAACAGATCATTTATAGGGAGGTGACTCCGTCCGATGGAAACTGCTAGAACTCGGGTGGGGTGAGCTGCCACCTGCCTGTTAGTGATGGGAGGCAGAGATCTTCACATCTTTTTTAAAGTTTTCCTACTGCAAAGGGAGTAGATTTATTCTAAATTGTTAGAAGATTATATGAGGGTCAGTAAGTCGAATTAGCAAGGAGACATTTGGATTTCTAATTATAACAGTTCACAGTAGTAAGAGCTGGCATTCTTGAGCAGTTAGAGTGTTTCAGGCACCTCGATTCTTCTCCTCCTACCATTAAGTTTCCACCTTGGTCTAAAGATGAGAACCCGCCAGGCCCTCCCAACGGGAGTGTGTTGGGGAAACAATTTTCACTTCTCCCTAAAGATCTGATTGGAAGGCACCTGACATCAGCTGGGCCGTGTCCCCCACCAAGAGCCTGATGAGAAGGGCAGGCCCTGGCTTGACTTCCTGTGCCTGCCTGGTCACCACGCTTGGGGCCGGGCCAGGGCCTGGCTTCCCTCGACCAGCTGGAGGCCACCACTCTCTACCTCCTGGTGCGAGCTCTCTCTCCATCCACGATGGGGTCTGTCAGGCAGGCAGCAACACTGCTTGACAGCCAAGGTCTCCCCCAGGCAGGACCTAAGATCTGGACTTTGAGTAGGCAGCCCTAACCTTGGCCCTGGGAGCATCCTCCAGCCAGCTTTCTCAGGAGCCATGGGCTCCGGAGCAGAGGTCTGCAAGTATAACCTGTCAAGGTCCAGAGAGTAAAATGTTCAGCTTTGTGCCCCAAACAGTCTCGGTGGCAATGACTCACCTCAGTCATTGGAGCACGAAAGCAGCCACAGACAATGGGAAAATGCGTGGGTATGTTCCACTAAAATGTTATATACAAAAAAAGACAGCAGCAGGGGCTTCCCCGGCGGCGCAGTGGTTGAGAGTCCGCCTGCCGATGCAGGGGACGCAGGTTCGTGCCCCGGTCCGGGAAGATCCCACATGCTGCGGAGCGGCTGGGCGCGTGAGCCATGGCCGCTGAGCCTGCGCATCCGGAGCCTATGCTCCGCAACGGGAGAGGCCACAGCGGTGAGAGGCCCACGTACCGCCAAAAAAAAAAAAAGAAAGGCAATCCAGTCGACCCTTGAACAACACGGGTTTGAATTAGGTGGGTCCCCACCGATACACAGATTATTTTTTCAATAACTATAGTATCTGTATTTTCATTTTACAGATCTTTAAATTTGGTGAAGTTTGTGTTCGATTAGAGATCACAATATGTGAAAGCGAAAGAAGTAGGGTCTGAGTCCTGATTCTACCCAAACTCTTTCAGCTTCCTGCCCTTGGGCGAGTCATTTATCAATTCCTTTGTTTCTGAGGCAGAAATAGCAGGGCGTGGATTTTGATGGCATGGGGGTTGGCGCCCTAACCCCTGCGTTGTTCAAGGGTCAACTCCATACCCTTAGAATATCGCCAGGCAAAAAACGATCAGGGGAGAAACGCAGCCTGCTGATGTTATCACAGATAAATTCTCCAGTCAGTACCATGGCCAAGGGGGACAGAGCAAGAGGGAAGTCCTGTCTCTGGGGCCAGGTGCCTGTCCCTTGTTCCCGTCCACTCCCCTCGTGTCTCTGACACTGCTGGTCCCTCCAGCCCAACACCAGCTAGAGGCCCAGGGAGGAGTAGTCAATCTGTTGAGAGAGATTTCCGCTCAACTTTCCCTTCTTTTCAACGTCCTTCTTCCCAGGCCGGATTCCAGGACACGTGCACTGGCCGTAGCTGTGGGGACACAAAGATGCCCCACCACGGAAGGCTTGGAGCAGGACGTGCAGGCAGCCTCAGCCTCAGGGGCAGACAGCTGATGCTTTGGGGCCATCACCTTCTGGGGCAGCCCTGCATCCAGTGACCAACCAGATGGGGTCTAAAGGCCTGGCCATGTGGGCCCACCTTCTACCTCTGCTCCACTCTGTTTCCTCCCCTCCCTACACAGCGTTGATCCCTAATCAACATCACGTACCTCCCCCCTCAGTGTTTCCGTCCCAGGAGCACCGCCCTCGGCAGCCCACACCCCATCCTTCTGTCTGTACCCCGAACCTCCTGGCTCAGCTCACATCTTACCTGAGAGCGTCTCTCTTTCCTTTTCCCTTCTCCTTTTCAAACCCCTTCATTTCCCACTGCTGGCTGTCCGAGGAGTTGTTTACCACTATATAAAGGTGAGTTTATTGTTATTATTACTCTCTGATTAAAATGAGGAAGAGGGCTTCCCTGGTGGCGCTGTGGTTGAGAATCCGCCTGCCAGTGCAGGGGACACGGGTTCCAGCCCTGGTCCGGGAAGATCTCACACGCTGCGGAGCAACTAAGCCCGTGCACTACAACTACTGAGCCTGTGCTCTAGAGCCCGCGAGCCACAACTACTGAGCCCATGTGCTGCAACTACTGAAACCCACGCACCTAGAGCCCGCGTTCCGCAACAAGAGGAACCACCACAATGAGAAGCCCGCTCACTGCAACGAAGAGTAGCCCCCGCTCACCGCAACTACAGAAAGCCCGCGCGCAGCAGCGAAGACCCAACGCAGCCAAAAATAAATAAATAAAATAAGTAAATTTATTTTTAAAAATAAATAAATAAATAAAATGAGGAAGAAAAATGAACTGTATTAAATCAAACCGGATTCCCTTTTGCCTGCAGGGGCCCCTGCTTTTAGGTGAAGGACGGCCCCTGGGCCTGGGCTGGGTGAAGGCTCTGTCTTCCACGTTGGCAGCTCTCCTGGCCGGTTCCGTCACAGCAGCTGCCGGTGACACTTGGGAGAACCACAGATTTGCAGGAGGCTCCGTCACCGGGTGGAGTGTGTTCTGGGCGAAGTGAAAGCGATTCCGTTTGCAATCTTACTTTTTGCCATCAGTCACTGCCAGTGACGTGAAGAGGTAATAGAAGTGCCCAGGAATCCTGCATTTTATTTCCACTTGGCAACGTTTCTCTTGCTGGGGAAACATAAATTCAGCCGATTTGCAGAATTGGGCTCTCTCCTTGCAGCTCTCTGTACGTACGTGACGCAGGGACAGAGGGATGGTTCTGCCCTGCCGTTGGAGATGGTCTCACTGAGGAAGCCTCATCCAGGGAGAGATGTGGGGAAGGAACTGGGGGCCCCATGGAGAGATACCTGGTCCGTGCACAGGGGTGACAAGTTAGGGAGCTAGGATGGGGAGGCTGTCTGCATCACCTGGCCACATCCACCATTTAGTGCAGTGGTTCTCAAAGTGTGGTCCCTGGACCAGCAACATCAGTATCACTCAGGTACTTGTTGGAAATGCAAATTCTCAGGTCCTGCCCCAGACCAACTGAATCAGAAACTCTAGGGGAAGAGTCCAGGGATCTGTTTGAACAGGTCGTCCAGGTGATTCCAGTGCACCCCAGAGTGGGAGAATCACTGCTTGAGTACGTTGGATTCAAAATGCCATCCTGTAGCAGCATCTAACCGGGAGCTTGTTAAGAATGCAGCATCGTAAGTTTCCCCCAGGACCTACTGATTCAGAATCAGCATTTCTGCAAGCTTCCCAGGTGCTTCCTTCACCCATTAAAGTTGAAGAAGCACTGCCTTTGTGTTTTTGCCACTGTCTTCGGGTCTGGTGGGCAGAAGATAGGAGCGAGCTTGTGAGAGTGGAGGCAAGGGACCGGAGCTGCGGGGTGATGGGGAAACTTGTGGGACATTTAGGGACGAAGGGCCTGGGACAGTTGGTTTTGGGCATCTGGGGGTCAATTAGCTAGGCACGAATCATTCAATCTGACTTGAACTTTCCCCATATTGGAGTTTAAGGCAAAAATCATCTCAACGGGCTGAACATGGGATGGCTGACTCCTTAGGAACCAAACTGACATCTTGTCATGGTTGTCAAATCCTTATGACAACCTCGCCAAGAGAAAGCACAGCAGAGCATACGATTTGATTATTTTGTGATAGCCTTCGGGTAATTTTATATACTCTGGGATGTCACAAAATCCCCCCGACTCGTCACCAGGTTGGGATCTGTTGCTATGGAAACCACTGGAAGGAGAGTTGAGACTGGGATTTTGGACCCCGTCCCCCACTCAGACCCACAGTGTGACCTGAGGTAAAGTCACCCCACCTGTCTGTAGCTGACCCCCACTTCTTACAACAGGAAGTCGTCTGTGAGTTGTGGGTGAGTCGGTGTGGTCACAGGGGAAGGAGGGTCCAGGGCTGCTTATTCCACCATCTTGCTGGCATCACTTAGCTCCCACTTTTTAAATGTCTGTTCTGTCCAGGTGCAGGGATTCTCACTTCATCGTCTCATGTCTGTTCGGGGAAGTAGGTGTCATCAGCCCCATTTTATAGAAGTGAAAAGGAAGGGACAGAGAGATTGAGATCTTGCATAAGGTCACACGGCTCCTGAGTAGCGGAGCCAGGGTTTGAATCCAGCCTGAGAGTTTTCAAAACCCACCGTGGTCCATAAAGAGTGGATCACAGGGAACTTTGATCAATATTCTGTAACAAGCTAAATGGGAACAGAGCTTGAATAAGAATAGATACATGGGGCTTCCCTGGTGGCACAGTGGTTGAGAGTCCGCCTGACGATGCAGGGGACAAGGGTTCGTGCCCCGGTCCGGGAAGATCCCTCATGCCGCGGAGCGGCTGGGCCCGTGAGCCATGGCCGCTGAGCCTGTGTGTCCGGAGCCTGTGCTCCACAACAGGAAAGGCCACAACAGTGAGAGGCCCGCATATCACAAAAAAAAAAAAGAATAGATACATGTATATGTATAACTAAATCACTTTGCTGTACACCTGGAACTAACATAACATTGTTAATCAACTACACTCAAATAGAAAATAAAAATTAAAAATAATAATAGACAAACAAAAAAGAGCAGATCAGATGACTGCCATTCTCTCCTGCCTCAGTTTGCCCAGGTATGAAATGGGAGAAGCATGTCCACTTTAGTTCTCCTTCCAAAGTTTGCTGTAAAAACGAGAATTCATCGTTTTTAAGGGCTTCCAGCCACAGGGAAGGGAGGGGTCCCTCCCCACCTCCCCTCTGCCCAGTCTAATGTTTGGCTGAAGCTAACCTGTGAGAGCGGCTAGTGGCCTTTCTGATTGGTCAGTCCTCGGGCCTCCCTGGCTGTCACCCCCTTGGAATATCATCTCCGCCTCTGATGCAAGAGCGGGTCGGGTAGACGTGAGGACATGACTCAAAGTTTGCTTGGCAATTTTCTGCCTTCGAGAGAGAACTATTAGTGGTGGTGACACAGAGAGGATGAAGGTACGGTAATGAATGGAGGCGCTAAATTACCTCGGGGATGACACTGCTTGATTAACCTAAGTACTCACGGTAGCACCTCAGCTAGCAGTTGTTCATTTATTTATCTTAGGAGAACTGATGTTTGCACCTACACACTTCTTCATGAACTCCGGACACTTCCCAGCTCAGGCTGGCCTGGACGTGGCCGCCTAGGGACGCGACCTTTCCTCACCTTCAAATGACTATCACACCACCACTCCCCTCTGAGGGGAGCTGCCCCACCTGTGACGTGTCACCCTCCCCCCTCCACAGTCACACGCCCTCCTCGCGGGCCGAGTGCCCCGGAAGCCGCAGGGCTGGGCTCAGGGAGGACATTGCCAAGGTAGCTCACAGGACTGGGGTCCCCCACCTTCAGTACCTTGCACCCCTCGAGGAGTTTCTTGGAATGAGACCAAGTGGACCCTCACTCTTGCTGAAAGGTGGGGTAAAACGGGGCCAGGAAAGGGCAGTTCTGAGCCAACTGCTTCCAGAAGCCTGATCAGAGTCCAGATGGGCATTTCTGGAGACTCACGACTCGCCTGTGAGTGACGGCCATTGCCTCGCCTGGATCCTGAGTGATGAAAACGGCAGCTATCTCCACTGAGGACACCTTGGGCCAGACACAGTGTTGCTTTCAGAGGCCCCTAACCCTGAAGGTGCCAACTCGGCCTCTCCCGTCTCTGCTGGAGTCACAGGATAGAATTGCTGGAAGCGGGGGCTTCCCTGGTGGTGCAGTGGTTAAGAATCTGCCTGCCAAGTGCAGGGGACACAGGTTCGAGCCCTGGTCCAGGAAGATCCCACACGCCGCGGAACAACTAAGCCCGTGTGCCACAACTACTGAGCCCACGTGCCACAACTACTGAAGTCTGCGCGCCTAGAGCCCGTGCTCTGCAACAAGAGAAGCCACCGCAATGAGAAGCCCGCGCACCGCAACGAAGAGTAGCCCCCGCTCACCGCAACTAGAGAAAAACCCGTGCGCGGCAATGAAGACCCAGCACAGCCAAAAAGAATAAAAAATAAATAAAATAAATAATTGCTGGAACGTCTCTTTCTGGGTTAAAACTCAGGCCTTGAGCCGTGCCTGTTGAGGAATTGTGTCCTAACCCCGAGAGGTGGCCCTGCCACCTGGGAAAACCAGTACCTGAGGAGTAGATGCATGCATTTATTCATTCGTTCATTCGTTCTTTTATTTTTTCATTCATGTGTTTAACAGCCTTTTGTGTCCTACTATGTGTCAGACAGCCATAGGCGTAGAGGATAGAGTTTGGGCCCCAGAAGGGTTAACAAGCTAAATGACCTGCCCTGGGCTGAAAGCAAAGCTCAGGGAGGGTCAGGATTGCCTGTTAGAAAGACCTGATGGTCCCAAGTGTTTGTTGAATGAATGAAAGAACAAACAAGTTGCAAAAGAAAACCTGCTGGACCCCCAGGGGCCAATAAAATCTGGGAGGGTCTTGCCTGGTAACTAGGTCCCCCAAGGTCAGTACCGTGGTCCATCTCTTTGCACTCCTGTCCTTCTTGAAATGGGACTTGAATTTCCAGGTAGTTTTCTCACCACCTGAGAGCCGGGTACCTTCCCATCGACCACCCACTGGGGAGCCCGGTATGATCCGTCACCTGCCCTGCTCAGCACCTCTTTGGCTCAACTCCAGGTTTACTGACGGGTCATTTCTTTCCTCCCTGGAAACATCTGGATTGTCGGAGTTAGCAGTGAGTTATGAGGCTGGGAGACCCTCAGTTTCTCTTCAGCCGTATTTCAACACGGGCGGCACTGCTAGGATGTCCCCCGGCCCCAACGGGCCACCTCTGCCAGAAGGTACAGGGAGCTGGGGACGGAACCCCAGGAGACGGCATCCTCTCCCGAGTCCAGCCCAAGGAGCCAATCTCAGCTACGTGCCTGGGAAGCATGGGCATCTGCATGGTAGAGCTGTCAGCCTCACAGTGGATGCTTCCGGCCTTTGATGGACCCTCTCCTCTGGGAAGTGGGACCTTGCTGATAACCAGGCTTGGGGTAGGAACCGTCTCTCCCACCTGGGCCTCTCTGGGGAAGAAGCATCTGGAAAGGGCAAGTCCCCACCCCGAGGACCACATCGTCTCCTCCATTTGCCTCCGAGTTTGTAGTCTGTGATCCACCTCAGGGGCAGGGCTGCCTCCTTCGTCCCCACTGGCTTCTCCTCCACCCAATTCAGACTCCCTTGCTCATGAATGCCAACCTGCAAAAATAGCCCACCGGTTTCCAACCCCTGCAAGAGGAAGATACATTATGACAGATCGACTTGGTGCAGAGGTAACAAATTGTCCATATTATAGCACTTTACATCTTGATATCCATTCTCCTCAACGGGCTTATCTGTAAACCGACTGAATTCACACTGGGATGCTAAGAAAATAGCTGTCATATAATAGATGGGGTCTCCTGGAAAATGAACATTTACAAATGGCTGTAGCATTTACTTAAAATGTCATGCCAATTGCTTGCTGTTGTCTTTATGCAATGAGATTGATTTTACTGCCCCACCAAGTCCTCGGCCTTGATGGGTAATTTTTAATGCAACAGGGAGATGCTTTTTGTGTTTAATCTATAAATAGTCTGCAAAGGCAAGGGCTGTTTAAGGTGCAGCCTTGGAGTGGTCCAAGCCTCTTTTTCCGGGATCCACCTCTTTTTTTCTCCCTCCTCCTCCCTCCGGGAGAAGTTGGACCTGGGCAGGGTCTGAGCCGATCTTATTCATGTATTCAAATGTATGCAGATGTATGCATTTTGGTTAACAAGTTAATTCATTTGCCAGGCCAGGCAGTTAGGGGTTTGCACAGTGTAATACCCACACTTGACTCTCCCTTCCACACCCGATTATGCCCTGGGGTTTTACTTGATAGAGTTTATAAAGTTGGAGCCTAGGATGGGGCGGGGGAGGGGCAGCTTGCCTCTTGCAGAAAATGGCTTCGAGGTGTCCTCAAGATGACACCCACAGTTCTGCCTAGCCTCCCCGGTGTCCTAGAAGCCACAGACAGCCCACATGGACATTACTTAGGAAGTTCACAGTTTACCTCTCCCCTCACCCCACTCCACCCCACAACATGGCCACTTTTTCCTCCTTTATCTCCTGAAAAGCTACTTACAATCATCCCTCGGTTGGCAGTCCCAAGATGGGGGAACACAACTTCCCGCTCGTCCCCAGACTCAATGCCCTGTGTCCCCTGCAGAACACAGCCTCCTCCTTCCCCAGACACCACGCCCCGTATCCCCTGCTGAGTTTGGCTTCTTCCTCCTTAAGGAAGTGGAAAGGTAAAGCCGGATGGAATAGCCCACTTTGATTCTCCCTCCTGTCTTCTCAAGGAAGATTTTCCATAGCGTTTAGGAGCCACCATATCGCCCTCTTCCATCTCTAGAACCCTGGCCGCACCTGTGGGGGAGCCACATTTTCATCCAAGTTGTTCAGAGTTTGCAGGTCTGAATAAGATCCAGGTTGCCTTTGGATGCCAGCTTTTTCTTCATGGGAGGAACTGGAAGCATCTGACTGCTTATCATCATTAATGATAATGATGTCTTCACCTGGTGTCCCGTTCCGCAGGAGAGCATGCCCGTACATCACGCTGCAGGATCCTAAGAAGCAGACGGGGGTGTGGGCATCATCTCTATTCCTTTGTTCAACAAATATTTATTCAGCACGTACTATGAGCCAGGGGCAGTGTCGGGGGCTGGGAACAGATCAAGAAGCACAGCAGACTCGGTCTCTGCTCTTGAAGGCATCTATATTCTGGGGGGATGGAGAAGCAAGTATTGCAGCCCTGACAGGCCGGGTACCTGCCACACATGAGCCCGCAGGTGGGCTGCTTTCCCAGCCTTGGCAGCAGTAGCTGGGGAGGGATTCAGGGCAGGCTTCCTGGAGGAAGTGCTATGGAACTGGAGGTCTGAGGGATGAATACGAGCTGGCCAGCTTAGGACTAAAGAAGGGCAAAATACAAAAACAATGTTTTCCGAGGGAGGGGACAGTATTTTTCAAGGAACTGGAGCTCAGAGAGAGCAAGACATTCCCAAGTCACATAACTAAGAAGTGAATATGAGACCAGTTTCTTTAACCAGCCTGACTCTGGGGTCCCCTGGTGGGAAATTCTACAGATGGGGAAGCAGAAGCCATGGTCAACACAAGTTTCCTGACTCTGGGGGTCACCCTTCCTCTTAGTAGGATGAACATCAAAAAGCCAGCCCTCCCAAGGAAAATGATCACCGCTCAGACAGATTAGACAGCTGTGGGTAGCAATGTTGGTCTGAAAGCATGATTAGAATCTAAATAGAATCTAAATAGTGATTTAGATTAATCATCTGCAAATGACCATCAACAGAGACAAGGAAATAATAAAGAAAGCCAATGTGTTCAGAGCGTTATTAATTACTCAGATCCAGGACCTAGCACCTTAATGTTTAGTAAATGGCCAAAGGAAGGAGAGACGCCCTTCCTCCATGGAGTCACTGGCCTCTCCCCCGTTCCTTGTACCAAGTACTGAAACACTCATGGTCGAATTCAGAAACTATGCACACTGTCGAGTCAACAAATTGACTCACACAAGCCTGGAGCCAAGAGACACCCAAGAGCTCACTCTGCCCAACCTACTCTTTACACAGCTCTGGAGCCAGGGACGGGGTGCTAGTCTGTTTGGGCTGCTATAACAAAATACCACAGACCAGGGTGCTTAACAGCAAACGTTCATTTCTCATGGTTCTGGAGGCTGGGAGTCTAAGATCAAGGTGCCAGCAGACTCAGTAACTAGTGAGACTCCTCTTCTTAGTTCATAGATGGCTTCCTCTTGCTGTGTCCTCACATGGCTGAAGAGGGGAGGGAGCTCTCTTGGGTCTCTTTAATAAGGGCACTAACCCCATTCATGAGGGCCCCACCCTCATGACCTAATCACCCCCCCCAAAGGCCCCACCTCCAAATACCATCACTTTGGGAACTGGCTTTCAACCTGTCAATTTGGGGGAACACAAATATTCAGTCTACAGCAGATGGGCCTGAAATCGTCAGAATTGGTGCTGGAATAAGAACTAGAAGGAAGAGCATTAGAGTGTTTTGCACTGATCAAGCCTTGAAAACGCAAGTGTTCTCTTCCAAGAAAAGCAGCCATGGGCGCTTCCTTGAAAAGTCCACTCCCACACCTCAAGCAGGGGACCCAGTTACCCTGGCAACCACTGACTGGCAGGGGAGACCACACTCCTGCCCAACAGCAGTTATGGGTAAACCAGACAGAGAGGAGGCCTGCAAGGGTGCTTGTGTTCAGTGCTGATTGCATCAGTGGTCTGTTACTGGGTAACAAGTCACTTCAAAACTAGTTGGATTAAGACAGTCATCACTTTGTTATCTCTCACAGTTTCTGAGGGTCAGGAACTTGGCTGGGAAGACTAGAAGATGGGGGTGTGGGGGGCAGCCCGACAGTGTGAGGCTGAAAGCACTGGGAGGCGTCTTCCCTCACGGGTCTGGTGGCTGGTGCCGGCTGTTGGCGGGGACCTCAGCTGGGCTGTCAGCCAGCACACCTACATGGGGTCTCTCCGCGTGGACTAATTTGAACTTCCCAACAGCATGGCAGCTGTTCCAAGAGCAAAGTGTCTGCAGGAATCAAGGGGGAAGCGCGTAGCATCTTTATAGTCTCGTTTCAAAAGTCACTTGGTGTCACTTCCATATACTCTCCCCGTCAAGACAGCTAAAAGGTCCTCCCAGGTTCTGGGGGAAGTGGGGGCTGGAGTCAAGGTCAGACTGTAAAAAAACAGCCTATGGAGTGGGAGCTATTATTAGGGCCGTCTTTAGACCAGGCAGTCTGTGCTGCACCAGCTCCTTCTAAGCAATCTAACCAAATTCGTTTATTTAAAAACCAATATTTATTGAGCACTTGCTGCATGCCCAGTACTGCACTAGGGGCTCTCCTATCTCTTAAAAGTGCCGGCAGCTGTAAGGGTGCTGTGGGGAGAAGCAGCCTAAAGAAGCTGGGTCCCGGGGGAGAGGGTGCAGGGGGGCAGCCCCTGGCCCCTGGTCTTTCCCTCAGAAGCAGTCACCTTTCCTTACATCTGGCCATCACCTTTACATCTGTGCTTACACCTTTCCTTACAAGCTGTGCATCTTCACCCTCGCCCCCAGCAAGGGCAAGGTGAATGCTCCATGGTGTTGCCACGACAACCTGGGGTCTGGCTGAGCCTGCGCTCCTGTCAGGTGGCGAGGGCAGCCACTGAGTCCACGGGAGGAAGAGAAATTCTGTGTCTACAGCCCCCCACGGAGCAGGGTCCCAGGTCCCTGCCAGCCCCTCCTACTGAGCATAGCCCAAACACCACCATTCATCTTCCCCCAGCAGAGCCAGGGATCCCTGCCGCTCCTGCCCTTCACTCACAGAAGCTGGACCAAGGCTCTTCCTGGCCCCAGAAACCCTCCCCCACATCTGCAAGGGGCTAAATCCTCGTAGGTGTGCCTGGATTTGCTTCTTCCCTCCTAGCCAAAGATTTCTGATTTGAAATTGCCATCGTTATTTTCAGCGCACCCCCGTTAACTCTCAAAGGCCTCTCAGGGGCCACCTGATACTTGAATACAGCCAGCCACGGGCAGCTCACTCTCACCCATGTCATTTGCAGACAGCTCTACCCCTTAGGAAGTCCTGCAATCTCATTCTTTTTTTTTTTGAACCTTAAATTTTTAATATTAGATTCAGAAGACATGGAAGAATACTCTGACAAATTGTCATAATAATTTCTAAACACATACTCTCAATTATGTCCTCATTTTGGGAAGCCAGAAAACAATGGGTGGTGGACCAGTTCCTGTCTGTAGGACACAGTCTACTGATACTGCTCTATATCCCTGAAAACAAGGCAGTCAGAAGAGGCCTGTCTCATACCCATCACACATATCTACCCATGCACCCTTCCCAAATATTCTCCCTTACTAGATATAAACTATCAATTCTCTCATAAAGAATTAAATGCTTTTGTCTACCCCATGATATTGTTCTAGCAATTCTTTTTTCTTTTTCTCAAATTCCTTTTTTTTTTAACATCTTTATTGGAGTATAATTGCTTTATAATGTTGTGTTAGTTTTTGCTCTTTAACAAAGTGAATCAGCTATATGTATACATATATCTCCACATCCCCTCCCTCTTGCGTCTCCCTCCCACCCTCCCTATCCCACCCCTCTAGGTGGTCACAAAGCACTGAGCTGATCTCCCTGTGCTATGCAGCTGCTTCCCACTAGCTATCCATTTTACATTTGGTAGCGTATATATGTCCATGCTACCCTCTCACTTCATCCTAGCTTACCCTTCCCCCTCCCCGTGTCATCAAGTCCATTCTCTGCGTCCTGCGATCTCACTCTAAACAACACTAAACTCAGCTCTAGATCATATGGTGACAAAAGTGCCTCCCTTGCTCCATCAAAATAATTGTGGATTAAGGGACCTCCCCAGGCAGGCCTGGCACTCACGTTTATATATAAATAGGGAGCCTTTAAAAACGTTAATTGCGGTGGTGGATGATGGTGGGGATTTCCCAGAGAGAGATGGGATGGTTTTAATGAAGCAAACGTGTGCTGCGGACCCCTGAAGAGGAAGGGGGCCATGGAGCAAGCGGGTGAGTCTAGCTGATGGGCTGAGCAAGGGAGGGGGTGAGAGGGTTGTCAAGATCCAGGGGTTGCTGTTTAGGAAATGGTGATTTCAGACAGGCAAAGGAGGTCAAGTGGAAGACGGATAATTTGTTCCAGAGCAGATTTGTTGAGGGGAAAGGCTAGGAGGAAGGGCGGGAGAAAGTAAATATGAAGCCATCAGCATTCCTAGCGGTAGACGGAGGCCAGAGGGGGCTCCAGCGTGGTTAAAGGGGAGGATGGCCACTAGGGGCAGCTGTTTCCAGCAGAAGCCAAACTGGAGAGACCCAGGGATGAAGCAGAAAAGGACCTGCGGGGCTTCCCTGGTGGCGCAGTGGTTGAGAGTCCGCCTGCCAATGCAGGGGACACGGGTTCGAGCCCTGGCCTGGGAGGATCCCACATGCCGTGGAGCAACTAAGCCCGTGAGCCACAGCTACTGAGCCTGCGCTCCACAACAAGAGAGGCCGTGACAGTGAGAGGCCCGTGCACCAAGATGAAGAGTGGCCCCCCCCGTTCGCCGCAACTAGAGAAAGCCCTCGCACAGAAACGAAGACCCAACACAGCCAAAAATAAATAAATAAATAAATTTATAAAAAAGAAAAGGACCTGCGCTTCCAGAAAACTTAGGTGTAAAGAGATAGAACTCAGAGATGGACTGGAAGGTGGGAAGAAGGGGTGGTGTGGCAACAAAAGCTGTAACATTCATTCACTCGTTCATTCATTCATTCAACAATCACTTACTGGGTTTCTACCCCATGCAAGCACTGGATTACTCCCCCTCCCCCAGCCCCAGGGGATTCAGGGAATCCTGCCTCCAGGGTGAATTAAGGAATTGACAACCACCAAAGGCCGTTCTCCAAAGAGTGGAATAAACAGTAAGGGAGCCCCAAGAATGCCACAGAGGGAGGATCTCATTTGGGGGTGTTTGGAAGCCAAGGAGGAAAGGTGGCCCCTGACTAGAGCAGAACCCTTTTTGTCTCACTGCTGCTGAAACATGCCAGACCCTTCCTTAAAGTCCCCAGAGCTCCCTAGAGCTTCCTGAATCCTGTGTACACCCCTCACACTGGGCTTCTCACCCCTCATCTGAGGGTCATCTCAGTCTATCCTGCCCCATTCTGTTATCTGAGCCTCTCTGGACCCGCCCTCTCCCACCTCAGCTCCTGGGCCCGACCTGCCTCTTCTCTGTATCCCTGGACCCATTCAAGGAAGTTATCTTGAGGAGGGTGGGTGTGGGGTTTTCTCAACCGGGGTCTGACCCAAAACTGCTGAGAAGGGGGGTCATCACCGTTTCCCTGGTCTGTGTCTCCATGGTTCAGTGGCGCTCAACTGGGGCAATGCTGCTTGTCTACGGAGCATTTGGAAATGGGGCGGAGTGGTTATCACAGTGGCCCTGGGCTGCTCCTGGTATTAGAGCATGCGCAGTGTCCTGAACAGACCTGCTAGGTGAAGGCCCATCCCCCGCTCCCATCACCAACGCACTTGCTGAGGATACGGAAGGGGAGCCCTCCCCGCCTGTCACCCCTCACTCAGCCCTTCTCGAGGTCTGTCAGGCCCCTCGGGAGGATGACCCCTCCACGCGTGCACGGCTCAGCCCCTTCCGGCCTATCTCTCTCTCTCTGATCCCCGGAAGGTTGCCACCCAATCTGCTCATCCCTCTAGAGAGACGAAGTGGCAGGATCTCCTCTTCCAAGCCGCCGACGGCTGCCATTTGGGGGTTATTTTCAACCCATCCGGGAGCATGTAGAGGCCCACTATGACCCCACGCTCATGCCAGTTCAGCTTTCAGGGGAATGAAGCTGAGATTTTGAACTTACTTTCTCTGATGCCTGGGTCCACCTCTCAACTGGTTCCAAACTCAGAGACGGGACCAAGTTTGTGACAAATCGTCACTCCTCCAAGCCCAGTGGAGGTCTGGGCCCAGAAACTGCAGACCCAGCCAATAAAACCCACCCACTGAATTTCTAGGAACAGGTGACCCTACCTCCCCCACCTCCACCTCCCTTTCCTCATGCACTGGAGGTCAGATTTCTTCAGAGACCAAGGGCATCTCCGGTGCAGCCCTGAAACCACAGTGCAGGGGACCAACCGGAAAGAGATGCCTTTTCCTTGCATCTAAAGGGCGGGGATGGCAAGGAAGGGGCATGAAGGGGGCTCAGAACACGCCTTGGAGGAATCTGATGAATGTGAGAAAACTGTGCTTTTTCATGTTTACATTTTGCTCTTTGGACACGAGGACACCTGCACCCTGTGGACCCTTTACAGCTGTTCTGCTTTGGGCTCCAAACCAGAGGACAGAGTTATGCCGGGACCAGAGCTGCCTTCTCTAACCTCGCCTGCCCTCCTCCCCCATCGCAGCCCTTTCTGCCCCTTCCCAGGCAGCAGCAGGGGCTGTGGCCTTTAACAAGCCCCCTGAGAAGTGGCCCCAGGGGCTCTTGGTGGAGAGGGAGAGCTTTGCTGCCCCAGAAAGAGTGGGAGCTGGTGTTCACAGCTACTCAGCCCTTGGTGAGCTCGCGGGTGACGTGGGTGAGAGCTCCCCTCCTGCAAACGGCCCCGGTCACCGTTTGAAAGTGGCCCTGGCTTCATCAAGAAAGCAAGCGGCCCTTCTTCACCTCCCATCCACAGGGAGCCCTGGCTCGTGCCTCCAGCTCAGAGGAGCTGATCCAGCCCCGTTCCCAACCGCAGCTTCTGAAACGTGAGTGTCCACCTTGTATCCCAAGCAGGACGCCAGGATAAAACTCCAGCCCCGGCCACTCTCCACGTGCGTCACTCCAGCCCAGCCCACCGTGGCCCAAGTATGGCAGCGAGGAAGACTCCAAGGTGTCAGTTTATTTCAGGTTCAGAACCCAGGCCAGGTTCAGAGCCAGGCTGCTCAGGCTACCTTTCCAGCCCCGTGGGACGCTGGCCAGGAGCCGATTTGCCCCCAGGCAAGCACTTCCGGTGGAGAAGACTTGCTTCTTCTCCCCTCCCAATGGCTGGCGCTCAGCGGGACCCTCCTGCTGCTCTGCCCTGATGGAGAAGAGAGACTTTCTGAAGGCAGACAGACAGCCGGACTTCCAGAGTACTCCTGGCCCACATGAACCAATCCAGCCAGGACTCAGCCCTGACTCAGCACCATGGAGCTTCTCCAAGTACACCTTCCTCATCGGCCAGGGACGCCCATAGCCTGGTGCCGCCTGGGTCGTCAGACAGTTTCCAAGACACCAGACGGCTCAGCTGAGCTGGCCCCTGAACATCCTCCCTTTACCGGGCAGGAAGCGCCCACCAGAGCCACGTGGACTTTAACTCCTTCCCTCCTACAAGGTCCTTCCTGGGGCTGGTTCTCCCACTTCAGCTGGTTCCCTCGCTGCTGTGAGAAAGAAAATGGGAGTGGGGCCTGGCAGGGTGACTGGCGGCTCCCATAGGACACCGGGGACTCCAGCCTTCTCATCTGCTTCCTCCCCACCCTGCTCCAGGCTCTACTGTGTACCTCAGCTCCAGGACGGCCTGGACCAAAGGAAGTGGCAACAGGACGCAATGCACGAGGTGCGTAAAGCCTTAGAGTATAAGAAGATGCAAACTTGAAAAGGCTTAGAAAGGAGAGAGTGCAGGCCATAGAGGCCTCTGAACCGCTTCCCGTTTGGGGATGTGGCATTTGGCAAAAATCCGATTGGACTGGACGCCCCTGAGACCAAGGACTTGCTGGCTCTGTGACGATAGCAGGACAGACCTCATCTCCAGGCTGCGAGAAAAGACACGCCCGGGACTGAGGGTGAGTGGCTGGGGGTCATGGAACGTCCTCTCCTGAATAGTGTGAGGGCTGCAGGGACCTGACTCCAGTCTCTGCTTTTCCCTTGAACTTGCGAGAGGAGGGCTGTGGGACTCGGAGCCTCAAGGGACCACTTGGAGCTCACCATGCCCTACCTCCACAGGGGACTCAGGAATCCAGGCCCTGGGCTGGGACCCCCGGTGCCTGCAGCCTGCCAGACGCCGGTGAGCGGGAGAGAAGGCGGTGCCCCGGGCACCAGGGAGTAGGGTAATCCACGAGCTGGCACAATGGATGGGGACAGGTCTAGTGTGAGAGTCTCCGAAGGTGACATTACTCCGCAACCTCACGCTTTTCATCTGGAACTTATTGGAAAACCTCGCCAAGGGGATCAGTTGCCTTCCAGGCGCCGACTTCCAGCTCGCATCCAATTGGCGTGCAGGCCCTTTAAAGTCGTACTTCTCGACACCATGAGCATTGTATGTTCCTGACAGGATAAGCCCGCCACAAATTAATACCTGGGGCAGCTCCTAAAACACAATTCTTCCCGGCTGCAATAATTCCAGCCAACCCGTCTATCTGCACTGACAGATGCGGTAAATATTTCACGGTTGCCATTCGCGCTTTGCTCTCTTCCTCCGGTATCGAAAACAGCCCAAACGATAAACTTTACCTCCTTTTATGATTAGCGATGTGGTTATGGGGTACCCATGCTACACCGCCAGCGACTAGCCAAGGGCCCCTTAGCTGCCTTCGGGGAGCCTCCCAAGTTGGAGCTGGCGTCTGGGAGACAAAGGAGAGCGCGGCTTCCTGTCTCGGGGCAGCTGAGGGTGGCGGTAAGGGGGGAGGGAGAGGCGCTCAGCCCTTGTCATCCAGGAGAGATCAGGGCATCAGCCTGGTGCCTGTGAGACAAGGGGAGAGCCTCAGGACATGAATGCCAGTTGCCCAACCTGGCTCTGGCCAAGCTTAGCCAGGTAGCGTGAGGAGAGGCCGGGCCCGAGGGACTCTGAGAATCACCACGCATCCTGCCTGGTGTCACAGTTTGCTTGTGGCTGAGACCGGCACAGAAAGCCAGGCCTGGGTCCTATTCCCACAGGCCTTTGTCTCTCCATCTGCAAAATAGGATTGGTGACACTGGTCCTGCCTGCTCCAGGGAGCCATTGCAGGGCAGGGATGCCTACTGTAAATGGTGAAACGCCATGGCAACGGCTCAGAGGCCAGGGACGTCCCTTCTAACTGCTCCTTGGAGACTTGGGGTATCCCAGGGATACTCTGCCCTGAGACACTCCAGCTCCTTGTCTGGCCCCTCCACACCTTGGTCACCTGCTCTTAAAGAACCAGCCCCTACCTTCCCTCCCCGCCCGCCCCCCCTCCTCAACTCTGGACTGTTCCTCCAGGGCCTATGGGGCAGTCTTAGCCGGTGCCTGGTGGGAGCCCAGTCCCAAGTGGCACAGTTTAAATTATGCATTCGCTTTTTAAACAGCACTTTAAGGCCGGCAGGGAGACAGGTTTTTATCAGTGGTGAATGCCCACCTAGGGCGGCTAACTTTCATCCTGGGTTCATGTGACGGGTAATAACTCTCAGCTCCCTCCCTTTATAAAGAGACACGGCCTGTCTCTCGGCCCGGGGAGGGCACAGCTGTGCACACGCCATGCCCCAGGTGTCAGAGCTCGAGGGCCTCGTCCTCCCTGTGGGCCTCGTCCTCCCTCTGGGCCTCCAGCCCACCCACCGCAGCTTCCCTGCCATGGCAACCACTGGAGGGACCAGGAGGGCCCCACCATGACCCCCCATCCGTGGGGCCCAGGTCATTCTGCCCAGGGACACAGGATGCTCGCTCTATATCATGCCCCGTCCTGCTTAATTACTGGAGAGAGGCGCTCTTGCCACCTGCTCTGTAAGCAAATAGTCTTGACATTTTTAGCAACAGGCTCTGCTCCAAGGGGCAGATGGTTGCCCCAGGGCCGATCTTCTGGACAGGGGAGACCAGGTTGTCATGCAGGATGGTCTGACCTGAACCTACCTCTTGGGCCCTAGTCCTTCCCAAGGCACTGCCTCACTGGGAGGCGTCTTTGTTTTCCTAACCCTCCCCCAAATCTCCACATCTTGCCCCTCCTGGATGACTTCCGTTCCCTCCCCAGCCATGAGCTCTGAGGCCCTCTGGGGAAAATCGGTTTGTCAGAAGCAAGAGCAGACACTCCAGCCCTGCTGGCACTGTTGGTGTGAAGCCTCAGCTGAGGCTGGAGGCTTTTCCACTGACCTTGGCACTTAGGAGAGGGTGTCTCGTGGTTGTGTTCTCACACACACGAGTACCCCAGGCAGTCTACCACGTGAAAAGGCTTCCGAGAAGCTTCTCTGTCCTAAATAAGTTGTTAAAAGCCAAGATTAATTTGCTTCTGAAAATATGGTAGATCAATACGAATGGTGCTGTCTGCAGAGGGACACGCGTGTCCCTGCTCCTCTGCGCTCGGGGATATGGGCCCCCGGCTCCCGGCCTCACTTTCCCTCCCACCCCCCAACCCCCATCCTTCCCCATCGTATTTGTATCTGCGCTCTGTTCCTTCACTTAGCCCATCTTGCCATTCCGGAAGGGACAAGACATTCGGGAAAGGAGCCTGATCCCAAGGAAGTGGGCGTGTGGTCCCTATGGGTGCAGGGGACACTGGGATGCGCACTTCCCAGGAGAAGGGACCCCTGCCCTGTGGGTCCCCAGCCCCACTCCTCCTCTGCCTCCCCAGGGCTTCAGCTGAATCCCAGCAGCTCCACCCTCAATCTGCAGCCTGCCACTCACCTTGGGGAGCGGTGTCTAAGGCAACTTAACAGGGATAGCTACCAGGAAGCCTCCTGCCTGTCTTAAATCAAGGCTCTGCCCTCAGCAAGGTGTGTGTGTGTGACCTTGGATGTGAGTGAGTAACGCCACCAGCTTTAATGTCCTTATCTGGTTATTAGAGATGATGAGAGCCTGCCTGGGTTATACTTGACACGGAGTGAGCTCCCAATTAGTAATATTCATAGCCAAACATTAAACAGGCAAAGCTGATCTGAGCACTTTATCTCCAGGGACTTTTTTAATCCCCACAATAGTCTCATGATTACCTAGCATTATTATCTCCCCATTTTAGAAAAGAGGAAACAGAGGGCCAGAGAGGTCAAGTAACTTGCCCAAGTTGCACAGCTAATAAGTACAGAGCCTGGATTTGAACCCAGGCAGTCTGGCCTGGTACCCATGGGCTTCACCCCTGCCATTGTTGTTATATTTTGGGCTGGGTCAAGCTGGGGGCACAGATACAATGTCCAAAAGCACTGGTCTAGCCCTTGCCCTCAGGAATCTTCCTCTTCCTCCAGGTGGTCTCCAGGTGAAGAGAGAAGGCTTGGGCCCTCCCTAGGGTCTCGTGTTGGCAGAAGCTCCAGCCACCAAGCACGATTTAACCCTCATCAAGCCTGTCGTTCTTGCAATGCTCAGCAGCTTAGCTTGGAAAATGATGATGGAGTAAAATTTAAAAGCCTGAACAATGGACTATTACTCTTATCAGTGCTAATAAAGGGGAAAGCGTTTTATTTCCTTGTCTGCGCGTGGTTCAGACTGCGGGAAAGTCCTCCCCCACCATGAACTTGCGCCCTCCCTGGCTCCTGCATCCTCTGAGGTCCCCCAGGACGTGTATTCCTGAGAGGCCCACCCCTCCACGAACCCCAGCTCCCTGCGGATGTTCCCAAAAGCCCAGTGGGGTAGAGGGATGACGAAGCAGGGTGCAGGTTCTCCCATCGGTGATTCACTCAGCAAACATTCAGCTCTTGTGCACTCCATCCTGGGCACCAGGGATACCCTAGTGAACAATGCAGGGCTCCTGCCCTCACACGGCCTGCATAGAGTGGGGGCAGAAGACCGTAGAAATAGTCTGATACTTATATAATGCAGTGTCAGGTAACTATCAGCCTTCAAAGCAAGATAAACAGGGTAAGAGATAAAATTGTGGGAGGAGAGGCGTCCGTCAGGGATGAGGCAGGAAGCAGACAGTTCCTCAATTGCATAATAGACGAGATTTCACAAAGGGACAAAGACGTGGGAAGGGTCAAGAGGAAGCAGTCAGGGAGGGCCCATCACCCCGGACCAGTCCACTAAGGAGAGACCTGATTCTCCTCCCACCTTCCAGCGACTTCCATTGGCCAAGCCCAACTGGAAGGCAGAGGGCAAGGGGGCAGTCTCCTCCATCAGCCTCCTGTGACACAGAGCAGGGTGGAAAGTATGGGGTGGGGACCTGCAGGGTCGAATGGAGAAGAGGCAGCTGGGGGCTGACACTGTTTTGTGTAAGGTGGTTGGTGAAGACCCTCTGATGAAGTGACATTGGAGCAGAACCCGGAAATATCCAGGCTCGACCTCCCACTGACCCTCTATCCTTTAACCTGCTTTATTTCTCTCCCCCATCATGACCTCCCACAGATGCATCCTTGCAGCCCTGAAGGAAGAAGGAACCAGAACGATCTTCCCCTAAGACCAGGCTACAGTGGGGATGGGATAGATATGGGATAGACCTGCATCATGGCTGCAAGATACTGACACGTCCTGGGCCAGTGGGAGTTTCTGTGACGCGTGAGGGTCACCACCACTCCCCTAAGCGGTCTCTGCTAGTTCCCTGGAGAGGAGGGGAAGCCGCTGGGAGAAATGACCACAGCTGAGGCTGCCACAGTCCCTTCTTCCTCTGGTCATTCGTGGAGAGCTACAGGCAGTGCAGCTGTTGCCAGAAGATTCTCTAGCTGTCCCTCTGTGCCCCTGGGGAGGTTCTACATGCAGATCTTGCCATTCCATCTTGCCCAGACTTGTCTACAAAAGTTGAGTCGGGGCTTCCCTGGTGGCGCAGTGGTTGGGAGTCCGCCTGCCGATGCAGGGGACGCGGGTTTGTGCCCCGGTCCGGGAAGATCCCACATGCCGTGGAGCGCCTGGGCCCGTGAGCCATGGCCGCTGAGCCCGCGCGTCCGGAGCCTGTGCTCTGCAACGGGAGAGGCCACAACAGTGAGCGGCCCACGTACCGCAAAAAAAAAAAAAAAAAAAAAAAAAGTTGAGTCGATGAGACTATGAAATTTCACATAATTTCAGAGATTGGCTCAAGAGATTAGACTTCCCACCCCCAGCCACTACACACACACAGAGTGCTTTCTAGCTCTGCAAAGAGAAAAGGGTCTTTGATTCTCGCTCTTGCCTTCGAAAGAGCCTCTGCTTCTCATCTATCACTCTTCTTTCTCCCCAGAGGGTCTTCTGGGCTGGTTCTCTGAGACCCTTTCCCCGGGGTGCATCCCTGCGTGACAACTGATTGTGCAGGAGTTTGTTTTTAAGATGCTCCATGCGCATCGCCCTTTTCCTTGGAGTTGGAAATCATATGCAAACCGCTGGCTGCACTCGTGTGTTTTATTTCCATTGCTCTTGGAATAAATTTCCAATTTCTTATGCTGACCTGCAAAGCTTGTGCATGATGAACCTGCCCAGCTCCATCACGTGCCCCTCTCCCTCTGCCTCCCTATTTCCAGCCACAGCAGTTTCCTTCCTGTTCCTTGAACACACCAAGTTCCCTACACTTGTGTCCTTGCTCTTCTATCTGTCTGGATTCTTTCACTCCAGCTCTTACCTTGCATGATGCTTTCTTCAGATCTTAACTCAGAGGTCACCTTCTCCGAGAAGTCTTCCTTCTCCGTCCTATTCATGAAGCCTCTCTCTGCTCTTGTCTCAGCACCCTGAGATAGCCCTGACTATTTCTTTCACAGAACTTAGGACCATCTGTAGTTACATCGTTGGTTAATTACTGTTGATGGTACTGTGTGTGCGTGAGTGTGAGTGTGTGTGTGTTTGTGTGTTGATCTGTCTTCCCCACAAGAATGCCTACTCCTTGAGGTCAGGAACCTAGTCTGTATTTGTGCAGTAAAGGGTTAATCTTGCCCAAAGAGAGATCTGACTTTTGCCGTCAGCTCCTGGGAGGTCACCTCTAAGCCCCTGGAGTGTCCTGCCTGATAAGATTGTCCTTGTTACCTGGGGACCTTGGGCCAGCAAGATAGTCTACACTTCATTGTAATTTATGGGCTGGGGAGGGAGGCTTCTGCCATATGGTATCAGCTTGACTTCTGGGAGGCTGGAGACTAAGGTCAACCATGTCTATATGACTCAGTCTCAATAAAATCTCTGAACACCAAGGTTCCGGTAAGCATTCCTGGTTGGCAAAACTCCCTGAGTGTTGTCACATATTGTTGTTGGGAGAAGCAAATGCTGTCTGCACAATTCCACTGGGAGAGGACTGTCCTGAACGCTGCCCTGTGTACTTCTTCCCAGTGCTGACTTCAATCTCTATCCTTTCACTGTAGTAAACCATAACCGTGAGTCTAACGGCTCTGCTGAGTTCTGCAAGTCCTTCTAGTTAATCATTAAACCTGAGGGGGGGTCTTGGAGACCCCCAAATGTTGTAGTTGGTGTCAGACAGAGGTGGTTTTGGGGACCTCTGACCTTTGCGGTATTGTTCACAGTTGTCTTCCCAGGGCCTGGGACCATGTGGGGTACATAGTAAGAACTCAAGAAGTAGTACTGATAGTGAATATTCTTGCTGGGACAAAAGCCTCCTTCATAGAGCCAGCATCCCCGGGACATGTTCTTAATGACCTGTGGCACCCTCATCCCTCTGCACTGAGTTGAACTCCACCAACTGACTTCTCATTATCAGAAAATGCTGAGCTCTCTTAAGCCCCCAGACCTCTGTATGGGCTGTGGTTTTTGTCTGGAGATTCCATCTTTTTCCTCCATCACCTCCCCAATTCTTTTCTTTACTTTCTTTTTTTTTTTTTTTTTTTTGCGGTATGTGGGCCTCGCACCGTTGTGGCCTCTCCCGTTGCGGAGCACAGGCTCCGGACGTGCAGGCTCAGCGGCCATGGCTCACGGTCCCAGCCACTCCGCGGCATGTGGGATCTTCCCGGACCGGGGCACGAACCCGTGTCCCCTGCATCGGCAGGCGGACTCTCAACCACTGCGCCACCAGGGAAGCCCACCTCCCCAATTCTTCATCATGCTCCCAGACCCAGCTCAAACATCACCTCCCCTGAGAAAAACCCCATAAGCACAGCTCCTTCCAAGCCTGGATGAGCTCATGCCTCTGGATTCCCATGGCATCCTGCACTAACCTCAATTGAAACTCCTGTCACCTGGGCTATCATTGCAAAGGCTTCTTTTTAGCCTTCTCTGCCTAGAGCTGTGTTGTGCTTGAAGAAGATCTTCTGCCTGGATAATGGCACTTGAGCTCCTTTAAAGCCAGAAACTGTGTGTTTTATCTCTAGGTCTTTACTAGCAAGCACTGTGCCAATTACATAGTAAATGCTCAATAAATGTCAGTTAACAAATGGATCAACCTCTCAATAAGGAGGGGTAGACAGAGAGTCAGGGACATGCCAGTGGGAAATTGTTTTAAACTGATGACCATATAGCAGCGCTCGGCACCATTTTCAGAGACGAGATTCCATCTACTCATTCTGATTCCTACAGAAGGAGACAGAGGATAAAACTAAGGAGGTCACACTGTCAAGGAGCTGCTTTGGAGTAGAACTGCTCTAGGCACAGGGAGGAAACCCAAGCCCCTACGATTTGCAGAATGCTTACCTAGTCTTAGACTTGGGTGATTGGCAGTGGGGTTTGCTGCCCTCTCTCCTCTGTGGCAGGCTGACTCTAAGATGGACTAAGTGATCCCCACCCTTGTGTAATCTCCTCCCCTTGAGTGTGGGCTGGCCTGGTGACTTGTTCTAACCAATAGAGTATGGCAAAGGTGATGTGACATCACTTCTGAGGTTAGTTTATAAAGGTTGTACCTTCTTTCTTGCTAGTGGACTTTCTTCCTTGCTGGACTTCTTTGTGGGACAAGGACCTGAGGGCAGCCTCCAGCCAACAGCCCACTGAGAACCGAAGCTCTCAGCCCAACGACCATCAAGGATCAGAATCCTGCCAATAACCACAGATGTGAAGTTGGAAGTGAGTCCTTTCCCATTCGCGCCTTTAGATGGGACCTCACCCACAGCTAACACCTTGATCGCAGCCCGTGAGAGACTCCAAAGCAGAGGGTCCAGCTAGGCCACGCACAGATTTCTGATCACAGAAATTGTGAGACAATAAATGCATACTGTCTTAAGCTGCTATGTTTTGGACTGATTTGTTACACGGCAACAGATAACTAATACACTCTCCCAATCTCTGATCGACACCAGGTCATATTCAACTGTATGGTTAGCAGTACGAATAGTAGTTAATCCACGACCTCTAGAGTCAAGAGGCCTGGGCCCAAATCCCAGTCTGCTACTTTGTGCGACCTCAGGCAAATGACTTAGCACCTGTTCTCTCATTGGGGCTGTAACTGCATTACCTATGTTGTAGGATTTTTGTGAGAATTAGAGTAGATCGTACATGTAACATGCTTACAGCAGTAGTAATATTTATAATATTTATTGCCCTCCATTATATCACATAAATATTGATGATGTTTGTTATTCTAAACCGTTGTGGCTTAAGTTCCCAACTGTATGAGTACATACAATTGATCACACGCCACCCACATAACCCAGCTCTACCACAGGCTCTTGGAGGGAAGACCCTGGGGCAGAGAGCAGCCTTCCACACCCACCCACCACAGACTAAAAGGCCATGTCTGGAGTCCCACATCCTCAGAGCCCACCTCCTTCCCTCTGCCCAGTGTCATGACCGCCCCCGCTCTTGGCACACCAAGAGCGGAGTCGCACACACAGGTCTAATCATTCCACTATTTGAAAACACATTTACCAACAGTCAGGATCCATTCCCCTTGGTTGTTAAGGGGAATTCAATACCTAATCATTACAATTAAATCCCATTATGGATAACTGGAACACGCCAACGTAGCCATAAAGCCATCGCTCCGCTGCCGTGGGTGCTCACAGCTGAGCGGTCCCTCCAGCCCAGAGGGGTCCACACTTGCTCTCGGCAGCACAGCCACCCATGTCCAGGGAGAGAACCTTCAAGGGGAAATCTCTGTGCTGGTTTAGGGCAGACTCAGCCGCAAGAGTTTGCTCTGGAGGTAGAATGGTTCCTCCTGTTGCTTTCATCACCATAGTCCTAGGGGCAGCCTGGCAGATAGCAAAGGCTCTTAGAGCACAGGTGCCTTTGTGTGTGGGGGGGGGGGGGGGGCGGGGAAGTGAGCTGGGGAGTGGCCACTGGGAAAGGTTCCATCCCGCTTCTCCAAGGGCCTACCTTGGCTTCTGTACCTTGGGGATTTCCCCAATTTGCACTGGGAAATTTGTTCCATCCTGAACCGATGAGCTGGTCTGCAGGCCAGGCATGGACGCCGGGATTTGGATTGGAGAGAAGATGGAAATCCTGCATGACAAGCTAAGAAGGAAGAATGCATTCTCAGAGCAAGAGTCTGAGCACAATTTATGTCCCAGGCCATGGAGATCCTGTCACTGGTTTCCCCTGATAGAGTTTGACTCCCATTTACTTTTTTAAATTGCTTGTGGGCATTCAGATGCCTCTGAGGATTGGTATCTCTGGTGTCCCGCCTGGGTCTCCCCTGGGATGTGAACGTATGTGCCTTTGTTCTTCTGTTCCCTCAAGGTGATGGTTCAGAGATGTTAGGAAATGAACAGCAGGCGAATACCTGCTGCCACATGGGACCCAGTGTGTGTGTGTGTGTGTGTGCGTGTGTGTGTGTGTGTGTGCGCGCGCGCGGCTATGTGTGTTGTAGCTGGTGAGCATCAGTAGGTATCCTCAGGAAGATAGGATCAAATCACCACTGTCAGGGCTGTGCTTCTGATTAGCTTTCTAGTCCCAAAGCTAATTGTCAAATTTAACAGGCATCTGCTCTTTTTTCATAAGTGTGCTTGAATTTCACAAGCCAAGAGACTTATTTTAGCAGAGAGTCAGAAACCCGAAGAATAATACGTTTCGTATCTTATCTGGCCCAATATCCCTTCTCAACCAAATGACCAAGTTATAAAAGGAAGATGAAACAGGAGTATGATGTCCCCACCTACCCATCAGCCCCCTTGCTCTGGAGCCAGGAATTGTTTTCCACTTGATGAATGTGCTGATCCTAGTGTGCTCGGAGGACAGCATGCCGTGCACGGGGGCAGCGTTGCTCTCCCTGCAACTCGGGGCCTGCTAACAGAGAGCCGATGTGCAGCAGGGGAGGGGACCTGACGCCTGTGCCGGCCCGGATCAGGTCTGAGCATGCGTGCAGTCTCCAGGAGGCTATGTTCTTTGTCTTGAGGACCTTGGTAGGCTGCATGCCATGTTCAGTGGGAAATAAGATGATACAGGTTTGCAGCTTGTTACCTCTGGCTTCCCACAGCCTTCATACTGTGCATCTGTAGCTGAGTAACTGCCGACGGAGGAAACATCTGTAGTCTTGCAAGAAAATATCCCAGCTTCCCTAGTGTTTACCCAGTGTGCCCTTCCTGCAATGGCCAGGACAACTAAACTAGAGTGTAGTACTGAAGAGCAGGGTGTATTCGTTAGGATAGTATAGGTGAGTCTCCACTAACAATCAACTCCAAAATCTCAGCTGCATAAACATTCAAAGTCTATTTCTAATTCCTGTTCTATACCCACTGGGCCTCTGCCCCTGCACTTTCATTGTCCTCGCTCTGGAATCCAGGCAGATGGAGGAGCCAGCAACAGAAACTTTGCTGATCACCACGGCAGAGGGAAAAGAGCCACAG
Organism: Delphinus delphis; assembly: GCF_949987515.2. NCBI lineage: Eukaryota > Metazoa > Chordata > Mammalia > Artiodactyla > Delphinidae > Delphinus > Delphinus delphis. The sequence continues at coordinate 6,425,987 of NC_082701.1, forward strand.
TGGATCTCACATTAGTAAGTAAATGCTCAGCCCAGAAGTGACTCAACTCATTGGTCAGAAGTGGTCACCTGGGTCCGTCCAGCCATAGGAGCCAGTTAGTATAACACTACCACGTGTGCAGAGCAGGGCAGAAGCAGAAAACTGGACAAATGGCAGTTAGGGTTATCACGAAGGTAATTAAAGCAGCTCAGAGAGACTGACTGGTGAAAGCAATGAGGTGACAGATTTGATTCTATTAAGGAAGAACTTGCAAACTTCCAGAAACTTCTATGGGAGGAATGGCCCACCAGGGGAGGACAATGACGTGTTTAAGATCGCTTCCAAATGAATTAAATCAGCTTTCATCACTCACCTAATGCTAAATAATCCTTGTCATAAAGACTGGTCACTCAGATTCTTGTAGGACTGAGCAGTCTAAAGGAAAAACTGAAATCAGGAGACAGGTTAAGTTCAGAGGTTGGGGTCAGGCAGGGGGCAATATGGAAACTCCTGTTGTGGACTTAGTTACCCCTAAGTTGGCTCCTTCTTTATACCACGGTGCTAAGGAGGTTGGGGTTAGGCTTTAGTTCCCGATCTGCGGTCACGTGAGTTTGGAGTCAATCTTTCCCCGGTCAAGCCTTGAGATGAGACCTCAGCCCTGGCCAACACCTTGATTTCAGTTTATGAAAGACTTTGAAACAGAGAAAAGCCAAGAACCTCTGGCTCAAAGAGCTTAGATAGAGAGCAGCAACAGGAGCTTAGGCAAAGGGGTTGGTCAGATCATCTGTCAAGCCAGGCTGGGGCCACCTTATACCTTCCCAAGACGTCACCCAGGCAGAGAGATCTGGAGTTGGATGGAGCAGTTAGCCTAACTCTCAAAGGCCAGTGAGAGTCTCACTCTGCCCTACTCATAGATGGGTAAGTCAGTTAAGCCCTAATTAACTAATGGAGCTAATTACAGCTGCCATTACTGAGCAGCTACTATGGCCCAGACTCAGTTCTTTTGCCAACATGATTCAATTTATTCTAGTGATGGCCCTGAGACGTAGGTGCCATTAACCTTATTTGAGGATTAGGAAACTGAAATACAGAGGACGAAGTAACTCGCTGAGGCCATCCAACTTGTTAAGTGACAGAGCTGGGTTCTAACCAACTTGGGTTCTAACCAACTTTGGGCCCCAAAGCCAGTCCTCTTTCTACTCCAATCCCCCCACCCTGCAGACAATCAGAGGGGCCTCGAGATAGTGCCACTCTTGGCTGCCTCCCTTCCCTATGTCTCAAACCTGGAAAATAACTCCAAGCCAACTATCTCCCCAATAAGTGAGGGCTGGCCCCTTCCACAACCCTGTCATAGCCAACTTGAATCATCCCTGAGCCATCACCCCACCCATATAACCTCATCCCTATTAAAAGGTGTTCCCTTGCCCATCAGCACCCTGATTGCGAACTAGAACAAAAACACCATCTTTTGCTTAATTTAAAGACATTTACACCACACTTTGAAATGTCAAACGTTTTCATTAAAATCCTCTCACACTTTGGGCTGACAAAGGAATGCCGGGATCTTTGGGAGGTACTTTAATCTCAATCAATTAGGGAGAGAGTCATCTTAGCGGTGTGGCAATAAAAGAAAGCTTTAATTTTAGAGCTAATTAAATATCAACAATTGGAATGTGGCAACTGACACTTAACCTGCAGGAACCCATTATTTATTAGGAATATAATGCATTGAGTCTGGATATGATGTGAGTTGTAGTCATTTTAATATCAGCTGTCACAGTCTAGCGGCTCCCCTTTGTTTTGCTCCAGCACAATCATCTCCCAGGCCCTGCTGGGATCACTCTGGCACCTGGGCTCCACACAAGATTAATTAAGCGGACTGGCACGAGGGTGCCTTGGCCCCAGACAACACAATCTGTGACCAAGGGACGGCAGCACAGGTAAATAACAGGCAACAGTTTGGTCTAGGCCCACCTGGGCCAAGGGGACAAGTCTGGGCCTTGAAATGGACCAGGTAGGATGCTTTCAGCTGCAAGTAACAGGAAAAACAAACAAACAAACAAAAAACTGTCTCAACCTAAAAGTACTTTAACAAAAAGGGTTTATTATCTCACATAAAGAGAAGCAGGTGGGGGCAGGTGGGGGTTACAAAATTGGGTAGTTCCAAGGCTTGACGATATGGTCAGATACTCAGGTTCTCTCTTCTCTCATCACCCTGCTGCCCTTAGCAGGTGACTAATGTCACCCTTCATGGTGTCAAGATGGCCTTGACACAGGATAAGGTCTTGCAAAGAGGAGGGTCCTTCCTTCTGTGCAACTTTTTCCCCCCATTACTTTTTTTAAAATATATTTTTTTTACTTCGGCATAAATTTAGATTTACTGAAAAGTGGCAAAGGTAGCACAGAGAGCTCCTGTATACACCTCACCCAGCTCCTCTTTTTATTAACTAAACTGCAAATTGCATTCGAATTGCACTCACTTTTCTGATCCAGGGTCCCATCTTGGATACTTATTGCATTTAGTCATCCTGTGTCCTCAGTCTCCTTGTGTCTGTTGCAGCTTCTCCATCTTTCCTTGTCTTCGACGCCCTTGATAGTTTTGAGAAGCGCTGGTCTATTTTGTAGAAGGTACTGCAATTTGAGTGTCTGATGTTTTTCTCATGGTTAGACTGGACTTATGATTTTGGGAAGACTGCAGAGGTGTGGAGTGGCCTTGTCACATCATATCGGGGGGGGGTACCTGATAGCACGCGACTTATCGCTGATGATGCAAACGTGGATCACTGGGCAAGGCAGTGTTTGCCAGGCTTCTCCGCTGTAAAGTGACACTCCCTTGCTCTCTCCCCACTACCTGTATCCTTTTTATTATTGAGGAAAACCCTCCTCAAAGCTCCCTGGTTCATGTCCATTTGGTCCCATGTCCATACATTAACCAAACACCAGAGAAGGGAACCAGATAGGTTTTCCTCCATCATAATTCAAACCTTAGGAATTTGGGCCAGTGGGCGGGGATCACCACCCCTGAAAACACTTGATCAAGAGCCACTAATTCCAAAAGATACATGCACCCTTATGTTCATGGTGGTATTATTTACAATAGCCAACATATGGAAACAACCCAAGTGTCCACTGATAGATAAATGGATAAAGAAAATGTGCTACACACACACACACACACACACACACACACACACACACACACACACAAAAGAAAACTACTCAGCCTTAGAAAAGATGAAATCTTACCATTTTTGACAACATGGATGGACCTCGAGGGTATTATGCTAAGTGAAATAAGTCAGATGGAGAAAGACACGTACCATACGATCTCACTCATAGGCAAAATATAAAAAACAAAGAAACAAAACCCACAAAATAAATGAACAAACCAAACCAACCAAAAATAAACACATAGATAAGGAGTAGTGGTGGTCAGAGGGAGAGGGCTGGGGGGGGGAAATAGGTAAAGGCGATCAACCGTGTGGTGATACATGGAAATGAAATTCTGGGTGGTGAGCACGCTATAGGGGAATACAGAAGTAGAAATATAATGTCGTACCCATGAAACTTATATAATGTGATAAGTCGTTGTTACCTTACTATAAACAAATTAATTAATTAACTAAAAGAGGTCTCTGCTGGTGAGAAAGGGATGGCTGTGGGGTGGGGGAGAGGGAGTCAGTAGCAGTTGGAAGGGCAGGCAGCCAACAGCGCCCACCTCAGAAAACTGCTTGTCTGCACTTCCCTCTGTGTCCCAATCCCTCCCTGCCCCATCCGGCCGCTGTGCAGTATTAGCATCGAGAGACACGGAGTATCTCCAGCAGGACGTCACACCATAGCACAGTCACAGCGCAGACGTGGAGCCTGGCTGCTCAAGTTCAAATCCTGATTCGAGGGACTTCCCTGGTGGTCCAGTGGGTAAGATTCTGAGCTCCCAATGCAGGGGGCCCGGGTTCGATCCCTGGTTGGGGAACTAGATCCCACATGTATGCTACAACTAAGAGTTTGCATGCTACAACTAAGAGTTTGCATGCCACAACTAAGAAGTCCACATGCCACAACTAAAACCTGGGGCAGCCTAAATAAGCAAATAAATAAATAAATAAATATATATATATATATATATATATATTTTTTTTTTTTACTGCATCACTTTATTGTCCATGAAAAATACTTGAACATGATACAGGAATGTCTAACGCATAGAGTACTGAGCACCAATTACTAATCAGGAGGGTCTCATAGGTGCAAAAGGGCAACGAGTCACCCAGAAAAGCAGGTGACCACACAAGTAGTAAACTCTCCATGGATTAAAAATTAAAAGAATTTCACATTTTCTCCAGCGTGAAAAACTTTAAGGAGGCGGAGTCAAGATGACGTACGAGGAGGACGCGGAATTCTCGTCTCCGCCCAACTAGGGCACTTACCAGGCACCGGTGGGGGACCACGGACACCTAAAGGGACGGGAGAAACCTCCAGGGACTGGGTAGGATGTGGGGTGTGGGAGGAGTGAAGGGGGAGAAGTGGAGGCGGGATGGGACTGGCGTCCTTGAGGGACTGGCGTCCTTGAGGGGCAGCTGGGGGAGGGGAAGGGATCCCACACCCGAAGGGGAAATTGGGGGACCACTGGGAGGGCAGAAGATCAAAAGAGAGCGTGGCCAGGTTTCCCCTGCCCACCTGGGCCCCCAGGAGGCCATTGAGATCCCGGGCCTGATCCTCTGCAAGCCTAAGCCCCCTCCAGCCATGCGGGTCCTGAGGGAGTGGGAGGGAGGGAAGGGGGAGCAAGAGTAAAGGCTGGATCTCCGGGACCGGCACCCCTCGGGGTTGGCTGGGGGATGGGAGGAGTGCCTACACCCAGCGGGACCCTCGCATGGTTAGGGGTCCAGTGGCGTCAGGGGAGACCCTGGGGGAGATGGTGGGGAGGGGCATGAAGGAACGGAAGGGAACGTGGCCAGTGCCTTCCCTGTCCACTTAGGCACCGGGGAGCCTCCTGGGCCTAATGTTCTGCCCTCGGGGCCTCCCTTCTGCCACGCAGAACCCAAGCCCCACCCCTACCACCCACCCAGGGCCTGACCTCTATTCGGAGACCCCCCTCTGAGACCCCCTCCAACGCCCACGGGGTCTAAACCCCACCCACTCACCCTCACTCAGGGCCGTTCTTCCAAATTCCCCAACTCCACACTCTGGAGACCCTCCTTTCCACGTGCTGCCTCTCCCCTTGATGCAGGTCCTAAACAGAAGCCCCCCGCCCCCACGCTTGAACGTCCCCCTGCCTAGGCCCCATCCCCAGGGCCTTTTCCGGCTACATGGGTCCTGAGTGTAGGCCCCGCCCCACGCTCAAACATCACCCACCCACCGACCCAGGTCCCGCCCCACCCTAAACCCCACCCCTGCATAAGTTCCACCCCGTCTAAACTCCGCCCCCATAGCCATGGCTTTTTTTTTTCCTTTTTTTCCTCTTTTATTTATTTATTTATTTTTTGGTGTTTTTTTTTTGAAGTTTTGAATTTTATTTTATTTATTTTTTATACAGCAGGTTCTTATTAGTTATCTATTTTTATACACATTAGTGTATATATGTCAACCCCAATCTCTCCATTCACCCCACCATTTTTGTTTTCTTTCTTTTTTCCTCTTTTAGATTGTGGTTCTGTTTTACCTTATTGATTCATTGTTGTTGATCATTTATATTTTTATTTTTCCTAATAAATCTTTTATATTTCTAATTTTATTTTATTCTTTATACTTTGTTATTGCTTTCTCCTTTTGGCTCCCCCCCCCCCCCCACTTTTCCTTTCCTTTTTCTGTTGTGGTTTTAGTTTACCTCATTGCAGCTGTTTCAATTATATTTTTATTTTTCCTAATATATTTTTTATCTTTCTAGTTTTATTTTGTTTTTTATTCTTTGATATTGTACTGCTTCTCTCTCTCTCTCTCTCTCTTTCTCTCTTTCTCTCTTTCTTTCTTTCTTTATTTTTTGCCACGCCACCCAGCTTGTGGGATCTTGGTTCCCAGGCTGGAGGTTGGGCCCGAGCTCCTGTGCTGGGAGCTCCGACTACAAACTGCTGGACTAACAGAGAACCTCAGACCCCAGGGAATATTAATCAGAGTGAGGCCTCCTGGAGGTCCTCCTGCAGCACCAAGACCCAGCTCTATCCAACTGCCTTCAAACTCCAGTGCTGGATGCCTCAGGCCAAACAACCAGTAAGACAGGAATACAGCCCCACCCATCAAAAAAAAAGAAACAACAAAAAAATACGTTGCAGACAAAGGAGCAAGGTAAAAACCTACAAGACCAAATAAATGAAGACAAACTAGGCAACCTACCTGAAAAATAATTCAGAGTGATGATAGTAAAGATGATCCAAAATCTCAGAAACAGAATGGAGAAAATAAAAGAAATGTTTAACAAGGACCTAGAAGAACTAAAGAGCAAACACACAGTGATGAACAACACAATCACTGAAATTAAAAATACTCTAGAAGGAATCAATAGCAGAATAACTGAGGCAGAAGAACGGATAAGTGAGCTGGAAGATAAAATGGTGGAAATAACGGCCAGGGAGCAGAATAAAGAAAAAAGAATGAAAAGAAATGAGGACACACTCAGAGACCTCTGGGACAACGTTAAACACACCATCATTCAAATTATAGGCGTCCCAGAAGAAGAAGAGAAAAAGAAAGGGTCTGAGAACATATTTGAAGAGATTATAGTCAAAAACTTCCCTAACATGGGAAAGGAAGTAGTCACTCAAGTCCAGGAAGCACAGAGAGTCCCATACAGGATAAACCCAAAGAGAAACATGCCAAGACACATATTAGTCAAACTATCAAAAATTAAATACAAAGAAAAAATATTAAAAGCAGCAAGGGAAAAGCATCAAAGAACATACAAGGGAATCCCCATAAGGTTAACAGCTGATCTTTCAGCAGAAACTCTGCAAGCCAGAAGGGAGTGGCAGGACATATTTAAAGTGATGAAAGGGGAAAACCTGCAACCAAGATTACTCTACCAGCAAGGATCTCACTCAGATTCGATGGGGAAATTAAAACCTTTAGACAAGCAGAACTAAGAGAATTCAGCACCACCAAACCAGCTTTACAACAAATGCTATAGGAACTTCTCTAGGTAGGAAACACAAGAGAAGGAAAAACCTACAAAAACAAACCCAAAACAGTAAGAAAACAGTAATAGGAACATACATATCAATAATTACCTTAAATGTAAATGGATTAAATGCTCCAACCAAAAGACATAGACTGGCTGAATGGATACAAAAACAAGACCCATATATATGCTGTCTACAAGAGACCCATTTCAGACCTAGGGACACATACAAACTGAAAGTGAGGGGATGGAAAAAGATATTCCATGCAAATGGAAATCAAAAGAAAGCTGGAGTAGCAATTCTCATGTCAGACAAAATAGACTTTAAAATAAAGTCTAGGGCTTCCCTGGTGGCGCACTGGTTGAGGGTCCGCCTGCCGATGCAGGGAACGCGGGTTCGTGCCCCGGGTCGGGAAGATCCCACATGCCGCGGAGCGGCTGGGCCCGTGAGCTATGGCCGCTGAGGCTGCGTGTCCGGAGCCTGTGCTCTGCAACGGGAGAGGCCACAACAGTGAGAGGCCCGCGTACTGAAAAAAAAAAAAAAAAAAGGGGGGGGGAAATTGACAGTAGCACAATCATAGTAGGAGACTTTAACACCCCACTTTCACCAATGGACAGATCATCCAAAATGAAAATAAATAAGGAAACAGAAGCTTTAAATGACACATTAAACAAGATGCACTTAATTGATATTTAGAGGACATTCCATCCCAAAACAACAGAATACACTTTCTTCTCAAGTGCTCATGGAACATTCTCCAGGATAGACATTATCTTGGGTCACAAATCAAGCCTTGGTAAATTTAAGAAAATTGAAATCTTATCAAGTATCTTTTCTGACCACAGTTCCATGAGACTAGATATCAATTACAGGAAAAAAAACTGTAAAAAATAAAAATACATGGAGGCTAAACAATATGCTACTAAATAACCAAGAAATCACTGAAGAAATCAAAGAGGAAATAAAAAAATACCTAGAAACAAATGCCAATGAAAACACTACAACCCAAAACCTGTGAGATGAAGCAAAAGCAGTTCTAAGAGGGAAGTTCATAACAATACAATCCTACCTCAAGAAACAAGAAAAATCTCAAATAAACAACCTAACCTTACACCTGAAGCAATTAGAGAAAGAAGAACAAAAAAACCCCAAAGTTAGCAGAAGGAAAGAAATCATAAAGATCAGATCAGAAATAAATGAAAAAGAAATGAAGGAAACAGTAGCAAAGATCAATAAAAATAAAAGCTGGTTCTGTGAGAAGATAAACAAAATTGATAAACCATTAGCCAGACTCATCAAGAAAAAAGGGAGAAGACTCAGATCAACAGAATTAGAAATGAAAAAGGAGAAGTAACAACTGACACTGCAGAAATACAAAGGATCATGAGACATTACTACAAGCAACTCTATGCCAATAAAATGGACAACCTGGAAGAAATGGACAAATTCTTAGAAAAGCACAACCATCCGAGACTGAACCAGGAAGAAATATAAAATATAAACAGACCAATCACAAGCACTGAAATGGAGACTGTGATTACAAATCTTCCAACAAACAAAAGCCCAGGACCAGATGGCTTCACAGGTGAATTCTATAAAACATTTAGAGAAGAGCTAACACCTATCCTTCTCAAACTCTTCCAAAACATTGCAGAGGGAGGAACATTCCCAAACTCATTCTACGAGGCCACCATCACCCTGATACCAAAACCAGACAAAGATGTCACAAAAAAAGAAAACCACAGGCCAATATCACTGATGAACATAAATGCAAAAATCCTCCACAAAATACTAGCAAACAGAATCCAACAGCACATTAAAAGGATCATACACCATGATCAACAGGGGTTTATCCCAGGAATGCAAGCATTCCTCAATATACACAAATCAATCAATGTAATACACCATATTAACAAATTGAAGAATAAAAACCATATGATCATCTCAATAGATGCAGAAAAACCTTTTGACAAAATTCAACACCCATTTATGATAAAAACTGTCCAGAAAGTAGGCATAGAAGGAACCTACCTCCATAATAATAAAGGCCATATATGACAAACCCACAGCCATCATTGCTGTCAATGGTGAAAATCTGAAAGCATTTCCTCTAAGATCAGGAAGAGGACAAGGTTGCCCACTCTCCCCACTATTATTCAACAAAGTTTTGGAAGTTTTAGCCACAGCAATCAGAGAAGAAAAAGAAATAACAGGAATCCAGATCAGAAAAGAAGTAAAACTGTCACTGTTTGCAGATGACATGATACTATACATAGAGAATCCTAACAGTGCCACCAGAAAACTACTAGGGCTAATAAGCGAATTTGGTAAAGTAGCAGGATACAAAGTTAATGCACAGAAATCTCTTGCATTCCTATACGCTAACGAAGAAAAATCTGAAAGAGAAATTAAGGAAACACTCCCATTTACCACTGCAACAAAAAGAATAAAATACCTAGGAATAAACCTACCTAGGGAGACAAAAGACCTGTATGCAGAAAATTATAAGACACTGATGAAAGAAATTAAAGATGATACCAACAGATGGAGAGATATACCATGCTCTTGGATTGGAAGAATCAATATTGTGAAAATGACTAAACTACCCAAAGCAATCTACCGATTCAATGCAATCCTTATCAAATTACCAATGGCATTTTTTACGGAACTAGAACAAAAAATGCAGCATGCAGCTCAATATCAAAAAAACAAACAACCTAATCCAAAAATGGGCAGAAGACCTAAATAGACATTTCTCCAAAGAAGATATACAGATTGCCAACAAACATATGAAAGGATGCTCAACATCACTGATCATTAGAGAAATGCAAATCAAAAACTACAATGAAGTATCACCTCACACCACTCAGAATGGCCATCATCAGAAAATCTACAAACAATAAATGCTGGAGAGGGTGTAGAGAAAAGGGAACCCTCATGCACTGTTGGTGGGAATGTAAATTGATACAGCCACTATGGAGAACAGTATGGAGGTTCCTAAAAAAACTAAAAATAGAACTACCATACAACCCAGCAATCCCACTACTGGGCATATACCCTGAGAAAACCATAATTCAAAAAGAGTCATGTACCACAATGTTCATTCAGCACTATTTACAATAGCCAGGACATGGAAGCAACCTAAGTGTCCATCGACAGATGAATGGATAAAGAAGATGTGGCACATATATACAATGGAATATTACTCAGCCATAAAAAGAAACGAAATTGAGTTATTTGTAGTGAGGGGGATGGACCTAGAGTCTGTCATATAGAGTGAAGTAAGTCAGAAAGAGAAAAACAAATACCGTATGCTAATACATATATATGGAATCAAAAAGAAATATGGTTCTGAAGAACCTAGGGGCAGGACAGGAATAAAGATGCAGACGTAGAGAATGGACCTGAGGACACGGGGAGGGGGAAGGGGAAGCTGGGACGAAGTGAGAGAGTGGCACGGACATATATACATTACCAAACGTAAAATAGATAGCTAGTGAGAAGCAGCTGCATAGCACAGGGAGATCAGCTCCGTGCTTTGTGACCACTTAGAGGGGTGGGATAGGGAGGGTGGGAGGGAGACGCAAGAGGGAGGGGATATGGGGATACATGTATGCATATAGCGGATTCAGTTTGTTATACAGCAGAAACTAACACAACATTGTAAAGCAATTATATTCCAATAAAGATGCTAAAAAATTTTTTTAATTAAAAAAATATTTTAAATACCTTCTTTAAAAAAAAATCCTGATTCGACCTGATTCACCTGCTTTAGGACCTTGGGCAGGTGCATTACACTTCCTGGATCTCAATGTTCTCATTAGCAAAATGGGCATAATTATAATGTCTTCCTCATGAGGTACGTGTGCGGCTCAAATGAACACACAGGGAGTCTGTATAAGCCTTAGCAATTAAACGCCCAGCTCAGAAGCGACTCAGCTCACAATCCTTACCTCGTGGATTGAATGACCACGCAATTTATTGTCCAAACTGGGACAGTAATGAGAGTTAATTACGGCAGGAAACAGGCCTAATAGGGAATCATTCCAGAAAAGTCTGGGAGGTGTGTGGTCACCTTCCTCACGGGGACACTGTCAGGATGCAAATGGGAAACACTGATCCCTTCTTGGAACTAGCTGTAGGAGCACATCTGCTGTCCCCTGCTCCCTTGTCTGCACAGGGCTTGAGGCTGCAATCACCCCCGCTCTCTCCTGCATCATCGTCCCTCCCTCTCCTGGGTCATTTCCACCAGCACCAAACATGCATAAGAGCTCCATCTCTAAAAAGAAAAAACCCAGAACCTTCCCAGGTCCCCCACCCACCCAACCCTGGCTAGTAGCACATGGCTCTGCTCCTCTAGGGCTTCCTCTCACTCAGTGACCACCAAAGTCCCTGCTCCCCCTGCCCCATGACCCCCAGGCCCCGCTGACTGCTGTACCCCATCTTCCACTGCCCTTCACACGGCCGACTCCGCTCCAGCACACAGGCCTTCCGCTGTTCCTCTGTCATGCCAAGCTCTTCCCCACCTCAGAGCCTTCCCATTGGCTGTTCCCTCTGCCTGGAACACTTTTCCCTAGGTCTTCGCATGACTCATTGCCTTGCTTCACTCGAATCTCAGCTCTAGCCCCTTCCCTCCCTAGTTCTTCAGAATACTTCTACATCCTGAAATTAGGTCATGCATTAATTAATTGCATTGGGTTGGATTTTTGGTCCCTGTCTGAAAGGTGAGTTTCAGAGTCGGGGACTTGTTTGCTCACCACTGTTTCCTATGAACCCAGCACAGTGCCAGGCATGTGGTCAGTGCTCGATCAATACCTCCTGAATGAATGAAATGGTAACTAGCATCGTGGCGGTAATGATTCGTGGTGTACACTGTCATTGTTAGCAGCCATGTCTGGAATGAACTGACCACCATCCCAGCACATTGAGATGTTTTCAGAGCTGATTCCTCACGCCGCCCCATGCCTTTTGACAGGTTTTATGTTCGGGAGGGCGGGTGTTCTCCACCTGGGAGGTGCCTCAGCCCGCAGCTTTCCAGATGGACTCGTGGCATTTCCTGGGCACCAAGCTCCTCTGATGCGATTACCGTAACGGGAGCAGCCACGAGGACCGAGAGCCCTGCCCAGCGTTCAAGGCTGGGAGCGGGGCTCTCCATTGCCCGTTCTTGGTCACACACAGTCCCCTCCAGCTTCAACTGAGCGTTAATTATGCAGCCAGCCTGGCCTGGGCAGAAAAGCCCAAGGCAAACTCCAGTCCAGAGGACACCGGCTGGTCTAAAAGTGGGGTAGACGAGGGCAAAGGGAAACCCAGGCCGGGGTCAGTGCTGCCTTGGCCAGGCTGACTCAAGGCTCTCTGGACCCACTCTAGGCTCCAGGGTTGGGGGTGGCAGAAGCTGAGACCTTGGTCTGTCTTTCTGCAGCTGAGAAAGGCTGAGTCCTGGCATTGCCGGACAGGTTAGGAAGACCCTCACTTCCCTGGAGACCTCCAATTGCCTGGGTCCTCCGCTCCCCGGCCCGTCACCATCCAGGGCTGCGCTGGAACGGAGCTGGTTCTACTTTCTCCCCTCCCCCATCACAATGGCTCCCCTTGCCACCCAGCCCCTCCCATTTGGGGCCTTTAAAGCCCCCCTTTGTTACAAAGCTTCAGGAACAAAGCTGGATTGAAACGCCAGCTCTGCCTCTTTCCGGTTCTGTAACTTCAAACAGGCCGTATAACCCAGGGGTCGGCAAACATTTTCTGTACAGGACTGGAGAGGAAATATTTTAGCCTTTGGGGGCCACACGGTCTGTGACTGCTACTCAACTCCACCTTGCAGCATGAAAGAAAGCAGCCACAGACGGTACATGAAAGAACAGATGCGGCTGTATGCCAATAAAACTTTATTCACACAGACGAGAAGTGGGCCAGATTTGGCCTATAAGCCATCGTTTACTAATCCCTGAATTAACCGTCCCGAGACTCAGTTTCCTCCTCTGTAAAATAGGGATAATGATACCGAAATAGGTTCACTGAGAATTGATACTGAGATGAAAGTATTAAAACTGCACGATAAATGTTTTCATTTGGTTTCATTTTGCTGGGGATTTGGTGGCAAATCCCCACCCTGCCCCCCAGCCCAGAGCAGCCGCCTCTGGGTGCGTCAGTGAGCACATCACCGTGACCTCTTGTCTGGGAGTCCGCAAACCTCGGGCTGCTTGTGTTATTATTTATCAGCGTGGCTATTATGCTGCTTCTCTCCGCACAGAGCGGTGCTGCTGGGGATGGCCTGAAAGGCATGCTGGCCTTTCCAATGAGGCGGGATTGTATTAGCTCCTGATTACACGGTGCAGAACACAATAGAGGCGCCCGGCCCGGAAAGCAGCCCCCTGCCTTTGCCTCATCTGGGCTGCTTTGTGCTTCATTTCCTTCTCTGCGGCCCCATTTCCCTTTTTCTATTTTCTTTATTTTTCTCACGCTTGCCCCTGCTAATCTGCTTAACAACTTGCCTCGCTCCCGCCCGCCTCCCCCCTCCGCGCCCCTCCCCCTCCCCCCAAGCCTTGCCCACTCTTTCTGAGCGCCTCTCCGCGTCCTTAACAGCACCGCTGTTTCTGCATTTAATAAAAGCTGCTGACAGGGAAATCTGGGCTAACTGAATTACTTCCTCATTAAAGAGGCGGGCGGATTCCCGGCCCCTCGGTGCTCTGCAGCCCCCCTGCCCCCCTCCTTCCTGCTGGGCCCCTCCCAGCCGGCTGCAATTAGGTGAAGATGCTTTGGGCTCCAGTGGGGGCCTGGGTCCTACAGGGGGCTGGGAGTGGCTGGGGGCTTCTCTCCAGGGTAGTTCCCAGCTCTCCTTACTTTCCCACCTTCTTAGATGTTCGGTTCCCCAGCCAGGGAGCTCCAGGCCAGCTGGGAGGACGAGAGAAGGGAGGTGGCTTGCCCACGGTCACCCAGGCCTCCGCCTCCTCCTGTTCCCAAGGGGCTTTTTGCTTTGGCCTGGGCAGGTGAGCTGGTGATGCCCAAGGCCTGCAGTTGGCTTCAGAGGAGTCTGTTTCCTGGCAAGGCTGTGAGGACATTCTCTCCAGCCGGCTGGATTCCTCCAAGAAAAAGAAAAGAGGAACCAGACTCCAGGTGTCCACCCCCCCACCCTCCTGCCCACCTCTCAGAGGCCCTGCCTCTGTCTGACTAGCACCCCCGGGGCTCCCTGTGCCTGCGTTTTCTCGGGCTTCCCCCTAGCTCTTCTGTGGCTGACCGGGGTGTCCCGCCGATACCCCTCGCCTCCATCTCCCCATGCCAGCAGTAAGCATCTCGTCTGCGGTGCCCTCACCTGCTATTCCTGCCTAGAGCTCCTGCATGTTGGGCCCACTCCATGCCTAGCAGCTCGTAAGTGCTTTGCAGCTGCAGGGAGCAGGGAGACCAGAAACAGTTATTTTAAAAGCTGGCTGCATTAGAAACCTTTTACTCCCAGACAGTGGAAGATTTACTCCTTCTTTTGTTTGGGAAAAACTCCTTAATGGGCCTTTTGGCCCCTGGGTACATGTACGTGGGAGAAGATTGAGACAAAAAAACATTGACTTGCTTTGCTTCTTCCTAAAATAAAGGAAGTTCTGGTTCCCTAAGCAGCCCAGGAATGGGAAGTGGTGACTGGGAGGGAGTCTAGTTGGGAGGAAGGTGAATGAGGGGGAACCCGAAAGCAGACTGGCTGCAGCCTAAGGGGCCTAGATGCTGGGGATGGACACAACCCTGGAAGAAATATCTTAGGCCACAAACTCCCACCTTGCCTATGGAGTCACGGGAGATGCTGGCCAGGGACTGGGCATTCTACATCGTTGCAATCCACAGCTTACGTCTTGGGATAAAGTTGCTGCAAGAAGCCCTACCCAGGCGAGGGTTTCCTAAGCAAATGCCACTTGGGGACAAGACATGTTTGGTTCCCCAGGCTGTCCGGTACAGTGGATCAGGGCTGCAGGCTCGGCAATCCAGTGCCTGATGCTATTTGACGATACTGTAGCAGTGTGAATTCTTGGACTGACGCTCTCCTCCCATCGTCATGTGTAAACGCTTTCAGCATCCATGTAGGGTGGACTGGTGGGTGATTTTGTCTGAGGGGTCCCAGGCCCAGGACTTGCAGGTAATTCTAGCCCCTGCTGTTCCGGTTACACATGTAGGGTCAGGCTCACCCAGTTGGTACTTTCAGAAGTGGGGGGGTGGGGGTCTCTCTCTGGGACACCTGTCGGGACCTATTGGTCTAAGTGCTGCCCCTCCTCTGGCCGGCCAAGTGTTGGGGGCTCAGGGCTGCCCCCAAATATGCCACAAGGGCATATTGATTATTTTGAATTGAAGTTGCTTAAGAAGCAGCCAATACAGTTCTGAACCTCCTCTGTCCCCTTGAAAGCAGGAAATTCTCTCATATGAAAGGTGTGCTCCCTGAATCTGAAGGTAGAAAAACACTGTTAGCGTCAGAGGTGGGGAATTCGGAGCGGAGAGAAGCCTATACAAACCAACCTTGTTACTTCTTGAATTTATTACCCCAAAAGCCCAAACTCTGCTTAGATTCTTCACCCATTAAGCACCCAAAGCCAGTTTCTCTGTCCTGTCAGTTCCTCCCAAATGTATTGTTTCTTTATCTAGAAAGTATGAAAGCTTCCTCCTCTGCCACTCCTTAGGTCCTATTTTCTATGACACCTTCATGTGCACAAATGAAAATTTGTTTCTTTTTCTGCTGTTAATCGGTCTTGTGTCAAGTACATAATTAGTCCAGCCAGAAGAACTCAAGAGAGGCGAGCGGACATGTCGCCCTTCGGGACACAAAGTAGCCAGCTTTCTGGGGTCTCTGGGGTCAGCACGATGCCTGTGAAGGGGTTCAGGACATGCCACCCCCAAATATTGTCGTGTCGCCCCACTTTGTCATAGTGGTTATTTTGAGCTGAAGACGCTTGAGAAATAGCAGATGTAGGCAGGGCTCTCTGACCTCTTTCCTCCTACCTAAAAGCAGGTCATAACCTTTCCCATGAGAAAAACGCCCTCCCTACACCAGGATGAGAACATTCTTATCGCCCGACACTGGGAGTCAATGCCGAAATGGACCCTCCAACAAACCTACTAAAATAACTGTGATCGTCCGTTAGTTTCCCCTGTATATTTCCCAGTCTCTGTCCCACAAACCCAAGCCCCTTTGTCCTTTCACATCCCCACAATTTATTGTTCTTTGTTTAAAAAAGGTATATAAGCTTTAGGACCTAATTGCTTCTTTGGGTCTTATTTCCCTTATGAAGACTCCTGTGTGCATGTAAAAATACTAAATAAAACTTGTGCACTTTTCTTCCTTTAATGTGTCTTATGTTAGTTGAATTCTTGAGCCCAGTCACAGAACCTAAGAGGGTGGAAGGAAGTTTTTCCTCCCCAGCGCTGGGCTTCCCCAAGCCTCCTTGCCCACAGACCCTCTGCTGGTTCTGATGTCAGCACGCCCGACGTCTGTTGGGAGTTTGGGCAATTGTAGCCCTTAGACACGTGGCCAGGGACCCCTCCTCTCTTTCACACTGGGCTGCAGAACAGACGGTGGGGCCAAAGCTGGCTTGAATTTTGTTTTGTCTTTTATCCATGGGCTTGTGTCTCCAGCTCCAGGTTGGCTCATCTAAAGTGGAAACGCTGGACTTCCCTGATGGTCCAGTGGTTAAGACTCTGCGCTTCCAATGCTGGGGATGCGGGTTCGATCCCTGGTCGGGGAACTAAGATCCCACATGCTGCGTGACACAGCCAAAAAAATAAAAATAAAAACAAAGGAGACTGAGGGAGCTGGATGGCCACAGACAAAGCAGCTCACACTCTTTAAAAAAATAAAAATAATAATAAAAAAATGAAATGGAAAAGCTGCTCTAGCTCCAACTCTGGGCTTGAGAAATATCTTGCTTTTGTTAGAAGGATATAAAAGCACAACAAAGTCACAGAAATCCATACGTGGCTCTGCTGCCCTCTGTTCCCTGAGGGTGGGTTTCCTCACACGGAGACCCTGAGCCAGGGACTTGGGTGCGGGCAGCTGATTCGGAGGGTGGTCCCAAGAAGCATAAGCCAGTGGGTGGAGAATTTGAGGCAGGGAGGAGAGAAAAATCCTTGTTGGGGTGGGGGGAACCACTGCGGGCACCCATGCAGATTAATTTTGTATCAACTTGACTGAACCATGGGGTGCCCCCCCCCACCCCGGACATTTGCTTAAACATTATTCTGGGCTTGTCGGTGTGGGTATTTTGGGATGAGATTAACATTTAAATCTAGACTGAGTAAAGCAGATGGCCCTTCCTGATGTGGGTGGGCCTCATCCCATCCCTTGGGGGACTAAACAGAAGAAAAGGGCTGAGTAAGAGGGAACTCCTCCTGTCTGTGTGCCTATAGCTGCGACACTGGTCTTTTTCCTGCTTCCAACTGAAACATTGGCTGTTCCCGGATCTCAAGCCTGGTGGCTTTCAGGCTGGAACTCCCTCACTGGCTCTCATAGGTCTTCCTCTAGCCAATTTCAGATCCTGGAAATTTGGCATCCTCCACTGTCATGTGAGCTTATTCCTTACAAACAATCTCTCTCTCTCCCTCCCTCTCTCTCTATACATATCTAGCTAGCTAGCTAGCTATATACATTCTATTGGTTCTGTTTGGAGGACCCTGACTAATACAGCAACCAACTCTCAGTCCCACAGGGGACCTGCTGAGGAACCATGAAGAGGGTGCTTTGGGATTACCCACCCCCACCCCCAAGGGTTGGGGAAGCCAAAGGATCATCCTCTGACTCTTGTCCTGCATTGGTTGAGGGTCACTCCTCGGGCAGTAAATCCCCCGACACTTCTAGGCGGCCCTGTACCCAAGTTGCATGTTTTGTTCAAGATGCCCCAGGCTTTAGGGAAAGATCTCAAGGTAGAAAAGCAGAGGAGCCGCAGAGCTGAGGTCGGAGGCCAAAGCCTAAGCAGGAGCTGCCCACCATGCCTTTGGGTGAACTTCAGGATGGGCTGGGAGGTAATGGGATGGAATACGAAGAGCCCTTGCTGTAAATCCCTAACATCACTGAAGCCGACGCCACAGAGGGATTTAAATAAACCTGGTGGTGCTGGCGGAAGCGCGAATGAGCTGAAGAAGCATATCCTCTTGCTTTGCTTCTCCAGATATTCCTACCGTAATATCTTAACAAAGAGCCTATATGCCTGGAGGATAAATTGAGACCCACAGTTCTGGGGTTTTTAATGGGGTTGTCTGTCCAAGAGGCAGAGGCATGATGAGTTTAGGAAAATTCGGGATGTATACAGTGAAGAGTTTATAGCCTATAGCCATAATATATAAAGACTGGCCATATTCAATAAGAAAAGCCGATCTCACAAGCTGATAGAGAAAATAGTCAAATTATACAAACAAGAGTTCAGCAAAAACAACACGCACATTGCCAATAAATATCTGAAACTATTTCAAGCTCACTCATAATCAGAATAATTTAAAACCAGGTATGAATTTTTTTCCTCATCAGATTGGCAAAAAGTTTATAAGTTTGTTACTAGACAGAATGGGTGAGAGTATGGAAGGCCATCTGCTCTTTTTGGAAGGTGGTTTGACAATATGTATTACAAATAAACAGTGAGGTTACCCTTGACCTAGCAGTTCCACTTGTAGGAATATCACCAGACATGCACAAAGATGTCGTATACAAAGAAATTCATTTCATAACTGTAACAAAATTTGAACCAATCTAAACATCTATAGGGACGTGGTAAATTACGGCACATCCATGCCCTGACTGTACGGCTATTAAAAACAAACAAGATAGACTTATCAGAGGTCCATTAAGTAAAAGAAGCAGGTCTCAGAGTAATATTTCATTGTTATTCTGTTTTTGCAAAACAAAGAATTCTATATTTTTGTGTGTATGCCTTGAAAAATATCTGGAAAGGCACACATCTAATTGTTCACAATAATTCCCTCTAGGGAATGAAATCAGAGTGGGGACAAGCAGAGGAAGGGGTAAGGTAGGTGGTACAGTAAAGTAGAATTTTTAACTTTATATATTCTTATATTGTTTGTTACCTAAAGGGCATGTGTTATTTATGCGATTTGATGAAAACTGATAAAATCTAAAACGTTGGAATAAGTAGAATTTAAGAGGATCCTAGCAACTCTCAGTGCCTAAATTTGATTTTTGGCTCATCATAGAACAATTCCAGGCTCATTTCATAAATGGAATCTTGGGCATCAGAGATACAGTATCTTCTAGGGCCCAGCCTGGCTTCCTTCAAGCTTATCTCTGGAATGGCTTTAATGTATTGATGAAGGAGATATATGTATCAGTCAGCTACTGCTGCATACCAAGCATCCCAAATAATAGTGGCTTCCAACAACAACCATTTATTGTTTCTCATGAGTCTATAGGTCGACTGGGCTGGGCTCAGCTGATCTCAGCTGGGCCTGCTCATGTATCTGTGACCTGGGTTGGCTGGTGGCTGGCTGGTCCAGAATGGCCTGGGCTGTGACAACTTGGCTTTCCTTCATATACCTCTCACACCCTTCCAGCAAGGTAGCCTGGGTGTGTTCTCATGACGGAAGCACAGGTGCATGGTGGAAATGCACAAGCTCTTCAAATCAAGTTTGCTACTGTCTCTACTGTCCCATTGGCCAAGGCAGGTCACATGATCAAAGTGAGACTCTTAGGGAGTGTGGAAGGTCACTGCCAGAGTGCCTGGACACAGGGAGGCCATTCACAGGGCCATTGACACAATCAATCTACCACAGAGACCAGCTCAGGACCTTCAGAGGTCAGAGATGATTGGAGGCCCCTCCCTCCCATGACCTTGGAAGCCTGGCTGTGGGGAGTCCAAGTTCTGAGTAAGTTACTGGTGATTGCAGCCTCCTCTGCAGTGGCGCTCAGCCTGGGGATAAAGAAAGCCAGTCTTTCTGCTGTAGGAATGGCGCGACTATGGGATAAAACAGCGGGGGAAGCATCTCGTCCGTGATTTGTTGGAGATGAGTCATTGGTGATTAGCCACCTTCCAACCTCACCTGGGGCCCCAAGGTGAGCCTGAGGATGAAAGAATCAGGGGAGTAGAGAGGAGTTAAAACACCTGGAACAACCCCAAAAGGTCTGAGTGTTGCAATGGTCAATCTGTCCTAGGTGTTCATCCAACAGCCGCCATCTGGCCTCCCCACTTTCTGTCTCCTGCATCCCCCGACCCCTGCCTGGTGGGTGCATTAAACTTGGAATGGATTGTCCAGAAACTTCCTTTTTAAAAAATGTTCAGGGCTTCCCTGGTGGCGCAGTGGTTGAGAGTCCGCCTGCCGATGCAGGGGACACGGGTTCGTGCCCCGATCCGGGAAGATCCCACATGCCGCGGAGCGGCTGGGCCCGTGAGCCATGGCCGCTGAGCCTGCGCGTCCGGAGCCTGTGCTCCACAACAGGAGAGACCTCAGCGGTGAGAGGCCCGTGTACCGCAAAAAAAAAAAAAAAAAAAAGACACATGCACCCCAGTGTTCATTGCAGCACTATTTACAATGGCCAGGACATGGAAGCAACCTAAATGTCCATCAACAGATGAATGGGTAAAGAAGATGTGGTACATATATACAATGGAATATAACTCAGCCATAAAAAGGAACGAAATTGGGTCATTTGTAGAGACGTGGATGCACCTAGAGACTGTCATACAGAGTGAAGTAAGTCAGAAAGACAAAAACAAATATCGTATATTAACGCATATGTGTGGAATCCAAAAAAATGGTACAGAAGATCTTATTTGCCAAACAGGAACAGAGACACAGACGTAGAGAACAAACATATGGATACCAAGGGGGAAGCAGGAGGTGGGATGAATTGGGAGACAGGGATTGACATATATACACTATTGATACTATGTATAAAATAGATAACTAATGAGAACCTATGCAGCACAGGGAACTGTACTCAGTGCTCTGGGGTGACCTAAATGGGAAGGAAATCCAATAAAAGAGGGGATATATGTATACGTAGAGCTGATTCACTTCGCTGTAGAGCAGAAACTAACACGACATGGTAAAGCAACTATACTCCAATAAAAATTTAAAAAAAAATAAAGAACCTCACATCAATCTGGGACCTCAAAGAGGTCCTCCCAGCCTGGGAGATAAGGAGGAAACGTACTCCTCTTGCTTAACCTTGGCATCGGATGGAGGGAGAAAAAGAAACTCACCTGAGACTTGGTAACCATGAGCTAGTCCTCTTGTGGGTTCGTGGTCATAATTCAAGAGACCTGTAGTCCCAGAGACCTCAAGAGGGAGATCAAATTTAAACTTGTCCAAGCTTGGTAGACCAAAGAAGAAACAAATACAAGTTCCCTCTGGGAAACTCTACTTCCACACGCTTCCTAGAATTTTTATTAAGTTCTAAGGAATATGGTGGCCAATAGTCAAAGATCCCCAGAATTACCCTGTTAGGACTCCAGAAGGAAAAAATAAAAAAGAGGACGAGACATCAAAATGTCTAATCAAAATCTCAGTAGGAGATGGTAGAAAAAAATGGGGAAAAGATACAATTCAAAAAGATAATAGCTGAGAACTTTCAGATTTTTTTTTTTTTTTTTTTTGCAAGGCACACATTTTCATATCCAGGAAGTTCTACTTAAAATTTGCTGCTATTCCCGGAGAGGAGAACTGGTGCCTTGAAAAGATGTTTGGCACCTTCCACCTCTTAGTTTGTAGGAAGTTGCAAAAAAAAAAAAAAAATTACTCTTAATCCTAACAACGTGAAAAGGTTAGGTAAATTACAGAATCAGAAATGTCCTTGAACCCTCCAGAGAGCTGAGGTCACAAGGCAACCAAGTAACCTGAAATCCAGAAAGGAACCAGTCCCTCCAAGGAGAGAAGAGACACATGAATTATCTGGTTTGTGGCAGAACGTGGAAGGAAGAGGTGCTGTATTATTACTACAGCATATATATAGTAAGAAAACTCTGCTAAAATTTTAAAGAACTCCTGGCCAAGTGTGGTTTAGCGTCTCAATCTGAAATAGCTGGGAGCAATGTGATAACATAGGAGCTTGTGTCACTCACAAGCTGTTTCCCACGAGCCCTACCAGGTGCTCCGAGAGAAAGATCTGGGGCAGAGCAGGATGCCTGAGAAAGTCCCCACGGTGGTGCAGACCCGCAGGAGGTGATCACCTGCAAGGCAGGCATAAAACTCAGTCATTTCTCTGGACCCTTCTTTCCTACAAAGCAAACTCTTAAGTCATCAGTGGAGGGACCGCAAACCCTTTCACCCACAGGGCTCAAAATGCCAGGGGCAGGAAGAAGTAGGTTCAAAGCCCCATCCATGTTCCCTAGGCCCTTCCCTCCTACAAAGCAAAAGCCATAAATCTTCTTTGATTTCTCTCATCCATGCTTTGTAGTTTTGGCATATAAACCTTGCACGTATATTTTCAGGCTTTCAGTAATTGTATAAATGGTACTTCAAAAACTTTGAAAAATTCAATTCCCACTTGTTCATTGCTAGTACATAAAAATACGATTTTTATTTAACAACTGTTTTCTGTATCCTTTCTAAACTAACCCATTAGAATCAGTTGTAGCTATTGTAGATAAAATAGACTTAGGCAAAAAGTACCCCTAAAAGTAAAGAGACTTTCTACCTAATGATAAAAGGTTTCATTCATCTCGAAAATACGATTCTGAACTTTTATGCACCAAAAACAAAGCTCAAAATATAAAATCAAAAATACAAGACGAAATAGAAAAATGCACAGTCATAGTGAGAGATTTTTAATCCATCCATCTCAGTTACTGGTCAAGCCCACAAAAAATTACTAAGAATATAGAAAATTTGAATAGTACAGAAAGGACCTCATGATCATATATAGAATAATTGCACCCAACAATGGGAAGATAAACATTTATCTCAAAGCATTTATGAAATAGTTATAAAAATTGACTATGTGCCTGACCATCAAGTTAGTCTCAACAAATTCTAAGAATACCATATTCTCTGGCTCTAATATATTCAAGTACGAAATTTAATAACAAAAATATACCCATTAAAAACCCAGATACCTGGAAATTTAAAATATTGAAAAATTCATGGGTCAAAGAAGGAATTCCAGCGGAAATTAGAAAACAGAAATATGAATAAGTGATAACAAAATTATTCCTTATAAAAATTCTGGGGTTACAACTAAAGTCATATTTAAAGGAAAATGTATACCTTTAATTGCTTATATTAGAATTCAAGAGACTGATTCATCAGGGGAAAATAAAGAGGCGGGAGAGAAAAAAAACTAAAGAGATAAACAATATTAAGAATTAAAAGGATGTCATAACTGCAAAAGCTGTAATGATTAAACAAATGGAAAATGATTATTACGAACAACTTTGTGACAAGTTTTAAAACTTAGGCAAAATGGATTAATTCTTTTAAAAGATACAACTTACCGAAGAAGCAATAGAAAACCCAGTCTAGTGACATTTAAAGAAATTGAATGATTAGTTAAAAATCTTCCCAGAAAGAAAAAACCAGGTTCAAAAGATTTATCAGCAATTCCTACCAAATGTTTTAGGATCTGTAACAGGAAAGAGCTAAACCCGACTCCAAGCTGGAACTGTTTCTTTGACTTTAACCTTTGCTTTTTGTTGCTTTTGTCATTATATTCATACATAATGGCCTGCCTCAGGGAACCCTGTCCCCCTGTGAATGGCTGCAAGAAAAAAGAAACTAACACATCCTCTCCCCGAGGCTGGTCATTCCAGGAGATATTTTGCAAGACTGATGGCCCCTTTACTTTACTTCCTCACCGCCTCTCCCTCTCTGATGCTATAAAAGAAACTGGCATCCAGACCCAGAGAAGATGATTTTTTGGAGACACTAGTCTGCCATCTTCTCAGTCTGCTGGCTTTCCAGCACCTCGTCTCTGATTCATTGGCCTGTCGTGCAGCGAGCAGAGAGAGCTTGGACTCGGTAACAGATCCACTCTTCCAAATAATAAAAAAAGAAAAAGAAAAAGAAAAAACATGCCCCAGATCATTTTAAAGGCTAACATAATCTTAATTCCAGAACTAGGCAAGACCAATATTGGCAAGAAAAAAAAAATTACAGTCTAATGTTGTTCAAAACCTGCATTAGTCAGGATAGAATATATCCTGGGGTTTGCAGTAAACATATCCCAACATTTCAGTGGTCTTGCACAATAAAGGTTTAATTCTCTCCCTGTCTTAGTTGGCTGCAGGGCAGACAGCTCTGTTCCAAGCAGTAACACAGGGATCTAGGCTGCCGCTTCCCTCTTGTGGCTACACCACTTAGACCACGTGGCTTCCAAAGTTGCAACAAAAGGACAAGAAAAGGCTGGAAAATCATGTGCGGTAATTGAGGTCGTTAGGGTGGGTTTTAATCCAATTGACTGATGTCCTTTTTTTTTTTTTTTTTTGCGGTACGCGGGCCTCTCACTGGTGTGGCCTCTCCCGTTGCGGAGCACAGGCTCCAGACGCGCAGGCTCAGCGGCCATGGCTCACGGGCCCAGTCGCTCCGCGGCATGCGGGGTCCTCCCGGACCGGGGCACGAACCCGCGTCCCCTGCATCGGCAGGCGGACCCCCAACCACTGTGCCACCAGGGAAGCCCTGATGTCCTTTTTAAGAAGAAGAGGTTAGGGCGTAGACCAGGAGGCATCCACGTGAGGACATTGAGCAGGAAGCCATCTGCAAAGCCAAGCAGAATTCAGAAGAATTCACACCTGCCAACATCATGATCTTGGACCTGTAGCCTCAGAGCTGTGAGAAGGTCAATTTCTGTTAAGGCACTCATTCTGTGGTATTTTGTTCAGGCAGCCCTGGGAAACTAATACAACCGTCATTCCTGTAATTGTCATCAGCCACGTGGTCCCAATCTAACTGCAAAGAAGCCTGGGAAATTAGCCCTTCCTTTGGCCCGGGAAGAAGAAATGAGCTGCTGAACACATTGCCTGGCTCTGTCACAGGAACAAAGATGTAAAACTCCTAAACAGAATATCTCCTATGAATCAATGATGAGAGGCCAAAAAAAACCACACAAAAAAACGACCAATAGAAAAATGGCCCCAAAGATGAGGCGTTTGTTGGGTGAGAAAACATGCTGGTCCATTAACAGATGAAAAGATGAGACTCTAGGCTGCTACTCTAAGTGTGGTCCTCAGAGCAAAAGCGTTGGCATCAACTGGGGACATGTTGGGGACATTTCAGGGAAATGAAAAGGAAAACCACACTGAGACACCATTTTGCACCTACCGGATTGGCAAAGACTGACTTTTAAGTCAGTACCAAGAGCCGATGACGACATGGAAAATTGGAACTTTCATCTTTGATTGGAGTAGATGGGAATTGGCATAGCTATTCTGGAAAACGGTTAGCCAGTTTATTATAAACTGTGATACGTGCTCACCCTGGCACTCAACAAATCCATTTCTAGGTGTAAACCTACATCTAGAGCGGTGCTTCTCAAACTTCAACGCGCCTACAATTTTGTTACAATGCAGATTCTGATTCAGTACGTCCGGAATGGGACGCTGAAATTCTGCATTTTTAACAAGTTCCTGGAGGATATCAATGCTCCCCCTCTGAGGACCACAGTTGGAGTAGCAACCAGGAGTCACGAAAATGGGTATTTACAGCCACATCCGTAACAGCCAAAATCCCAAATTTCCACCAGCAGTAAGACCAGGCAAATGAACTACAACATACAGCAGGATAGTCACACGCCGGAATACTATTTAGAAGTGAAAATGAATAAACTATGACTACTCACATTAAAGATGGAGGAATCCAACAAAAGAAGTAAGGCACAGAGGAAATTATACAGTATGATTCCCTAATATAAAGTTCAAAACTCAGACAGAGCTAAATCATACATTGTTTAGGAATGCATACACACCTGTTAAAACCTTGTTAAAAAAAAAAAAAAAAAGACCAGTAAGGAAATAATTAGCACAAAACTGAGGATAGCAGTGGTGAAGAGAGAGAGGAACATGACGGGGATAAATCTACCCGGGGTTTCTCAGGTCCTGGCAACGCTCTATCTCTCAACCTGAATGGTGAATATATGGTTGCTCTATTCTATTATTATCCTTTAAACTGTATATATCATTTTATGTGCTTTTTTGAATAAAAATAGTAGCAGGAAGCCTTTTTGTATTGAAGTTCCAAGTGCCAAGTAAAATAAACCTAGTGAATTTACAAAAAGTCTAAATTTGGGGAATCAAGGTTTACTTGTACCTCTGAAACAAAGCACATGCAGGCAGCCATCCCAATTTGCAAGTGAAGCCAGCAGGAGTCCAGTCTCAGGGATATACTCCCTTTTTCAATCTAAGACTCTCAGCTAGGACAAATGGGGCGGGGAGCGGAGCTGACACAATAAATGCAGAGCGGTAACTGCCCATCAGTACCTGGACACAGGTCAGAGTGGTTGGCTGTAGAGGGTGGGGATCAGTGATTTCCTGGAGCTCCCAGGGAAGGGAGAAGAAGAGGGGTGGGGCAGGGCGGGGATCAGTCCTGGGGAAGGGGCTGGGGACCCATCATCTCCCACTTTATCAGTGTGGGATGCTCTCTGGGGAGCCCACCTTCTCTTTCTGAAAAATCTCATGGAAACTTCCCTCTCTCACCTTCAAAGGAGTGCCGTCCAGCTGGCTATGGGCATCACCGCGAGACAATTTTAAGTCTTGAGCCTCCGGTTCTCTGGCCTGGGGCCCTGAGCCCTTGGCTCCAAGCCCTCTGTCTCCTAGATGGGTGTGGTACCTGGGCCAGACTTCTCCCACCTCCATTCCAAGAACCCCCCCTCCACATAGCATCCCTGCTTGCCTTTAACCACTCATGCAAGAGCGATGATGAGATTGAATTTTAGCTTAGGGAGAAGCAAGATATAAATACATCCTGGTGTACTATTAATGTCAATAATATTAGTGCAATTATTTCCAGACTAGTCAGATTCAATAAAAGCAACAGTAAACAAGCCTGGCGCAGCCACCAGGTGAGCACCGCGGGGGCCCCCCGCACAGCTGGCTGGCTGCTGAGAACGCCTTGTCTTTGCTGCCGCCCCTTGAGCAGGGAGAGACTTGGTGAGTGGGCACAGGTCCATCGACCGCCTGCCACCCAGCCCCGCCTCCGCCCCGGGTCCTGATGCCTTTAAATAACTGAGCTGGGGGGCCATGTGCGGAGGAGAGAGGGCAAGGGAGAGCCCCACATGCTGATTACAGGTGGGGCATCTACAGACTCAGAGCTGAGACTGTGTCCAGCCCTGGGGACCCCTTCCCGGAGTTCCCAGAACACTGGCTTTTCTCTTTGGCGCTCCTCACTGCTCTGTTATGTCCGTTTCCACATCTATCATCCCAGCGCACTCTCAGCTCTCTGCGGACGTGGACCAGGAACCTTAAGGCCTGCAGTCGTGTGTAATTCAGAGCCTGGGATGCTTTGGCCTGGCTGTTTGGAAAATCAGATACCTTGGTGGCTAAGAATGTGTAAGGGGGGAAAAACTCCTTTGGACCTTCTTAGGTTCCGTGGCCGCCCTGAGAATTAAACTGATATAAGGTAGGACAAAAGCATATAAATTTATTTATGATTTTTACCTGGATATGGGAGTCTTCAGAGGAACATAAGACCTGAAGAAGGTGTTAGACGAAAAACTTATATCTTTTTAAACAAAGACAAAGGGGTTCAGGCTAGGGGAGGTAAATTATGGGACGGTGACTAGGAAAAAAATGGTGAACCAGATCAGGGTTATTTTAGCAGGTTTGTCTGTACTGGTCCATTTCGGTGTCGACTGCTAGTTTCTAGTGATAAGAATGTTTTTCCCCTCCTGGCACAAGGAGCACCTTTCTCATGGGAAATGTGAGATAGAAACAAGGAGATCAGGAAGCCCTTTCTGCTTCTGCTGGTTTTCAAGTACCTTCAGCTCAAAATAATCAATATGTCAGAGTGGCATATTTAGGGGTGGCACGTCCTGAACCCCTTCAAATGCGAGTCTGGAGGCAGGTGGGCATGGAGTCAAAGGCCTTTTCTTCCACTTTTTGGCTGTGTGACTTTGGGTGAGTTACTCAACCATTCTGTGCCTCATCTAGTTCATCTGTAAAATAGAGATAATAATAATACTTGCCTTTCAGGGCTGTGGTGAGGACTCTCAGTGAGGATAGATGTCAAATAAAGTAGCACAGGGTCAGGAGCATAGAGGTGCTTCATAAGCATACTGTTTTTTTTTTGTTTGTTTGTTTTTTTGCGGTACGCGGGCCTCTCACTGTTGTGGCCTCTCCCGTTGCGGAGCACAGGTTCCGGACACGCATGCTCAGCGGCCATGGCTCACGGGCCCAGCCGCTCCGCGGCACGTGGGATCTTCCCAGACCGGGGCACGAACCCGCGTCCCCTGCATCGGCAGGCGGGCTCTCAACCACCGCACCACCAGGGAAGCCCCATAAGCATACTATTATCATATTACTATCTTCCTAAGCATACTTCTATCTACGATTATTACAGAGGCAGTACGGTGGAGTGATAAGAGCCAGACTTCCTGGGTTTGATTCCTGGCTCGATTCTTTCCTAGTTGAGTGACCTTGTGTGACCTTGGGTGACTGGGCTGGGACTAGAGGGCAGTGAGGCCCCTTGGGTGTGAAATTCAGGGAGGCACCTCACTTGCCTCCCACAGTCCTGTCCTTGTTGAGCCAATTGCTTCTCTGTGCCACGTGGTGACACATGAATGTTAGTTACTCTTACCCATGAAAATGTCCCTGGAACGATTGTCTATGTAGCAGACTGTTCCAATGTTGTATATAAAGAATGAACCCGATTCCATCAGTGAACCTGAGGGAGAAAGCAGCTAAGAGTTCCCATAGATGAAGAAATAGTGGGGGAAGGAAAAGGACTTCTCCTGGAGTGCCTCTGTATCTCTGCAATCAACACACTTTCCTGGCTTTCGCTTGAGTGGGAAGCTGGGAACCAAATCAAAAGTACTTGAATATACTCATATCTTGTAATAAATAACCTATAGGGCTTTCATGGTGGCGCAGTGGTTAGGAATCCACCTGCCAATGCAGGGGACACGGGTTTGAATCCTGGTCGGGGAAGATCCCACATGCTGCGGAGCAACTAAGCCTGTGCGCCTAGAGCCCGTGCTCCACAACAAGAGAAGCCACCGCAATGAGAAGACAGTGCACCGCAACGAAGAGTAGCCCCCACTCGCCGCAACTAGAGAAAGCCCGCATGTAGCAACGAAGACCCAATGCAGCCAAAAATAAAAAATTTTTAAAAATAAATAAATAACCTATAATGGGAAAGAATCTGATAAAGAATATATATATATATGAATCACTTTGCTGTACACTTGAAACTAACACAACATTGTGAATTACCATACTTCAGTGAAAAAAAGAACGCCCTTGAAGGTCGTGTTAAGAAGTTGGGTCTTGATTCTCGCTGGCTGTCCCATTTCTGACAGTCGGCGGTTCCCACTTAGGAGATCACGTCCTCTTTCACACCCTGCTGTCCAGGCCTTCCTACCCAGGCTTCATCCTGGCAGCAGAAGTGAAAAGAGAAGGGTCACCCAGTGTGTTTCTATGCAGAGAACATAAAACATTCAGTGACTGGCTTCTTTCCCATTAGAAAGAGACAGTGTCCACCTTATTCTTTAGAAAGATAGAGCATTTGAGCGTTCTTCACTCCAGCAGCTATCGATCTGGGATAACACATTTGCATGGAACCCCCTTCGGCAGCGCCCTGGCAAGTGCCTCCCCTCCCCTGCTCTCTACAAAGACCTGTATATCTTTTCCCTGGGCCTTTCCAGCTGAATTTTAAAGACGATTTTAAGGAGCGTGTCATGACGAGGGTGCCTCAGAGTCTTCTAAATCATAACACACAGACCCGAAAGAGGCCTATTTCTCTTCCCAGCGATGATTTGCCCACCCTGACTCTTGGTGCTGCAGCCACGAGCTGAGAAACCCCGCCCCCAAAGGGAAACTTCTCATCCTCCATTTTTCCTCCCCCCAAAATTGCTCTCAGTCTCTTCCTCTCCCGTGCTGTGCCCTCCCTTTTCCCTCTCCCCCTTCTCTCCGTCACAAAATCATAAGGCAAACCCGAGTGCGTCTAAATCCCTTGCAATAGCCAGAGAGGGGGCCAGCCAGGCATATTTACCACTAAGTGGATGCAAATTCACTTACCGCTGATTTTCAAAGCAGTGAGACGTCCCTGCCACAATATTGCTTTTCTCATCACCAAATGGGGCCTTTGCTTTGTAATTTGGCAAAGCTGTCAAGACAATCAGATCTGGGAGGCCGGATGGTGTCTGCATCCTGCCATCCTGAGAGATGGATCTCCGGGACAGCCCAGGCGCCTCCACTCAGAAGTGTGTGAAGGGGCCTTGATCAAGGACATGGGACAGAGCACACGGAGCACAGGGCAGAGGCAGGACCAGGATGGGCCAGCCCTTCTGGTTCCTCCCTAAAGGCAGCCCTGGGGAGACAGCGATCCTGATCGCCCAAGGAGCTGGTCTTTCCCGGGTTTTCACAGCCCCCCTGGCCCACCGCAGCCCGTGTGTAGATGCTAGATCTGCCCGAGGCATGTCACTCCATCTCTCTGGGCCTCCCTGGGAGTCTTCATTCGCAGGAGAAAGTTGCATAAATGTGCCACCACATGCACTCCAAATATCTTCAGAGGTAACAGACATGACAGCAAGTTATGAGCATTTAACTGTAGGAGCTACACTAAAGAGAAATGCTGGTCCTCCTGGGGCTGGTGTACGAGTCAGGATTCTTTTGGTGACAAAGGATAGAAAATCAAGTCTAACACAAGCTAATTTGGCCCAAGCAACCAGGAAGCCACCAGGATTCGTTTTCTATGACTGCTGTTAACAAATTACCACAGAGGTACTGGCCTGAAACAACAGAAATGTGTTGTCTTATAGATCTAGAGGTCGGAAGTCCAAAAATGAGTTTACATGGCTAAAATCAAGAGATCAGCAAGTCTGCATTCCTTCTGGAAGTTCTAAAGCAAAAAGAATTCATTCCTTGTCTTTTCTAGCCTCTAGAGAATGCCAGGATTCCTTGGTTCATGGCCCCCTTCCTGCAATAGCATAGCTTCAACTTCTGCTTCTGTCTCCACATCTCCTTCTCTGACTCTGACCCTCCTGAATCCCTCTTATAATGAGGACCCCTTGTAATCACACTGAGCCTATGGATAATGCCAGGTAATCTCCCACCTCAATATCCTCAACTTAATCATATCTGTACTGTCCCTTTTGGCATGTAAGAGAACATATTTGCAGGTTCTAAGGATGAAGACGGACGTAGACATTTTGTGGGGGGATTATTCTGTCTGCCACACCGAGGAATGGACTTCAGGCATGGATAGATCTAGAGGCTCCAACAGTATCATCAGGATCTTTCTCTCATCTCTACCTCTGCATTCTGCTTTCCTTTGTGTTACTCTTATTCTCTATGCCATGTCAAACAGCTTCCTCCCACACCTAAGGAAAACGCTGCCTGTAGCCTTAAATCATGGCATTTGAGATCGGCAGATGGTTAGGGAAAATATAATTTTTTCCTTCCCCTCTCCTTCTCCCTTCCCTGGCCCAGTCATCAGTTTCTATGTAGACCTCCTGAATTAAATAAGACTCCCTGGGGTACTTGAAAAGAAGGACCCTGGGGGAGGAATAAAACATCCTGGAGATGGTCAGGTAGGGAGTTAGTCACTTAACATGTATCCTAGGTATATATCCATTCTGTAATTCAAGGAGGTGATGCCAGACACAGCTACAAAATGCCCCAGCAGCATAACTTGGTCATTATTCCAGTCTTTTAAAGGCCAGGCTGACCACGCAGAGGCCATAGGCAGATATCCCAAAACTGCTCAGCCCAGGGCATTGACGTTTGCGGTTAAGCAGGGCCCGTGGGAGCCATAAATACTCTTGGCCTCACCGTGTGTCTCCATGACCTTGAGGCAATGAGCCCCCCTCCTGGAGTGGTCTCATAATTGAGTGATTTTGGTCTTGTTGGGTTCCAATCACAATGACAAGTTGAAGATATGTTAACACTCAAACTGGCCCGGAGAAGATAATGGAACTTAGAAGGCAGACCCCCATTTAAGGGCTATGGCTTGGGAGATCCTACACCCAGGTTTGCTGGGGACAGTCCTGGTTTGTACCTGTTGTCCTGATATAATTATTAATAGCTCTCCCCTTCCCTCTGGACAGGGTGCCTATTTAAACGATAAATGTTGTGGTTACCCTAGTGGCAGCACGAGTACAAAAGGGTTTCTTTTTCCCTCTTACTGTTCAGTTTAGCCCTGAGCCAGGTGGGGTTTCCAAGGCAGCAGCTTGGAAAGACCCTTGCATCGCAGTTTCCTTCTTCCTTGTACCAGTTTTAAAGCCAAGGGATAAACAAGACCTTCCCGTCATACTCTGTTTTGTTACGGGGGATGGGGAATTATGACACGGACCCTCTCTCAGCTTTGTCCACAGCCCGTGCGCAGTGCCTTCTGAGTCACCCAGGACTCTGTTCTCTCTCGTTCCTTCACCCAGATCTGTGGGGTGACAGCTCAGTTGCTCTGGGGAAAGAACTTTTACAACTTTTCCTTGAACTTTCTTATATGAGTGCTGATACCTTTATGAAAATGCATAAATACGGTCCTGTGCACGGGGCGTGTGTATGCATGGCGTGTGTGTGTACCCTTTTCTTTTCCTTGTTAGTCTGATTTTCCTTTCTCCCTCTCTCTCCTTTACCCACATAAACACGGATGATCCATGCTAATTTCCCAGTAAGGGGATCCTTCCATACTTTTCTTTATAATCATATATACTAACTATACCTACCTGCATACAGGTGTGTAACTTTATACATGCCCACATACGTGCACTTATGCAATATGTAAATGTAATGTAATGTAAATATATTTACAACTATAGGTAGCCTTTGTAGTTGTTTGTTTTCTTGAATTGTATGATACTTAGTTTCTTCCGTCTTCCTTCTCTTGCTCAACAATACCTCGGGGAACTCTCTCTCCATCCTCTGGTGCAGCTCTAGTTAACTGTTTTCCATAGTGTGTCAATGTACTTTCATTCATTCACCCAGACCTCCCTCCAGTGACGCATATTCACTTTGTTTCCCCGGGAGAATTTCCCACAGTCACCAACAGATGAATGCATTACACTTTGGCCCTAATGCCCCTGAGTCATAAAAGATTCAAAATCTTTAAAAGCATGTGTCCATTCGAAGAGTATCATTAGCCACCACTGTGTTTCAAAATGTTGGACGGACCCACGAAGCAGACTTTCGGCAGAGCTTGAAGCCCTCACTTCCACATAAATGCGGTCACAGTCAACCTTTTCTGTGCTCTTATGTTTGCTGCTCGAGTGCAGTTCTGGAGTGGGGTGACCAGTCAAAGCTGGGTCTCCACCTCTATATTAGAAAGAGCCCCAGCTTTCGGAACCAATGGACCTGGTCTCAAATTCTGGCTCCGCCACTTACGAGTGGGGAGATTTGGATACATGCTCGCCTTCTCCCAGCCCTGGTTTTCTCGCTTTTAGAACAGGAGCCGTGACACCAACAGGGAGTTAAATGGGATCATCTGTGCACAGGTCCCGGCAGACAAGAAGCCCGTGGCCCACGTGACCCTCCCCACTCACAGATCATGAATCATGCTGGAGCCTGAAGGGGAAAAGTTCAAATCAATCAACAATGAAGCCCAGGGCAAAAAGTCGAAGACTGATAAGCAAACAGTTACAGGCTGTTTTCTGAATAATTGGATGCCCTGTCTTGTTTACAGAGTGCTGGTGAGACACAGGAGATGCAAGGCTGGAGGTGCCCTGAGCCCATGCGTGCACTTGGGGGAGGGGTTGGAAAGGAGGGAGATGATGGAGACTAGAGGACTTGAGGAAGGCAGCCTGGGGTAGGAGTGCGGAGGGTAGGGATGGCCTAAATCCTTCTGTACTCTGGCCTTAGGCTTGGGGTGGCAGGGTGGGGGGTGGGTATTACCCACCAGGCAGTAGAGGCCACTCCCTGTCCTCGCCTCCCACCGCACCCCATACTTTCTAGACACCCACCTGCTGATCTGCCTTTAAAAAAAAAAAAGCAGAAACTGGGGCCTGACCCTATAGCATCTCTGTGGACTCAATGTGTGTGTCCCCCCAGAATCCATATGTTGAAGCCCTAACTCCCGAAGTGATGGTATTCAGAGCTGAGAATTGGGCTGGGGGGGGGGGGTGATTAGGGTTAGATAAGGTCATGAGGATGGGACCCTCATGGTGGGATTAGTGTCCTTATAAGAGGAAAAGAGATCAGCGCTTTCTCTCTGCCTTGTGAGCACACAGCAAGAAGGAGGCCGCCAGCAAGCCAGGAAAAGA
Organism: Delphinus delphis; assembly: GCF_949987515.2. Classification (NCBI taxonomy): domain Eukaryota; kingdom Metazoa; phylum Chordata; class Mammalia; order Artiodactyla; family Delphinidae; genus Delphinus; species Delphinus delphis. The sequence goes on from NC_082701.1 coordinate 6,460,376, forward strand.
GCCCTCACCAGGAACTGAATCTGCCAGTACCTTGATCTTGGACATCCCAAGCCTCCAGAACTGTGAGAAATAAATGTCTGTTGTTTAAACCATTCGGTATTTTGTTATGGCAGCTCAAGCGGACTGAAACAGCAACCCTGCCTCTCCCTTTTAGGATACTGGGGGCAGAGAGCATGCAAGTATCTTCAACATATCTGGCTCCAGGAATTGTGTCCTGTGGCCAACACCAAGTCACTTGTCCCATCCACTGTCATGATCCCATGGGACTGTGGCCAGGGCAGTGGAGAACATCTAGGGTGTTGATGGGAAATTAGTGTCAATGGAAAATTTGGGACTAGGTGATGACTTAGGGCTGGAAAACGAGAGTCACACACACACACACACACACACACACACACACACACACCAAAATTTCCATTACTAAGAGTCAGATTTTGGCTTCAAAACCAGCCCCCAAGAAACCTACCCAAAGCCCCCGAGAAATTACAGGAATTCTAATTTTCTTCTTCTGGGCAACCTTCTCTGGGTCAACTCTCCAAACACCCCTCTCCCAGCATCTTCCATTACTCTCCACCCCTCCTCCACCCTCAGCATCACCCCAGACCCTGATGAGGAGCCTTTCTTAGGGACAACTTGCCCAGCGCTCTGACATATCCATTTGCATCCTCCTTAGTCCTAAGCATGGTGTCTTACACACAGTGGGTGCTTAAGTTGTATTCGGTGAGTCATCGATTAGAAATATTAGATGGTCAGTACCAGCAGAGGGAGAGATGGGGAACCAGCAACTGCCCGGATTGGAGGGAAGAGTGAAGCCCCATCCCCAGCAGAAACCTGAGTCTGAAATCCCGAGTCCCGCCAGGGAGGTGGGAGCCATCAATTACTTAGATGAGACCTTCATTCATTCATTAAAATCTCCAAAACGGGAGTCGTGTTAATGGCCAGGCATGCTGTTCTTTCCCCTCAAGGTAAGAAGATTTATTGTCCAAACTTACATTTTATCGCGCACAACCGAATAAAAATGATCGATTTCCCTGCCCACCTTACAGCATCCTTCCACAGTTATTAAAGTCTCTAAAAATGTTTTCTTAAAAAAAAAAAAAAGTTGGAAAAAAGAGAGGAGACCAGGAGGAGGTGGGAAATGCCGGATTGCTAAGAGTTATCTATCTTGTCAGCTGGGGACCGCATAACCTTGATGTCCAGACCCAAATTTACAATTTGCCAGGCAAGGAGATAGAAATGCCAAACCTCCTCCTTGGAGGTGAGTGCTGGGAGCTTCTCAAAGGGCTGGAGAGAGGAGAGGACTCCAGCTCTGAAAACTCTTACAAGACATTGAGCCTGTCTCTGAGCTCTTAGCAATTTCCCCCAAGTTGGGAAAACACAGCCTCCAAGGGCAAGGAGACGATTTAAACATCAGAGCTCCAAACACATTCGGCCAAGAGTTCATTTGTGCTCTGTCCACTGATGAATGAGCAGGTTTCCAACCCAGAGGAGCAGCCTTGGTGGGCTGGACATTCACCCTCTCAAGGTAGGAGCTGGGACGTCAAAGCAGCAGGGGAAGGAGGGAACCAGAGTGCAAGGGAGGCATTTAACCCACGGGAAAGAGCAAACGGCACGCACACCCAGCAGCAGTGCCAGTTGGCACGCAAACATGTTGATAGGCAATTGCACATCATTCATCTGTTCATTCTAGTAGGTCCCCAAGAACCTTTGTATCACCATTTTGATAATTTAATTTTACTAAATGCCAAGTAATACAATTGTATATCACCCATTTCCCTGGCACACTGGGAATTCCTTCAGGACAAGGATAAGTGCTCTCTCTCTCTCTCTCTCTCTCTCTCACACACACACACACACACACACATGCAGGCACATTGGATGCCTTCTAGAAGGGTCTATTGCAGCCTATTTACTTGAAAGTGGTAAAACTGTGTTTAAAAATTCCATAATTTGGGCTTCCCTGGTGGTGCAGTGGTTGAGAGTCCGCCTGCCAATGCAGGGGACATGGGTTCGTGCCCCGGTCCGGGAAGATCCCACATGCCACGGAGCGGCTGGGCCCGTGAGACATGGCCACTGAGCCTGCGCATCTGGAGCCTGTGCTCCACAACGGGAGAGGCCACAGCAGTGAGAGGCCCGCGTACTGCAAAAAAAAATTTAAATTAAAATTTAAAAATTCCATAATTTGGAATTAGTTACTAGGTCAGTCTGGCCTCTTTCCAAATTAGTGCTAATTAGTTAGTCTTCCTGGACTTGTTTCTGGGTGAATCCAGACATCTGTCCTTTGCTCAGACCCCATGTCACACTCAGGCAACCCTTTTCTGACTTTGGAGGCATCCTACCCGCGGGTGAGGCCACGGGCCACCACAGCCCCACCCCACCGAGAAAGCTCCCTCCACCCCTCCAGGTTTTCCGAGTGCATGCGAGTCGTGGAGGGCTGTCAGGACGCATTTTCCTGGCGTGGCCTGGACGACGGCCATAAATCTGTCTCGGGCCATTTGACTCAGGCTCCCAGTGCCAAGCTTAACAGACACTTCCATTGGGTCTGATGTACCAACGATCTATAAGCCATTAGCCAGGCAGTATTAGGCCTCCCGCCTTGGCCTCCTCCGTGGGAACGCATGCAGAGAAGGGGGAGGGAGGGAGAGAGAGGATGTACAGTGGCTGGGCGGGGGGGGGGGGGGGGGGGGGGGGGGGGGGGCAGTGCGGGGAGGGCGCTGGCCGGCCAGGAAAGAACTGCTAAACCTTCCCTTGGCCTATCAGGGCCCCGCAACCAGGCAGCACCTGCCCAGTCGTTCCTACCATAGACCCGGGGGTAGAATGGGAAGCCAGCCTGGTGGGGGAGGGCCAACACTGGCTGATCAGGAGCCAGGGCAGCAGTTTAGGGCTCAAAGGTCTGCAAATATCAGTCCTACTCTGACTGATACACCTTCTAGGAGGTGCACTACCGGGTAGGCTGAGCACGCCCTCAGGCAGTTGACCTTTGGCCACTTCCACTGAGTCTGAATTTCCTCTCCGAGCGTATGTCCTCAGGACTCCAGCCCTGAGTACCAGATCCTCCGTCTCCTATAAGAATACATGATCTTGATGATGATGGTGGTGGTGGTGGTAGTGGCTAACGATTGTTTAGGGTTCTTCACATATAACTCCTCTATCGTCACAACAACCCCATGAGATAGACACTGTTCTTATACTCACTATACAGGTGGGGAAGCTGAGGCACAGAGCTATTAAGAAATTCCCTAAGTGGCAGCACCCAGATTTAAACCAGGCTGCCTGGCCCCCAGCATCTGTGCTCTTAGCCACTACATTTATTGCCTCTCAAAGTAGCCAGGAGGTCAGAGTCAAAATAGACAGGAGATAGTTCAGCTTAACGTTGGCATCACAGTCCTTGGGTCCCCAGCTGGTTGCTACTGCTCTGGTAGGATTGGCCCCCAGCCCAGCAAGCAAAGGAAAGAGAGTAGTTTGCCCAGAGAGTCCTTATTCAAGCCACAGAGACCAAAAATGACATCTATTCCTTCTAGAAACGACAGTGTCTAAGCTGCTTCCTTAATCGGATCCCCTTAGACCATTTGCATTTTTAGGTCCAAGATCTTCCACCTTTGAGGTTCTTAGTGGCCAGAGCCTCAGCATCCTTCAGGCTGTGCCAAATGTCTGTGCCAAAGGGACTGGTCTGCAAAGTCTCTCATGCGCCAAAATCTCTTCAGACACAGGAGATATGGACTGGGATAGAATGGGGTGGGATGGGATGGGGTGGGATGGAATGGGGTGGGATGGGATGGGATTGGACGGGATGGGATGAGGATGGGATGAGATGTCATGAGATGGGAAGGGAAGGGGATGAATGGTGTCTTTTTAGCTGAACTATCCATGTGCTCCAATCTCCCCTTCTTTCTAGAAAATTATGGATACTCATTAAAAGAAACATCCATATACTCCTGCCAGGTAGCCATGCATGTAAGAGCTGGTGACCCATTGCTCTTCACCCAGGATGAAGAAGTTCCGTGATAGGTGTCTTAACTTAGGCGGCTGTAACAAAATACCATCGGTTGGGGGGCTTCAACAGCAGCCATTTATTTCTCATGGTTCTGCAGGCTGGGAAGTCCACGATCAAGGTGCCAGCAGGTTCAGTTCCTGGTGAGGGCTCTTTTCCTGGCTTGCTATGTCCCCGGTGGTAGAGAGAGAAAGAGCTCGGATCTCTCTTCTCCTTCTTATAAGGACACAGATCCCATCATGAGGGCCCCACCCTTATGACCTCATCTAAACCTAATTATCCAAAGACCCCCACCTCCTAATACCATCACATTGGGGGCTTGTGGCTTTAACATATGGATTTGGTGGGGGGGGGGGAGGTTACAAACATTCCATCCATAGCAATGAGTGTGTCAGTACCTGCACCTTCAGACTGTGGTCTAGAGGCCTCTTCCCATGCCCTGCTCCCCTGCATGGGCCCCAACCTACCTGGATTCACTCAGCCTTGAAGACCCAGCTCAAACTTCCCCACTCCCAGGAAGCCTTCTCCACCCACATCTTTCCTTTCTCTGATTCCCATCTCTATTTAGAATTTGTCACCCAACTGAACACTTGCTTCTATGCAACGCTTATTGATCTTTAATCTTACAATCCAGGTGGACAGAATATAGCCTATGTTTTCGCCCTGTGGAAACCCTGAATGAATTTAATGTTTCAATGACTAAGAAACAGATTCATATAGAACCATAGAGCATTAACCCTTACCGTACAAATTTGAAAACGGAGAATCCAAGAAGCTATGGGATGTGCCTGGTATCACATGGCCAGGATGCCCAGAGTTCGGGGTCCCACACTGCCTCTACTAAAATGCAGGGAGCTTGTGTCTGAGTTTGAGTTCTCCTAGAAGCAGACCTTTGGGCAAGGATTTGAGTGCAAGTTGTTTATTTGGGAGTGCGTTCCAAGAAGCATGGGGAGGGAGTGGAGAAGAGAGAATGGGAAGAGAGGAAAGCTAATTAAGGAGCATTAATGGGCAGGTTCCCACTGGGCAATGGGGCCTGTAAGAGGCTGCAGAGCACATGACGGAGCTGGGGGCTTTCTCTATGAGCTCCTGTCCCTTAGGGTTGAGAGCCCCACTGCTGAAGGATTTAACTCTCATCACCTCTGCCTGCCTTGTGGGACTAAGTTCCCTTCCACAGCCAAAGAACAGCCCGAGGTAGAGAAAGGCAGGTATAGGGCTGGGAAGACTTCTGCAGGCACGTGGACTGTCCACCATGGCTGTGGCATCCTCCGGGTGGGTGGGTCAAAGAGGTGGGGGAGGGGGACACTTCCCTGGTGGCGCAGTGGTTAAGAATCCGCCTGCCAACGCAGGGGACTCAGGTTCGAGCCCTGATCCAGGAAGATCCCACATGCCGTGGAGCAACTAAGCCGGTGTGCCGCAACTACTGAGCCTGCGCTCTAGAGCCAGTGAGCTACAACTACTGAAGCCCGCACGCCTAGAGCCCGTGCTCCGCAACAAGAGAAGCCACCGCAATGAGAAGCCCGTGCACCGCAACGAAGAGTAGCCCCCACTCGCCGCCACTAGAGCAAGCCCGCATGCAGCGACGAAGACCGAACTCAGCCAAACATAAATAAATAAGTAAATTTATTAAAAAAAAAAAAAAAAGAGGTGGGGGAGGCCACAGACAGGGTCTGCCACGGTCAATGACACTTGCCAATCAGTGAAAGTAGAATCGGTACCCCGACTGCCTCTCGTACGTGTGTCCTGTTCTCTGCTGGGAACAGGCCTCTGCTTCACCATCTCAGATGAAAACCTAGAGCCCCCCACCTGCACCCCACCCCGTGGATATATGTTGTCATGGGGAACTTTGAAAAGGCACAAGGAAAAGGTGCACTGTTATTTGGGAGCTGCCTGGGGTCACAGCCGCCCACTCCCACACGTGTGCGAGGAAAGGGCCTCTGACACATCCACCTGGTTTCTTCCTATAGGACCCCTTTCTCTGGGTACTCACAACTGGAAAGGGGGCTCACAGCAGGCCCGTGCAGGGGTCGGGAGGGATGCAGACCCCAGCCCAGCCTCCTGCATCCCCGGAGGAGGGCAGACTAAGGCCACGGGAGCTGTCAACCCGGCGGGCTGAGTGACAGGCTCTGGGCACAGGTTCTCACAAGAGGCCCCTGAGTGCCCAGCACAGACGGCCGTAAAGAGGAAAGACAAGCAACGACTTCAGCGGGTGTTTCACAAAACTCCGCACAAGCTTCTCCCCAGGCAGGTTATGTCCTGAGTTGACGAAGCAAACATCCTTGTCATCTTTGCCTCTTGTCCTAGGAGACACGCTCTCACCTCGGCCTGGAAATACGGGCCTCTCCATTCGACTGCTTCCCCTCAAGGTATCCTGTGCCGAGCCCCCCACCCCTGCAAAGACACACACACACGCACGCACACACACACACACGCACACGCACACGCACACGCACACACACACAGGAAACCCTAAACAAGAGTTAGCAGACCCAGATTGAGCTTCCTCTCTGCCTCTGATGAGTTCTGAGCCCAGTGACATGTCCCTTTCTAGGCCTTATTTTTCTCATCTGTAAAATGGGCACTGCGGCCCTTTTCAGCACCGGCTTTGTGTGTCTGGATGATTGTAAAGAGCTCCCCAGGGATGCCCAGCCCCCCGTCCAGAGGAGCTACAGGCCCATGGACGGACAGCATGCTTCGGGATGGAGGAGGGAAAGCTGGGAGGGATGGTTCCCTGGCTTCCCCTTTGCCTCTGTGGGGAACAGTGTCTTGGGACTCGGAAGCCAGTTCTTAGCAGAAGGGCTTTTGACAAGGCCCTACTCCTCAAACTTCCCAAATGGTAGGCTTAAAACAAAGGGTTTCTAGGACCGAGACCCCCCAGCCAGCTACCTGGCGTTTGAAGACTCGGCTCAGACGTCCAGCTGGGCGGAGGACCCTTCCAGGGGAGCCCCTGAGAGCCCACCCAGGCCAGCGCACAGCAGACCTACCCCTCTAGGAAGGGGCCACTCCTTTCCTTTTGTAGTCTTTGATTTCTATTTGTTCAGATTAGGAAGCTTACTTATAGTCCTTTCTTTTGCAAAGCACATCTCCAACTTCTCACCTGTTAGCGCTCCCCTGCCTCACGGCCAAGTGAACGATTATCACTGCACCCCAGGTGGGGAAACTGAGGCTGCGGGAGCGGAAGAGACTGAGTCAAGGTCAGACAGCGAGTCATCAGCCTCATCCGTGACTCTGATACTCATTCCTCACCAAACTCTCAATTTCCGAATCCGGGATTGAATCGGGGTCGGGGGAGGTAGAGTCGTGTTTCCACGGGGCCTGGGGCGCACTGGTTCCTATTGCCAAGGGGGATTGTGACCAGCAAGTTGCTGGAAAGAGGAGACAGGGTTTTCAAAAAATATATAAAGAAAGAAAGAAAAAAAGGAGTAAAAGAGAGAAAGAAACCGCATGCTTCCAACCTCCCTCCCCAGCAATCTCAGGCAGCTGCGTGTCCGGTCACCACCCCCTTCCTCACACCTCCCCCTTTTACATCAACATTCAATCATCTTTCCCCATTCACTTCATCTCTTCCATTTTTATCTTACGTTGCCTGTGAAAATTGGTGTGAAATAAAAAGGCAACTCTGCCTACAGATGTAATCAATTGGTCTGGCAGGTAGTCCACAGACACCTAGGAAGGGAAAGCCAGTCTCCAGCGTGGACATCCCTGCCCCGTATTTTCTTTCTCTACCTCCTACCGTTCCGCCTGTCCATCCCCCTCCTTACATATTTCTGTCTCCTTTTCGGCCTTGCTTTGATCTTCTTGTTATTTTCTGCTTTGCGATTAGCAGAGGTAAACCAGCCTATGGGTCCCCGCCCTCCCACCCTGTTTCTTTCTTTCTCTTTTTTTTTTTTTACATCTTTATTGGAGTATAATTGTTTTACAATGTTGTGTTACTTTCTGCTGTATAACAAACTGAATTAGTTATACGTATTCATATGTCCCCATATCCCCTCCCTCTTGCGTCTCCCTCCCACCCTCCCTATCCCGCCCCAATAGGTGGTCACAAAGCACCGAGCTGATCTCCCTGTGCTGTGCAGCTGCTTCCCACTAGCTATCTACCTTATGTTTGGTAGTGTATATATGTCAATGTTACGTCCCAGCTTACCCTTCCCCCTCCCCATGTCCTCACGTCCATTCTCTAGGTCTGCATCTTTATTCCTGTCCTGCCCCTTAGGTTCATCAGAACTATGGTTTTTTTTTTAGATTCCATATATATGTGTTAGCATACGGTATTTGTTTTTCTCTTTCTGACTTACTTCACTCTGCATGACAGACTCTTGGTCCATCCACCTCACTACGGTAACTCAATTACGTTTCTTTTTACGGCTGAGTACTATTCCATTGTATATTGCAAACAAATACATGAAAGGATGCTCAACATCATTAATCATCAGAGAAATGCAAATCAAAACTACAATGAGGTATCACCTCACACTGGTCAGAATGGCCATCATCAAAAAATCTACAAACAGTAAATGGTGGAGAGGGTGTGGAGAAAAGGGAACCCTCTTGCATTGTTGGTGGGAATGTAAATTGATACAGCCACTATGGAGAACAGTACGGAGGTTCCTTAAAAGACTAAAAATAGAACTACCATAGGACCCAGCAATCCCACTACTGGGCATATAGCCTGAGAAAACCATAATTCAAAAAGAGTCATGGACCACAATGTTCATTGCAGCGCTATTTACAGTAGCCAGGACATGGAAGCAACCTAAGTGTCCATCGACAGATGAATGGATAAAGAAGATGTGGCACATATATACAATGGAATATTACTCAGTCGACCTTGAGTAATATTCTTTACTTTAAATAAAGTCATATTTCTTTACCATTATTTTGTTATATGAGAGGCAGTGGAGGAGGTGTCTGCATTTCCCCACTGCCGCCTCTGCAGGACGCCAGAAGATGCCCAGAGCTCCCAGGGACCCTCCTCAATCTTTCTAGAGAAGTGAGAAAAGGTTCAGGATCTCTAAGGATCCCAGCCACTAAGCCCTCACACACACCCCCAGCTAGGAGCTAAGTCTATAAAGCCAGTCCCAGAATAAAAGCCTCCCCGTCCTCCAGGAAAGGAGAGAATGTCCTATGCAGGAGAATTGTCTAGTTTTACTCATTAAATCACTTACTAAAAAATATATATATTTATCAAGCATCACTCTGGCCAGGTGCTGGGCACACAGAAATGAGCGAAGCAGCCATAGATCCTTGCAAAGTGCAGTTCCTGGCACAGAGTAGATGCTCAGTAAATAGAGGTCACTGTTGGTTATTATTATTCTAGAAGTCTTTATTACGGTGCAAGACACTTAATAGCATAAAATAAATGTTCGTTCCCTCCCTTCTAAAGGCAAGAGAGACTAACTCCGTACGATTATCTCCTTATTGGTCTTGGCTGTTGTTTTAATGCAAGGAAGGATGGAGGTGTGAAACCGAAATGCTCACTCCAGTACCATTTAGATTAGAAGATATTCAGTCAACACAAATAAGCTTATAATCAAAAATTTATGAGACTTGGCGTGAAGAAAAAGCACAGGGTGCTACTGGAGGACTTAATTTAGAAAGGTGGGGGGGGGAGGATCTGTGAAGCCAGCATCTTAAAGTAGCGTCACTTAACCCAGTGGTTCTCAAAGTACGGTCCCCTCAGCAACAACAGCAGCACCAGGAAACTTGTTAGAAATGAAGATTCTCGGGCCGCCCCAGAACTACTGAATCAGAAACTCTGGGGATGCGGCCCTGTTACCTATGTTCCCGTTAGCAATCCAGGAGAGTCTGGTACTTGTTTTGTTTTGTTTTGTTTTTGCGGTACGCAGGCCTCTCACTATTGTGGCCTCTCCCATTGTGGAGCACAGGCTCCGGACGCACAGGCTCAGCAGCCATGGCTCACGGGCCCAGCTGCTCTGTGGCATGTGGGTTCTTCCCGGACCGGGGCACGAACCTGCGTCCCCTGCATCGGCAGGCGGGCTCTCAACCACTGCACCACCAGGGAAGCCCTGGTACTTCTTGAAGGGTGAGAACCACTGATGGAAGCCGAGACCGGAAGGATGAGTGGGAGCTGGCCAAGTGATGGGGAGAAAGAAAACTCTCCGGGCAGGGGGAACAGAACAGCACAACCAAGGCCCTGAGGCAGGAAAGCCCATGGGAAGATGTGGCTGGGATGTAGCGAGGGACAGAGAGGCAGGGGTTGGAGAGTTAGACCTCGCAGAATCTTAGAGACCCATAAAGAGTGTGGTTTTGCTCCTACATCCACCAGAAGCCCCAACGGGCTCTCAGCAGAGGCATTCCATGCAATGTCAATGTCATAGAATCTTGTTTATATCTGAGCTGTTGGGCCAAGGTTTAAGCAAAAACCACCTGTAGCCTGGCTCCCAGCGGCACCCAGGGTTTCCCAGGGCCTCTAGCCTCTTCCCGGGTCACACCTGCCCCCGACCCATGAACGAGCCCTTCTCAGATGCCAAGAAGGGGCTGCCGTGGGTGGTGGGGCTGCGGGGGGCGGGGGGGGAGGGGCTACAGGGGGGCGGGGCTGCTGGGGAGGGTGCAGGCGGGAGCCGTGGAAGACGGCTCTTTCCTTTCATCCTATGCCTTTTGATACCTAATAGGATTTTCTAACTGTCTGCATGTATTATTTTTATCTTTCTAAAAATGTCCATGGGGGTATCAAAACAGTGGGATTATAGGTTATTTTTGTTTCTGTTCTGCAGAACAGAAATTTTATGAAATAAAGGCAAACACAATTTTATAAAGCCAATATTTATCAAATACTGTTTTGCATCAGGTACTTTGGTGAGTTAGCTCTTTATTCTCTCAACAAATATTTATGAAGCCTCTGCCATGCCCCAGGCACTGGGCAGGCCTGGGGGTGGGGAGGAAAAGAGACCAAAATCCTGCCTCCATGGTGCTTCCATTCTAATGGCAGGAGTCAGACCAATACGCAAATTTAAAAAGTAATAATAGATATCAGTGTTTGCACGGGAAGGGGAACAGAGCTGGTCACGGGAAGCCTGAGAAGGTGGTAGCTGGGTGAAGAACCAAGAGGAAAAGAAGGAATGAGCGTGTCGGCAAGGAGAAGGATAATGGGAGCCCGAAGGTGGATGTTGGCCTGAAGATGAACAGCAAAGAGAGTGTGTAGCTGAAGGGGGTGGAGGACAGGCTAGAGGGGGCAGGGAGGGTCCGTGAGGACGGCTGTCTGGCTCATGCCTTTTGCCTGCGAGCCAATGGCCCCCAGGATGTGATCTGACATCTTGAAAGCATCACTTAGCTGTATGATGAGAATAGCCCGAGGAAGGGGCAGGACAAGAGCGAAGCGGGCTGCCCGGAGAGGAGGGTTAAGTGGCAAGCCAGGTGGGAGGTGACAATGGCTTGGGCTGGTGCAGGAGCAGTGGAGAGCCAGGCACATCGGATTCTCAGCAGGCTCTGAAGTGGTAGCCGCCCGGATTTGATGCTGGGTCGTAGAAGGGAAGAAAGAGGAGACTGAAGGATCTGCCATTGTTTTTTGACCTGAGCAACCGAAAAGATAGTTGCCACTTACTAAGATGTGGTTTGAAGGCTGAGGGAGAAGTAGGTTTTTGGCGGGGAGAGGGAGATGGATAATTTGGTCCAGAACATTCGAAGTTTGAGATGTGAGTGTGTCCGTTTGGATCCTCCATGGAGCAGACTCTGAGACGGGACTGGACGGGCAAGAGGCTTCTAGGGGAAATGGCTATGAAGGATGGAGGGGAGGGAACAGGGGTAGGTGGGAGATCCCAGATGCAGGACTTGTGAAAAGAGAGGGGGCGGGAGGGAGAACCTGGGAGGGGGATCCTGCAGACACAGCACAGTTCTAAGAACGGTTCAGTCAGGCCAGTGGGGGGTCCTCGAGCCAAAATCTCCCATCAGGGGTGTCCACATCCCACAGGAATGGGCCTGCACTGTACCCCCTTCTCTCTGGCTTACCCCACCCCCCACGCTCAGTCGTCAGCTGGGAGAAGCCCGCAAGAGGCAGGGACTCAGGGTACTGTGAAGCCGGGTCCTGGGTTGCCAGTTATCCTGTTCCCACAACTGGAGGTGTGAGTGGAGCGTTTCCATGGCTGCCACGGCCTATTAGACGTATAAGTAGAGATATCGAATAGGCAGTTGGATATATGAGTCTGGAGTTCAACACGAGGTCCAAGCTGGGGATAAAATTTTCAGAGTCTTCAGCTTGTAAATGGTATTTAAAGGCTGGAGAATGGATGAGAGGGTGCGTAATTGGTGGAGAAAAGCGGTCCAAGGACTGAGACCGGAGGCACACCTGCACTTAAGAGTGGGGGGCTGCAGAGGAACCAACTGGATGCTGCCTGGGAAGCAGGAGGCAAACCAGAGCCTGGGAGCTGCTGGATGCCAAAGCAAGAAACTGTTTCCAAGGGGAGGGGCTCCCACCTTTCAGAAGGCTGCCAGTCACCATTTATTTAGCATCCTTCCTGGGCCTTGCAATTTGCCAACGATTCCATGGACGACGTCCCACTCGGCTGGTTTTCTCACCGGTGGTGGGTGCTGCCCAGACCTTTCCGGGGCCAACACACCCACCCTCTAGTTGCTGGCAGTGCTGGCGGCTGATGCCCAAGGTTGCACTCCCTCCCCAGGGGCACAAAGACCCAGCCTCCTTGCTACCGTTCTGGATACCTCGAAAGGGCATCTGCACTTCGAGGCGCCTGGGATCAGCTGAGGCTTGGGGGTACAGTCAGTAGCTTCCGCCATCAGAAGAAAGGCTTGCTGACCGCAGGGGGTTGGGCGAAGGGCTACCTTTTTAAGAATCCACTGGGTGCTCTGGTGAGAAATAGGAAACTCGCAGACTCTCTCGACCATTCTGTTCTAAGTCACGACCCACTCGACACTCTCTAGACACTCCTTATCCCTCTTTTCTGGCTACTTTCCTCCTTTCTCAAAGTGGCATTGATCGCCTTCCAGTGTACCATATCCCTTCCTTATTTATTTGCCTACTGTTTATGGTTCACCTTCCTTCTTTCCTAGAACATCAGCTCCATATGAGGGCAGGGATATGTCTCACTTTTGTTCATTGATAGATCCCAAGCGCCTCGTCCACAACGGGAGTCTGCTGAGCACTGTCCTAAGGGCTTCCTGGATGTTAAGCTCTGTGCTGCTCTCATCAGCCCTATGAGGAAGGAACTATGATCATGCCCAGTTTACAGCTGGGGAAACTGAGGCACGGAGAAATTCAGTAACACCCTGAATTCTCACAGCTAGTAATGGCAGAGCCAGGGAACTAACTCAGCCGGTCTGGTTGCAGAGTTTGTGCTCTTAACGCCCCCCATGCGTGGCTGAGAGAGAGAGAGAGTGAGAGAGGAAGAGAGAGAGAGAAACAGGTTGATCTGCTGGTGCAAAGAGGCCAATTTCCAGCATAACTGCCCACCCCGTCCGAATGTTCAGACGCTGGCACGTCAGACCCGAGGCAGCAAGGCTGCATTCCTGTAGGTTTCCCCCCTTGCATTGGGTTGAATAATGACCTTCAAACGGACGCGTCCAAGTTCCAATCCCCTGGAACCTGAGAAGGTGGCCTTATTTGGGAAAAGGGCCTTTGCAGATGTAATTAAAGACCTAGAGATGAGATCATCCTGGATTCAGGGTGGGCCCTAGATCCACCGAAGAGTGTCCTTAGAGAGACAGAAAAGAAGCAGACACACAGAGATGCAGGGAAAAGGCCATGTGAAGACGGAGGCAGAGATGGGGGTGATGTGTCTACCAGTCAAGTGACGCCAGGGATCGCCGGCAACACCAGAAGCCGCGAGGGAGACCTGGGACAGAGGCTCCTTCAGCCTCCAGAAGGAAGCAGCTCGGCTGCAACCTTGAGTTTGGATGTCAGGCCTCCAAAACTGTGAAAGAATCCTTTTCTGTTGTTTCAGGCCACCCAGTTTGCGATCATCTGTTACAGCAGCCTTGGGAAACTAATACACCCTCTTCCCACTTCCTCCTCGCCACCTCCCCCTCCCCCACTGGAGAACCGGAGACTTCTGCCCCTCCCTCTGCTTCCCCCTCTTCTGGTTCATCCCCACTGAACCCATCATCAAAACGCTGCATCGGTGAGGTCCCCATGGCAACGGCTCTCATGCCAGAACCCAGGATTAGGGCACTGGAAAGAGCTCCGAGGTGGGGGCCGGGAGGGGTCTGCCGACAAAACAAACAGCAGAGGGAAGGCAACCGACAAACACACTGGGCTTTATATTAGCTCTTCTTTAACAAAACAAGGTTCTGTGAAAAGTCCCCCTTGACCTGATGAATAATCTGTAGGTAGGAAAGCAAAAAGGCTGGCGGAATGCTGCAGCGCCTGGGGGCTGCGATCTAGCCCGAGGGGGGTAGGGGGCGGGGCGGGGAGAGGGGGACACAGACAAAGCCACCCTCCTGGTTCCTTCCAGACGCGCCCTGATCTAGGGGTCAACGTTGGCCTGCCTGCTGGGAGACGCCACAGGGGCCCAGGCTCCAGGAGCAGTTTCAGGTCTCCTGATGGTGGCCTGAGGGCGGTTCTGCCCGCTCTCTGTCTTGCCCTGCCCTGGGTGGACGTGAGCCCGGTGACCTTCCAAGGTGAGCACGTTCGCGTGGCCGACCCCAGGGCTGCGTCCCATCTCCCCTCCCATCTCCCAGCGCCTCCTGGACCAGCCAGTGGAGCCCCCACCCAGCCGCCGACCTCACCCGCTTCCGCTGCGGACGGCGCCCCCTGCCGGCCTCCCGTCTCCTCCTCGCCTGGCAGGAGGCGACCGGTCTCCGGCTCCTCTCCTCCAGCCCCGAATTCCATCAGGTGTCAGGTTCTGAACGCTGTCCTCCCTCACAGCCTTGTGCATCCTCCTCCTGCGGGTTCCCATGGACGCCTCTCCAGCCCAGCCCCGCGCCACTCACGATGGGGAAGTCAAGCCATCCCACCTGCTGCTCCCAGACCAGCTTTCTAGCCATCTTCGTGCTTTCCCTCCCAAGGAAGTCCCCTCCCACCTCCGTGCACTCATAGGCGCACACACTCACATTTACACACTCACACATGCTATATACACACGAACACAGACACTCACACAGACACACATTCACACACTCGCACTTACACACTCACACACACCACAGACACAGGGCTATTCACACACTCGTTCACACACTCATTCACACTCACACTTATACACTCATAATACCACAGGGACACACTAACACAGATAGACACACACAGACACTCACACACAGAAATACGCACTCACACATACCACAGAGACACACTAACACAGACACTCACACTCAGAGACACACACTCACATGGCATGGAAATACGCACTCACACATACTCATTCACACCCAGACACACTCACACTCATTCTCACAGACACACACACACGGAAATACACATACGTATTCACACTCACAGACACGCTCACACAGGCACATGCGCACACACTCGCAGACACACTCCCACCACCCTCTCCCACACATGTTCACACTCACACCCGCACACACACATTCTGGTCCTGGGGCTCAGGCCGTGTTACCAGCCACACAGGTGCCGCAGCCGTGGAGGTGGTAAGACTTTGCTCAGGTGGCCCCCGAGTTGGGGCATCGACAAGCAGGGGGGACCCAAGGGTGTGAGGACACAGGCTGTCTCTCTGTCTCTCTCCCCGTCCCTCACCTTCCAGCTCATCTAACACAGTTCAAGGCACACAGTAGGTTCTTCAGAAATATTTCTTAAATGAGTGGCCATCAGCCACCCAAACTAAAACCTGCACGGGAATGCACAGAGACCATCATTTTGCAGCCCAGAACTTCAAAGTAGCCTCGTTAAAACCACTGGATCATTCTCAGAACAAGAAGCAAAAAAAGGAGAGTGGAGACAGAATGCCTGCATCCTTAACTGTCTGCCCATATTCCATGTACCTCCCGACTCAGAACCTTTGTTGACAAAAGCCCCTGTCCTAGAAAAGCTCCCTGCACCACTGCAAGCTCTCTAGTGCCTGGCACAAGCAAAGCCTCAACTTTGGGTCGTAGATGAATAAATAAATGAACGAATCAATTAGCATCACTTTGCCCTGGGAGCTGTTTAGCACAAGTCTGGGTACGGTGAAGGCATCAGTCAAGATAGGTGAGTGGGTGGATGGATGGACGGATGGATGGATGGAAGTGACCTTTAAAATCTGGCCTAAAACTCGCTTCTAAGACACTTCCTGGAATGTTTCCACTCGCTCTGATCTCCTTCTTTACAGAGCATTTCTATGAGAATTCAGCTCGAGCGACGTTCCTGTGTGGGTTTAGCCATTTCACTCCCACGGCTGCATGAGTATGTGTGAACCCATCACCATCACCCCCCCCCCCGTTAGTCCATGGTTCCTCCCGAGCAAGGGCTGGGCTGTTTCCATCGTGCCTTCCTTGAAGTTACTGCAGGGCTGGGTCACCACCGGTTGGAGGGTGTGTGGGAGCTCTGGCGAGGGCAGCTCCACTACAGATGTGTCTTGGAGCACATGTTCTGGCTGATGGGCTTTGGAGTGGGGACAGGGAACGGGAATTCTCCCTTAGCTGTAATTTCTTCTTTATGGGAAAGTGGCCGAGTGCTGTTCCTTTTCAGGCCCTAGGGAAATGTCTGATTGCCTTCCTGGGAGCCCCACTTACAGGGCAGATAACTGCTAAAGGAATCTCACACCATGTTTCCAGAAGAGGAAGTACAGGAGGCCCAGGGATGGCCCCCAGTTGGATCAGTTTCTTCACTACAGCGTTGGCTGCCATGCTCTGGCTTCTTATACTCTTGTTTCCAGAAGCCAAGGGAAGAAGGAAAATGCAGACATTTTCCAGAAAGATCTAGAAGCTCCCAGAAATTGCCAGAATTTTCCCGGCTTGTCTATAAATACAGTGGTGCTGTGTACTATGAAGCTCTAGTTACCTGGATGTGCCCTTGAAGGGGACACAGACCCAGCCCTGTTTCCCCATACTAAATTAAACCAAATCAGCTAAATTAAACCAAAGCAGTACAGAATCCTCTAGCACCCTGGGAGAGATCCTGGAGGGCACAGCATCCTCATTTTCTGTTTTCTGATCTGTAAAATGGAGTGATATTAGCACTGACATCCCAGGTCGTCGTGACGACTAAATGACGGGAACAATGTAAAACGCTTGGCACTGTGCCCCCACGTAGTAGATGCTTAATGATGGTTGGACGATGATGGCGATGATGAAGGCCAAGAAGAAACTGTGCTTTGCGGTCAGAAGACAAGTCCCAGTTGGTTGATGCCACTTAGGATGGTACCAGGAATATATTAAGCGCTCATTAAAAATTAATTGGTATTCTTCTTCAGAATTTGCATTCTCTTTTTCCCCATTTGCCACAACTAAGAATGCTTAAGGGGCAAATGACTTCCTGTTATCCCCAGAGAAAGATCCTTTTACTGGCAGGAGGGATACCAAAGGCCACCCTGAGGCTAGACTCGACAAACAAACATACAAGCAAGAAAGAGCCCACCTGGGCAGCATCTAGCATTGCTCACTTACAAGAAATTCAACCCGGGAGGTGCCTTCCCAGGGCCCTGCTCAAGCCATATAAAGTACACAGGTATACATACATATAAACGCACAGCCTTAGCACCTTAGGCCTGGTTTCAGAAACCTGGAACTAGCACCACATTCTGATTAACAGTTGAGAAAAAAAATAAAAAAGAAGACAAGTCCCTCCGACAGGCCACTCTGATTGCCTGGCTACCGTTGTCCAGTGCCTTTGCAGCTCCACGCCTCTACCCACCAAAGCATCCGCAGAATCAACAGTGCCTCCTGCAGGCCTTGGCCTCCAGGGACTGTCTGGATGCCTCTGGGAGCAGAGGGTTAAAATGCACAGGGAATGTTCCATTGCAAAAAATAAAAGGTTCCTTGGAGTCCTGCAGAACTCAGGGGTTCGTCTAGGGACATTCCCTGGCCTCTTTCCTAGAGAACTCCCAAAGTCCAAGCCTACTGCCAAGCTCAGGAATTCCCCGAGGTCTGCCAGGCCTCTAGCCAGGAGTCCAAGATGCACCTTGGTAAAATGCAAGGTGATCTGGGGGCCCCAAAGTCTCATCCAGAAAGGTGAGTGTCTAGTGCATCACCCGCTGGCTCAATTCCCCCAGCCCAGGCGGCTGCTCTGTCCCCCAGAGCCTTGTGTTTGGGCAGCTGCGGGCCCACACCAACTGTCCGGGTTCCTCTGGTTTGTCTGTTAGTTTCTATCTGGTATTTTGCAGGGTCACCTTACACGTGGGGTTTGTGATGAAGCCTTCTGGCGATGCCTCCTGACTGAAGCAAATTTGCCTTCTCTAATGGCCTGAGAAAAGGTCGTAGCCTGGGAGTCTGTATCACGGTGTCACAGAAATTAAAGGAGCAGTTTGCCACAATAAAGGAGTCTCTGCGGGGCAGCCTGCTCACCCTTGCCACCTTGCTCCTGCTAGAATCTTCTTCCAACAGCAGGCAGGATGCCTTTGGAGCTACAGGTAAACCACTGAATACAGCTACCCCACTCACGCACCTCCAGGCCGTTGTACCGTGTGATGAAAATAGCTGCTGTGGGGCTTGGGGGAGCCTCACTGAAGGGTTTACCATCCACCAACTTATTTCCTGGTCGGGGACGTGTTCTCTTTATTTGCCCCACAATGATTCAAAGAGTGGGCGAGTAGGAAAAGAAAACCTCAGAAAGTCAAAGTACTAAATTGTTTTCAGTGGTTACTTGCTGGGGACGGGGGACCTGGATAGGACTGGAGATGTGATTTTTCCATTCTTAATTTGTACAAATATTTTAAAGTGGTTGTTTTTTTGGTTTTTTTCTATGTTTCAAGTGGACAAAAAACTGAGCACCTTCCCTGGGGGAAAGGCATATGTTGAAACGCCTTAATTTCCTCTTGATGCAAAAGTAAGCCAAAGAGAGGAAAACACAGTGTGCTGAGTTCCAGGCAGTTGTAGGATTTGGTAGGGGGAGGAGCGAGGGTGGAAAGGAAGAATAAAATGACCACTCCCGTCTGGCTCCCAGCATCCCTGAAGACTTGGTATTTGATCACCTTTGTGGGCTTCTATAAAGAACAATTCTCACCTGCACCCCAAGTCTGTCTTTGTTTAGTTGACTTACCGTCTTCATTCTGTTCCTGAAAGGGTTTGTGGAATCCTCACCCTCAGTCACTGCGTAGATTTGAATTTCACAAATGAACTCTGTAGCCGGGGAAGGCTTTGCTCCCTTTGCCGAGCTGTGCTGTCTCCTTCCTTTTGCAGGAATTGTGGAATTCCTGAGATGGCTTGTTTGGGAGTCCCTCTGCTATGGGGAGGGAGTGAGAAAACCTTCCAACAGTGACTCTTGGGTGAACCAAAATTGACATCTATAACACATGGTGCAAGAAAAGGTCCCATTTGAGAAAAATGTGTAACTCCGTGTCGCAGAAAAGGAAGAAGCTGCTTCTCACCTAATCAGCTCACGTCTGAGCTCTGGAGAGCAGACCCCATAGAGCAGAGGAAGTGGCCCAGTGTCTCGTCATCACAGCCCGACTCCAGCCGCCAGCTCCCACCCTGGCTGCTTCAGGGTTGAGGATGGAGAGATCCAGCTTGGCGGAAGCTGAACCACCTTGAGGAAGTGTCAGTTCAACACTGTCGAGAAGAGCCTGGAAACTGTCAGAGGCTCTCACATCCCTAGTACGAGCGAATCTTGACTCCCCGCGTGACAGCAAAGCTCAGGGGTGTGTCATTTTCAGACAATTCTTGGCGAGATGCCTCTGAATATTAGTCTTTGCAGGAGTACCCAGACAGCCCAGAGGGCAAGGAGAAAACCAGCGCTGGTGGCAGTGTCTTCATTCGGGGACCATTTCCAGCAAGACCCTGAGCCAGGTTTTGTGAGGCCAGCACGCATTTTTTTCTTTCACTTTTTATGATAAGAAAGGACAAATACATACACGTAGACAGAATAGTGTAATGCACCCCCAGGTACCCATCGTGCAGCTTCAACAGCTATCAGCATCCTGTTATGGCCTAAATTGTGTCCCCCCCACTGCCAACAACACCACTGCAAACTTCCTATGTTGAAACCCTAACCTCCAACGTGATTACTGTTGGAAATAGAGCTTTTAGGAGGTAATTAAGGTTAAATGAAGCCAAAGGGTGGAGTCCTGCTCTGATAGAATTGGTGGCCTTATAAGAAGAGGAATAAGTTCTCTCCTCCCCCCACCCTCCCATTCCCCGCCTCGCGCATGCACCAGGGAAAAGCCGTGTGAGGACATCTGCAAGAAAAGTGGCCATCCGCAAGCCAGAAAGAGAGCTTTTCCCCAAGCCCGACCTTGCTGACATCCTGATCTGGGACTTCTAGCCTCTAGAACTCTGAGAAAATGAATGTCTATTGTTTAAGCTACCCTGTCTACGGTATTTTGTTATGGTAGCCCAAGCAGACTAATAAAACTCCTAAATGCTTTATATTGTTAAAGATATTATAAATGGAATTTTATTTTTTTATTATTATTATTTTTTAAAATGTGCTAAGCAATGTGCTAGGTGGTTCATCTTTTTTTTTTTTATAGTGTTTATTTATTTTTACTTGTTGACAGTTTGCTTTATTTATTTATTTTTGCTGCGTTGGGTCTTCGTTTCTGTGCAAGGGCTTTCTCTAGTTGCGGCGAGTGGGGGCCATTCTTCATCGAGATGCACGGGCCTCTCACTATCACGGCCTCTCTTGTTGCGGAGCACAGGCTCCAGACGCGCAGGCTCAGTAATCGTGGCTCACGGGCCCAGTTGCTCCGCGGCATGTGGGATCTTCCCAGACCAGGGCTCGAACCCGTGTCCCCTGCATTGGCAGGCAGATTCTCAACCACTGCGCCACCAGGGAAGCCCTCTAAGTGGAATTTTAAAACAATTTTGTAACTGTTTCTACTATTCTATAAAAATACAACTGACTTTCTTAGGTTGACTTTGCAGCCTGAAGCCTTGCTAAACACGCGTAACAGTTCTCACAGTCCTGTTGTTAATTCCTGCGGATTTTCTACAGAAAAAAACATATTCTGTACAAAGAGCGAGAGTTTTACTTCTTCCTTTCCAACTGTATACCTTTCATTTCTTTTCCTTGCCTTATTGCACTGGACATAATTTCCAGTCCAATGTGAAATAGAAGTGATAAAATTGTCTTGGTTCCCGTCTTAAGGAGAAAGAAGTCTTCCATCATTTAGTATGATGTTGACTCTGGTTTTTCATCTATGCCCTTTTTATACTGAGGAAGTTCCCTTCTAGTCTTATGTGCTGATAGTTTTAAAATTTTGAATGACATTAAACTTTGTCAAATGCTTTTTTCTCTATCAGAATAATCCTATGATTTTTCTCCTTTATTTTGTTTATATAGTAAATTACATTAATTAATTTTATTGAGTTACAGTTGATGTACAATATTATATAAGTTATGGGTGTACAATATAGCGATTCACAATTTTTGAAAGGTATACTCCATTTATTGTTATCAAATATTAGCTATAGTCCCGTGTTGTACAATATATCCTGGTAGCTTATTTTATAAATAATAGTTTGTACCTCTTAATCTCCTACTTCTGTATTGCCCCTTCTCTCTTCTCCCTCCTCACAGATAACCACTAGTTTGTTCTCTATATCTGTGAATCTGTTTCTTTTTTGTTATATTCACTAGTTTGTTGTATTATTTCGATTCCACATATAAGTGATATCATATTGTATTTGTCTTTCTCTGACTTACTTCACTTAGTATGATAATCTCTAGGTCCATCCATGTTGCTGCAAATGGCATTATTTCATTCCTTTCTATGGCTGAGTAGTAGTCCATTGTATATACGTACCACATCTTCTTTACCCGTTCATCCATTGATGGACACCTAGGTTGCTTCCATATCTTGGTAATTGTAACTAATGCCGCTAGGAACATTGGGGTACATATATTATTTCAAACAAGTGTTTTTGTTTTCGGCTAAAGACCCAGGAGTGGAATTGCTGGGTCATATGGTCGTCCTGTTTTTAGTTTTTTGAGAAATCGCCACACTGTTTTCCACACTGGCGGCACCAATATACATTTGTATTCCATACATTTCTCCACATCCTTGCCAGCATTTGTTATTTATGTTGTTTTTGATGATAGTCATTCTGACAGGTGTGAGGCGATATCTCATTGTGGTTTGGACTTGCATTTCCCTGATGATGAGTGACGTTGAGCAACTTTTTATGTGCCTGTTGGCTACATTAATTAATTTTTGAATGTTAAACCAATCTTACATTTCTGGAACAAATTCCACTTGGTTATGATGTATTAGTCTTTTTATTTGTTGTGAGATTCAACTGGTTAATATTTTGTTAAGGATTTTTACATCTGTGTTCATGAGGAATGTTGGTCTATATTTTTTCTTGTATTAGTTTTGTCAAGTTCCAGTATCAGGGTTATATTGGCCTCATGAAATGAGCTGGAACGTTTTCTTTCCCCTCTATTATAAACAATAAATTTATCAACTTCCTCTCTTCATAAAGAAAATAGTGTAAGTAAAATTAGCATTGGTATTTGATAGAATTAGCCAGTGAAACCTTCCGAGCCTGGAATTCCTGTGTGTGAAGGTTTTTGACAACAAATTCAATTTCTTGGAAATTCAGATGTCCTATTTCACCTGGTGTCAGTTTTCATTAAGTCGTGTTTCTCAAAGAATTAGTCCATTTCATCTAAGTTGTCAACTATTTTAGAATAAAGTTGCTTACAATAGCCCTTATTAACCCTTACATGTCGTAGATTCTATAGTGACGGCCCTTTTTGTGTTCCTAATATGGAAACTTGTATTTTCCTCTCTTTTTTCTTAGTCTTGTTAGAGGTACACAATTTTATTTATCTTTTCAAAGAACCAACTTTTGACTTGTTTTTTTTTTTTTGTCTATTTTCTACTTCTGTGGTTTCTGCTCCATATTTATTGCTTCCCTCTTGCTTACCTTGGGTTTAATTTGCTTGTCTTTTTCTAGCTTTTTAATGTGAAAACTTAGAACATATATTTTAAACATTTCTTCCTTTATAATATAATTCCTTAAAGCTATAAATTTCTCTATATGCGTCAGTTCAGCCGCATTTTGATATGTTAATAAGTTTTATTATGTTTCACCTCGAAATGTTTTCTAATTTCCTTTGTGTTGTGTTATTTAGAAGTGTTGTGTAATTTCCAAATCTGTGGCTCTATGTTACTGTTCTCGATTTCTAATTTAATTCCATTGTGTCAGAGAATACATTCTGTAAGATTCCCATCTTTCAGAATTATGCAGCATTGTCTTATGGGCTACCATATGCCTTTCAACTGTTTTAGGCATATTTGGAAAGAATGTGTATTCTACAGTTGTTGGACGTATGGCTCTATAAATATCATTAGGTTGAGGTAATTGATAGCATCTTTCAAATATTTTATTTTCTTACTGATTTATTTTTAATTAATTGTTCTACGAGTAGTGAGGCAAGGGTGCTAATTTCTCCAACTATGACTGTGGCGTTTTCTAATTCTCCTTTTAGTTCTGTCAGCTTTTGTCGTGTGATTTTGGAATGCTGTTAGTAGATTCACACACATTTTCAGTTGTCTGTCTTCTTCCTTTTAACACTAAGAAATGTCCCTCTTATCGGTGATATGACTTTATCTTAAAGTCTAATTTGTCAGATACTAATATAGCCACTCCAGCTTTCTTATAATTTAGGGTTTGCATGGTATATCATTTTCCATCCTTTTACTTTTAGCCTATTTATGTCTTTGTATTTAAAATCCATCTCTTGCAAATGTATAGTGGGTCTTATCATTTTTATCCAGTCTGACAATCTCTGCTTTTTAGAAGGAGTGTTTAGTTCATTTATTTTGTAATAAAGTTATGCATATGATTGGATTTAATCTGCCATTATTTGCTTTCTATTGGTCTCATCTGTTTTCTTCCCCTGATCCTCCTTTCCGGCTTTCCTTTTTGCTGATCTATTTTGGCATTCCACTTTGATTCTAATGTTGGCTTTTTCGAGTTATCGTCTATAATATTCATCTATTAACTCATCACAGTCTACTTAAAGCTAATATCTTACCACTTCCCATAAACTATAGGAACTTTAAAACTATATAGTCCCATTCACTGTCCCTCTACCTTTGTGTTATTTTTGCCACATGTGTTGCTTTTATCTATGTTTAAAAATACCCACAATATAGTTTTATAAGTTTTGTTTAGTCATATATGTTTTTTCTCTGTATTTTAAAGAAATAGATAAAATATAAAAGGCTATACATATATATAAGACTATATACTTATTAATTGATTCATTCTGTTGATTTGAATTATCCTCTGGTGCCGTTTCATTTCAGCCTAAAGAATTTCCTTTAGCATTTCTTGTAGTGCAGGTCTGCTGGAAATTCTCTCGGTTTTCGTTTATTTTAAAATCTCTTTATGTTTATTTTCGACGTATAACTTGACTGGGTATAGACTTCTGGGTGGCAGTGTGGGGTTTTCTTTTTCTGAATTTTAAAGTTATTGTTTACTGTCTTCTGGCCTCTGTTTTCTCTGATGAGAAGTCAGCCATCATTAGTATCTCTTAATAGAATGTGTTGTTTTCCTCTGAGTGCGTTCAAGCTTTTTTCTTTCTCTTTGGGTTTCAACTGTTTGATTATGAGGCACCTCAGCATATGGTTCTCTTTGTATGTATCCTGCTTGGGGCTCATGAACTTGTTGGATCTGTAAATTAATGTGTTGCACATTAAATTTGGAAGAGTTTTTAGTCAATAATTCTACAAATATGTTTCTGCCTCATTTTCTAGTACTCCAATTACACATATTTTAGCTTGATATAGTCCCATAAGTTTATGAGGTTCTACTTATTTTTCTTCTATTTTTTTCCTCTCTATTCTTCTCCTTGAATAATTTCTATTGATCTATCTTCAAATTCACTGACTCTTTCTTCCTCCATCT
Organism: Delphinus delphis; assembly: GCF_949987515.2. Classification (NCBI taxonomy): domain Eukaryota; kingdom Metazoa; phylum Chordata; class Mammalia; order Artiodactyla; family Delphinidae; genus Delphinus; species Delphinus delphis. The sequence continues at coordinate 6,485,286 of NC_082701.1, forward strand.
CCAATCAACTACAAAATGATTTAAGGAATTCTTTCATTTCGGTTATGCACATTTTGGGTATAGCACTGCAGAGCCCTGTATAGTGTAGTTGGTATGTCTCTATTCAAATTCAAATTAAATAAAATCAAAATTCAATTTCTTTATCACAGTAGCCACATTTCTAGTGCTCCATCGCCGAGTTTGGCTAGTGGCTCCAGTGTTGGACAGTGCAGGTACAGAACATTTTCATCACTGCAGAAAGCTCTATTGGACAGAGTTGCTGTCAAATTCCCACTTCGTTCTTCTTTGAGTTTATGTTTCTTTACTGAGATGTCCTATCTTTTACAATGTATATATTTTCCTCTGAGTCTTTGGAGGTATTCACAATGGGTGCTTTAAATTCCTTTGTACCACTTGCAACATCTGGGTCATCTTGGGGTCAGTTTCTGTTGATGGCTCTTTTTCTTGAACATAAGTAACATTTTGTTCTTTCTTCACCTGTCTAGAGATTTTTGATTGGATACTGGTAATTTTGAATGATACACTGTAGAGGCTCTGAGTCCAGTTTGTTCTCTGCCAATTTGTTCTAGCAGGTAATTAAGCTCCTTGGGCTCAGTCTCCAAAGTTTATCTCCCCTTTGAACAGCAGCAACTGAAATCTCTACTCAGTTCCTTCAGCTTCCAGCTGCTGCTTTTTTCCCCCTGAGGCACATAAAGTTCCCCCTGAATATATACATCTTAGACGTGCCAAGAATTGAGGTGGATCTTATATGTAAATTTTGGAGCTCACTTCCTCTGCGGCACCCTTCCTTCAAGGATTCCCCACCCCCACCCCCCACTAAACTTTCTGGCTTTCTTCCAGCCCTGAACTCCGTTTTCTGACATATTAAGCCAGTACAGCTATGGTCTTCTGCCACTTCAATGTATGCACAGATTTGGGAGCTCTGGGTAAAAAGTCTGTGATGAGAAAACAGCTATTCTGAGTTGCTGCCTAGGCATTTTACAGTATGACAACCCTGCTCACACCCAGAGTCTGGACATTTAGATAAGGACCTGAGCTTAGGATTCCTGCCACTAGTTCCTGCTTTGCTTTTCCTGGGGCACCTTTCACAATAACCAGTTAAGAGTTGAGCCGGGAAAAATAAGTTAGTGACCTCTGCCCCGACCATCTTATAAGTAATAGGTGCTTGCAACCCTGCTCTCTGTCTCCTGCTTGGTCTTGACCTGAGACAGGACTCCCCTTCCCCCAGCTCATTGTATCCCCCTCCCCAACTCCATTCTGGGATCTCTAAGTAATAAATCTTAGGACTTCACTTCCCTTGCATGGGTGTATTAAAACCATGCCTTCAATCAAAATGACCCCAGGGTTTTCACTTCTGCAAAGTGGGAGCCCAGATGCTGAGGAAGCTACCTGCCAGCCCTGTGTGGGTGGCTTGTGCCTCCTCATTCTGCAGGTCATCATCTGCATATTCTTAGTTCAATACACCAGCTACAGGCTCCCCAGTACAAAGCCTCAAACTCACACATGTCACCCATGAAGTTAGTCTTTCAAGGGGAGATTCCTCTCTAGTTTCTGCCTATTTTTTTTTTTTTTTTTTTTGCTGTACACGGGCCTCTCACTGCTGTGGCCTCTCCCGTTGCGGAGCACAGGCTCCGGACGCGCAGGCCCAGTGGCCATGGCTCACGGGCCCAGCCGCTCCGCGGCACGTGGGATCTTCCCGGACCGGGGCACGAACCCGCGTCCCCTGCATTGACAGGTGGACTCTCAACCGCTGCGCCGCCAGGGAAGCCCAAGTTTCTGCCTATTTTTGATTGCTCATGTGCCTTCTTATGTTGCCTCTAAGGTTTCATAATTGTTGTCTGTGCAACGGTTACTCTACCACTGTTACGACAGTTATGGCACTGTTACCAGAAGCCCGAAGCTCCCACCATGCATTTTTCCCCAGTCTGATGTTCACCCAGTTTGTACTGTTGAAGACTTAACCTTGGGGCATATGGCCTTAGGAGGAGAAGCTTCCATTCTTTATCTCCTGGAGGAAACTCAGAGGCTAGCCTCATACCATTAGCCATCAGAATTCAAAGCAATCAGTACTCTTGGGTTACAGTTATTAACGTTCTCCAAAGAATGTAGACTATCTAAAAGGAAACCAGCACAATCCTATCTGGACCCACACTTTCTTTCGATCTTTTTGAAAATTAAAAACAAACTTTATTCTTTTCTTCCTCTCAGGAAAGAAATGATAGAACTTGAACATCTAATCAGCATCATTATCATCGTCCACTAAAAGAAAAAATTCTCTTTCAACCACCTACATGTACCAATAGGTTACACTCGTCTAGAAGCCTTACACCCCAGTGATAATTTACCAGTAGATGCATATGTGGGTGTGGAGAAATCACATTGCATAGTGGGAAAGCACGAATGCAGAGCCCAGTCCCAGCATCTTTTAGCTGTGTGGCCTTGGGAAATTTTTTTAACTTCCGTAAGCCACACCTTTCTCATCTGTAAAGTTGGAATAATAATATCTTCCCTGTAGGGTTGTTATGACAGCTAAATGATAAAGCATGAAAAGTTGCCTCCTGTAATACAGTTGACAGAAGACTCTCAAAAATTCTGTTCATAGAGTCCCTGAGGTCTCTACGACCAGCCACGTGAAATCCAGTTGAGGGAGAGTTCTCACCGGCAATGAAAGCTTTCCCAAATTTACCCGCAGCTCATCATGGGTAATGGTTCTCTAAATGTTCGTAAATCACATAGAGAGACCCTGAGCGTGGCATCTTCAGTTCAGAACTTCTGAGGGCTACTCCGATTTCCTACAGTTTCACGGAAATTCTGCGTTCTATGCTTCCCAAACATTTCAATGAAATTCTTCAGTTTGGGGGATCATCTGAGGAATCAGTCCCTTTGAATGATCTAGTATCCAGATGAAAGGGGAGAACTATGACGTCATAGTTTCCAATGTCACCTTCTTAGTCGATAGCATCAAGGCTGCCGGTATTCATCCTTCCTAAGATGAAATTCGTGCACACCTGGCTGCATGGCCCCCCAAAACCGGACAAAAGCATGCAGCTTTCCTGGGGCTTTTCATTCCTTTCAAATATATCTTCCATAAAAGGCAATCACTGTTGAACCACTTTAGTGACTACTGGGGAAAGGCCTTCCTCGACACTGGGTCCACCAGTGAGCATCTCCTTCCCAGAACGTCAAGTAGTTATTCAGTTCTTGTTTTGTGCTAGTGCATTGCAATGTTCTGTTTCTTATACCAGCACTTTGCCTGAAGTGTCAGAACCGTGCTTATCCCCAAAACACGAGGTGGCCCCGAGACTCCAATTACTCACCACTCAAGAACAAAGCCATTGCAGGAAGGAACAATGCACCGGCTGCCAAAGAGCCCTTGGCTGTCTTCGCAAGACGCAAGTTGCTCCGCAACTATCTGTGTGGGGCTGTCTCTACAGACTGTACCTGTCACAAGACTCGGGGGGGATTTCTTTCTGACGATGAGCCCCCTCCCCCAGGAAGGAGACTGGTGTTCAGTTAGGACTAAAAATCCAATGTGTGCCAGGGAGTGCCAGGATGCAGGACTGAATCATGCCCTGAACTACCTTCCCACTCACTGCAGATCAGACTGTGCACATCCACGGAAAGGTATCACCCTGATTCATTCGTTCGTTGAATGTGTATTTGAATGTCTAGCTCTGGGGAGACGGCAGAGAACAAGGCTACAAGAATTGGTTAATTCTATCAGGTGACATTGTTGAAGACAGGGGCCAGCATTGACTGAGTGCCGGCTTTTCACAGAAGACCCACTACGTGTCACACAAAATCCAAACTAGTGCATGTATACATTTTCTCTGATCCGTACCACACAGATTATCCAGATGAGGACGCCGAGGTTGCCCAGGTCTTAAGAAGCAGGGCTGGGATCCAAACCCCAGTGGAAGTGTCTCCACAGCCCACGCACTCCTGCCTCACACCTTCCAGAACCAGACAGGGAGCCTATTGCAGCATCATGGACTGAAGGTCCCAACGGCCTTTCCATCTACAGGATGGAGCCGCAGTACACGTGCACCAACTTAAAGAAGCAGCCATGGGGAAGGGACTATGAGAATGGGGCCGGTCTGCCTGTATTTAGTTCCTGGTTCTACAGGTTAGCTCATGGCCTCTCTGCGCCTCAGTTGCCTCATCTGTAAAGTGGTTATTATTCATGGTACCTATGCCCTGAGCACCTGAGGATTAGAACAGACAATTCATATAAAGCCCTTGGTGCATGTCAGCTCATGCTAGTACAACAAATACAATCGACTGCAGTGCTTAAACAACAGACGTTTACTTCTCACAGCTCTGCAGGCTGGAAGTCCGAGATCAGGGTGTCAGCATGTCCTGGTTCTGATGAGGGTCCTCTTCCTGGCTTGCAGACGGCCACCTTCTCACTGTGTCCTCATTTGGTGGAGAGACAGCGAGCTCTATCCCGTCTGTCTCTCTCCAGGCTGTGGGTGTAGTATACTCCTGAAGAGTGATCAAACCATCTATTAGCTATAGGATCAGGCTCAACTGCACAGAACACAAAATCCGGATTAACCGTGGCTTAACCAAGACGGTAGCATCTCTTTTCCCTTACATAAAAGAAGTGCAAGGTAAGTGATCCCAGGGCTGGTAAGGCAACTCGGTGGTTATCTGAACTCAGACGCTCTCTGTCTTTCTGCTTCTGACAGCCTAGCACAGAGCTTCCATTTCAAGGCTCCAATTTGGTCCAACATGGCTACTGGAGCTCCAGCCACCCCTTTCCAGGCAGGAGGGTGGGAAACAGTGGGAAAGGCATCAAAGGGCGGCGTGCCCTTCCAGCTGAGCCAGCTTCCCTTGAGCCTCCTGCCCAGACGTCCCACTGAACATAGCCACTCACATCCCATGAACGGAATTCGGTCCCGTGGCCATGCCTAGCTGCTTGAAAGGCCAGAAAATGGGGTTTTTAGCTGGTTTCATTACCTTCCCAAATATAACAGATTCTCTTACTAAGGAAGAAAAGGATTACGCCTGTTGGACAGAATCAGCAGTTACGGCTTCTTCTTGGGTCCTGTTTCCTCTGTGCTCTGGCGGTGCCATTGTAACCTTGGTTTCTTACATCTGTGAAATGAGGAAAGTCAACTCAGGCTCCCCCCTACCTCAAAGAGCAAGCATGATAATAAAGAAGTTAATTAAAACCAAAAAAAAAAAGATATAAAGAAAGAAAAGTAATTCGTAGGAAGTAAAATAAGCTGGTCGGGGGGGGGGGGCCAGGCACCCACCCGTGCAGCCTGGCCTGGCTGGACACTCCGTTGTGAATACCCCAGGGGAGCCTGCTAATTATGGGCCCCCTGCCGCAGAGCCTTTGGAAACATAAGAATTCTTTGGAAATGTAACTAATTACCCCCTACCTGACTTTAAGACTAGATTTTTGTGTCTGAGGCTTTTTTCAAAAGGAGCCTCACCTGGGTTGCTGCCAGCCCAGGGGGACTAATGGTGTGGAACGGTTGGGGGAGTGAGGGAGGGACCAGGTCGAATGGGCAAATGAGAAATGAAAATCCACCCACCTCCCGGTGCCGGTAGGGCCGGCATCCTCCCCTCTCAGCCTTTGGCCTGAATTGCTAACGAGGAGTAAAACTGAGCTCCATCCCCTTTCGTCCCCATCCCAGCTCTGGTGGAGACGTTAATGAGCTGGAGGGACCGAGGGCTGAGAGATGCAACTTGGTGATTCTGTGGGACTTGAGAGCAGTTCTGGAATAACACGATGATCCCTGTTCTCCCAGGCGCAGGGGTCTGCAGATCAAGGGGATGAGAAGAAAATGCCACTGTCACCGCCACTGGAGGAGGAAGCAGAGGAAGCAGCAGAGAAGGAAGGGACCACATAAGGTTCTGGTTTAGGAAGTTAAAAATCAAACTCCAAGACCAGCGCCCCGCATAGGGCTTCATTCTAAGATGATGCAATACAGAGAAAGCAGGCAGGAGGGAAGAAAGAGGGTGAGAATAAAGAGGGTAAAATGAAGGCAGTTTGGCTATGTCTGCAAAGCCTGGGAGGATGACAGACCCTTGACTGAAAGAATGTTACTATCCCATCTCTGTGTGTAGTAGGCCCAGGGGATGTCTTTCCTGAGTTCACACTTCCAAGGAGCTGTAGTGTAGACAACAGTGAGATCTGGGGGAAATCAGGTGGTAACAGGCAGGGATTCCACTAGGCAGCGGGAAGAACTTCCCAGCTGTAATAGCCTTCCGAAAGAGGGTTCATTTGAAGGGGTCTTGTAGGATGAATAGGAGTTCACTAGATGGACAGGAGGAAAGAGCATTCCAGTCAGAGACAATACCATGCCTAAAGCCCAGAGGTGTGAAATGGCCAGGGATGGCCAGGGAAGTGCATTTGGTTGGGCGTGGCTGAATAGGGGTTTGTAGCGGGGAGAGTGGCTGGGGATAAAGCTGAATCAATGGGCAGGTCCTACTCCTGGGAAAATTATGTCATACAAGGAATGTGGGCTTTCGCTGAAGGTCACTGGGAGCCATTGAAAGTGCTAGCAAGGGAGCAGCCTAATCATAAACACATTTTAGGACAATCCCTCTGGCTACAGAAAGGGAAATGGACTTAGGAGATTTGCAGCGGGAAGACAAGCTGAAGGAACTTTGCAAAGCTCTGGTGACTGCGGGATAGTGGGAACGGAGGGTGGAAGGGCCCATCAGGCGGATGTTGATAGCACTGGCGGGACGTGGGGGAATCTACAGTGACTCCCACATTCCTGGCGTGGGTGACAGGGCGATGGACACCACTAACCAGGTAAGAAATAAGAAGGAAGATGTTTGACAGTGAGGTGATGAGTTTCCCTTCTGACATCTCAGTTTTGGAGCGGCAGGGGGACCTTCAGGTGGAGACAACGAAGAGGCAGTTGGATATGCGGGGCAGGAGCTATTGGCATGTGGGTCATCCGTGTACACGTGACCCTCTGGTCTTTTCTTTTTTGGCTGTGCCGCGTGGCTCGCGGGATCTTAGTTCCCCAGCCAGGGATTGAACCCAGGCCACGACAGTGAAACCTCCAAGGCCTAACCACTGGACCCAGGGAACGCCCTTCTCTCGGGCCTTTTAAATCGTGGGCCTGTTGTCTTTTATCTGGGCCCCCTGGAATGCGGTTACACCTAGAGAAGGAAAGGTGAGCCTCTTGGGGAGGACAGACTGTCCTCTGGGATGATGACGACGGAGGTTGAGTGGGAGTCCCCAGGGAGGAGCCCCCCTCTTGTGAGATGCAGTTCTTTAGGACCAAGCAGCATCCCACACGTATGGCAGAAAGCCTTTCATCGGAGCTCTTCCCGGCCCCGCTAGCTGAGCAGCTGCCCACACATGGAGCAAAATGACTACAAGAAGCAAATGGTCTCCCCAAGAGGCCTTTGGTTGAGAAGCCCAGAGCCCTTCTGCGATCTGATGGCTTTAGGAAGCACAGACCCAGGAATGGAGGGAGAGAGGGAGGAGACAAAGATGGGAGGGAGAGAGGAAATCAGAGGTGGAGGCCTAGTGTGGGGGAAGGAGGCAGCTGGGAAAATGGGGACTGGGGAAGGCAGAGAGATGTCAAGCCCTGGGGGGTGGGGGTCACCAACAGGCTGGACCGACTGATGAACAATTCAGACCCCACCATCTCTTTCGGTGTCCTGCGTAGCGTGAGTAGCTCCCTCCCGTCTGTTGCCAGGCACCCACCGACGGACGTGGGAGGAGACCCACGTACAGTCTCCTCTGAGTTCCTGGACCGCACGGCCCCCTCCAGCCGGCCCATCTTTGCCGTTCCTGAGGCAGAAGCCTGCTGACAGGTAACCCTGGCCGGGCAGATTCCTCCTGCCTCTGCCGTGGGAAGTAGAAATTGAATCAGCTTCTTCGGACTTGCTACCAAACAGTGCTGGGAAATTGTAAGGCTATTTATTCCTCTCTCCAGCCGGAACCCTGGATGCAAAAGCCCACTGTAAGGGACACCACCAAAGTCAAGAGGCCGGTCACGAGGCTTGAGGACCAGACAGTGCTTCAGACGATAGCAGTGTCTGTCAGTCTGGGGGTCACCAATGCAGAACAGGTGATGTAGGACTTCGCAGATGAGACCAGAAGGGAGGGTCGGTCACAGGGACCCTTCCCGAGTAAGGGTTGCGGTGGGAGTGTCTCTGGGGGAGGGAAGGGGAGACAGAAACAAAGGATGTTTGAGACGCGAAGGAAAAGACCACTTTCCCCTGCTCAGCCGCATCTCCCTTGTCATTGCAGAGACCGTGGACCAATTATTCCATCAAGTCCGATATTAGAGAATCCAACTTCATTAGAGCTTCGAGGCGCATGGAACGTTAATCATGGAAACGTTGATATTCTGCAGGAGTGACTTACTCTGGGAAGAAAAAAAAAAAAAAACACTTTCATTTTCCTTGGAGGTTAATAGAAGGCTAATTTGAAAGCACTTGGTTAATGAGAAAGCTAAAAATACCTCTGGTAGGATCACATGCCTCAGTCCTGGCCTTGGCAGCTCCAGCCTCTCTGGAGCACGAAGTCAGCTTCAGGAAGGAAAAGTGGCTCCGCCCATGAAGGACCAGCGCCCACCCTGTGCCAGCATCCCCACATGGGGCAGGTGGTCCATCTCGGAACGGTTGGTGCAGGAGGGAAAATGGTGGGCCAAGGAAGTGGAGAGAGGGACCACTCTCTGTGGGCTCCCAGGATGGAATCTCAGGGGCTACCGGGAGTGGGAATGGGATTTCCTGGCCACTCACCTTCCCTGGCCCAGCCCTGCTTGCCCACGGGGGCCGTCACCAGGAGGGTGTTCGCGGTGGAGGACAAAGTTTACTTCCCGGTGAAGGAACAGTAACCCCTGGGGGGTAGTCACAGCAGCTCCCCAAGTGCCTCAAGCCACAAGGGCAAGAAAGATAATAGCTTATGGGAAATGAGGAGAGGTCTGATTCAGTCTCGAGGACTCATGTGCGTGTGTGTGCGCGCGTGCGCGCGCGCGCATGCCCATGTGAAACCCAGAGAAGAATTGGATTTCAAAGAAGAGATGCCCTCAGGGCCGGCAGCTCTGGGAGCTTTCAGAAGGAGAGAGGAAGGTCCTACGTGTCTGAGGAAATGATCTGGGGAGCTGTCTCTTCCCACGCCCCCCTCACCGGGATTCCAGGCTGATGGACGTGGCTTTGGAGCTGGCAGGGCGGGGGGGACTCTCCCCACTGCAGCCCCAGACCCTGGTCTCCAGGCGAGCCATCTGTGGACCTCGGCGTGGGCCTCTCTGCTCATAGGATGCTGTGATTCCCTTTGCTCTGCAGCCCTGGCTTTGCAGGCAAATGAAGAAAATGGAGGAGGGAAGGAGGGGTGGGGGGAAAAGGAAGGGACCTGTGCCCACTCCACCCCAGACACATGCACGTTCTACCTGGAGCAGCTCCTCTGAGGGCCTGGGTCTGCGCCCTCCTCAGGTGGTACCGCCAGCACTCCCCCCACCACGGCCCCACCCCTGGTACAGCTCCCACTGGCTGAAAGATGCTCCCTTTAAACACATACCGGGCTCCTTATTCCCTCCTTCTCCCCCCAACCTGGACCCAGCAGAGGGAAAGACAGGACAAGTGTAGCCACAAGCAGGTGGAAGGCGGAAATGGGGACCCCTACTCTGAATTCCTCTCTCCCGGTTCCAAGGTCAGGAAACCGAGGCCCATTCATTAATTCACACAACCAGCCTTTTTTTTTTTTAATATATTTATTTATTTTTGGCTGCATTGAATCTTCGTTGCTGCTCGCGGGCTTTCTCTATTTGCGGTGAGCGGGGGCTACTCTTCATTGCGGTGCGTGGGCTTCTCATTGCGGTGGCTTCTCTTGTTGCAGAGCACAGGTTCTAGGCGCACAGGCTTCAGTAGTTGTGGCACGTGGGCTCAGTAGTTGTGGCTCACGGGCTCAGTAGTTGTGGCTCGCGGGCTCTAGAGCTCAGGCTCAGTAGTCATGGCGCACGGGCTTAGTTGCTCTGCGGCATGTGGGATCTTCCTGGACCAGGGCTTGAACCCATGTCCCAGGCCTTGGCAGGCGGATTCCCAACCACTGCGCCACCAGGGAAGTCCCTCACACAACCAACCTTTATGAAAGGCCTCCGGCATGCCGGACCAGGGATGTCGCCACCAATAAGGAAAGCACAGACGCTCACATAGGGAAATAGGAATTAAACAAATACATGCGTTCAATCCATGTATTGAGGAGTCTTGGCGTGCTCCAGTACACAAAGGAAATGGTTTTATGTGTCCCTAACTACGTTCTGCCAAACCTCCCTTGCCTGCTCCCTTAAAGAAGTTTGGCCAAATTATATACATTTTCAGCCGTGCCCAGTTGTTAGAGCCCTAATATTTCCAATATTTAGTCCGCTTTATTTAAAACTGCAGTCAGAGCTCTCTTCGTCCGGACTTCGCCGTGGCTGAATGGATGTGAGGGTGGGGATGCGGTCTGCTGGTCACCCCCTCCCTCTCTGCTTCCCTACCTGAGGCCATCCCCTTGCTGGCCGCCTCTCTGTCTAAGTCTGACCCCACCATTAAGGTGTGGGGGGAGGGACGTGGGCCCTGCAGGGACCCCTCCTGCAGCACCATGCGTTGGTCTGGGAGGCCCAGCTTCTGTTTCTTCCTCTTTCTTCCTCTTCCTCCTCCCCCTCCCCCATCTCTTCCAGCCGGAGACCTTCTCTGGTGGGGTCCCTGCAAAACGGCTGAAGCCCGGCTCCCTTCCATGGGTTCACTCCATCCAAGGCAGGGGCACGCGACCTCGTCCACCAACCGCGGGAGAGCAGACAGCAGCATGGCTGCCCCTCCCGGGACCCAGCATCTCTAGCCAACCCTGTCCCCACCCTGCTCAGGTGCAAGAGGCTGCCAGAAAACCCGTTGGCCTCGTTAAACGGCCAACCAACTGGGGAGCCACCTTGATGTGGCGGGTGAAAGCATCCCCCTCACCCCGCCCTGCTCCGGTGGGAAGGGGGAGCCCAGGCTTCCTTCACAAACTGCCCTTGAGCAAGGCCGGCTTCCTCTGTCTTTGGCTGATTTCGGGTGGGGGAGGGGCATAATGATAATCACGATAACGGGCTGACATTTATGAAATGGTACCTGCTTTCCAGGCAGAACCTGTGATGTAGGTCCTATTGATACCTTCACCTTAGCGGTGAGGAAACTGAGGGACAGGAGGGGGGCGCAGTGTCCAAGGTCACACGGGAAGTGCTGGAACCCCCCCCCCAAGGCTGTTTCTGCAGCCACGCCCTGGGCGGCTGCTGCAGGGATGCTGAGGGCCTTTCCCCTCCTTCCAGGACAGGTTAGTCCTAAAAGCAACGCCCCATCACTGGGAGGCTTTTTTTTTCTAAACATCTTTATTGGAGTATAATTGTTTTACAATGGTGTGTTAGTTTCTGCTGTATAACAAAGTGACTCAGCTATACATATACATCCCCATATCTCCTCCCTCTTGCGTCTCCCTCCCACCCTCCCTAACCCACCCCTCTAGGTGGTCACAAACCACCGAGCTGATCTCCCTGTGCTATGCAGCTGCTTCCCACTAGCTATCTATTTTACGTTTGGTAATGTATATATGTCCATGCCACTCTCTCACTTTGTCCCAGCTTACCCTTCCCCCTCCCCGTGTCCTCAAGTGCATTCTCTAGTAGGTCTGCGTCTTTATTCCCGTCCTGCCCCTAGGTTCTTCATGACCATTTTTTTTTAGATTCCATATATATGTGTTAGCATATGGTATTTGTCTTTCTCTTTCTGACTTACTTCATTCTGTATGACGGTATCTGGGTCCATCGCCCTCACTACAAATAACTCAATTTCGTTTCCTTTTATGGCTGAGTAATATTCCATTGTATATATGTGCCACATCTTCTGTATCCATTCATCTGCCGATGGACACTTAGGTTGCTTCCATATCCTGGCTATTGTAAGGAGGCTTTCAAGTTAGGACAGACCCCGAAGCCCAGGTCTGGAGAAGTGGGGTAGCCAAGGGACACACATGCTAATGGGCCACCTTGAGCCCTTGCCTTCTTTCCTGCAATTCACCCAACCTCATTTCTTCCAGGGGTTTTGGGAACCCTCCTGAAGTGACTCGGAAGGGCTCTGCAGCCCCATTGGACCCCGCAAAAGGGAAGGGCAGCAGGTTCTTCCTTCCTCGCGCTGGCCCACGGGCACATGCAGCTCTCTGGGGGATACACTGTGCCTCGGAACGTAACGTGCAACTAATGTTCTGTGGATTCTTAGACAGCAGCCCCGCTGCAGACTAGGCAATGCCGGGCGGAGGGATGCCACCCCTCCTCATTACCCCTCCCGCACACACTGTGTGCCCTGCCTCCCAGGAAATGGGAAGGGAGCCTGGATGCCAGTCCTAGGGCAGCCTGGAGGAGCCAGTCCCTCCCGGAGCACAGAGCCCAGAGAGCCCTTACCACCCCCGGCTCTCAGGTGGAGACCGTGGGGCAGTGAACCCGGGGGTTTCAGGCTCCTGCCGCCGACACCCCTGGCTTTAATTCTGACTCTGCGCCCCGTCCAAATAGCTCTCATTTGCTGACTGCTTTGCAGATGTCACGCTGTTTCACACCTCCCGAATAACCCCACGGGGAAGGTGTTTTCCCACAATATGATTGAAAAAGCAGAGACCCACACTCGTGCTCCCGCATCATAACTGAAATTCAGACTGCTCTGACGAATTCCAGAGCTCTCAACCCTTCTGCCGGCACGCCAGGCAAGTCGCCCAAGTTCTCCACACCCCCATTTCCTCATCTGTAAAGAGGTGGACATTAGCTCCTACTTCCCTGAGCTCTGAGAAGGTTCTGTGTTGACAGAGGACCTGGCACGGCGCTTGAACATGGTTGTATCAGTGTGGGTTTTCTAGAGAAACAGAACCAACAGGATGTGTATATAAATAGAGAGACAGAGAGATTTATTTTAAGGAATTGGCTTATGTGATTGTGAAGGCTTGGCGAGCGCAAAATCTGACGGGGTAAGGCTGGCAGACTGGAGACTCGGGGAAGAGATGCAATTTGAGTGCAATGACTGTCTGCTGGCAGAATCCCCTCTTGCTCTGGGGAAGTCAGACTTTCTTCAACTGATTGCAAGAGGCTCACCCACCTTAGGGAGGGCAATTGGCTTTACTCCAAGTCCACTGATGTCAATGGTCATCTCATCCAAAAACACCTTCACAGAGACATCCGGAAAATGTTTGACCAAATTTCTGGGCACTGTGGTCCAGCCAAGTTGACACATAAAATCGGCCGTCACAATGGTGAACGTCTCCCCCACTGCGGCAGCCGTTCCGGGTAGAGGCATTTCCCCCTGCCATTAGCACCCACAGGTCTTTGTCGTGGGATGTGGTACCCATGGCTGGTGTTTGTATGTGCGTGGTGTGTCCATGGGAATGGGGAGGGGGGTTCATGAGTGAACACATGGGCATGTACACAGCTCTCAAGGCATAGGACACCCCCGAGGGGGTGAGCCAAGCTGTGCACAGACTCTGGAACAAAAGGGACCACTTCACCGACCCATTAGGACCCAGGGAGTGGGGGCAGTTGAAGGATGCAGCCAGAATGGGATACAAATCCTAACCTCTGGCCATGACTTTAGATAGAACACGGAGCCTCCCTGAGATTTGGTCCAGCCTCAGTGAAGCGGGAATAATGAACCCAGCCGCACGGAGCTGTTGGGAGGATGAAATGTACTAATGGAAGCAGCTAGCTGGGCCCAGCCCAGCACAAGCAAACATAAGAGCCTTCCCTCCCCAACCTTGCTGAAGAGACGAGCACGTCCAAGCAGAGCAGAAACTTAATTAGGAAAAATGTGAATTCCAAGGCTTATTAAATTCATGATATTTTTACTTACCATGTACCCAGAAATATATTTAGCAAAGCAATTTACACCATCACTGGCTGATGGATTGCGGTTTTTTTCTAAGTTAAGTTTTAAGATGTAAATGGGCTCCAATCAGGGCTTGGCCAGGAGCAGATGCTCCCCGCCATCCCGTCCTGGTCCTCTGGGCTCCAACCTCGCCTGGGCAGCCTTCTGGAATGGATAGATGGTCCTGCGCTCCCACCCTCCACGGAGGCTCTGCTGGGATCATCTCTGCCTGGCAGGGAGAGGGGTGGGGCGGGGAGCAAAGAGGCAACATAGTAACAACGGTAACAACCATTTCCCAGGCACTCACCGTGTGCCAGACGCCGTGCGCTTCCCCGCGGGTAACCCAGTCACCACGCCCAGCAGCCCCATGAGATAATGAGCGCACAGACACCTCTTCTTAGCAGCTGCGTGACCTTGGGCATGTGGAACCCCTCTCTCTTTCTCTGCCTCAGTTTCCTCATCTGCAAAGTGAAGATAATAAGAGCTATATGTGATAAACGCTAAGCGTGATTCCTGGAACGTTCTAAACTCTCAACGTTAGATGTCAGCGAGTCTATGAAGGGGCAAATGACTTGCTCAAGATCAAATGGCTGGTAAGCATAGAATCGGGATTCAAAATCAGGTGCACAGGGCTTCCCTGGTGGCGCAGTGGTTGAGAGTCCGCCTGCCGATGCAGGGGACGCGGATTCGTGCCCCGGTCCGGGAGGATTCCACATGCCGCCGAGCGGCTGGGCCTGTGAGCCACGGCCGCTGAGCCTGCGCGTCCGGAGCCTGTGCTCCACAACGGGAGAGGCCACAACAGTGAGAGGTCCCGCGTACCGCAAAAAAAAAAATCAGTGTACAAACTCTGAAGCTCTAAACTGCAGGTGGGGATGAACCCACAGTACATTCATCCCCAGGTCGGGCCTCTCACGTGTCATCTACCTTTCATGCCCGAGTGTACAGGGTGGAGGAGTGCGAGAGGGGAGTCAGTGAGGTTTGGTGGGACCTCCCTGCGACACACACCCGGGAAGCCCAGGCGTGAGTCGTGTCTTGGTGACCTGCTGATTCCACGTGAGATGGCGGCTCATTCCCCAAGGTCCAGGCTAACCTGGGGCAGGCCAGCGCCCTTCCTTTTCTGTTTGTCACTGTCCTCCCTCCTGGAGTGCCCTTGCCCAAAACAAGGGCGTGCTGGAGTAGGGTAAGCAGCTGGCCTTGGGATTTCGTTTACTGAAACGATTTGCTTATGAACCAGCGTGTTGATGCAAAACTGAATATCACTCCTGCTCAGATTAAATCATCACAGGTTCCAAATGAATTGATTTGACTGTGCATAGAACACCGAACTGCATAAGGTTGGTGAGCTTAGGTCCTCCTGCCCTGGCCAGCAACCCTTTGCCAGGAGAGGAGCTGGACGGAGATATTGCTGGAGACCAGGAGAGCCTGGTGGGAGGGAAAGTGGCTGCCTCTGGAGGAGTGGAGACCAGCCCCCAAGGGTACTGACCAGCTCTGTCCTTCTACTGCCACTGGGAAACAGGCCAGTCTTCCAAGCCTCTGGGATTGTGTGTGTAATACAACCACCCTCCCTCTCTCACTTTCTTCTGTGCTGATCCCCAGGACCCGTGGAAACCTTATGTGCTTCCAAATGACACCTCCACCACGAAGCCACCCTGGATTTTCCAAGCGGAATTACTCCTTCCTTCCCATAACTCTCTCCATTTGTGGTTTTCTTAAAATTACACACTCATCTGTTGCTCCTTGAGCCTGAAAACTGGAAGCTCCTTGAAGTCAGAGTCAGAGACCTTTGTCTTTTATCATCTCCAAGACCAACTCCAGTAAGTGGAGTCTGTAACAGGTCACGCCAGCAAGGCCTGCATTCTCACCAGTGAAATCGGGCCATTACCTTCCCTTGACCTAGAGGGTTGTGCCTGTACGGGGCATGGGGTTCCTCCTCTGCGTGGCTGGGTTTCTCCACTAGTTCGCCACGGCGGGAGTAGAGTGACCCTGGGGAGCAGATAAGCAGTGGCTTGGCTGGGGGCTGACTTTACTCTGGCCCCAAGGCACTACGCTCTGGACGTGGAATCCTGGCCTGTTTACCAGTTCGCCAAATGCCCCAGAGATGAGCAGACACTATGAGGGCCCGTCAGGAGGGCGCCCAAGATGTACACCCTCTCACTTCTGGGGGAATCACAGGAACCTGGCCCCCAAACAATTAGGCTTGCCTTTGCTCCACCCCATCCCTGGGTCAGCTGTCCCCATGTGGTCTTTCCCCTCCAGAAATGACAAGCCCCTCTCCTCTTAGCCTCTGCAGGCATTAAATAATAATAATAACGATAATAATGACACAAAATAAAAAACCATTAACACGGTTTTTATTTTCACGTTATAAAAGTAATACATACTGATTGTAGAAAACCTAGAACAAAACTACAATCATATAATCCCCACTAGAGGTAAATGTTAACATTTTGGTACTTATGTATCAAGACTTCCAGAGTGTGTGTACACCTACGTCTCCACATTATAAGGCGCAGTTAGGATCACACCGTGTACACTTTTCATTAGCACGATATTGCGAACCTTTTCTCACGTGGCTAAGGGTCTTCAGACCTCCCTCCAATGGTAACCTCGTCTTTTCTCCTTGTGTTTTGGTCATTCAGAGGGGCCAGGAGAGAACGCCCAGCCCAGGAGGGAAGGGAAGGCCCATCAGGCATTAACCGAGTCAACCACTTATAAAGTTAAATGTTTGAAAGGCAAAGAGATTCACAGTTAATCAAATAGTCAATTAGTCAGGAGGTTGAAGGAGATAGAGCAACTGTTTCAGGAGATAGAGCAACTGTTTCAGGAGATAGAGCAACTGTTTCAGGAGATAGAGCAACTGTTTCAATTTTATGCTTTAAATGTTTAACAAGCGAAGTCACCTCCTGTGTAATCCCACAGTAATCCCACCTCTCTCCGGACTATAACATCCTAAAATCTTGACCATCAGGGACCCCCATCCTGGCCTGCTCACCCCTCCACAGCAATCCCTTTACCTTTACTGTGTGGATTTGTTAAATCAAACTAATCAACATTCCTGACCACCCAGAGCTCCGGGAGCTGGTGCTCAGAGAAGGTGCCTCTGGGAGGTTGGTGAAATTAACAGGGGCCCACGGCGGAGAGCGTGTGTGCAGAGGGTGGTCAGGGTGGAAGGTGGGAGCTGAGACACTAAGGTCGAATGGAATAGCCCAAGGTCAAGGGCTGGGGGCCAGCACATAGCTTTGGTGACCCCGCCGTGAATTCAAAATAAATGCAACAACTCTCCAACCACTTCTGTTTTCCTTTTTCTCAGTGGTTCTCAACCACAGATACTTCTGTCCCCAAGAGAAATTTGGAATGTCTAAGGATGTTTTTGGTTGTCACAACTGGGGAACCGCATCTAGTGGGTAGAGGCCAGGGATGCTCTAAACATCCTACCGTGTACGGGATGGTCCCCACCACGCAAAAGGACCGGGATCCACGTGGCAATAGTGTTGAGACTGAGGAACCTACTTTCTTTTCTCTCCTTTTGTTCCTGTGACGTACACGCAGAACCTTCCAGATTCACAGATGTAGGTTCTCATGAATCCCAGCGGCAAACTGGGTGGCTGAGACTAAAGCCACTGAGATTCAGAAAAATAAGTGGACAGAGCCCTCCTTGGTTGGAGCAAGGCATATCCTGCCTATGAAGTGGTAGAACACGGTCTGGGGAGTAAGTTGCCCTTGGACAATTTTGTAGGCTAGAAAGAGGAGGGGACAGAGGTGACAGGGTCTTGAAGGTACGCCCTTTGAGCCTTAAAGGGATTTGTTCTTCTTGGGGCTCCGTCCACCACCCCAAACTCTTGAGACAACCAAATGGCCGCTTGCTTTTCATACACAGCTCTTGAAGGGACATTGGGTTGACTTGATGGTGTTTGGAGAGGTTGTCCTGTTAGGTCACAGGTTTTAAGGCCTCACGCCTTCCCGGAGGGCCAGGACCCATGGTCCAAAGAGGCAGCATCTCCTCAGGCTGGAAACTGAAACACAGAAACGGACCTCTGGCCTTTATCTCCTGGCCTCACCTTGAGGAGGGCCATTGTCTAGGTGACAGCTCCTGGCGGTAGATGCCAAGGTGATGTCACTTACCTGTCTCATCCTAGGAGTGGAGATGGAAGAGGGCCCGGGAGCTTCAGAGAACAAGCCAGAGCTTGAATGCCAGCTCACCAGGTTCTGCCACCCCCTCATTTTTCTTTCCTTTCGGTATCCCTAAGTACCGCCTTGACTAAATGCCGCTGCCCAGCATCCGTGCATGGCCTGGAGGGTTAAGACCGGGGCAGCCAGCCTGGAGGCTTTAACAAGAGGCCCAACTCCAAGGTGGATCTCGGGGCTGGAGAGAGGGAAGCCTGTTCTCTCATCCCACCCGAGATACGTCTTCTATTGCCAGAATGTGGGGAGTGGGGTTTCCTGACTGCATTAGGGAGAAAGGCAGTTCCTCACCTAGTAACACCTGAAGGCTTCACTCGTTGGGATGATTCCGTTTTTAACTAAGAATAGGAGCCAGGAGGACTGACTATGGGCTTGAAGGTAGAGCTAAGGAGAGACTCCAGGACAGGATAAATGAGGATCAAGAGAAAGAGACTGGAGATGAACTTTGGAAGAAGAAACGCATCTGAAAATCAGCCTGCCGACCCCGCTTAGTGATACAGAGACCATCCCCTTCACAGCAGAGATGCAGGATGGAGTAAGACACTGGGGAAATATGGCTATTTCGAATACCTGTCATCATCCCTCTTTTTGCAAAGTCTCTGGAATCTCCTGGAAGCTCCTAGAAAAGGCCTGGCATTGACGCAAACTTAACAGCAGAGACTCATTCATATACTAGGCGTTTATATAATCAGTAGGTGTACACAGCCTCACTGTCCACAAAGCGCTGTGCCCTTCAGCAAGGATAGTGCCTGGTATACAGTAGGTGCTTAACCATTATTTGTTTGGGACATATAATGGTGACTAAGAGATTGTCCCTGAGACCAAGGAGTTTATAATCCAGTGAGGGAGACAGACGCGCCAGCCAGTGATTCAAAGCAGAATGAAATAAACACATCGCCTTCCTAGCCACCTGCTCAGCTAACAGTGAGGCATGGATCCCGGGGGCCCAGAGAGCTTAGAAAATTTCTTCTTTGAGTGGCCCCTGAGAATTAATCCGGAGACTCTTCCCAAGATAAACCAGTTCACCCTTCTACTTCCCTTCTGCTGAGTTAAGCCTTCAGAGCAGCACGCCGTCTTTTCCTACTCCTTTCTCCACTGAGGCCGCGCTCCCGGTTGGCAATGGAACAAGCTTGGCTATGGGGACCGGCTGGTGAGGAGACCACCCGCTGGATGGGGGACCTTGGGTACTGAGCCTTGGTTGCCTCATCTGGAAAGGAAGCTACTTTTGTCTTCCTTCGGGGGTGGTTGTGAGAATCATGGATGCAAAGTGGGGGGCACACCGTGGTGGGCGCCCAGTTAACTGTGTTTCCATCCGTTGATGGGCTGTCTGTGTTCTAGATCGTGCGTGTTAATGTGCTCTGAGCAGAGGGCCCTCGTCTGACTGACTCGCCCACAACCCCCTAGTGTATTTGCCCCCGTGGGTGTTGAATAAACATCAGTCGGCCAAATATTTGAAACCACGGGGACTTCCCTGGTGGGCTAGTGGGGAAGACTCCGCACTCCCAATGCAGGGGGTCCGGGTTCGATCCCTGGTCAGGGAACTAGATCCCACACGCATGCCGCAACTGAGTCCGCATGCCGCAACTGAGTCCGCATGCCGCAACTAAGAGTCCGCATGCTGCAATGAAGACCCGGCGCAGCTAATAAATAAATAAATAATAAATATTTAAAAAAATATATTTCTATAAATAAAAAAATAAAACCACGTGCCTGCTGTTACAAGGATCGTATCTTCAAAACCAAAAATTGCTACATGCCTAACGCGGACACACACACCCAAGGCAGAGACCAATGGGACACTTTTAATAAAGTCGGTCCTGGGAGGTCTGGGTCTGTGGATGCAATGGCCACATCATGGCTCTCTCTTCCAGAGAATCTGGGAAACCAGATGTTGAAGGGCTACCTGCTCAACACAGCTTTAGAGCTTTTGGTGCATGGCGTGGAATCTGGCCTTTGTAAATTGAACTCAGGGGAGCACGGAAGGTTTATCCTTCGTATTGTGGCTGAGGTAAATGAGGGACAGGCACTCCCAGAACAAAGCAAAAGAAGTCCTCATTTCTGTGGTGGAATAAAAAAGAACGATTGGGAAGCCTAAGGCTTGTAAAAAGTAAAAATATCTGCACAGTGTGCGTGGGCAGCCTGGAGAACATTGCTTTCTGCTCCCCTGGCAGTTTGAATGTGCTGGTTCTAGAAGCCTGAGAAATCATCAGAGGCCTCCGGGCTTGGAGAAGATTTGGCTGGACCTAAAAGAAGCCAGACCGCGGGGAAGACAACGTAAACATGACCTGAAAACACACAGACACGTGTTCCCAGAAGCCGCTTCCATTCATTCATGCAATATTTATTTCCTGCTTATTATGTTCTGAGCAGTAAGCGAGGGACTGACAAAGTCAAGTTGAATAAGACCCAGTGCCTCCCGGCAAGGAGCCCGGGAGCGGGTCAGGCTGGCAGGTTCAGCTTGGAAAGGGATCTTAGGAGCAGGAAAAGTTGTCAGGTATCAGGACAGGCGTGCTCCAGGGGTGCAGCCCGCACAGTCACTGCCCCCTTGTGGATGCGGGAAGTGCAACCTTCCCGGGTTCTAAGCGTCTGGCAGGTACCCAGTGAGAGTGAGGAATGATGCTCAGCGGGTCTGGGGGGCTGCCCCACCTCCACATCAAGCCTGCCCCCAGGAGAGGGGCAGCCCTGAGTTCTAAGACCGAGGATACAGCTGAACTTCACCTGCCGAGCCTCTGTCTCTCTTCCTGTTCAGAAACTCTCCACCCTGCCCTGCTCTGCAGAGGGAGCTGCCCCAAGAAGGTACCAGCAGGGGGTCTGGAGAGCTGGGTGGGGAGATCAAAGGGAAAAAGCCAATCAAATGTGCAACCTCTCTGCTCTGGAGTGATCCCTCCTGCCTGGTCAGCACCCTGTCGCTGGCATTAAGGGTTTCATTTTCCTGGGGAGGAAAAGACCAAACACAGTAGATAATTGTAGTGGAACGGCTGATAAGTAACGTTGGGTCTCCTTTTTCCAACCATTCCCTAGGGCCCCATTATGTTAATTTTTCTTCTATAACTGGCAAATTGTATAACAAGTCAGATGATAAACCAGCAAGCAAGGCAGAAATTTGCATTTTAATACAAGTGCCGGTATCATTCCCCCCTCCCCCATCTTGGGGAGGTCAGGCCCTCTCTGATCCTGGGTCCTCCCTGCACCCTGCCCTCCTGACTCCCTTCTCGAGTTCTGAGCGAGTGAGTCTGGAGCGCTCAATACGTGTAGCTTTCCGCTTTCTCCAGATATTATGTGGCAGAGCGATGAAGACCCAGGGCCCTGGAGGCAGCCAGCCAGGCCCTCCCCCAGTTTTACTCAAAGAATGGGTGCCCTTGGGCCTCAGTTTTCCCTTCTGTAAATGGGGATAATTATGCCACTTACATTATAGGGTTTTTTCAATGAATGCCTGACACAGAGCAAATGCTCGATAAATATTATTAACGATATTGTTGTGTTGGTGACGATGGTGAAGGGTTCTGGGGAGCCCCCTGGGTCCCGAGGGCAGTGATTCCTAGTTGAGACTGTAGAGATCACATCGGTCTCTGCTCTCTTTGCCCCTCACCTTTACTCTTCTGCACCACCTTCAATACCGCGTCCTTGGACCATAGCTCTCTGCCTTTTTGTTCAGAGCCCAGGAGTCCTTGAAAGGATCTGCAGTGAAACCAGCCATGGGTTATGGAAGATCTCCTTCTCTTTCTCTCTCTCTCTCTCTCTCTCTCTCTATCTTGCGCGCGCGTATGCACGCGCTCGCGCACGCACACAGACGCACGCACACACATAGCACCGCCATCACCAAGCCTTCTGCTATGCCGTATGGCCACACCCGGGGCAAACCCAGTTTCCGGAATTCTAGTAATAGAACCATCCACCTATGTAAAGAGGTGACTGAGCCCCGGCCTCTGAATCACAGGCTTGGCCTCGAAGCTCTGCTCTGTCCCCTCCAGCCGGATAACGCTGGAACAGCAAGCACCTTTCTCTGTCTGTAAAGTGTGGGTAAGGGCATCTACTACTGTGAGCACCGAATGGGTTAACAGACGCCCGCACCTGGCACCCGCCAGACACCAGTTGAACACACCGGTTAGTTGACTCTGAAGGGCTCTTACAATCTCAGCCAGCCTTTCGGCATGGCGGTTCCAACTGGCAGGGACCGTCATCCTTTCGTGCTCAGGAGAAACCAAGCGTTATCCAGAAAATCCTGCCAAAAACCCGGGATTATTATTTGAGCTCCAGGAGCGAGGCCTCTGGGGACTTGGCTTGCCCTGTTGTTTGACTTTAGAGATGTGGGCCCCTCCCACAGCCAGCAGGGAGGAAAGGGTTGTTATTGCAGCGGATTTGGGGAGGGTTAGTTTTAGAATTTCATTCACCCCCTTGAGACCGTTGGAGATTCCAAACCAGGATGGGGACTGGAGTTCGTTTTGGCTTCTGATGAGGTTCTTGTCCACCTCACTGGGGAGGAGGCGAGGGGCTGCTGTTCCTGCACAAAATGAGTCACAGTCCACGATGAGGACTTTGGTGGTGATGTCATAGCTAAGATCATTCATTCATTCATTCATTCATTCTACACATATATATTGACCGCCTACTAAGTTCCAGGTCTGATCTAAGTGCTTAAGATACATTAGGGGGCTTCCCTGGTGGTGCAGTGGTTGGGAGTCCGCCTGCCGATGCAGGGGACACGGGTTCATGCCCCGGGTCCGGGAAGATCCCACATGCCGCGGAGCGGCTGGGCCCGTGAGCCATGGCCGCTGAGCCTGTGCGTCCGGAGCCTGTGCTCCGCAACGGGAGAGGCCACAACAGTGAGAGGCCCGCGTACCGCAAAAAAAAAAAAAAAAGATACATTAGGGATCAAAACAGACAACATTTCTCACCTTCATGAAGCTTATGTTCTAGGGTAAGGAGGCACACACACACACAATATACCCAGGTCTAGGAGAGTCAGATGGTGGAGTTGGCGGGAGTCCCATGAGAACCACGAAGGCTCTAATCACTGTCTCTGGCTGGACTAACTGGGAGATCAAGGAGTTGTTAGGGGCTGGGAGGTGGCAAGTGACATCCACCTAAGTCCTGTCCATGTGTGTAGACCCCAGCACCTAACACCATCCCACAGTAATGTGAGGTGTAACCGGAAATGCCTGCTAATTGATCGACAACTCAGAGGACTGTGTCTCACCTCACCACCTCTCCTAGACCAGGAGGGGCCCCCGACTTCCATAGCAAAGCAGAGATGAATGACCTTCTCAGGATGACACACATCCCCAGAACGTCATTAGGTTGAGTTTCTACTCATTCAATCAACATTTGCGGGACTGGGTGCAGTGTGGCCATAAAGGTGAATGAGATGTGGCTCCTATCATTAAGGAGCTTGCCAACTCGGAGGTAATATAAGATACGCAGGTAGATAACTTGGATTAAAAAGGAAAAATGGATGTGTACCCTGACAAAGTATAGAGAAAGTGTTCCAAGAATTCGGAGGAGGGAGACGACTTCCTGCTTGGGCAGGTGGGAGGGGATGGAGAGGAGGTGGGAGGGGATGGAGAGGAGGTGGGAGGGGATGGAGAGGAGGTGGAAGGGAAGCCATCAGGGCAACGTGGAGGGGATGGTGTTTGATTTGACCCTTGAAAAGATCTGAGGAGAGGCATCCTGGTACGGGGTCTGTGTGAGCAAGCTGTGCAGAAGGGCGAGCGGGACCGGCAGTGCTGGGGGCGAGGAGGGTGGGGGAGATGAAGTTGGGCTGGAGCCTGATCCTGGAGGGTTAAGCAGTTGGGATGAGTTCTTTAAGTTCATGCCGCCATCGCTGCTCCCTCCCTCTGCACTCAGGGGCAAACGATAGGAGTTCTGTTTAGACGCTTCCAAAGATGAGACTAGGAGGACTTGTCAATTATGTCTTGTTCTGAGAACTTTAGAAGCCCAAGCTTTTCGGGCTGGGAGGGATATTAAAGCTTACCCCTTCCACCTGACGCTGCATCCCTGCCTGCCCCAGCATCCCCTGCTCCAGCCCCTGCACATGCAGCAGACCCATCTTCCATCTACACCCTGGCTCGGGACCTGCTGCCGCCATAGGCAGGCGTCCTGCTCAGAACCCTGGGTCTGCGGGGCTAAGACAGACCGTTCCTGCCGTGGCCAAAAATCCATCCACCCTCCTGAGCCCAGCCTGATGACTTCCTGCAGTGGCCGGTTCACACACTCAGCCCCCACACTCCCTCTGTGGACCAAGTGGAGGGGGGGAGAAGATGGGAGGGGGGAACAGCATCTTTCGTCTGCTGGAGACGGGGCTCTCCTGGCTTCTCTTTCCATCCATGCATGCTTGAGTGTGCCCAGAAAAGCCCTTCCCTGGGAGCCTCCCTTCTCCTCCCTGCCTCTCCGAGAGGGGAGACAGGTAGCTGGAAGGCTGGAAAAACATCCCAAACCTTCCAGGAACAAACATGGGGGCTTGGTCCTCACGGGAGGGACAGAGCCTCTTGAAGCTTGGGAACAAGTAGCTGCGTTGGAGGGGGGAGGGCGAGGGAGGGGAAGGAAGGAGCGGAAACCTGAGCCCAAGTGTATCCAGTTCACATGCTTCTCTCAAACCCTCCTGTCAAGTTGAGACAAACTGTTCTTTCAGAAATCCAACCAGGGAGATGTTAATAAAAGCGCCGGGGCTTCCCCGGTGGCGCAGTGGTTGAGAGTCCGCCTGCCGATGCAGGGGACGCGGGTTCGTGCCCCGGTCAGGAAAGATCCCACATGCCACAGAGTGGCTGGACCCGTGAGCCATGGCCGCTGAGCCTGCGCGTCCGGAGCCTGTGCTCCACAACGGGAGAGGCCACAACAGTGAGAGGCCCGCGTACTGCAAAAATAAATAAATAAATAAAAATAAAAGCGCCTACTGAAAATGGGGAGGGGAGCCCACGCTAAATAATTGAAGGTCTTCGAGAGCTGGTGTGGGGAGACGTGGTGTTCTATGCTGTGTGGAAGAAAGGTTAATAAACACTCGTGACACAGGGCAGCGGCTGAGGCCTTGCAGTGCGTGGGGCCGCTTCCCAGAAAGACACGTGTGCTCCGGCTCGTGTCCAAGGCCGGAAGCATCTTGCAGGCTTGGTTTCTCTCGGTTCTCCTCCTCGGTCTGCCAGCCCCAGAAGACGTGTGAGAGGGGCCCAAGGACACAGAGGACACAGGGAGACATCCAAGACCCTCTAAATCAGAAGGCTGGGCAGCGTCCCTCCCAGATCCCCTCACTCAGCCACAGAAAGGGTGGAACCCAGCCTCTCTTTGCTTTTCCTTAAAGGGGAGGAGAGGAAGGGGAGGAGAGGGTCCCAAGCCCCTGGCCTCCTTCCGGGTATCTGATCCCCAGGATGGAACCATTGAGATGGAGCCTTGTAGGCAGGATTGCCTCATCTTCTGTGGCCCCATCTTCCCTCACAGTGATGTTCAGCCACGAGGCCCACAGGCAGCCGTAAGAGTGAACGGCACCGTGGTCCACGTCCCAGGGGAGCTTGGGCGCAGAGAGGCGTGCACCCAGCGTGCCCTCTGGTAGCTGGGGGAGCCAGTGCTGGAGGTGAGGGAAGCCCTGCAGTGAACCAAGTTCTTCCCAGGTGTGCTGCTTTCCACCTGGGGTCTGTACTCAAGCCGACACAGTCTGTACACTGGCCTCATCTCGCCTCAGCCCAGAGCTGCCAGCACTTGGCAGCCGGAAGCCCAGGACATCTCTGGATGCTGCCAGCGGCTTTGATCTCCTCAGCAGGTGCCTGGCTGCAGCGGTTTACCACCTAAATACCTCATCCGGAATCTAACAGAGAAACAAGAGCTTGGGTGACACCCAAATGCAGCATCAACACAGACGTGCTGACTTTTCCATCTGCCCCTCTGTCTCAAGAGCCCCTCTGTGTGAGCGAAACCACAGGCAAAAAAGTAGGTCGCCCTGCTCTGGGCGGAACAGGGCAGATGTTTACCAGATGCTCAGCTACCTGCTTTTGGGGGGGGGGGGATGCTGTAGGCGTGTGATGAATAAGGGAGGGGGCAATCCTTTGCCTAACTCCCAACAAAGTACAGCTGGGTAAATGGGAATAGACTTGGGTCTAAGCCAGTAGTTCTCAACCCTGTCTGCGTGTAAGAACCTCTGGAGGAACTTTATTTTAGAAAAAACAAACAAACAAACAAAACAACAACAAAACAAACCTTGGTCTTAGGTCCCACCCAAGACCAAGTAATTTAGAATCTCTGGGGGAAAGGCTAAGGCATCAGTAATATTAAAATCTCCCCCAGGTGTCTAAGAATGTACAGTCATGGGTGGGCAGCCCCTGGGCCAGGCAGAGGGAGGGCTGCTCTTCCCTTGGTGATCCCAGCGAGGGGAGAAAGCACTGGGACGGAGGGTGTGGCTGTATATGGAACATTCTTGCATTTTTCTACTTCCTCTGCCTCAGACAGGAAGCTCCCTCCACCTGGACCGCCTCTTTCCTCTCCACTTACCTGCACTTAACTGACTCTTCAAAACCCGATTTCATTTCCTCTCCCTCTAGTACCTGCAGCACGTGGTATGTACGTGCTCGCCAGGAAGCTCACGTCGTTGTCTGTCCTGATTTCTGCTGCTGTCTCGTTGCCCCTGCTGGACCCTGAGCTCCCAGTGCAAGTCTCTGTCACAGAGACCAATGACTCTTGAAGGGTCATTTCCCGACTCCATCACGGTCACCTGGGCACTTGTTAGAAATGAACATTTTCAGGCTCTCCTCCAGACCTACTAGATTAGAAACCCCAGGGTGGGACCAGCAATCCACATTTTAACATGTCCTCTGGGTGGTGCAGAATCACTGCTCTGGGCTCTAGACCCTGGCTACGCAAAGTGTGGTCCCTGGACCCGTAGCCCCAGCCTCACCTGGCAAGTGGTTAGAAAGGCAGGATAGAATCTCCGGCCCCATCCCAGACGCACTGAATGGGATTCTGCATTGATGCGCAGGGGATGTGCACGCGCAGTCAACCGTGAGAGCTGCTGAAGGAGGCTGCGTCCGGCAATGCCTCGCCTGGCTCATCAAAAAGCAACACCGTTCCCTTGTCACGAGGACCTTATTCCTCAACCCTGTTCGGAAGATCTCAGCCTCTAGCACAGGCTGCGTGTGCTGGGGGCCCATAGGGAGGATCTAGAGAGGTTATCAAAACCACAAATGGCCTAGCCTCTAGCCCTGAGAAAGACCGAGTTGACAAGATGTGGCTCCAGGGTTGCTGTACCTGGTCCTTGCATCCTGGACCCACTCCCTGAATGAGAGCGAGCCCCCGGACGCCGTTCACGTGGTCGGCTCGCTTTCAAGGCACCACCTCTGTGGAATGATGGTCTGATTGCCCCAAGGTTGTCATCGCAGCCTAGCCTCCCGCTTGCTCGTCCTCTCCCCTGCAACCTTGCCCCTTTTGATGTTCCCCAGCCACGCTCCCCTTAATTGCACCTAAGGGGAATGGCATCGGACCTTAGTTCCAGGAGTGGGACTCAGTCACACTGGGCAGAGACAGGAAAAGAAGAGAAGAGGTGTCATGGGAGCGCCCCAGACTCCCAGCCCACTGCTCATTCAATTCCTTCCCACAAATCCTAGGCACCCACTGTGTGCATGCCAGGCGCATTCCTCCTGCTCATTGGTCACCTTAAAAGTCGTTAAAAATTTATCCAGTATGTGATTAATATTGAAATGCCAGCTTCCCCTGACAGGTTATAAATAGCTGCTTTGAGTCCAATTTTGAGGTTTTGATTTAAAAAAAAAAAAAAGTAAGTAATTGTGCATTCATCTGTGATTGAATCAGAGATGCCTTATCCCTCCTCTCCCGAAACCCACGGTCAAAGGCCATCACTACCTTCCTCGCTCAGAGAATATTGTGTTTGGAGCTTTTAATGTCCCCCGGGGAAGTAAGACCATTATAGGAAAAAAAAAAGACGGATTTCCATCTCTGTTCCAATACACACACCTAATTAAGATTTTATAAACACTCACCCAACAGGAAAACACACACACACACACACACACACACACACACACACACATTCACGGGCACCTAAATTAGCAAGGCAAATAGCGTCTAAATGAAGTGGCTTCCTTGCCTGTTTCTGTCCAGCTTTAATTAGGTGTCTGTCACAGGGAGGGGGGCACACAGTGGAATTGTCTCATTTTGAGTCTTTAGGTTTGGGCTGTCGGGTTGCTGGATCCCCCTGCTTGTCCCTTTTCCTGGGAATCACAACTTGGTCTCCTCTGAGCTTCCCTCCTCACAGCCCTCAGCCTCATGGGCTCTGGGAGGACAAGAAGGACCTTGTCTCCCAAGTGGCCACATTTCAGGGGCCTCGCTGTGGCACTAGCTCCCCAGGGGCAGCGATGCTGTGGAAATGACCTTGGTGGAGTCACACCTGTGAGATTGCCTGGTGGGAGCGGCTCAGGATGCCAGCTCGGGGGACACGAAGCACAGGCTCTGTCGTTTCCCCAAATGCCAGCAGGGCAGCCTCCCTGCACCCCAAGGTGCAGATGACCTGCCGATTTCTGCTCTCCCATCCCTACTGGCACGCTGTCTGGGCTGGAAGAAAATCCAGGAGATAATTAGCTTTCTCCCTTTCTTGCCCCTAAGGCTATTTGGAAAAGTACATTTTTTTCCACACGTGTCAAAAATGAATTCTGTTTATGTTTTTGAGGAGCAACGGGAGGGAGGGGTTGAGGAAAGTCTCTCTCGCTCCTTTGGGCAGAGTTGGGGGTGCGTGGGGTGCAGGGCAGGGAAAACTCGCTCCTCTGAAGCCAGATCGAATGCAGGGAGAAGGGAGGGCCTGGGAGGAGCCAGTCCACCCAGACTCTGCACGTGGCCTCCGGGGAAGCCTGCTCCTTGGAGCAGCTCTTTGTTTCCTGCCACAAAGGAAGAGCTGCACCCACCAGGTGAAGCTGCATTAAAACTTTCCAAGGGATGGCTTCCCTGGTGGCGCAGTGGTTGAGAGTCCGCCTGCCGATGCAGGGGACGCGGGTTCGTGCCCCGGTCCGGGAAGATCCCACATGCTGCGGAGCGGCTGGGCCCGTGAGCCATGGCCGCTGAGCCTGCGCGTCCAGAGCCTGTGCTCCGCAACGGGAGAGGCCACAGCAGTGAGAGGCCCGCGTACCACCAAAAAAAAAAAAAAACTTTCCAAGAGAGTCTCTGGGGGCAGGGGCAGGGGCCCCAGCTTCAAAGGAGACCAAAGGTGGTGACTTCTGAGTGTGCTCAACTTCGTGGCCGTCACTCTTAATTGGACCCAGCACTCAGCAGTACTTATTGGTCTGAACCATCCCTGCCATCTTCAGGCAGGGACCCAGACTGGGAGGCCGATGAGGGTGCGTGTAAAGGTGTGGGGATAATGATCTCATTGCAAAGATGATCCAAGTGAGGCCCAGGGAGATTGTGAGACAAAGCCAAGGTCTCCAAGCTCCCGGCTCAAAGAGAACTCACTCATCCAGAGCTTCCGCCACCACGGAGGTGTGGGGACTCAGCTCATCTCTCTGCCCAGCAAAGACAGAAAGAGTGGAAATCTATGCAGAAAGAGCAGAAGCGCTGTGGAACTGACATGAAGAAAAGACTGCTGGTAGGGATTTATTTTAACTCAATGTTAATGTCTCAAGTTCAAGTCTCTTGACACGAGAAAGGAGAGTAGCACGGCCTGCCTTTAGGGTATCTACAGTCCGCAAGGAGCATGATTAAACCTGAGTAATGATGGCCAGAGAGCCAGGTAAGAAGCCAGGTAAGGCTCTAAGAAAATGTGGGCCCATGATGCCCAGGCTGGATGCCTGAAGCCTTGCAGTCTAGCCTCCCGCCAGCCACCCGCACTTCCTGCTGGAAGAAAGGCCACCCGCTTGTGCACCCCACTGTCCTCCGGGGGCCCCTGCTGTGCCGCCCCCCACCCCCATCCCCGGGTACAGCTGCAGCAACTGGCAAAGCAGCCAGGCCCTCGTGAATTAGCTGAAGTGACACTCGCTTTGTATACACATGTTTACAATCAGGGCCAGATGGTGAGGGATTGGCTCCATTTCAACGTCACTCCAGGGTGCCCGGCTGAGCGGGCTCTGCACGTGGCAAAAAGATAATGTGGGGAGAGGGCAACCCCTTCCTTCCCGAGACTCCGGCCCTGAATCTTCTCTCCATCTGACGAGCCCTCACTTAAAAGCAGCCTTAGCTTGCCGCTGTCGGAAGTTTCTTTTGATCAAATCCCCTGGAATTCTACAGACAGAAGAAGCATAGCCCACTCAGATATCCTCCAGAGTTTCTTTCCCCTTTTTCTATTTTTATTTTTTGAAAAAAGAAATAAATAAAGCGTACTTGATGGAAAGGAGCTTGCGAACGATCACCAATGACAGTGTTTATGTTGCCAAATTATTTGTACTGGCAGGAAGAGAGGGCAGACTGAACACGAATCAAGCAGAGTGACTGTTTACCAAACTAGAGAGACGTTCCTAAGTGACATGATAGGAAAAGGGGAGGAGGGGGAGGATATTGGCCACATGCCAGGGACAGATTCAGACACGTCTGTGTGTTTCCATCTGCTTCTCCCCAAAAAAGACAGTAAAAGAAATCCATCAGGGACAGCTGTACGCTGAGGCCAGAAGGAAGGTCAGGACAGGAGGCCTTCATGGACACCTGAGCCAGAGCTTCCAAAATGTGGTACCTTCCAGAAAGGTGGTGGTGATTATGTGAGGACGACCAGTCCTTCCGCCTCTGTTCTTAACCTGAAAAATCCCCTCCCAACAAAACCCAGGAAAACCAGATACAACACCAAAAAAAAAAAAAGAAAAACTAGAGATAGACTTTTATAATCTCCAACAGTGGGAATCAGAAGGTCTGAGGAAAAAGCAACAAAAGTTTTTGGAAAGAACATTCCAGAATTCCTCCATCAGAATGAGGGCATCTCACTCAAATTGTCCCTCTGGGAGGTTGTGCTTTTATTCCAGGGATGTAACCATCATTCAAAACGTCTTATTTTGAAATTCACTTTTTCAAACAGACTTTAGAGTTAGTTCATGAGATATATCTCATAGTCTAATAGCCATTACTTTAGCTGTGTGTGTGTGTGTGTGTGTGTGTATATGTGTGTGTGTACGTGTGTGTATATGTGTGTGTGTGTGTGTGTGTGTGTGGCGTGAAGGTAAGAGTGGTTGCTGGTGGCAGAATTCTAAATTCGTTTGCACTAGAGAAGCTTCCAGATGGTGATTCACGGACCCTCCCCACCTAAATAATCTGGCCCAATGACGCAGCTGTGCTACCTTTGAAAATGTTTGAAGGAATCTGCCTGGACTTCTTGTTCAAGGTCACTCCAAAAGGGAGCTCTGGAAATGATTTCCACTAGAGCAGCCCATCTGAGCATTGCAGAGTGATAACTATGACAGAGGAAAGAGATTACATTCTCTTGAAAGTGTGCGCACGCACACACACACAGAGTCAGGACGCACATTCAGAGACTGTCCCCCAGGCATCCCCTCCCATCGAACTGGTCACTTATCCAGACTTACACAGAAGCACAGGCCCAATCTGGTGTTTGGGTCTGTTTCGGTCACTGACAAATCCCCAGAGGCTGGAACACTGCCAGCACATAGCAGAGGTGCAATGAATAGTTATTAAATGTGGGTCAAAGACCTAATATTAGATGAGGTTTGAAACAGGGAAAGGTAAGCGTGGTAGCTAGCCTCTAGCATGACCCCAATGACCCTTCCTCCTGGTGTTCACATCTGTGTGTCTTCTCCTCCCAGATTGTGCCAGGGTTGGTCTCTAGGACCAAGAGAATATGGCAGAAGCGATGGTGTGTCATTTCTGAGATGAGGTTACCAAAGACACTGAGAACTGTGGGAAACCAGCCACCATGTCACCAGCATCCTTATGGAGAGGCCCACATGGAGAGGTGCTGAGCCCTCCTGCACGCAGTCAGCAAGGAACCGAGGCTTCCAACAACCATCTGAACAAGCCGTTTTGAACATGGAACCTCAATCTTCAGCTGACTGAAGCCCAGCCCATACCTCAAGATAACACAGCAACTTGGGGCGATTTGTTACGCAGCTTTTGATAACTAACGCAGTGAGAGGATGGGGAAAAGCACGGGCTAGATATGCACATTTGCACTCACCCACCAGGCTGTATTTTAGCCCAAACCCTGATCCTTTTTTTTCAAAATCTGTCGGGAAAAAAGGAAACAGTGATGTAGCTGGTAATACCTATCTTGTAATAGGGGTTACAAATGATGCGTGTTTTGGGAACCCTTTCCATGCATCTCCAGCCCTCCTCAGATATTTCCCCTTCGGATCAGGACAGCTGGCTCCATTTCTTTTATAACTTTTCTTTTGTCTTTTTTGTCATTTGACTTTCCAAGGTACTTCTCGGTCCCAGCTACTACAATTGCACCTGGCCTGTACTGGGTACTCAATAAATATTTGTTGAATGAATGAATGAATGAATGAATGAACAGCCTAGGCCCCCATTTGTGCTACTTACCACGGAGCTGACCAGGGTGCCTGGCCAAGCTCTCTTCACTGGCTCTCTCCCCTGGAATCAGGGCCCGGGCAGTATGGAAGGGAGAGAAAAGGAAGGGATGGACCCACTCATTACTGTCGCTCTGGCTAATGAGCTGGGATGGCGATGTAAAACAAGAGAACTGTGGATTGAGAGAAAGACTGGAGACTTTTCCAGTCACTATTATTTAGTAGGAGACACGGTGGCAGATTGAGAATGAGCTGGTTTTCATTACTGGATAATGAACCCAAATGATGGAAGAAAGGGATGGCTGGTTGGGAAAAGGAGCAGAGAAGCTTTCCCACCCTGCTTCGTCAGGCAAGAGCCAGGGACAATCTGGGTACCAGAAGACAGGTGCACCTGGCTGGGATGAGAAGCATCCAGACGGCCTTCTCTCTCCTTGGTTCCAGAGAGAATGAATATACATCCTCTCCTTGAACATGGAATTCAACCTTTGGGCAGAGCCAGCCCCCTCCGCTGGCCGCAGCCATCAGCTGGGCCCCTACAGAGAGCTTCCTGAGGTCTTGGGAATCCTTGCTGACCACAGACCCCAGAGTCCCTGCTGCCCACGGTGGAAGGAACATGACCTCTCTAAGCGTCAGGACATTGGGAAGAGTGTTCGGGGCCTTTGGCCTCTACTTTTTAGAGTGTCCAGATTATACAAATAAAAACAAGGAGACCCAGTACAATTTGGATTTCAAACAAATGACAAATAATTCAGTGTAAGTATAGCCCAGCTATTGCATGGGCTATACTTATTCTAAACTTTATCATTGTTTATCTGGAATTCGAGTTCAACTCCGCATCTATATTTCCTCTGGCAATCTTATGGCAATCCTTCGCTTCCACCCACCCCCTTTCCATGGTCTCCTGTTCCCAGCAACTACGGGGAGTGCTTTGAGATGCTGCAGTTCATGTCTGGGCCAACCTTTGGAGAGACGCGAAGATGAGTGGTGTGTTTTAGTAAGAACGGCAGTTACTAACAGGCCCACTTACTATTGCCGTGTGACAAACCACTCCAACACTTAATGGCCTAAATCAACCATTTTATTATGCTCAGAGAGTCTGTGGGCACTTAGACACGGCACGGCAGGAATGACTGGTCTCTGCTCCACGATCGGGGGTTTCAGCGAGGCAGGTGCGATGGCTGGAGGGTCGTCATCACCTGTCTGGTGGATGATGCCGGCTATGGGCTGGGACCTCAGCTGGGCTCTGCAGGGGCACGTGCTCCTAGCCTCTTCATGTGACATGAGCTTCCCCACATCCTGGTACTTGAAATCCTTACCTGGTAGCTCAGGGAGCCAAAGGTGAGTGTCCCAAAAGACCCTAGCAGAAGTTGTCTGGCCTCTTCTGACCTACTGTTACTTGGCGGGAAACAGTCACACGTCGGCCCAGATTTAAGGGAAGGAGGACAGACCCATCCTCTTGGTGGCTGTAGT
The DNA here is from genome assembly GCF_949987515.2 of Delphinus delphis. Classification (NCBI taxonomy): domain Eukaryota; kingdom Metazoa; phylum Chordata; class Mammalia; order Artiodactyla; family Delphinidae; genus Delphinus; species Delphinus delphis. The sequence continues at coordinate 6,519,218 of NC_082701.1, forward strand.
GTCAAAGGATCTGTGGGTGTGTTTTAAACAGGTGGAGGGGAGACCTCAGTGGAAGGAGTGAGGAGATCTCACGGTGAGATGGTGGATGTGGGAAGGTTCTGATGATGACGGAGGAGCTCCAAGGAGAAGCCTCCCCAGAGGAGGGATGCTCCCCTGGGGAGGGGTGCTCCGAGAGGTCGGGGACCTCTGGGAATCATGAGAACTGGGTGTCAGGAGGAGCATGCAGGCTGGGCTGAAGTCCAGGGGGATGGCAGGGATTGGGTTCCAGAAGAAACAATTACGAAGTAGGGGAGGAACAGCAGAGAGGGGTGGGAGGCATCCGAAAGCACCCCAAAACACTCCTGTGCCAGGGAAGGTTTACACTGTACTTCATCAAAACCGTCTGCCGCTGACGTTGCATTTGACTGACACCATCTGTGTTGATCTTGCTTCCAGCCCCGCAGGTTCCGTCTCCACTCCCACCCATCTGCACACACCGAGGCCCCGCGTCCCCCGTCTCCACTTGAGAACAGAACATCTGCCTGCGGCCAAACGGCCTCCTCCCAGCTTGTCTACGATGGGTTTTGGCTGCCAGCACGGGGCCAGGGACCCATTCTGCAAACCTGGGAACAGCCTCCCTTTGAGGCTGGGAGATGCAGGCACTGACTTACAGAGAGGAGAGAGTTTGATGCCAACAAAGGGGAGGGGAGCTGGAGGCTCTGGGGGTGCTGGGGGTGGGAGGCTGGGCAGCCTGAGACCCCACACAGTGAACTGCACACCCCCCATTCCTCCCCGCTCCCCACGCACTGCCAAGAGGAGCCAGGAGTGACCTTAACCTCGGGGCTTTTTGCCTTGGCCATCTGGATACGCCCAGCAGCCCCCTCCCAGCGCACCTGCCCCTAGAAGCCACGGCGGCCTGACTGCTGTTTGCGGTGGTGCGAGTTGGCACCGCATGGAGACCGTGCCTTTTGAAGCCGGAGTTAATTGGATTTGACAGCATCCTCTCTTGCCTGCGCCGTCCTTATTAAACGACAGAGGAGAGAAGAGAGCAGCTGATGTCGTACAGAGAAGGAAGAGGTTAGGACACGGCCCCTTTGTGGAAAGCAATCAGTGCTCAGCCTTCCTCCAACACGCCTCACCGTGTAGGAGCTCAAACAGTGCCCAGAACTTGGGGAGAGTGCCAAAAGGTTAGCTGCCTGTATTACTATTCCTATCAGCGCCGGCTTCGAGGAGAGCTGTAATCTCAGCCCACACCTACACAACACCACGCGTGTGCGTGCATACGCGTCTATGTGCACATCCCATGCATTCACACCCGGCTAACCTACGGTCTGGGATGACCTGTGACGGCCCACAGGACCCAGGAGTGCCGTGCCCCGATCTGCTGTCTGGATGGAGAATTGCCTCTCGGGGCCCAGAGCTCCAGCAGCTGAGTCACCCTGGGCTTCAGCTGCCCCGTCTGTCCCGCCCGATCTGTGACAAGAGGGTAGGAGGAGCATTACAGAGTTATTCCCTCTCCTTGCTTCCTAGGCCCATAATTTAAAGAAAACGTGTGGCTATTCAAGATTACGTCGGTGAAATCGACTAGCATGATAGATGGAATTTCGGGCTGGGTACTTCTCTTCCCTGTGGCGTGAGACAAGTCCACGTCTCTGCCGTGGCCTCAGGGGGGGCAAGGTGACTTCCCCCGACCTTGACTTCAGGTTTGCCCGTTGAACTGGCTTTGGCCAGTGGGACAGATGCAAAGGCTCGCCACCCCAAGGAAAGAACATGCCCTGGTGTCCTGCTGGTCTGGGGACGATGGAAACTCATGGAGCAGACCTGATTCCAGCCACAGCCCGGAGTCAGGCTCAGCTGGGCGCCCGCTGACCCACAGAGAGTAAATGAGCTGGCTGGTGCAGCCCACTGAGACTGTGTGGTTGTCTCTATACAACTCTACCACGGCCATGAAAAACCCATAGAGCACACCTCATCCTGTCTACAGAAATCCATTCTAGAGGTTTTGAAAATTAAATGAGAAAAAAATCAAAGTGTAAATAAATTTTTTAAAGACGCAAATGCAATGGAAAGTCAGGAAGAAGCAAGACCCATGGATTGAATTACAGAACTAGTAACAATCTCTGTGTCATAGAGCCTTATGACAGCCTTATAGAGCTGAAAATGTAACATAATGTCTGCTCAAAGCTCAACTTAATTTTTTGTTATAAATACAATTTATTTCTTTGGCCTCACTATGCGGCATGTGGGATCTCACTTCCCCAACCAGGGATCGAAGGCAGAAGGGTGGGAGAATACTTTAGACAGCCATCAGGATGTCAAGGGGGAAAAAACAGCTTCTAGGGTCAGGAAGAGAGAGAGCAGATCCCCAAGGAGAGAAGGGGAGGAGGAAGGCTTCGTGCAAGGTTAAAACACAAGCAGTGTGCTTTGCAGTCCTAGCCCAGAACTACAGCAAGGATATGGCTTGTGCAGCTGAAGCTGTTTGACACGGAACCGTTTTCCCCACAAACCCGTGTATTTTGGGGGAAAGAACCTGCTATTTCCTTTGCCTCAGAGACTTGCCCACGGATGCCTGGCTGTCATATTAATGGGAGCTTTCATGGCCAGCACGCTGAGCCTTTACACGTCAAACTGGTGTCTAGGAAAGATGCTTTCATGTCCGGAGTCCCACATGTGCCCTAAGGAGACCACCACAGGAGAAAACCCCTGCACTGGAACTCTGGGACAGGAGGCGGGCAGCCTACAGTGTCTTGAACCGGGGAGAGAGGGAAACAGACATCGTCATTAGAAAAGAAATCAAACTGTGATATCAAAGGTCGTCATCACTCAAGGAAAATTGGGATTAAAAAAATGATACAAATGAACTTTTATACAAAACAGAGAGAGATCCACAGACATAGGAAGCAAGCTTATGGTTACCAAAGGGGAAAGGGAGGGGGCAGGGATAAATTAGGAGATTAAGATTAACAGATGCACACTACTGTATATAAAATAGGGCTTCCCTGGTGGCGTAGTGGTTAAGAATCCACCTGCCAGTGCAGGGGACACGGGTTCGATCCCTGGTCCAGGAAGATCCCACATGCTGCAGAGCAACTAAGCCCGTGTGCCACAACTACTGAGCCTGCGTTCTAGAGCCCGCGAGCCACAACTATTGGGCCCACGTGCCACAACTACTGAAGCCCGCCTGCCTAGAGCCTGTGCTCCGCAACAAGAGAAGCCACCACAATGAGAAGCCCGTGCACTGCAAGGAAGAGTAGCTCCCACGCAACTAGAGAAAGCCCGTGTGCAGCAACAAAGACCCGAGGCAGCCATAAATAAATAAATAAATAAAATCTACGTTTAAAAAAAAAAAGATTACCAACAAGGACCTACTGTATAGCACAGGGAACTATACTCAATATTTTGTAATAACCTATAAGGGAAAAGATTCTGAAAAAAATAGATATATATGTATGTATAACTGAATCACTTTGCTGTACACCTGAAACTCACACAACATTGTAAATAAACTATACTTCAATAAAAATAAATTTTCTAAAAAGGCTACAGAGTGAATCAGTTTTTAAAAAGGGGAAGAAATAAACGTTTGTGGCATAGTTAAAAAGAAATGACAAGTTATGAAAATATGTTTTAGCTTACATTTAACCAGAGTAGGCTGTGAATGCAACTCTTTTTTAATTCTTCCAATGAACAAAAAATAAATCAAATGTTGATTTAGTGGGCATAATTCTTCTGACAAGATTGTCTGATAGTGTGATACATCCTTGATTTCACGTTTGACTTTCACAGCACAATCATAAGAGGACATTTTTGCAAAAAAATATTTAAAGGCATCGTCAGTTTTCCCAGTGGCCTGTCTTAATCCTCCAAAATTCAAATCTCTCTCTTTTGAAGTGCCTGTCATTTCATCAGCCTCGTAGGTTTTTTCTATAATTGTTAACTAGCAGAATTCCGCTTTATTCTCACTTGCCAGTAGCCTTCCATGGGATTCAAATAATTCTCCATAATCACTTTGATCAACCTCAGGAAATGTTGCATCTCTGGAAAAATTTGAAATGGTTTTGCATGATACTCAAGAATATTTATAACATATGGCTAACAGGAACAGACCAACCCACAAATCTAATGATGAAGGATGAAAAATACGCTAGTGTTAAGTGTGAGGGGTATGGGAGTAGGGGCAGAATTTGTAAGAGGGCAGCACAGGAGTGGCCGTTTTGGGGTTTTGGCAAATTTGGTTTTCCTATGCAAAGTCCCTATAACTTCAGGGACCTCAATTCTGAGAATGTGGAAAGCCTTTGTATATGATCCAGGGACATTATCTATAATATGTAAAGAGCTCATACAAAGCAATAAGAAAAAATGGGCAGAAACAAAGACCTATTAAGAAAAGCAAGAAAGAAACACAGGAGGCTAACAACCGTAGGAAAAAATATTCCACTCCACCGTAAACAAAGAAACGCACGACAAAGCAATATTTCCCCATCAAATGAACATTTTTTAAATTATAATTCTCGATGCCGCTAAGTTTATGAAGAGCCAGGCCCTCCTTATACACTGCTGGTGGGGTGTAATTGGTACACGCTTTCCAGAGAGCAAATGCAAAGCTATATCGAGGCTTCAAATCATTTCAGCAGCACCATATTTTTTTATAAAGTCCCATGTTGCCTGTTCATATCCTCACATCATTCTTAAAATGAACAAAGACTAAATCAAATGTTGATTTTAAGGGCATAATTTTTTCTGGGGGAAAAATCGTCTAGTGGCACAAAACAATATCCTTCACTTTGAGCGAAGTTAATTGCTTTTTCAGCTCTCTCTAAAGTTTGATCTCTCACTTGGAGGCCACTTTGCACAGGAAATAAAGACTTTCCCTCGGCGTCCCCGTAGGAAAGGCCAGGGAGCCAGGCAGAGCTGCATCAAAGCCTCATCACTGAATAAGAAGCAGCTCCTGCCCCACCCAAGGGACGCCTAGCTCACCTGCCTCTGTTTCCTTCCTCAGCAAAGTCCAACTACTGTAAGTTCAGGCCTGTGTGTGCATCCCAGGTAGTGAGAAGCTGGGATGTTAAGCTCTTGACAGCCAGGACTCCACCCATATGCCAACAGTGGTTATTTCTGGGTAACGGGGGTTAGGGAGCTTTTCAACTTTCTTCTTCAAACTTTCTGTGGGTGCAGAAATTTCTACAGCGAGAACCTTCACATTTACAATCATAAAAGGAGATTATTTTTTTAAAGGGAGAGAGGGGAATCTCATGAACAAAGCACAGAAATAGAACTGAGAGGAGGGATGAAGAGAAAATGTCAAGACAGTTCCGAGGCTAGAAGCTTCAATAGCAGGTGGGTTGGGTGGATCAGACGGTGAGGGTCCAAATTTATCTGCACTGAAAGAGCGTTTATCTCTGTACGCAGTGAGGAGCCAGGCATCGTGAGAAGAAGGCAATGCTTGGGGGTGGGGGCAGTGGGGAAATGGAGAAAGCATTGAGCTGCTGAATCAACCCTCACCTGAAGTACACCCTACCTCTGGATTTTTCAGACACATATGCCAATTAATTCCCTTTATTTTTTTAAGCCACTTTGAGTCAGGTTTTCCATTTCTGGCGACAGAAAGTATTCCAACTGGTAGAATTTCCAAAGGAATATGGCTCAGAGTAAGATGTTGAGGTGGACCTGCCACTCCTGTCCCAGTTAAAAATGGACAAGTCACTTATAATTTGCCGAGTCTTAGTCATCCCTACAGATGGAACAGGATGTTTCCGTTCTCTCTCACCAGCATAAGAATAAACATTTTTAAGATATAATGAGACTCTTTGATGAGCAGAAAATTTGAATTTTGCAAGTCCCACTTGCAGGCACAAGAGCAGTTGGTCCAGCTTCAGGGACTCAACTACTTCTGAGGGTCAGATCTGCGGGGAAGTGTGCAAGAGATACGAAGGGTCAGCTGCGTGCACAGGAATCACGGGGGGATGCAGATTCTGATTGAACAGGTCTGCGGTGGAGCCCAAGACTCTGCACCGCCAATAAGCACCCAGGGGCTGCAGAGACAGCCAGGAGCTGAAGTCAGATCACGGAACACGACACCTCTTACGGCTCCCTTCGCAGGACGCTGAACACCACGTTTAAGAACTTAAGCTCTGGAGTCAGACCTTCCCTCCCCACCCCCTTACCAGCTGTGCGACCTTGGCACATCACTTACCCTCTCTAAACCTTGGGTTCTTCACATGTAAAAGTGGGGTAACAACAGTACCTAACTGCTGGGACTGTTATGAGAAGACAAAACACGTAAAGAACTTAGCATAGTGCCTGGCACATAGTAGGTGCTCAATAAATGACAGCCATTTTTCTTATTCTAACCCAGCAAGAAACCCATGTGGTCTGAGCTCTGAGAAATGTCCCAAGTGGACACCACTCTGCTGGCTGAGAATGAATGAAAGGCAATTAGATGTAAACTGTCAATAATACGTCATTTAATGTACAGCCCTCTGTCTCAAAAAAGTTATATAAACTGTGTCTTGACTTCTCATGGGTGGAACAGTTCTCAGAGCTTTCTGAGATACTCTTCCCAGGTTATAATCCTCAAATTTGGCTAAAATAAAAATTTCCAGTTCTTTCTTTAAAAAAAAAAAAGAAAGGCAATTAGCGTGTCTGTTGGAACCTCTCAAAGAGCACCTCTCGGGGCTTCCCTGGTGGCGCAGTGGTTGGGAGTCCGCCTGCCGATGCAGGGGACGCGGGTTCGTGCCCCGGTCCGGGAAGATCCCACATGCCGCGGAGCGGCTGGGCCCGTGAGCCATGGCCGCTGAGCCTGCGCGTCCGGAGCCTGTGCTCCACAACGGGAGAGGCCACAACAGTGAGAGGTCGGCAACTTTAACTCTCTATTCCCACACTCCTCGAGCTCCAGGCTCCCCCCCCAACCCCCCACCCGTTTAACAATATATGTGATCCATCCCTTTAACGCCTCGAGCTTCCTTCTTTGTTTGGGTTCTGTTTTGCTCTGTTAGGGTGGGGACACGGCTGTTCTTGTGTCTTGCCCATCCCTCAGATTCAGTACAACCTGGAAGACCAGAGAGCTGATGGAGTGGGTTAGTTGGGTCCCCTTAGGTTGAACACTGACAAAACTCAACCCAAGTTGACACAGTTAAAAGAAGAGAATTTTTAGGCTGACATAACTCAAACGTCTGGGGGTGGGGGGAGCGTCAGTGGGACCGGTGCTGTGCACACCTGGACTCGGGACTCAGCGCCTCTTCCTCCCGGCTCTGTCTGCCCTGGACCGAACTCCAGCTCCCAAGCCCCAATCCCAAATTCAGAGTGAAAGCCTACTGTTCCGAGAGCTGGACTCAAAAGCCCAGAATTCAGGCTCATTGGCTCTGATTGGCCTATCTTGGGTCATGTGTTCATCCCTGACCCAATCCCAGCAGCCAGGGGGTGGAAGCTGCTGATTGGCTTAGCTTAGGTCACGTGCTCCACCCCAGACAGAAGGGTGGGACCAGCTTCTGCAGAATGAGAGCGTCTGAGATGGGGGTAGGGGGTGGATGCCCCTATGAGAATCAGGATGCTCTTGTCATAAAAAGGAGAATGATGCTGGCTGGTAAAAACCCCACATGCCGGTAATGCTCTATCCTGGGAAGTCTTTCCTCCTTGGCGGGGGTGTAGGTGGGGGAGGAAACCCCTACAACCAGCCTGCAAGGGGGTTATGTCAAAAGCGGAGATGCCCTGGCCGTGCTCTTAAGCGTGGAATCCCCGACAGCCAGTATAAGGACAGATTTCCATATCGCAGCGTGTTGGTGTAGGTTACGTAAATCCCAGCACACATCAGTACTTTCCACATGTCACTCCCCTGCTCAAAAACTTGCCATGGCTCCCCTTGGCCATCCAAAGCAAATTCCTCAGCCTGAACTCAGAGTCCCCTGACCTCACCCCATGTGGATCCTTGACATACGCCCTTCAGCTCCTTCTGCACTGTGTCATCTTTCTCCCTGCCACCCAGCACGACCCATTTCCTCTCTGCCCTTCTGTGCCCAATCCTAGACGGCCCCTCCTTCTCTCCGCCTATCCGAGTCTTGGTGGAAAGAGCCCTGGAAGAGGAGACGATGAGGGTCTCCTGATTCTCACACTAGTTGTGCAGCCTTCCTCCAATCACTCAACCTCACAGGGCCTCCGTTACCTCCCTAGTTCAGCCTTCTGCCCTGGTCACATGAAAAAGAAAGGCTGTGATGAGGCGCGTTCCCCCAGGAAGATCTTCCTTTCCTCTGAATGTACAAAACCGTAACCTACCTCCCCCTCTCTCTGCCTCCTCCCCTGCCATTGGCTCTCTTGAGAGATGCTCTGCATATAGGAGGGACCCATCTCCTCTTGGGCATCAAGTCCAAGCCCCACACCCTAGAGGTGTCCCTAATCCCTCAGTGCCCTTGTCCTGCCCTCCTCCTGTCCTGAGCTCCACGCTGAAACAAGACAAGAAACAAAACGAGGAGCAGGGACCAACAACACACCAGAGTGGCACCAAGCTCACTCTAAACTGAAGACGTAGATACAGCAGATGCAGCCTGAAGCCGTTCCTGAGCTTCCTTTATCTGACTAAAGCAGAGCTCCCTGAGAATTCAGCTGCTGTAACCTGCTCTGAGAGCATCTCCAGACAGGGAGGCCACTGACCTTTAACACGGTGACATCCCAAGACAATTGGGTAAACGAGCTGTCTCAGTTGTCTTGGGCCACCGTGACAAAATACCAGAGACTGAGGGGCTTAGAGAACAGAAGTAATTTTCTCACAGTTCTGAAGGCCGGAAGTCCAAGATCAAGGTGCCAGTCTGGTCAGGTTCTGGTGAGGGCTGCCTTCCTGGCTTTTAGGTGACCACCTTCCTGATGTGTCTCCACGTTGCAGAGAAAGAGCAAACGCCCCAGTGTCTCTCCTTGTAAGGGCACTAATCCCATCATGGGGCCCCCACCCTCATGACATCATCTAACCCTAATGACCTCCCAAAGGCCCTATGTCCAAATATAATACCATCACACTGGGGGCCAAGGCTTCAATATATGAATATGGATGGGGAGGAGGCATGAACATTCAGTCCAGAACACAAGCCTTGTCAGAACCTTCCATACTTTCCCATTGAAGCCCTAAGCACCTCCCCCTGCCTCCATTAAACTGGTGTATAAACCCTTGCCCTTGGCTGTCTGGAGAGCTACTCCTTTCAGAGCGCTCCCGCAAACTGTGTCTTTTCTCCTGTTAATCTGTCTATTGTCCATTCATTTGCAGGCCCCTGATCACTCAGACCTAAGCTGGTAGAGGAAACATTTTCCTCCCAACAGAGTCAAGCACTGTACGGTTTGCAAACATATAGTGTTTGTCCTTAACTTAATAAGGTTTTTGAGAGGACAGGGAATATGCCTTATCCATCTCTGTGTCCACAAATAGCTCGCCCCACCCCTATCTTCCTCGGAACATACAAAACCTTAACCAACCTCTGCTCCTTTTCCCACCCCGTCCACTACCATGGCTCTTATGCCTGGACCTGTGTTTGCTTTTGCCCAAGCCCTGTCTCCCCCATCAGACTAGGCTCATTGTCAGAGACCTTCCAGTTCTTCACAGGGTACCAGGTGCCCTCGTGGAGGCTGGTGTCAAATGAAAACAAGTTCAAACCCAGTAAGGAGAGGCTTTATTCCAAAGGATTATTATTGCAGGGACAGGAAGGTACTGTGGCGGTAAAGGCAGGGGGCCGTTGCCACAGAGAGGATGCTTTGACCGGAAGATCTGTAAGCAACTCCAGGGTTCAGCAAAGAGAGTTTTCTTTTATGGAGAGGAGAAAACAAGGCTGAAGAGCCAGGTGTGGGGAAGTGGGATGAAAAAAATGCCACGATGGAACCGGAGATCAGAGGGTGTTTTACCCTGAGGCCAGTCTGTTCTCAGGAGGGGCTGTGAGCCGGGGAGGGTGAGGGCAGGCCAAAGTTCAGGAGCTGGAGAAAGGAGAGAAGCTTAACCACAGTTTGACAAAGAAGCATTTCGTTCCAATGGACCAGTTAGGACAAGCAGTTCGGCTAGTCATTTACGGGGCAAAGAATGAGAATTTGGAGGGTCCGTGTCTGGCCTTTTCACAGGTCCATGAGTCTTATTTAAGTCATGTAGGGAAGGCTGGTTCTTTGCAGTGAGCTGTTTTCCAGAACAGAAGGGTGAGGGGATTCCTTGAACTTTTGTTGTTTTCCAGGGACACAGAGCCTGGACACACACACACACACACACACACACACACACACACACACACACACACGGGGGTATACACATGCACACATACACGTGCACAGATAGACAATAGACCACAAGGAAGTCTTGTTTTTATTTTTTATTTATTTTTTTTTGTTTTGCGGTACGCGGGCCCCTCACTGTTGTGGCCTCTCCCGTTGTGGAGCACAGGCTCCGGATGCGCAGGGTCAGTGGCCATGACTCACGGGCCCAGCCGCTCCGCGGCATGTGGGATCTTCCCGGACCGGGGCACGAACCCGCATCCCCTGCATCGGCAGGTGGACTCTCAACCACTGCGCCACCGGGGAAGCCCGGAAGTCTTGTTTTTAAAGGCTTCCTGAAGTTGCAGCTTTTCTTTTTATCTGGAGACACAAGTTTGACCTTCCCAACCAGGGCAGATTGGCCCCTTGTTTGGGGGTGTTACCCTCTTAATGGGCCTCATGGTTTTGCAAAGCTAACGTCCACTTCCAGTGTGAGAATGAGTTTGAGATGGAAAACAAATGCCCTGCATATCAATGAAAACATCCTCTGAAATTATGATTTGCTTTAAAGTAAAAATAAAATTTCCTCTCCCAAGGGCACTTCAGGGGACGGGGGGCTCTGAGCTCTAAGGAGGAGAGGGGAGGCATGAAACCAGGCCAGGGCTGGGGCTTGAGGAGGGGACCTCATGGACCCCGGGAGTAAGCAGATCACCTGTGTTTGCTCCAAGTCATTGCCATTCCCTCTGCCTGCCCCAAGCCGTCAGGAAGGTAGTCTAGTCTATGGGTAACTAAGGGGGGTTTACCCAGGGGTACACCACCCAGTGGTGCGCTGCTAAATGTTTAACAACTGGCTCTCTGGAAAGGTTGTGGGGAGGTGGAAGCCTTAGTTGGTAGAGTTTGCTGATGTCCATGGTGTAAATACTCCCGCCACAGTCAACTTAAATCTACCAAACTCACAAAATCCCTGCAATGTAACAAGCAGTGCCCACGTACTGGAGTAAGCCAGCTCCGGCGCACACAGGTGTATTTGTGTTGGATGTCGGGCAAGTTGCAGGGGAGGTCGTGGGCAGCAGCCTAGGGAAGTCGGTTCCAAGATGACCAAAGGCACAGAGCGGTGGTCAAGCTTGATGACCGGCTGAGGTGACCCTACTTGGAAACGTACAAGAGTTTCTCAGGAGGTCCCAGCATCCTTGGGGTGGGGGGCCTGGAACAGATGGCGCTTCCTGCCATCACGTGGGGGTGGGGACTCTTGGGTTATCAGGGAATCGAGGGGGCCAAACGCTGGACCCTGAGTGGTGTACAACAGCTGCTGGGAATTGCCTTACGTGACCCTGACCCTGAGGTCTCCCCAGTCCCAGTTCACTGCCTGAATCATGGGCGGTGTGGTGGCAACACCTGAGTACATGCTTGTGCAGGATTAGTTTGTCCAGAACAGGCATCCTCCAGTAGCTCCGCGTGTCTCAGAACCTGGAGGTGGGACTTCCCTGGTGGCACAGTGGTTGAGAATTCGCCTGCCAATGCAGGGGACACGGGTTCAAGCCCTGGTCTGGGAAGATTCCACATGCCGCGGAGCAACTAAGCCCGTGTGCCACAACTACTGAGCCCTCATGCCGCAATGACTGAAGCCCGGGAGCCTAGAGCCTGTGCCCTGCAACAAGAGAAGCCACCAGAATGAGAAGCCCCCGCACAGCAATGAAGAGTAGCCCCCGCTCGCCGCAACTAGAGAAAGCCCGTGCGCAGCAATGAAGACCCAATGCAGCCAAAAATAAAATAAATAAAATAAATTTATAAAAAAAAAAAAAAAAAAAAAGAACCTGGAGGTGAACTCCAGGTGCACGTGCGTGTCAACCACGTAGTAAACACTTTTAACCAAGGCCAGAAACTGCCACCACTTGGGTCACTTCCCCCCACCAAGTCCATTAACTGGGCAAGGTGGAAACGGATGGAGCCGTTGAGAGGCCTGGGAGCTCGGAGACATTGGTTTAACGAAAGAACCTTGCCTCCTTCCAGGGTTATGCAGTAGAAGAAGTTTGCAATCTCCATCTCAAGGACGCAGGAAATGGTGCTGGGCTTTATTTTCTTTAAGTCAGATTCATTCTAACTCCGAGACCGACCCCCGGTGGGGGGGCAAGAAACTCAATCTCGTTCAAGGTTGGGGCTCCCTCCCTGCCTCTCTCTACCCAGGGTCTCAGGAAGGCACCAGCGATCCTTGCAAAGTTAAAACATTTGGGGCGTCTCTGGTCTACCCTGGTCCCTTGAAGTCCGGCAGCCCCCAAGCATCTGTGCCAGGGAGGTCCAGGCTGGGGCTCTGCTGAGGCAGGGAGCCCTGGTGCCCGGCCCCCCACTTTCCACAATCCCCACCCCCAGGGTACCTCAAGAAAGCAAAACCCAAGGAACCTCTATCTCCTCCTTCTTGTTCTTGGAGAATCTCCCTCCTTTTGCTACTTCTACATCTCTCCCTGCAAAGCCTCAGCCGTCTCTCTTCCACTCTGGGCCTCCCAGCACCCTCTGCTTGGTGAGCCAAGGCTTTCCCGGGAACCAGGAGGAGACAGGGTGGTCTTCACAGCTTCTGCTTTCGGCCCTGCAAGTGCCCCAAGTCAAGCACGCAGAAAGACTTACCCCGCAAGTGTCCTGTACCCATAAGCTCACCGGTTCCTCACAGCCACTCTGCCCATGGCAGCATCCCCACCTGACAGTGAGAAAACTGGTGCACAGAGCACTTGTCCCTGTCTGCACACTCCACAAGCCTTAGAGGAGAGAAAGCCCCATGTGTCCAATGCTCTTTCACCTTTCAACTTCGTTACGGGAGCCGGAGGAGGGGAACACATCAGCCCCCTATCCATGAGGAATTAGCCCAGATGCACTTACCAGACTACACGCGAGCAGACAGGAGGGAGCAGACGGAACCCTGAACGAATACACATGGAGGGCGGGAAAGCAATGGGAAAGGACGGAGTTGTGGGGAACAGCCCGGGAGGCTGGTGGACAGAGGCGGGCTGGGTGGAAATGTGTTCTGGTGCCATCTGACGTGCCACTTACAGTTTCCAAAGTGCTTTCATGTAATTCATCCTGATTCATCCTGACAACAACTGCGCGAAGCGGACAGTGAGTATGCTGAGGACACTGGGTTGGTGGGGGTAAGGGCTTGGCACACAGATCGGAAGGGCGGGCGCTCGGACCACACCCACCATCCTAGCGGAGGGGCGTGCGGGGGCAGACCGGAAGTCACAGGCCCCCTGTGAGCGGTATAAATTGGAACCTGCACAGCACGTGCAGTGCCCGGGAGAGTTGGCACAAACAAGCTTTGCTCTCTGCCCACTGGGGCAGCACGCCTCACACTGGGATGTGCACCGGAAGGCCCCGGGGATGTTGTTAAAATGCAGGTGCTGATTCAGCAGGTACGGGGTGGGGATTGAGGGGTCTGCATTTCTCATAAGCAGTCAGGTGATGCCATGGCTCCTGATCTGTGACCATGCGTCGAGTAGAAGGAGGTTGTTCCCATCTTGAGAAGGTTAAACTGCCAGGACGAGCAGACCGGGGCAGCTCTGACTTTTCAGAGCCCCCTCCTGGGCTCTCAGAAGGGGGCTGCAGATCCCCGAGGCCCGTCTGGCCTCTGATGGGGACTCAAACCCCACCCCACCCCCAAGTAGGACGTCCACACGCGATCGGCCCTCGCCATACTTGGCACTGCAAGTGCTGGCACCAGAGCAGCTTAGGGTACCAGAGGGACCGAGGAAAGTAATATCCTCACAGCCCGGGGGGTGTAAGTAATGAAAGTCGGATCCGTGAGTAATTACTTTTTAATTAATTAGGAATGATGAATAGCGAAGACCCGGGGACTCTGGGTGGAGTGGTGTTAACTGTAATAGCCTTGTTCCTTTCCCTGCTGAAATTGATTTGCTGGGGGAGGGGGCAGAGGGGAGAGAACACCCTGGGTGTGGGGGACAGAGGAGGGCCAGGCAAGGAGGGAGGGGCAGCCTTCTCGCAGGGCGGATGCCCCAGAAATTCTCTCCACTCCACCGAAGGTTCTCCTCCCTGTGGAAGGGACCTGGAGAGAAAAGGGCTGCACTTCTCACTTCCAAACGCTGTAAGACTCACCTAATTAATCTTCATACTCTTCCGGGGGGAGAGACCCCTGTGATTCTCCCTCTCCGCTCTGCGGGAGCAGAGCTGCTGCCCAGGGGGTACTGCTCAGTCCCAGGACGGCTCAGCAGCAGGGGAAACCCTTCCCAAAGGCAGCCCCCAGGTCCGGGGAACAGTCAGCAGGCGAGAAGGAGTGAGGCCAGGTCAGGTCCCTGGCCAGAGGGGTCCAGTTGGGTCACGCCATCCTACACACGTTTTTCTCACCTGGTGCCAGGAGCATAGTAGACCCCCGGGGCCCCTGCACCACGTGTCCAGAAAACAAGACCATTCCGGATCTTCACCACCACTACCCCCTACCCCCCATCTGCCCCGCCCTCTACTTCTGTTAGGAATCCCATCATTCAAAGATGTGAAAGGCAGTCCTCTAAGCATCTGGCTAATAGTCTGAAAAGTGGGCAGCAAGGGATTGTCACAGTATGAACTCGGGCTGGCATCTACAGTTGGTCCCCTCCCCTCCACTGCACACAACCTCGTCCCCAGGTCCCTCTCTCAGCCTCGGAGGATAGTGAGGGGGTGGGCTGCCCATCCCTGTAGTTCCACCAGGGTGAGCAGCTGGGGAGGGAGGGAGGGAGGAAGCGGGGAGGGTAAGAGGTAAAGATTTTCTTAAGCGTTTGAAGAAGGCCCAGGGCTAGGGTGAGGCAAGAAGGTATGGGCCTCCAGCACGAAATTTAAGGGGTACTCAGAAAACTCAGTCTGTCTCCCGGGCCTGTCTCCCTGAGAAATGAGATTGCTGGAGGCCTCGCCACCAGACACATGAAGCAGCCTTGCACCTGTAGGATGCTGAAAGATGAGTGATCTCAGGAATTCCCTGGTGGTCCAGTGGCTAGGACTCAGCGCTTCCACAGCTTCAATCCCTGGTCCAGGAATTAAGATCCCACAAGCTGCGTGGCGCGGTCAAAAAGAAAAAAAAAAAGGAGTAATCTCACAGGCATGGGCGGTAACTAAGTTTTAAGCAACTTTGAGGCAGGAAAGAAAAGCAGATGGGACAAGACAGAAATCAGGAAAAGGAAAGGAAAGAAAGGGAACGTTTCTTTAAGTACCTGCTCTGCGGAGCCACGTTCTTTGCACACCTCGGAGGAGAGCATGTGTGTCCTCGTTTACAGGTGCTGACACACGCAGAATCAGTTTCCCCACCTGTGTAGAATGGGCCAGATCTGAAGATCCACATGAACAAAACAGACAAATGTCAAATCAAGACCAAATCCCACCCTGCACTCAACCTCGCTCTCCTGTCCCTGATCCCAGCCCTATTGGATCCTGTCTTTATTTGAAATTTGGATAATTTTTTCATCATGAATAGTTTGCATTAATTTTGATTGTTCTAAATATCGTGTGAAAATATTGTCTATGGTTACCGAGTTTTGACCTCCTCCCTTAAATCCAATGCCCAAGGGCACTCACTGCCTCACCTCTCTCTCCCTAGCCCTTGGCCCTACTTGGAAGCCGTATGGGTTAGTGAACAAACACCACTGATTTTGGAACCAGACACAAAACCAAGCTTAGCTTTGCCAGGACTCCTAGCCAAGCTTCAATTTCCTCCTCCATAAAAATGGGTAACTAGTGGGGTTTCCCTGGTGGCACAGTGGTTGAGAGTCCGCCTGCCGATGCAGGGGACACGGGTTCGTGCCCCGGTCCGGGAAGATCCCACGTGCCGCGGAGCGGCTGGGCCCGTGAGCCATGGCCGCTGAGCCTGCGCGTCCAGAGCCTGTGCTCCGCAACGGGAGAGGCCACAACAGTGAGAGGCCCGCGTATTGAAAAAAAAAAAAAAAGTTCCTTCTGGGCTTTTCTTTGGCAAGTTAAGAAACGAAACGCAGATTCAGGGTGAGAAGGGAAAATTGATAATTGCAGTGATGTCGAATCAATTTGTTTGTGTTAATTGGAGCCAATTAAAGTTTGCTCTTTGTAAGTTACCCCAGGTCAGGCTGTCTTAGAGAAGTTGATTTCTGGCCAGATGGTAAGAAATGCCCATATCTACCCTCACAAGAGGTGGAGGGAGACAGAGAAGTTTCACAGGCGTCCCGAAATGATGAATAGATGGACAGAGGGCTAGAGAGGACAGGACAGATGGAAATGGACGAGCAGGACTGTCTGACAACCCAGCCCCCGTGAGGGGCATGAGAACACGGGGGAAGGAAGACCTAGGCTGGCCTAGGCTGGCTACTCTGTGTGTGGTCCATGGACCAGCAGGGGCTTCGACTGGCAGCTTGTTAGAAATGCACCGGGCTTCCAACCTGCTGAGTCAGAGTCTGCATTTTAACAAGATCCCTGGGGGGATCTGTACATACCATACAGTTGGACGGTGCTGGGCTAGACAGCCCTGAGCTCCAGCCACCCTGGCTCTGTCTGCCCAGGCATCCCATAGAGGTTCCTTATACTCTGCAGTGTTCTCTGCAACACCCCATCCACTTCCGAGGCCATTCGCTGAGAAAGGTTCTATAATCTCTGATCCAACTCCACTCCCCACACATCAGCGCTCCACCTGCTGGGGCTCCAGGAGCTGTTCTCAGGTGTCTGCTTGGCTTCAGCCAATGGGAGGCCCAGCTGGAGATGAGAGACAGGAAGAGAGATAAGCAGGGGTGTTGCTCCCCCCGCTCTCTGCCTGCAGGGCTGCAGCTGCACGATAACTCTGTTCCTCTCCTTATGGCCACATCTGTCAGGCACCCTCTCCCAAAGTGACATCTTTTGCTGGCATCTGTTACGGATGCCCCTGCCTCTTGCCCCTTCAGACCTACCTGCAGGTAGCGATGGTTTCCTGGCTTCTCCCCAGATAGCTCTGTATTCTTTGTTGTTTCTCTTAGCCCTATTGTTTTCATTGCTTTTTATTATTATTTAGGTATGGTAAGGCCAACAGATCAGGAGACAACGCCATCGGCAAGAGAGTTTCTTATACTCACAGATCCTGAGAGAGGCACACGGCGCGCCACAGGAGGGCCACGTGGAGAAGCTCCAGGGTGAGTCACAAGGCAGAGGAAGGAGGAAGAAATGTGGGCAAGAATGGCTAGTTTGAAGGATGTTGGTGGGCTCTGGGGCCATCCTGAGTTGCCTGGTACCTGGCGCCTGTTCCTGGAGTGATTAGAGCAGGTGTATAGTGGTCTGGAGGGGGAGGATGGGAGAGCCCAGTAAAAGAGGTCGTTGGGGGCGTGGGCCCCAAACAACATAAATTTATCTCTCACCGTTCTGGAGGCTGGAACTCTGAGACCACCACCTGTCATCCTGGTCAGGTTCCAGCTTGCATTTAAAAATTATATCCCCAGGGAGGAGAACTCGCCCCCCAGGAGAGGGGGTGGCGTAGGAGGCCAAGGCCTGGTGACCCAGGCCTATTATCCAGACGAGAATGTGATGCATTCAGCCTGTGCCTGCAGGGCAGATGTTGAAGCATCCAGTTCACAGAAGCCAGAAACATGGCTCACCCACCTGTACCTCTACCTGTAAAACAGTCCTTCCTTAGACTGTCTTCAGTGATCCCTGTGAAGGCGCCAGCTGCTTCCTGCAGGGCCCTGACCAAATCAAAAAGCAGCCGATGCTCGTTTTCTTTGACTCTGTTCTCTCCAAACCATGAGGACACCTGGATTCTCTTGACCTGGACCCTGGGCCCTTCAGTCATTAACTAAACGTGTAACGGAACGAGCGTCTCCTTAGAACACCCTTTAGACGCGTGTGCGTATCTTCCGGTCATTCTCACAGGTGATTATTCCCTGCTTCCAGTACACACACAAAGGAACTGGGGGCTTCAGTAGCATTTTGCACAGGAAAGCAGGAGTCAGGGCTTCTTACCAGCAAATGGCAAGAGGTATGTTGTGGGTCTAGACCTGGTCCCCTCCCATCCCCTGAGAGAGCGAGGTCATCGCTCCTGCCCTGTGCCGTGTCCACCGTTCCCCTCCCTGGATTTGATGGTTCGGATCAGGAGCTGGGAATGTGCTGAGCAGGCTGCCTGGAGCTTGCGGGCTAATGACGATCAGATTTAACGCTTATTACTGATCTGCACGCTTTCTGCAGCAGATGAAATAATTGTAGAGGAAGGCTGGTGGAAGGAAGAAAACCATAAATGTCTTTTCCTTTCAGCATTAAACCACTATATCTATAGAGCTTGCCACAATTAATTAGCACTCTGTCTCATTAGCGCCCTTATCCACTCATTCCCCGCCCCCCGCACACAGCAAACGCGATGCAGCAGCCGGCAGTCCCACTGCCTTCTGTAGCTAAAGGAGCCCCAGGCCTGGGCAGAACCGGGGAGGGGGGAGGGGGCACCTGGCGGGACGGGTGTGTTGCCTGGAGATAGCTGCACCTCCAACAGACAGGAGACTGAGTCTCCTGGGCCCTGAGCCAGTGGGCGTCAGTCACCCAGGGAATCTTGCCCAGGCAAAGAAATGCCAAGTACCAGCAAGTGGCCAGGGAGAAAGGGCAGCGTGTTTGCATCTGCAGAAGCACATGCGCTCCAAGACTCGCTGTCGAGACCAGCTTCGTGGACGTGTGATCGGTGCAGTCACATGGGGCTCCATGCTTGGAAGGGCCCTTCTCAACATTCTTAATACGTTTAACTTTGAACTTGCCATTTCTAAGTGAAGTCTGATGGAACAAATGAGCAAAAGGAGCATGCGTGGTATGGGCTGGGGTGGGGTGGGGGCGGGGTGGAGGCTTCTCTGCTTCTACAGCTCCCTGGGGGTGATTCTCAGCCGCCCACTCTCCCATCCCCTCCCATCCCTGGTGGGAGCCTAGGTGGCAGCAGGCCAGGGCCTGGTGTGTGCACCCGATGCTCTGAACTGTGGGGTCGGGCCCTAAGCATGTCAGCAGCTGCACTCACCCTGCAAGTATCCCCACACCGAGGGAGAGCAACATCATAGAGCAAAGAAGACCGTCCTGATAGGAAGGAAAAAGCTTCTCCTCTGCTTTTAGTGCAAGGAGCTCTGCGTTTTTATTTTCATTTTGAACCAGGCTCTACAAATTATGTAGCTGGCCTCGCCTGCTGCCTCTGGGGCAGGATTGAGGGTGTTTCAGGGGGCTCCCCCAAGTCTGGGCGGCTGAAACTACTACATTTGATCCTTTGATGGACACATTGAGACCCTGCCCTGTGCAAGGCTCTGGGTGGTCCCATTGGGGGGTGAAAGATGGAAGTCACAGATCCCTCAAAAAACTGCAATCCTGGGCTCAGTCACCCTTTCTGTGCAACTGACCACCCATCCCAGGAAATCCAAAACTACTTGTAAATTTCAAAATACAGACGTAAATAGATCCCCGTGCCAATGTTTAAAACCCTGAGCCCTGGCTGGAATTTCCTTAGCTGGAGAGGTGGGCAGAGAATGACAGAGTGGAGGCCGTTTAGGAGAAGTTCAAACTTGGTAGGATTAGCCAGTTTAACTTTAATAGTTAAACTATGTAGCTCTGTGAGACTGCCCTGTAGTGGTTAAATATGGAATTAATCAGAGCAACTTCAATTCCTTTTTTCTTTTTTTCCTTTTAAGCTGGTTCAATTCCTGATTCTGCTACATACTACGTAACTTTTTTAAGTCCATTAAAGTCTCAGAGCCTCACTTTTCTCACCTGTAAAATGGGTGCCCTTGACTCAAACCAAAAAAGTTTTGGATTAAACAATATAGGATGCCTAGCATATAATAGATGTTCGCTGACTGTTTTAGTCAATTCATGCTGCTATGACAAAGACTGGGTGGCTTACTAGCAACATACATTTACTTCTCACCGTTCTGGGGGCTGGAACTCTGAGACCACCACCTGTCATCCTGGTCAGGTTCCGGTGAGGGCTGTCTTCCAGGTTGTGGGTGGCTGACTTCTCGCTGTGTCTGCGCGTGGTGGAAAGAGGGCCACAGAGCTATCTTGGGTCTGTTTTACAAGGACACTCATCCTATTACAGACAGAGACCAGTCTGAGCCAGAGGCATACTCTTTCCCTCCGTGAAGTGGGCCCAACAGCCTCTACTCTGATACCTCACAGAGCCTTGGCCTTGAAGTGAGACCAACAAGCATGAAAGTGAGCAGAAAGGAGAAAGCAGAGGTACCACGCAGGCACAAAGAACCAGCATGAGTGCTAATACAGAGGGAGTGCCCGTTTGAGCAAAAAGAAGACAAGAAGCAAAGAAATGGAAGACAGACCTCAGCAGAATTCCAGGCGTTGGGTTCCTGGCTTGCTTCTCTCCCAACAGCTGCTGTCACCCTCCTAAGTCTGGGAGCCCCTCAACCTACCCCACCCCATTCCTGAGACGGCAGAACCAGTGGGCACAGCTGGTGGACGAGGGCACTGGACGTCTGCACTGCTCGTGACGGTCAGATCATTCCCTGGGAGTTATTCAGCAGCTGCATCTCCCAGTCCGTCTGAGCCAGGGTACCGCAGAAGTTAAAGCCCGTGGCATCTATGTCGATGACAGTGGTGGTACAATGACAACAGGCCTGCTGACGTCCATGGCATTCCTTCCCGCCCAGCCCAGGAGCCCAGGAAGCTCATTTAGAGTGGACGCTTCCCCCCAGAGGAACAGCTTCCTGCATCTGTCCCTGCCTGGGGTAAAAGGACAGAAACACTCCAACGAAGATAGCTTTCCCTGGCCCTGGCCACATCCAGTCCTAGCCAAACCTGGGAGAACAGCCAGGACCATTTTTTAATTCTTTTGCAATAAGCATTTTCCTTTCTTCATATGCTGGTTGAATAATGCAGCCTGTAAGAAAAGGGCCCTCAGCACAATTCTCGTGCTCGTTTACAATGGAAATTGGGAAAACGGCGAAACGCACACTGCAAAATGCATTTAAAAGAGATGATTCAATTGGATTTGGCAGCTCTGATATTCGGCACCAGAAGGAGGAAATCTGTCTATGACTTGAACATGTATAATTAAGATGAAAGCCTTAAGTATCGGGTGCATTTCTTTTTTCTTTTTTTTTTTTTTTGCGGTACGCGGGCCTCTCTCACTGTTGTGGCCTCTCCCGTTGCGGAGCACAGGCTCCGGACGCGCAGGCTCAGCGGCCATGGCTCACGGGCCCAGCCACTCCGCGGCATGTGGGATCCTCCCGGACCAGGGCACGAACCCATGTACCCTGCATCGGCAGGCGTACTCTCAACCACTGCACCACCAGGGAAGCCCTCGGGTGCATTTCTTAAGGTGTCACCGGCTCTGTTGACTTCAGGCGTTCTGATCAGTGGTAAGGAGCATTTATTTCTGAAATCTGAATAGCTATGAGTGAGATGCCTTTCTAAAACCAGCTCTGTGGAGCCAAGTCAAACCCTAACACTGCACAGCTCATCAAGTGGGGCGAAGACAGCCAGAGGAAAGGGAGACTCGGGCCCAGCTTTGGTCTTTCCCCAAGGTGCCCCCCTAAACCGTGCAGGCTGAGGTTTAGGCAAAATCGGATCCACTTGGTGTGCTCTGTTTTCTGTTGGGTGTGTTCTGGTGCCAACGGAAGCACCAGTGCCCTGGGAACTGTTCCAGCCTGAAAGTAGAGAACCTGCTTTGAATGTTGGAATCGAGGGCTTTCAAAGAGCCAAACAGGCATGAGAAAAGCGAGGCAGTAGGAACCAGGAGACCAGGGCTCACACCCCATCTTCACTCCTTGCTAATTGTGTGATGTCAGGCCGGTTACCTAGCCCCTCTGTGCCTCAGCTTTCTCATCTGTAAAATGGGGCTAAATAATAGACCCGCCCTCATAAGAGAGTTAAGAGGGTTAGGGCAATTAAATGAGGTTGCCCACGTAAATTCCAGCATCTCGCATCTAAGCAGTGCTCACAACACGTGAGCTGTTACTCTCTTTGGCCCTCTTTCTCGAGCCACCCAAAGTAATCTCCGCTAGCCAGACTCGCTCGCTGGACCTGCTGGGCCTGTAATCCGTGTGGAAGCCAGAACGTCATGACAAAGTTCCTGCAGTGCGAGATGACTCAGCGATGGAATTTCTGGCAGCCCAACAGCCTCCTCCAGGGACAGCGGAGGCCTCACAAGGATGACTCACAGGCGGCATGGGGGAGGGGGTGGGGGACAGAACGCTGAAACTGACACAAGTCATGTGACCACGCTGTCACATGACTTGAAAACTCGTCTTCCTAAGCAGGGCTGGAATTTCCCTGGGACTTCTAGGGTCTCCGTGCTCTCTCTCTCTTTCTTTTTCTTTTTTTCAGATGGGAGATGAAAGAGGAGACGGGGTCTGAGCTGTGGCCACTCTACTTCGAGGTCTGGCCCTCTCTGGACAGAATGCGGCCAGACTGTGTGTGACAAAGGCACTCACTGCACGCTCTCTTCTTGGGGTGAGAGGAAGGGGGAGGGAGGGAGCGTCAGAAGCCACAGTGAAAAGAAAGAAGATGAAGAAGCTGTAACACAGGGAACATGTGCAGGTTCCACATCCAGATATCTCACAGGCAAAGTCCCCAGAGCGGCCACACTCCCTGGGGGGCCGGCCAGTGCTTTCCTACGCATGCCTGCAGCCCACCCAGTGGGAGCAGCGCAGCCCCGGTCCCCAAGGCCGAGGGACCTGCATCATGTGACCAGAAGAATCCAGCCCCATGTGGCCCCAGGGAGCAGGGAGGAAGCCCCTCCCACTGAGAGTGGCAGCCAGAGACAAGCTCAGGCCAGTTCTGCACAGGTGGGGAAACCGAGGCCCGCTGTGGCTGAGCAGGGGGCTGAGCCACAGTGGGGAGCCGGCACTCCCCGCCTCCTTCTGGCCCAGACCATTTGGCCACACTGCCCACCTGGATCCCAGGGTGCTGGAGTTACATGCAGGTGGCTTCAGATCTCCGGCTCTGCCTCTTACCAGCTGTGTGATTTATGGAAAGTTACTTCACCTCTCTCATCTCTCTGTCATCACCTGGAAATGGAGCAAAAGTGCTTTCTTCGGAGGTGTGCAAAGAACCTAAACAGTTTGCTCTCTTTCCTCTCCTTTTCCTGACTTCCTGTCTTGTCCCATCTGTTCTTCTTTCCTTCCTCAAAGCTGCCTAAAGCTCAGTAACACTCATGCCTCTGTGACCACTCACCCTTCAGCGTCCCACCTGCGCAGTGATGCCCCCCCCCCACATGACGGTAAGGCCCTCAGCTATCTCATCTGATGGAGAGTCAGAGGCTGGAAATGTGCAAGGACACACCCTCTGAGTCTTAAGGGAAGCCCCTGGGCTTCGCTCCCTAAGGGAGAAAGTGC
Source organism: Delphinus delphis (assembly GCF_949987515.2). Lineage (NCBI taxonomy): Eukaryota > Metazoa > Chordata > Mammalia > Artiodactyla > Delphinidae > Delphinus > Delphinus delphis. The sequence goes on from NC_082701.1 coordinate 6,542,665, forward strand.
CTGAAAGCCCCCAGTCCGGAGCTTCCGACGTGGTGTAGCGTGAAAAATTAATGTTTCTGGTTTCACGAGTTTTGCTTATTGCTTTTTACCTTCCAAATCAGGCATAGCTTATAGGAACCAAAGCAATCTGAAAAGAGCCGGGAGAAACGAAGACAGAATCAGAAAAGCACAGCGGCTGGGCTCTCTTAGGGAGGGGACACAGGGCAATAGGTTCCGAGGACATGCCTGCCGCTTCACTAAACAGAGGGTGACGTCCATACTCCTAAGCCGTCAGGAGACAGGGGCTAGCTAGGCTGCTGCGGGGTCCCACGATGCTGGGGTTGATGGTCTACCAGAAGCCAGAGGCAGCACCCCAGCAGGTGGGGGGCCAGGTTGACAAGGGAGTGGTGCTAGGAGAGTCCCAGAAGCCGGGCCTGCTGTCCCAGGCAGGCTCTCACTGTCACAGAGGTGGGCTATCCGTTTTCTTTTAGCAATTTCGTCTGTCGGAGAGGCCAAACCAGAAAATATAAAAGGAAATGCCCTCTGAATGTGGAGGACCGTCCCACCGGACTATGTTTTGAGACTTGATAACCTAAGAAAGGAGAGAAAAGATATTTGGGTCCCCAGCCCAGAGCTTCTGATGTCATAGAGTGTGAAAAGGTAATGTCTCTGGTTTCACAAGTTTTGTTTCATTTCGTTTGTTTTTAACCTTCCAGATCGATGGAGTGATGAGGCTGGAGAAAGGAGACTGGCTCCCTGTAAGAGGCCCGAAACTGAGCAGAGGGAACAGGGCTTAGGACACAGTGGAGAAAGATTTCACTCAAAAGTGTGAACTCGGGGCATTTTCCCGCTGGAAAGAGAAAGCCCCTAATATCAGACATCTGGTGCCCTGATCATAGTAAATTTAAAAGATATTAGTACTCTGGGAGTTTCTGTGAGGTTGGGCTTATTGGGAACATTGGTTTTAAGAGTGTTGGGGTCTAATTTTTTTTTTTTTTTTTTTTTACTATGTGCATGGCATTCTCCCTCAGTAGATTTTTGGGCTTCAAAGTGGGGAGGCTGATTCTCGCTCTTCATACACTCCCCATCACCCAGAGGAAGACTCTGCAGTTGGGCTTAAGGGTTCAGAGAATGGGCTCTGGGGGCAAGCACAGACCCCCTCCAGCCACTGCTTAGATGATGGTCTTGGGCAGCGTGTTGAACCTCTTGATGACAACTGTCCACGGCTGCCCATCTGCCGTCCTCCCATCCTCTCCCTGCAAAGCCCACCTCCTGCTGCAGATGCTGAAATCACCAGGGACTCATTTCCCTGCCTCCTTACAGCTCGGACACGGACACGTGACCAGTCCCGGTCAACGAGGGAATCTGTTTGGGGATCTCTGGGAAAGATTGTCCTGCCTTCTGTCTTAAGAGGGAGCAGGGAGAGAGACAGCGAGGCAGAAAGCCAGAAAGAGGCAAAGGAAGCTCTTTCTTGCTCCCTTCTCGCTACCTTTGAACATGGATGGATGAGCAGGCAAGGCCTGGAGCTGCTGCTGCCCTCCTTGGATGAAACGGAAAAACCTCAAAGAGGCCGACCAGAGCCCTGGCATGACTGTGGAGCTGAAGTAACCCCAGAGCACTCACTTCCAGAGGCTTGTGTAAGGAAAAGGAAGACCTTCTGATTTAAGTCACTTCCGGCTGGATGTTGTTACTTGCAACTGAACGCACCCCTCTCCAAGCCCAGACATGCACAGCTGTAGAATGTCACCCTGGGTAGGCACCTGCCCGGTGGCCCAGGGAGGCAGGGGAACAAAGCCTGAGCTTTTGGGAAGAGAGAGAAACTGTCAAGGAAGCGAGCTGGAGAGGCCATGAACATCTGACCCCTCCAGAAAGTGCTACCCAGGCAAAATGCCAGACGAGCTGCATTTCCAACCCCTGATTGATTCATAAGATAATGATGAGTCATTTAACTCTGCCTCCGAAGAGTGAAGCAAATTACCTGTGTCTATATTGCTTAATGATGGAGGCACTAACAGGATCTTTGCCGCCTGCGGAACTGAAACTGACCCATCCCAGGAGGCAATTTTCCGCCCGTGGGTTTGCCACTTGACTGAAGCATCCATCAGATGGGGACTGCACCCCCAGCGTGCACTCCACGTTAGCTGATGTCCTCCATCCACTGTGCTCCCCCTCCCGCCACCTCATGGGCTCTGGCTTTCTTAACCCGATGAGATTGATGTCATTAGTTATTTCCTGGACATGAACCATTGGGTCCCCATTAGCCAACACTCAGGTATCCGGGTGTGAATTTTCCACTTTGGCTACGTTTCCCCAGAGGAGTATTGAGTTGAGCCAGAGTCCTGGACTCCTCTACATCTGCAGCAAATGTCAACGCCCCCCATGGCTTCCAAGCAGAAGGCAATGAGAGAAATCAGGGTGCAGAGGACCTCACAAGCCCTCCAAAGGCCAGAGGGGCTCTTTGGAGTTTTCCATCATTCAGGGTCTGTAGATTTCTTTTTTTGTTTCATTTCCTTTAATTAAGATACGATTTCCATATGGTAAAACTGACCCTTTTAAAAAGTAATGGCGGGCTTCCCTGGTGGCGCAGTGGTTGAGAGTCCGCCTGCCGATGCAGGGGACGCAGGTTCGTGCCCCGGTGCGGGAAGATCCCACATGCCGCGGAGCGGCTGGGCCCGTGAGCCATGGCCGCTGAGCCTGCGCGTCCGGAGCCTGTGCTCCGCAACGGGAGAGGCCACAACAGTGAGGGGCCCGCGTACTGCAAAACAAAACAAAACAAAACCAACAAACAAAAGTAATGGCTCTGGGAGTCTTAACAAATGCATAAAGTCATGGAATCATCACATTTGAGATGCAGAATAGTTCCATCACCCCGAAAAGTTCCCTCACGCCCTTTGTGTCATGCTGTCCTCCTTCTCCCAGCCCCTGGCCACCACTGATCTGTCTTCTCTCCCTAAAGCTTGGCCTTTCCCAGCATTATATGCACTGCGGCACCATTGAGTCCAGTTTCTTTCACTTAGTAAAACCTGCCTTTAAGAGGAATCCACGCATAAAGAAGATGTGATACATATATACAACGGACTATTACTCAGCCTTTAAAAAAAGAATGAAATGATGCCGTTTGCAGCAACATGGATGGACCTAGAGATCATCACACTGAGTGAAGTAAGTCAGACAGAGAAAGACACATATTATATGATAGCACTTATATGTGCAATCTAAAAACTAATACAAATTAATCTATTTACAAGACAGAAACAGACTCACAGACTTAGAAAACAAACTCATGATTACCAAAGGGGGAAGGGGGCAAGGGATAAATTATGAGTATGGGGTTACCAGATACACATCACTGACATTCACAGAAAGATAGACAAGACGAAAAGGCAGAGGGCTGTGTACCAGATGAACGAACAAGATGAAACCCCAGAAAAAGAACTAAATGAAGTGGAGATAGGGAACCTTCCAGAAAAAGAATTCAGAAGAATGATAGTGAAGATGATCCAGGACCTTGGAAGAAGATGGAGGCAAAGATAGAGAAGATGCAAGAAATGTTTAACAAAGACCTAGAAGACTTAAAGAATAAACAAACAGAGGTGAACAATACAATAACTGAAATGAAAACTACACTAGAAGGAATCAATAGCAGAATAACTGAGGCAGAAGAATAGATAAGTGGCCTGAAAGACAGAGTGGTGGAATTCACTGCTGCGGAACAGAATAAAGAAAAAAGAATGAAAAGAAATGAAGACAGACTAAGAGACCTCTGGGACAGCATTAAACACAACAACATTCGCATTATAGGGGTCCTAGAAGGAGAAGAGAGAGAGGAAGGATCCGAGAAAATATCTGAAGAGATTATAGTCGAAAACTTCCCTAACGTGGGAAAGGAAATAGCCACCCAAGTCCAGGAAGTGCAGAGAGTCCCAGGCAGGAGAAACCCAAGGAGAAACATGCCGAGGCACATAGTAATCAAATTGACATAAATTAAAGACAAAGAAAAATTATTGAAAGCAGCAAGGGAAAAACGACAAATAACATACAAGGGAACTCTCATAAGGTTAACAGCTGATTTCTCAGCAGAAACTCTACAAGCCGGAAGGGAGTGGCATGATATATTTAAAGTGATGACAGGGAAGAACCTACAACCAAGATTACTCTACTCGGCAAGGATCTCATTCAGGTTCGATGGAGAAATCAAAAGCTTTACAGACAAGCAAAAGCTAAGAGAATTCAGCACCACCAAACCAGCTCTACAACAAATGCTAAAGGAACTTCTCTAAGTGGGAAACACAAGAGAAGAAAAGGACCTACAAAAACAAACCCAAAACAATCAAGAAAATGGTAATAGGAACATACATATCAATAATTACCTTAAACGTGAATGGATTAAATGCTCCAACCAAAAGACACAGGCTCGCTGAATGGATACAAAAACAAGACCCATATATGTGCTGTCTACAAGAGACCCACTTCAGACCTAGGGACACATACAGACTGCAAGTGAAGGGATGGAAAAAGATATTCCATGCAAATGGAAGTCAAAAGAAAGCTGGTACACAGGTACACATCACTACGTATAAAATAGATAAACAACAAGGATCTACTGTATAGCACAGGGAACCATATTCAATATCTTGTAATAACCTATAATGGAAAAGAATCTGAATATATATATGTCTAAATATATATATATATATATATATATATATATATATATATAACTGAATCACTTTGTTATATACCTGAAACACAATATTGTAAATCAACTAAACTTCAATTAAGAAAAAAAGAATGACAGGACTTCCCTGGTGGCACAGTGGTTAAGAATCCGCCAGCCAATGCAGGGGACACAGGTTTGAGCCCTGGTCCAGGAAGATCCCACGTGCTGCGGAGCAACTAAGCCCGTGCACAACAACTACTGAGTGTGCTCTCTAGAACCTGCGAGCCACAACTACTGAGATTGCGGGCCACAACTACTGAAGCCCGCGCACCTAGAGGCCGTGCTCCGCAACAAGAGAAGCCACTGCAATGAGAAGCCCGCACACCGCAACGAAGAGTAGCCCCCGCTCGCTGCAACTAGAGAAAGGCTGCGCACAGCAACGAAGACCCAACGCAGCCAAAAATAAATAAATTTATTTAAAAAAGAGAGAATGAATGTGATAAATTCCCTTTTAAAAAAAAAAGATGTATCCATGCGGTTTCATGTGCAATAGTTTGTTCCGTTTTAGTGCTGAGTAGCATTCCACTGTGTGGACATCCCATGGGCTGTTTGTAGGGTCCGTGGGTGTACAATGGGCTCTTACCTACCCTAAGCCAGACACTTGAACGTGTGTTATTTCACTTAACCCTCAGAAAAAACTCGGAGGCAGGTGCTGTGATCTCCACTTAGAGTTTCTTGAGCAAGCAATTCCTGGGGCCCCTTTCAGGGCCCGGGCAGTGTGCAGTGTGCTGGGGTACCAGATATCCACACACAGTCCTGCACCTGGGGGGCTCCTGTCTGGGACCCTCCATCTGCCCACCTTGCAGGATGGGCGCTCCAGGCTTTCTTTCACCTGATGCTGTAACACCACATTCCGTGGGCGTGTGGCCCTGGAAGAACGGTCCTTCTGGTGTGCGTAAGGAGGAAGACACTCAGCCAGCCGTGAGACGGTGGGGAACTGACATCATGAAGCAGAAAAAAGAGGCGATCAGAGATGTGTCTTCCTGGTTTGTGCCCTGGAAACCATCAAATTGCAGGTTTTACTAGACAGACATGCCAACCACTGCCTGCGGGTAGTTATAGTTATTCCCGAGGCCTGCTGCCCCCTGATGTCCAGTCTCCATCGTGCGTACTTAGGCCATAAAAACAGGAAGAGGGAGGGAAGGGCAGGGAGGGGGAGGAGCCAGAGTTCCCGGTACAACGGTCAGGACTTTTCTCCCACCTGCTGCTCCAGGCAGCACCTGCCCTGAGAGGGGCCATCCTGCTGGGAAAGACAACACCCACTTCACTGCCTCCCATGAACAGCTGTGGATATAGTTGCAGAATCCCAGTACAAGCAACAATTTGCCAATTTACATGTCCCCAGGGGGAGAAGCAAGAGTGGCTTCCTGAAACCCTACTTAGGGGCTTGGGCTCCTGGGATTCTGCCAGCTTTCTCTGAGCACTGACTACCCCGTCACACTCCCCTTCTTGGCCTGAGCCGTCGAAGGGTATCCCTGAATGGAGCATCTGAGGCAGGGGTCTCAGATCATTTCCTCTTGGGAGGTCCCAGGCAGCACCTACACTGGGCAGGAAGGTGTCCCAGACATATGTGTTCTCTCTGCCCCCAGAAGAGTTTAATAAAAAGCAACGGAGCAATATTTAATAGAAGAAAGGGGTATGGGATGGAGAGAGGGAAGGAGGGAGGGGCCAGGGAAGGGAGGGAAAGAGGATTCCATAAATCCAGTGTCAGTTCTTATTTGACAGAGAAAAAAACTTCATCTCACCAATGTAATAAAGCACGAGAATTTTGGTTTCAAACACCAGGTTGGATCCCTGTTCTACCACTTATGAGCGAGGCAAATGACTTTACTTTGCTGAGACCCAGTTTCCTTGTCTATAAAACACTGATGTGGGAGCATGGGAGGGAGACGCAAGAGGGTGGAGATACGGGGACATATGTATATGCATAGCTGATTCACTTTGTTATAGTCACTTTGTTATAAAGGAGAAAGTAACACACCATTGTAAAGCAATTATACTCCAATAAAGATGTTAAAAAAACACAAACACTGATGTGTATCTCTCAAGATCTAGGAGAGGACTGCAGGAGATCATCTAAAAGAAGACCTCAGCCCATCTCAGGGCACAGAATACCTGCAGAGAATAAACGGCAAGTACTGCCGCTGGTTTGGTTTTTGTGGGAGCCCCCTGAGCTGGCCTTGGTGCAGGCCGGCCAGACACAGCCAGTGCCTCCAGGTCAGCCGTCCCAGCCAGCAGCTGCAAGGCACGTGTTTCTAAGACCTCTCCCCGAACCAGACCCTGTGTGTCTGCACACATCGCCTGCCTCACCTGTGAGCACGAGGCTGGGGCAGATGGGGATGCTTAGGGTTCATTGGAGCCCAGGGGCCCCAGGCCTGAGCTGGAGGAGGGCAGGAAAGGACTTTATTAAAATGGATGTCAGAACCCCGGTCAGCTCTCATCCAGCAGCTTAAGCTAATTATTAACCACCGCAAAGACGCCGGGGGCTTTCCACTGAAGCTCGGTAAGTCTTCTTGCTGTGACATCAATGCGGGACGGAGCACAGCCCCGGGGGCTGCAGCACTCGAGAGGAAACCCCACTGTCGATGGCCGCAGACACTGCCCACCTTGTCCCTGCAAGCTCCTTCCGGGAGCCACCTACCTGCATCCAATTCCCGTTGTCCCCGCCCCCCGGCGGGGGCTCTCATTCAACTGGGCCACCAGACCTGTCCACGGCAGCAACTGCGATGATTAATGTTGCATGAGGGCCTACTTTGCACTCAGCATTTCACATGCATTGTTTTATTTAATCTTCACGGTGATACTCGGCCGGGGAGATGTCATTCATATCCTTTTATAAATGAGCAAACAAGGCTCAGAGTGGGTAACCGCCTGCCCGGTGCTGCGCACTGCTGAGTGACAGGTCCCTCTGACATTCACGAGTCTGCTCTTAACCACTCCCCTGCACTGTGCCCCGGGCCCCTGTCTACCAGCTCCCGAAACCCTTCGCAGTTCTCCCTGGCCTGTACCCCAGATCTGAGAGTGCGTTAGCAGGGTGCCCAGGGAGACTTGCCAGCGTCCTCCCTGGAGACCCCAAAGGAGGAGATGGAAGTGGGAACGAGAACGATGGAAAGAGAGCTTAGCCCTCCCGCCGGGACAGCCCTGCTCGTGAGGGCGGGACCCAGAGAATGAGGACAGGCTGTCCGCCAGGACCCAAGACGCTTGCCTGGCGGGGCAGCTCTCGTGGCCCCAGCCCTCCGTGCCCTGGTCTCCTGAGGAGGCATCAGCCTGTCCCCCGTCATCACTATTTATTGTAATTGCTGCATTCTATTTCGCAGCTACTCTCTGGCGGTCATCAGGATGAAAGCTGTCTCCTTTAAGTCATTACACAGCAGACTTGTCCTCAGGAAGGGAGGGTCAGTGAAGCCATCTGACTTTGGCAAATACTTAGGTCCCTCACACTCAGGGGCCAGTACAGCACCCTTGATTCTATTTACTTTGCAGCTCAGTGGAACCATTTCAGGGTAGAAATCCCAGGCAGCAGCCGACTGACTTCTGACTCCTCCAAGAGCCCCAAGCAACCCCTTGAATGGGAGGGATGGCTCAAGGTCTCAGAAGGGTCCGCACACTGACTCTGGCCCCTCACCCTGACCCAAGGCCCTTGGGGGACAGGAGGACGCCAGAAGGGGCTCTGCCCATCCCCCCCCCCATCTCCTCAAAGGCCACTCTTCACCTCTCTCAGTGAAGACCCATTTCTCCATGGAGCTTTCCAGCTCTAGAGAACCAGCTTAAAAACCTTTTGGTCAGGGGACTTCCCTGGTGGCCCAGTGGGTAAGACTCCACACTCCCAATGCAGGGGGCCCGGGTTCGATCCCTGGTCGGTTAATTAGATCCCACATGCAGGCTGCAACTAAGGGTCTGCACGCTGCAACTAAAAGATCCCGCATGCCACAACTAAGACCCGGAGCAGCCAAAATAAATAAACAAACAAACAAATAAAACCTCCTGGTCAAGAATTCTCACAAACTTGTGTTTCTTTCACTTCCTTGCGGGGGCCTCTTTTTTCCCACTGGACGCTCACATTCCCAGCACCCACTCCCCCTCCGCCCAAGCCCGGCAAAACGCATCTGAGCCAGGTTTTTGTCCCAGGGTGGAGGGGGGGAACGCTGGCTAGAAACTGCTTCCTTTCCTCTTCCCACCGTCACTTCTATCAGGAATTTTTTTTTTTTTTGCGGTACGCGGGCCTCTCACTGTTGTGGCCTCTCCCGTTGTGGAGCACAGGCTCCGGACGCGCAGGCTCAGCGGCCATGGCTCACGGGCGCAGCCGCTCCGCGGCATGTGGGATCTTCCCGGACCGGGGCACGAACCCGCGTCCCCCGCATCGGCAGGCGGACTCTCAACCACTGCGCCACCAGGGAAGCCCCAGGAATTATCTTTAATGGGTGCCCCGTGGCCCTTCCCAACCCCCAAGGGGGAATAAACCCTTAAGGCAATTGTTTATTAACAGCCCTTGGTGTCACTAGCAGCCGGCACAGGTAAAGTATAGATTAGAGAGGGAAAGCCAGGAGTCGCACTGCCATCTGTCCTGTTCTGAATGTCATTACGCGTTCCATCGTGCCGTATTGCCGAGATGATTAGTGACATCAAATGACTTCTGAAAAATGATCATGTACCATTAAAGGCATTAGTATGTCTGAAACCAGCACAAACAAATGGCCGTGTACGGATGACTCAGTAGCTGGGGAGGCTGGGCGATGTGACAGAGCGGCCGGGGTGCCAGTTAATTAGCGCTGCCTCCAGATAGGGGAGGGGCCCAGGCCACCAAGTCCAGAGCTGTGCCCTAGCTGCGGGAGCCCCGGTCCTCAGGAGGGCAAAGGGCCTCTGGGAGTCAAACTTCTCTTGGGGAAGCCTGAGGATTTGGGTTTGCTTAGCGGGACCTGCCCGCCCCACAGCTATGGTGGAAATGTCACAGCGGTCCCCAAGATAAGGAGCAGAATGAGGCCGATGCTTCTGCAGGTTACAGGAAGCCAGACTGGTGAGAAACAGGCAGGAGTGAGACAGAAGCAGAGATGGAAGCGTGCAGGTAAGACAGAGCAGAGGCCCCTGGGGGGGGAATTTTTAATTGCCACCAGCAAAAAAACAAAACAAAACAATGGGCTCGGGCACTCACAATGTAATTTACAATGACAGGAACATATAGAGAAGCTATAATTTGGGAGATTAAAAAACATTTCTTGAACGTATACCAATAAAATAGCTTTGATGTGACAGCAAAAGAAGGAAGGAACAAATAAAAATGGTCGTCTTCGTCTGTTTTTTTTTAAGTAGCCGAGCTTAACACCGGTGTTTGGGGTGCTGATGGCGTTTTATGTTGAATTTCACTCACCGGGGTCAACGACTTGGTTTTGAGAAGATGTCGGGGGGGCGCCCCTTGTCTCCCTCTCCCTTCATCTTCCCACCTGTCCAGGCTCGTTCTGTGGGGACTATATCCCTGGAGGGGCCATTTCGAAGCAGACGGGCACATTTCTGCCATTGGTCAGGTTCTGGAAGCTGTGGGTTCTTTCCTTCTCTCTTTGTCTCTCTCCCTCTCTCTCCTTCCCCCACTCCCTTTATTCTTTTTTTTTTTCCCCATCCATCCATACATTCACACCAGCCCTGCCCTCGTGGAGTGTGTGGTCCAATCAGGGAACCAATAATAAGGATGCTGAGGGATTTCCCTGGCCATCCAGTGGTTAGGACACCACACTCTCACAGTCGAGGGCCCGGGTTCGATCCCTGGTTGGGGAACGAAGATCCTGTGAGCCACATGGCATGGCCAAAAATAAAAAAAATAAAGCTGCTGAGCTTTATTTCCGGGCACTAGGTGCTGCCCTGGGTTCCGTGGGGTTTTTTTGTTTGTTTGGCTGTGCCACACGGCCTGTGGGATCTTAGTTCCCCAACCAGGGATTGAACCTGTGCGCCCTGCAATGGAAGCGTGGAGTCTTAACCACTGGACCGCCAGGCACTGCCCTGAGTTCCATGTTTAATTTCACTTTCCCCTCACCTGTGAGGCAGGTGTGATTATCATCCGCATCTCACACATGAGAAAGCAGGTGCAGAGAAGTCACATCCGTGGGAAACAAGGCAGTCAGGCCCCAGGCTGACGCCGCAGACCCCTGAGCTGCAGGTGCCGGTGACTTGCCAGGTCCCTGGGGCCGCTGCATAATCCACGCGGCCTCCCTCTCCATGGATGGCGAGGGTCCCCGGCATGACCCCCGTTACCAGGATTCAAAGGGTCCTTGGCTGTTTCTGGTAGGGAGACCTGGGATTGGGCCAGGGTGGCACCCCGTGGGCTTCTGTTTTCTCCTTTTAGAGACTGTCAAGGGCCAAAGTCCAGCTTTGCAGACTCCAGGCCTGTGGTTCTCAGCCTAGCTTGTGAGCAGTGCTGGGGCCCAGCCCTGCCAGTGTGGAGAGCCACGGGTCTAGCCCACCACCTGCCTGTTACAGACAAGGAAAGTGAGGCTCACGGAGGGGCAGTGACCAGCGCAGTCAAAGCGCTGCTGAGGCAGAACCAGGCCAGGAGTCAAATGCTTCCAAAAAGCAGGTCCCACCCCCCTGACTTCCCCTCTCTCTTGATTCCCCAAAGCTCTCCCTCACACCTGCCACTCCAAGGCCAATTGCAGTCAAGGCTACGAGAGGCTGTAAAGCCGCAGCTGAACCTGGAGGCTGTCAGCCCTGATTGACACCTGTCACAACCCTAGCTTCTCTGGAGCCCCCGGGTCCCAGCCCACGACAGCCTTCATCTGTTGTGGCTGCTGCCTTTCTATTTCCAGAGCCAGAAGTGTCCACCTTCTCAGAAAGGTGGCCGATTTCCAAAAGCCTTTCATTTCTCTCTTCCCTCCAGGCCTCGCTGGGGACGACCAGCTCATTCCGGCGAAGCCCAGACACACAGTTCTTCATCTTTATCGAACTTGGCTTTGTGGTTCTTGTTGCTTTGAGGGGGTGGGGGTGGCGGGGGCAGTAGCTGTGACAGAGGCTCAGAAGTGCTGAGCAGAAATTGTTTTTTCCCCACTCCTTACCTTATTCTATTAGAAAAACATGAAATCTCTTTTCTCCATTTATTTTTTTCCTTCTCGCTAAGACAGAGAGCAAAGTGATATTTGATGATGGTTCTGTTTGTGTCTCAGCTACAACAGGTCATGAATGTTTGTGAGGTTACGCGGTTGAAGACCGAGTCCAGCTGCTACAGAAGATTAAAAATAGCCATTTGTATGACCCCTGATTCCAGGGATGACTGCCCTCTATCTACATCTTCTTGAGACTCAAAAAATTTATTAAGCTTGGAAGTTCTTCCAGATGTCTAACTTCAGTCTCTCCTGCTGCAGCTCAGCCTTTTTTAGTCAAACCAATTCCCATCTTCTCTGCAGAGGTCAATGATGTACAAGAATGTCACAAGCAGTCTCTCTTCCAGCAGCGACTAGCCACAGGCAACTTTCTACCTGGTTGGGATACTGATTTCAAGGCCTGCTATTCCGGGAAATAGTGAAACAGCATCTGGGGTGCCCACCAGTTCCAAGCACTCTATAAACATGTTGATATTGCCTCCTTGCCTACAGAACTTTCCTCAGGAACAGACCAAGGACACAGGTGGACACAGCTTGAAAGATTTGATTGTTGTACCTCTCCAGACAGAATCTCCCATAATTCTCAAATTCTAGGGAACAAGAGACTCACCTACTGACTCAGTGGGTGTTATGGACTGAATGTTTGTGATCTCCTTCCTCCAACAAAAAATTCATATGTGGAAGTGCTAACCCCCAATGTGATGGTATGCTTTTGGGAGGTCATTAGGGTTAGATGAGGTGACGAGGGTGGGGCCCTCATGATGGAATTAGTGCCCTGATAAGAAGAGGAAGAGAGACCAGAGCTTTCTCTCTCTCCACTATGTGAGGACATAGCAAGAAAGCAGCTGTCTGAAAGCCAGGAAGGGGGTCCTCACCAGAACCGGACAATGCTGGACCCTGATGTTGAACTTCCAGCCTCCAGGATGGTTGTTTAAGCCCCTTAGTCTAGGATATTTTGTTATGGCAGCCTGAGCTGACTATGACAATGGGTCTGGGATGAAGTCTGGGGATCTGTGATTGCTAACAAGTCCCCAGGTGATGCTGATGACGTTGGCCTATGGACCACATTTTGAGACTCGTGTATCTTGACTCTCCAAGTAGGTACTCCCTCATCTTGGGCGGGCTCCTGCATGCCTGAGAGATGAAGCCAAGGTGAGGAGCCTGCCAGGTTGAGTGTGAACAACATGCAGACTTTGGAGTGGGACCAACCTGGGTTGAATGCTGCCCTGTGACTTTCTAGCCGAGACACCACAGGCAAATCATTTAACGCAGTGCCTTTCTCATCTGTGAAATGGGAGTGAAAATGCTTACCTCCCGAGGTTCATACTGGATGGGATGTTTCATCTGCAAAGTGCCCAGTTCAGTGTTGACACAGTAAGCTTGCTTGCCCATTGTTTTTAGGGTGAGAGAGAAGGATGGGTCTTCAGGAGCCTGGGGTGGTATTGGCAGCATCCCTATCACTGTTTCACGATCTTGGAAACCCCCAAGTCCCCACATGTCATTTCTTACGTCCGTTCTTAAGTAAATGCCATCTGGACTCACTGACAATTTTCCCCCATCAGCAGCGAGTCCCCTGTTCTCCCAGCAACCAGAAAAGATGCACAAAGCATGGGCAGGAGACAAACCCCAATGACCAAGAGACTCAGCTGCCTCTCACCCCTGGACAAAGGGGAAAAACTAAGAAAGGTCTCCTCCCTGGCTAAGCATTTGGAAAGTCTGGGCCAGGAGTCTCTCCCGTGGGTAAGTCAGCCCTGCCTGCAGGGTGTTTAACTTCAGGAGCTTCTCCAGTCCCTCTGCCCTCATCCCCTTAGACTTTTAGCATCCTCTGCTGTTCTTTTCCTCTTGGCCTCCCCAACTCCTGCTCAAAGAGTCTTCTGTGCGTCTGCACTCCTGAAATAGTGACCTTCACCCAGGGTCTTGCAGGTGACCCATCAGTCCTATCACAGATAGTCTGATTATCGCCATGCCCGTCTGCCTGAAGTACCGCCCTGAGTCCTCCCCGGAAGCGAAGAGAGGCGTGGGGATACGGAATTGGGATGTGCAGTGTGCAACCTGTGCGGCTGCACGCAGCTACCTTGAGTCCAAGGAGGACTTGCCCAAGAACCAGAACTGGGGGGCTGCTGTCTGGGAGGGTCTTTAGACAGAGCTTATGTGCCCAGCACTAGTAATAAGAACTGACACTCCTATATCATACCACTGACTATGTCCCAAGCCCTGGTTAAGTTCTTTGCACATATTAAATAGCTAATTTCATTCTCATGACTGCCCTATGAGGTAGTTACTCTTATTATTCCCATTTTACAGAATAAACACTGAGGCAGAGAGACACTGAGAAACTTGCCCAGGGCCATGGCGGCAGCAGCAGAGCTGAGGTTTGAGCCGAGGCGATCTGGCTCTCAAGTGCATTTCCTTATCCACTACATCACATGGAGCGAGAGGCTTAGCCATCGGCGCATCAGGCATGTGCTTAGAATTTGTGAAGCTTGACTTGTCAGGCATTGTTTGCAGTTTGGAGAGAAAGGTTTACGTTTCATTTATTTTCTTTACTTTTTGCTGAAATTCCTTTGGGAAACTGTAGTCTCTATCAGGGAAGTGGGGGAGCAAAAGGAGATAGATAGATACATACATAGATAGATAGAAAGATAGATAGATAGATAGATGATAGATAGATGGTAGATAGATGGTAGATAGATAGATAGATAGTAGATAGATGGTAGATAGATGGTAGATAGATAGATAGTAGATAGATGGTAGATAGATGGTAGATAGATAGATGGTAGATAGATAAATGAACAGATAGATAGGTAGGTAGGTAGATAGATAGATAAATGAATGGATAGATAGGTAGGTAGGTAGGTAGATAGATAAATGAATGGATAGATAGGTAGGTAGGTAGGTAGATAGATAGATAGATAGATAGATAGATAGATAGATAGATAGGTAGATGGGGGATGGATGTGTGGGTGGGTGGATTGGATTAGTGGGTAGATGGGTGGATGGGTGGGTGGGTAAATGCATGGATGGATGGATGGAGACAGAGACATATAGATAGATATCCAAAACTCAGGTTACAAAGGAAGGCAAAAGGGATGGGAAAAGGGAAGACCCCTAAAGCCAAGCTTGATGGTCACCACAGACAACAAAACAAAGGCAGAAGGAGTCCCCCTCGTCAAGACCAGTCAAAATCCTACTTTAGTTCCAAGGCCCAACAGAATTGCTACGTCCCCAAGGGGCGCCCACGAAGCCAACATCAGTTCTACCTCAGGGGGGGAGGGGGAGGCTATGGGGATGGCGTCACTTGCCTTTTTCCAGAAGAAGGGAGTGTACGCTGGAGACTGGTACCCTCCTGAGAGGTCCTGCTGACCAGCAGCACTGCTGGGGAACGGCTTCTGGGAGCAGCAGCTGGCGGGTCGCCATGGGTTCAGGAGTCCTAGCTCGCACAGAGTGGTTGCCTTGTTGACGTTGGAAGAGGCTGGCCAGCCCAGGTAAGAGGAGAATCGCCAGGCCATGTGGAGAGGGCCACCAGATCACTCACACTGCTGCTTCATTTGTCCGTAAGAGATGCGTTCTGTCTCCACCAGCTCCCACTAGCAGGGTGGGGCAAGGAAGTCCTTCACCGCAGCCTCATCAGATCCAGTAACTGTGGTTTCAGCAACTCGGAGCCTGCTTGGATGACTTGGGTAAATGCAGGCCTGGAGGTTGGCACCATGATAAGCTTGGGAGTGAGTGGGACAGTGGTGTAGCTGGGTGTGTCCTCCACCCAGCAGGGACAGCCACCCCTGCCTCTGGGAATCTCCTTGGTCACATGTCTTGCCTGAAAAAGTCCACGGTCGGTTTGCCTGGCCATCATTTGTCATCTGTACCTGCGGTAAGTCACCATCTGGTTCTCTCCTATTGTTACAGACCAGGGTTCTTGGCCTTCCCCAGTTGGTAGAAATCGATCAGAGGCCAGACAAGACATTCAGGCTAGGCTTTTTGGGACCCCTGCTGCAGCAAGGGGGGAATGAGAACAAGTAACAGGTTCCCTTGCTAGCTCGCTCCCTGACGGGGAGAGCTGGTTCCTTATATGCGGTGAGGGAAGGGGTGTGTCCAGGGGGCGGGCCGGAGGTGTGGCTTAGGTGGCCTACCCACCCCTCTCGCGGTGCTGTGTGCACAGGGCATGCGCAGTGCGCTGCTTTTGCTCCCGACCCCCTGCCTCTGTTCCTTGCTCTTCAGAAGAGGCAGTTGTGTTTTTGAGGTCTTTTGTGTCTTGTTGTCCCTCATTTGCCTCAACTGGGCGTGCACGCAGTTATTTTTAGGCCCTTATACTTTCTTTGTATTTTTGTGCTTTGAGGAGACTCCAGGTGGAAGCAGTGCAGCAAAGGGTCCCAGGTCCCAGGTCCCAGCCTGTCTCACTATGGGTCAAGACTCAAAGGCTTCCCTGCCACACACACTAAGGAGCAGTAGTGCACCCCATCGGTCTCCGACCCCAGACTCTGCAGGATCACCTGCCACCTTCACCCAGCCCTCCTCAACTGGCCAGGGCGACTCTCATCTAGCTGGCTGCCCAGCGAGCCATCAGCCACTTGGAACAAGTGGAAACCGAGGATGACTTTGAGAAGGGAACGTTCAGGCTTCTTTCTGGCCATCATGCTGGGTTGCCTGGCTGGTCTGGATGGTCTCACCCAGCTGTCACTGGGCAGGAGCAAGGTGCTGTCGGGAATCCAGAGGAAAAAGTCTCATTAATGATGTTCAGACCGTTGCTGCTCTTCCGCAGATCGAAGCCAGGGAGGCTGAGAGTGAGGAATGGGGCTCCAGATAGAAGCTGCTGGACAGTGTGTTGAGTCCAGGGGGCTGCGGTAGCTGCCACCTGGCATGCAGCGTGGTCTTCCTCTTAGCCAGAGAGACTCCTTTTTTTCACCATTTTTTTTACTGAAGTATAGTTAATTTACAATGATGTGTTAGTTTCAGGTGTACAGCGAAGTGATTCAGTTATGCATGTATACATATATCTATTCTTTTTCAGATTCTTTTCCATTATAAGTTTCTAACAAGATATTGAATATAGTTCCCCGAGCTATACAGTAAATCCCTGTTGTTTATCTATTTCATATATAGTAGTGTGTATCTGTTAATACTAAACTCCTAATTTATCCCCTCTCCCAGCCATCTCCTTTGGGGACCATATGTTTGTTTTCTATGTCTGTGAGTCTATTTCTGTTTTGTAAATAAGTTCACTTGTATCATATTTTTTAGACTCCACATATAAGTGATGTCATATGGTATTTGTCTTTCTCTGTCTGACTTACTTCACTTAGTATGATCATCTCTAGGTCCATCCATGTTGCTGCAAATGGCATGATTTCGTTCTTTTTGATGGCCGAGTAATATTCCATTGTAAAGACAGACTCCATTTGATGAGTGCACCCAAGGTTTCCCTGGTCTGAGGAACAGAGTCAAGCTATCCACGAGGCCACAGAGCAGACAGCGAACCCAGGGACCAGCCGGCAGTTGGAGGTTGGAGGAGGTTGCCCCGAGAGCCAGACATTCACACCTGCTGGTGAAACACCGAGAGCAACTCCTGCAAAGCAGCAGACTCACTTGCACTCCCATCTCTCTTCTGCCACCTCCCTGACCATCCCCCTCCTTCGTCCTGACAAGTGCAAACCAAGTCTCCATGTCGATGTGCTTTCACTGCATCAGAATTTCCAAGTTTGCAGCTTTTTCCCATGTTGAGTGCACTTTGGGTGGGATATGCCTGTTGACATCTGCAGAGGCCCTTTCCGGTCCAGCCACAGGAGCCTTAGAGAATGCACTCTGCCCATTGTCCTTCTCCCTATATTTCAACACCTGGGATCCCACTGGCTGCTGTTACAAACCACCAGAACCAACTGTAACAACAGCAACAACCCCGGCACCACCCCTGCAATGGCATCTGCCTTAAATAAAGCGTCTCCTATGTGCCCAGGTGTAGACTGAACACTTTCCATACATTTCTCAGCAATTCTTACAGCATCCTCTTGGATATGTAATATTACTCCCATTTTATAGATGAGAAAACTGAGGCCTGGAGAAAAGAATAGCTGGATTAATGTCATACCACTAGCAGACTGGATCGTGATAACTATTTTTCCATATGCTTAGGAACTTTCCTATCATTGCAAGTGTTGAAGGATAATTTTCCCAAAAAAGGCAAGATCATGACTCTCCTACTTTAACAGGTATTAAAGATTTTATTTGGCTTAATATTAGTGAGGGAACCAGGCAGATGTTACAACTAATCCAAAGGAGAAGTCTAAAAAGTGTAAATTTATCTGGAGTAAAGGAAAGTGAAGGTGAATTGACAAATAATCAGAAGCTGGCTCTTTCCTTAAGAAAGAGGGCAATCTATTGAACCACTGGACAGAATTTATTTGCATGTCTATAAACAAGAATTATTTTGCATTGCTATCAAGTTATCTACAACTTACACGACCGTAAAACATCGAAAAGGCACTGAAAGGCTACAATCAGACAACCTACAGGGGTGTGCTCTGAACAGCAGATCCCAGTGATCTTTTGGGATTAATTCCAGGATTCCTCACGGGAACACGTACTTGAACCAGGTCTAGACAATCTTAGTGCCTCACTCTGTCTGATAATAGCAGTTAATATAAGGAGTGAGCAATCAGAACCCTTCCCAGGGGTTGGTTCATAGCCTCAGGGAGAAAACAGTTATCTCAGCTGATACGGTCAAGCTAAGGCTGTCAGGCATGGTCGCTGTGCCTGCGCGTCTGGAGCCCATGCTCCGCAACGGGAGAGGCCACAACAGTGAGAGGCCCACATGCCGCAAAAAAAAAAAAAAAAAGAGATGAGAGTTTTGGAGACTACTGTAGTTGGAACTCTGAGAACACCACAGTTGACCCCTGACTGTAGGAAGTGGTTTATCGAGTTGATGCCAACACGAAACAAAGTCTGGAGAACCCTGAGAAAGTAGCACAGAACTCATGGGGGGCATCTTAGCCTATCGTGACCCACTGGCTGGAGAACCCATCCAGAAGAGGGGCTGGGTGCCAAGCCCTGGGACGTGCTTGCACAGTGAACTGTGGGTTCTCTCCAGACATCTCCCAGGAAAACACAGCCCTAGAATCCATGGACCAGCATTTCTAAAATGTGTCCCAAGGAACAGGAGATCTGAATGTCTATGAAACAGATTATTTAGATTCAGGGCTTCTCAGATCCTTTATCATCTTGATGGTGATGATGAAGGTGATGATAATTATTGCTCACGTTGACTATAACCCAATGCTCCCAGCACTATCTGTGTATTAACTCACAGTAGGTGCTACTGTAATCCCCATTTTTTAGCCGAGTAAACCAAGATGCAGAGAAAGTGACCTGCCCGAGGTGAAGAATTCTTGGGGTGATGGGACAAGATGAGAATGCTGGAACCCACAGGCTGGGCCTCTTCATGGCACAATTCTGAGAGGCAGGTGTAGGATGCAATAGTTTCCAAACTTCTTTGGCGGCTCTGCCACCTGCCCTTGTTTTGTCCCAGAGCATCTCTTGGGACTCAGGCTCTATGGAATATTTGAAAACTCTGGTTTAAACAATTGGCCTCACTTGGCTGCCTCAGGCAGCTCTCAGAGCCCCCTTCAAATGTACTCTTAGAAGTGTGTGCAAGTCCATATGCCCAAGGCAGCTTCTGGGCTGTGGCTAGTCTGAATCCAAAGATGGGAGCTCCTGGAAAAACCCAGAAATGCTGGTTGGGCTGGGGCCCGTGCTTCCACCTCTCTGCCCTCTCCCCTGGCCACCTTGAAGCAGGTAGCTGAGAAAAGGAGGATGGACTCTACTATCTTTCCCCTCACCGCCACCCTGGCTGAATACCAGTTCTGAAACCTCCCAGCCACGTGCAGAAAAGGACATTTCCAGGGTTTAGACTCAGCTCAGAAGAATAAAGATGCTAATCACTTTGGGCACCTGCCCCTGTCTCCCCACCTGGGGCTCAGCCACCACCACCACCCCCGCAATTTCTGGCTTGATTTGATGCCTTGGCTGGCATCTCCAACAGGTGCACAAAGTGGGGGACTTCATTCCCAGAAGCCTTTGCCAAGAGCCCCATTCCCTCGGAGGGAGAACGGGGCTTTGGCTTTGGCTTCAGTCGAGGAATATCAATAGGATACCGTGGTGAGAAAGCATAGCTGTGGCCAGATCTGATGACAGGGTAATTAATTCTACTTAAATAAAATGTTACTAATAATTAAAGATACTAAATAAGAAAAATTGGATCAGCTGTTGTCAGTGCAGCACAGGAGCTGGAGCTCTGATGACGTATTTCTTGGGCAGCATCCTGCTGGGAGTGGATGGGACTAAACGCAGCAGACACTGTCATTTGGGGGCCCAGGGGAAGCTAGAGGAGCCATGAGCTGGAGAGAACCTAATGGAAGGATGCAACATGCCTCAGGGTGTCTGGTAAGATGGAGTGTCCAAGGAGCTGGGGAAGACTCCAGCAGACTGTGATGTAGGTTGGAAGGATCCAGAACTTGGCCCAGTATGCCCACTCTCTCCAAAGTCCAGGAAAGCTGTGCTGGATGGAGCAGAAGAGAGCAGCAGCTCTGGGGTCATGCGGAGTATCTGAGGTGAGCCGGACCCGGTAGCAAGTTCAGTGATGGGAGAGGTTACAGGGAGAGGGGCCAGATCAGCGGTCAGGCAGGGACAGGATCTGATGGTCAGCAGGCAGGTCTTCGGGGGTCTGAACTCAGGTCAGGTGAGCAGACAGCATAGAAGGATCCAGAACTAGAAGACAGAAGCACGAGCTAAGGAAGGGTTCCTCGACATGGCATTACTGCCCTGGGTTTCTTTGTGGTGGGGGCCTGTCCTGGGCATCACGGAAGGTTTAGCTGCATCCCTGGCCTCCACCCACTAGATGCCAGTAGCATCCCCCAGTAACAATCAACAGTATCTCCTTGGGCTTCCCTGGTGGCGCAGTGGTTGAGGGTCCGCCTGCCGATGTAGGGGACGTGGGTTCGTGCCCTGGTCCGGGAAGATCCCACATGCCGCGGAGCGGCTGGGCCCGTGAGCCATGGCCGCTGGGCCTGCGCGTCCGGAGCCTGTGCTCCGCAACGGGAGAGGCCACAACAGTGAGAGGCCCGCGTACTGCAAAAAAAAAAAAGTATCTGCTGACATTGCCCAGTGTCCCCCTCGGCGGAGGGGAGGTGAGGGGAGATAATCACCCCAGGCTGAAAACCACTGAGCTGATTTTTAAAAATAAATCAGCACCTTATCGTAACAAAGGTGTATTGGTTACGGCTCCTGGGCAAACGGATTCTCCCTATACATCCTCTAGGCCCCAGACTCCTTCCAGCTCGTGGCCCAGTGACCCGCAGGCCCAGGTTCCTCACTGGATCATTTCACGCCGTACAATGAGACAAGGGACAGAGCGTGGAGCATGTTGCGGAGATTTTCGGGACCAGCGCTGGAAGCGTCTGTCATCACTTCTGCCCCCCGGCCGCTGGCCCTACTGACCCACGAAAGGTAAATGTGACCCGGCAGGGACCCCAGGGGGAGACCCCGGGTATGGACCAACAGCAGCCCACCAGCCCCATGTCACCTCCTGGTCCTGGCCCGGGCCGTGCCGCGACGGGCTCATCTAACCTGGGCCAGCCCTCAGCTTCCTTCTCTTCAAAGGCTCCTTCCATAAACAAAATGCATTACATCCACACGACGGGCTCTGACTCAGCCGTAAACAAGGATGGAGCACTGACGCATCCTGCAAGACGCATGAACCTCGAAAACCGTGTGCTACGTGAGAGGAGCCCGACGCAAAAGGGCGTGTGTTACGTGATTACGCTTATATAAAATATGCAGCATAGGCAGATTAGGGGCCGGGGCCGGGAAGGGTTATGGGGTGAATGCTAATAGGTATGGGATTTCCGTCGGGGGGGGCTAGACAGAGGTGATGGCTTCGCAACACGGGGAATGTACTAAATACCACTGCCTCGTACATTTTTAAATGGTTCCTTTTAACTTACGAGAATCTTACCTCAGACGTCCCCGGCAGTCCACTGGTTAGGACTCTGCGCTTCCGCTGCGGGGGACGTGAGTTCGGTCCCCGGTGGGGAACTAAGATCCCGCATGCTGCACGGTGTGGCCCAAGAATAAATAAATTTTTAAAAATAAATAATTTTACCTCCATTTAAAAAAAAAAAGGAAAAAGGCCCTTCCAGCTCCAATCTTCAGTGATTGTTTAAGGTCCAGACAAGGCAGGAACTGGGCTCGGTGCCCCCAAAGTAGGAACATGGGTTCTGTTCGTCCTGAAGATATACTCCAAATAAAAAAAAATTAAGGCCCTGATTCCTACGTTGCCTGTCAAGGGAGTGCAGCGTTAGCGAGCGTTGTAAACTGGAACACTCTTTGTGAACGTAGGCAGACGTCGTTACTCTTTGTTACCTTGTTGGTATTCCGCTGGGTGTAGCTGAGACGGGGCCGAGCAGGAGTGAGTGAGCTGCATAAATGTCTGTACATTACAGGCAAGCCAGCGCAAGGGTTCTAAACACAGTGGCCCAGAGCAGCCATTATTTAGGATGATGTAAATGAATAATGAAGTTGCTACTCCCCGCTTCCTGGGAGCCCAACGCTGTATGACACGCCTTCGTGCATCTGATC
The DNA here is from genome assembly GCF_949987515.2 of Delphinus delphis. Classification (NCBI taxonomy): domain Eukaryota; kingdom Metazoa; phylum Chordata; class Mammalia; order Artiodactyla; family Delphinidae; genus Delphinus; species Delphinus delphis. The sequence goes on from NC_082701.1 coordinate 6,565,069, forward strand.
AGTTAATCCCTGCTACAGGCCTGAAAGGTAGTTGGATTAGAACTGTTTACAGATGAGAAATGTAAACAACTGAAAGGTTAAACAATTTGCTGTATTGGTTTTCAACTGCTGGGTAACAGATCATACCGAAGCTCAGTGGCTTAAAACACACAGTTTTTATCTCCCAGTTTCTGTGGGTCAGGAGTCTAGGCATGGCTCATGGGTCCTCTATCTTTCTTTTTTTAATATTTATTTATGTACTGGTTTGGCTGCTCCAGGTCTTAGTTGTAGCGTGCGGGATCCTTGGGGCAGCATGCGGAATCTTTAGTTGCAGCATGGAACTCTTAGTTGCGGCCTGTGGGATCTAGCTCCCTGACCAGGGATCAAACCTGGGCCCCCTGCATTGGGAGTGTAGAGTCTTAGCCACTGGACCACCAGGGAGGTCCCGCGTCCTCTATCTTTATAATTTTTTTTTTTTTTTTTTTTTGCAGTACGCGGGCCTCTCACTGTTGTGGCCTCTCCCGTTGCAGAGCACAGGCTCTGGACGCGCAGGCTCAGTGGCCATGGCTCACGGGCCCAGCCGCTCCGCTGCACGTGGGATCTTCCCGGACCGGGGCACGAACCCGTGTCCCCTGCATCGACAGGCGGACTCTCAACCACTGCGCCACCAGGGAAGCCCCCGGGTCCTCTATCTTAAGGCTGCAATCAAGGTATCGACTGGGGCTGGGGTCTCATCTGAGGCTTGACTGGGGAAGGAGCCATGTCCAAGCTCATTTGGTTATTGGCAGGATTCAGTCCCTTCAGTGTTGTTGGCCTGAGGGTCTCAGTTCCTAGCTGGCTGTTGCTGGACACCACCCTCAGTTGCTTGCCACGTGAACCTCTCCAACATACCAGCTGGCTTCCTTAAATCACACGAGCCAAGAAGACAATGGACTCTGCTAACAAGACAGGTTGCGGCCTGAGGCAACCAAGTCACAGAAGGGATGCCCCATCACCTTTGCGGTATGCTGTTGGTTAGAAGCAAGTCACTAGGCTAAGCCACACTTGGGTATGGTTGGGGGGTGGGGGGATATGACACAAGGGCACGAATAGCAGGAGGTGGGGATCATACGGGGCCGCACTCACCAAAGGTCCATGGGTAGCCAAGAGCTGAGCCACATATGCCCCTAGATTTTTTATAACAGGTTCAGGTTCATATCACTGCACTGCACTTTCTCCGTGTTCTCAGGGTGGGAAGCAAGGAGGGGGAGAGAGAGAGATCGTCCTACAGGAAAAAGGCTGCACTGAGCTCTTCCTGGCCAAACCTCGCTGATGAAGCTGGTCCTAAGGATGAAACTCAGAGCTAGGGCTGCCCCGGTATTACTGGTGTCCTCATTACAGCTACGTGCAGTGCTGCATTTTAATTGCCTGGCAGAGCCCTAAGCACCTGAAGAGGAGGCTTTCCACACTCTCCTCCTCATGACTGTTAATAAGCTGGGAACATCCGGGGCCCCTCAAGCCCCAGGTTAACAGCCCCCTTCCCAACACAAACAGTTCAAGCCTTTTTTTTTTTTTTTTTTTTTGCGGTACGCGGGCCTCTCACTGTTGTGGCCTCTCCTGTTGCGGAGCACAGGCTCCGGACGCGCAGGCTCAGCGGCCATGGCTCACGGGCCCAGCCGCTCTGCGGCATGTGGGATCTTCCCAGAACGGGGCACGAACCCGTGTCCCCTGCATCGACAGGCGGACTCCCAACCACTGCACCACCAGGGAAGCCCCAAGCCTTCTTTATACCAGCCCCATAGTCCTGATGGGACCAGGGGTGGCGCCTGCTCTTCCCAGAGGCTGGTACAGTGTGTGCCCAGGACTTGAGTCTTCTGAGTATCTGGGAGGCAGGGATGAAGGACTCAACCCATCACCATCAGACCTGCTCAGGGAAGGACCTCATTTTATCCTTATATTCCTGGCAGATGGCACAGTGCCCAGCAGGTGGGCCTCCGTGGATGTGAGATGAATTAGTGGTCAACCACGTGGGTCATCTGTGCAAATGTGGTGAGACACCTGTGAAGCCAAGTGTGAGCAGGGAAACCTGGTCTCCACCAGCTGCTTGTTTTCCTTCGATCCTTGAGTGAGCGGGACATCTGGGAGGACTATCATCTAATGGCCAGAAGGAAGACGTGAAGACCCCTGAGAAAAGCTGGTCCTGGGCTTTTGTAACTATTGACCTTCTCGGTGCCCCAGAGATGTAACTATATACAATATGACCCTCCCAGTACCCAGAACTACCACTGAGGCTCTATAGCTGGGTCAGAAGTAAGTACCCACCCCCCGTCTCTCCCTTAGTCCTTTCTCTTGGAATTCTTGAAACATAAAAACCTTTATGCCACCCCTTTCCAGCCACAGAGGGGGCCATTTGCCCTGCAACCTCCCTCCTAAATAAAACTCTTGGGCAAGCCCAGTGGTCAGCGCATGTCCTTCCCCATTCTAAGGGGTGTGGCTGTATCCACGGATCCACAGAGTTCTCTGACTTCTTTCTCAGTCACACAGAGATGAAAATAAATTTCATATCAGGCAGGGCATCCCCCCCCCCACTACATACACATCAGTGACTGTCACCCCCTACGGACCTGCGGAAGCCCCTGGAAACAATTTGCATTGCAGGCAGCCTGACAGTTTCTGCCAAATGAGAAGCCTGTCTTGGGCAGGCTGGTAAATATAGCATTCTTATTTGCAAGGTTGGTTTCAATCATGGAGGGCATGTTATCCAAAGACCACGGAGACCTCTTGACTCCTACGACAGGGAGATGGGCAGCTCCTGGCCACAAGAGCCTTGGCCAAGCAGTGCCAGGACCAGCCCTACCCCCTCTGCCCTCCTTCCCATCACAACCTCCTTTCCCTTCCTTCTCACCCCAGCTGGCTCCTCCTGCTTCCCTAGGCCAAGCTCTGCTGTGCTGGGCCAAGAGCTTTATTGAATTTCTGCAAGTACTTTGCATGGCATGTGATTTACAATTCATAACCTGGATTATACTGCAAGTTCAGCCTTCCGGGGTCAGTGTAATTTAGAGCTAAGAAATATTTGCCATGCTTTCAATTCCCCTGACATCTGAGGGACTGGAAATGGATTCCACCCCTGGAGGTTTACAGTGTGGACGTGGTGATGGAAGGGGAAGCTGGCACACAAAACGAGGAGGTGGGAGGAAGCATCATTGTGTAAAATCTAAGGGGCGGGGCAAAGACAAAGGCAAACACACTCCTATTGCCCGAACACATTGCCTCCTGGTGGTGCCCTGATGGCCCAGGGGACCAAGGGACCAGACGCCACAGGGTCAGTGGAGACAAACGCTATCCAGGGGAAGTGGCTTGGCAGCGTGGAAGAGGCCAGGGCTGAGAAGCAAAACACTCCATCTTCTGGTTCTGCGTCTGCGTCTGCCTCTGCCTCTGTCTTGCTGAAAGAGAAGCAGATCCCCAGACCATTTTCTTTTCCTAATGGTTTTATTGAGATATCACTCCCATACCCTATAATTCACCCATTTAAAGTATATGATTCAAAGGCTTTTAGTACATACACTGAGCTGTGTAGCCATCACCACAATCAATTTTAGAACATTTCCATTACCCTGAAAAGAGACCCGTGCTCCTTAGCCTTCACCCCCTGGACTGGTTTTCTGGGGCTGCTGTAACAAATGACTGCACACTTAGTAGCTTAAAGGAGTGTTACTTGGTTCTCTCACAGCTGGGCGCAGGTTAGAGTCTGGAATCAAGGTATCAGCAAGTCCACGCTCTGCATGATGTCTCTAGGGGTGAGTCCCTCCTTGACTCTTGCGGCTTCTGGAGACTCCAGCCATCCCTTGGCTCGTGGTTGCATCACTCTAACCTCTGCCCCCCCCCACCTTTACATGGCCTTCTCCCCATGTATCTGAGTCTCAAATCTCCTTCTGCCTTTCTCTTATGAGGACACGTGTCATCGAATTTGGAACCTTTACTCTCCTCCTGGGGCCTAGAGGAGAACCTATCTCTTGCCCAAAGAACAAAGAACCTAAGATAGAAGGCTGCCAAGGACCCTCTTCTGTCCTGGAAAGAAGACGGCCCAAATGGTAGAGCTGTTTAACTCTTGTTACTGTGATGGTGGTGGTGGCGGTAGTGGTCATGGCCACCATGGTCATGGTGATCGCGGTGGTGGTGTTGATGATGGTGGTGGCGATGGTGATAGTGGTCATGGTGATCATGGCAGTGATGGTGATGATTTCAGTAGTTAAAATTCATGGACCCTCTCTGTGCAAAGGGAAGACCTCTGGCCAGAATCACGCCAAGGCCTCTCTTCTGAAGCCAAGTCCAACAAAAGGAGATGGATGTGGCACGTGACATCCTTAGGAGGCAGCCGTTTCTAGAAGTCCCTTCCAAACTCTTCCACGCGGCCAAGAACCCAAGAGCCGTTGACACTCGCCTTCTCTCCTCTGTGGGTGTCATAAGCCTGGTTCACTCTGACTCCGGGGCTATTTCTGATCTTATTTGAATGACCCAAGGCAAGAGAGTCCTGTGAGTCTAACACAGAATCCCCAAGGCTCCACATGGTGCCCAGCTTCTATTAAGCCCTGGATAAACGTTTGTGAATAAGTACACCCTTCAGAAAGCCATAGTCTTGCTGGGGACCGGGGATACCCATGGCTGGAGTCCCAGGTCCTCACCGGAGTTCTCAGGAATGGGCGGTTGACAGAGGAGTTGGGCAGCATCGCCCTCCCCAGAACAGAGATGGCTTCAGGGTCCTTCTAACCACCCAAGCAAGTGTCACAAGCACATTATTCAAAGACAGAGGGGGGTTGGTTGCTGACTACACCTTTTTTGTGACACGGAAGGAGATTCATTTTGTGAGAACACAAGGCCATAAAAAGTAAGAGCGAATATTTCTAATGGCTTGTGATGTCCTTTAAAACTCTACACCACGTTACTCATTTGATCCTTATTTTTGTCATCATCACCATCATCGTCATCGCCATCAGAATTTGATGGAGGAAAAGAATGAAGACGCAGAGAGAGGAACACGTTGCCCAGAGTTTCACAGCTAGTTATCACGTGGCAGGGCTGGGACAAAATCCCAGGCAAGCCAGGCCCTTAACCATTGCACCACACAGCCCCACGCTCCGTGAGTGCCTCCTGGGGCCCCACCCTGCGTGCTACACCTTCCATCAGTTGTCACCTCCAACAGCAACTCCAGTCCCGTGCGGTGGGTGGACTGTCAGGGTCCTGGCAAGAAGTTGTTCGCACAGCCTATAGCAGTGACAGAAGGACCACGGACAAAGGGGGAGCCAGGCTAAGGGGACCCAATGGATGGGGAGTATGCAGTCAGGGCCTCGCATGGGAGGGAAGTTGAGGGGCCAAAGGGAGAAGTAGGAGGCACAGGTGACCGCAGGAAAAGGCCACTGCTGAACCATCCTGTGACAGGGAGGGAGCCAGGGGTCACAAGTCCTCACCTCTCTGGCCCGCCCTCTCAGCTCCTGGTAGGGCCACCCCCTAGCAAACCAGAGGCTAAGGGGACTGGTCCTCAGGTGCCATCCTCAGAGGCAGGTACAGGGCAGGTGGAGAAGGGCGGACAGTGTCTGGGAGGCAGATGGAGACTTTCCAGCAAGGGAGAGTTTCAGTCAAGACGAAGAGGGGTTCGGCCCTTTGCTCAAGGTCGCAGCTCCGAGGCGGCAGGTGGCAGAACCAGGTTGATTTAACTCCAGAATTCTTTCCACGGCAGCCTGCGTGGCCTGAGTCACAGAGAGGAAGGTTTTGGTGTGTGCACATTGGTGTAAATGGTCATCAACAAGGCTACCAGCAGCCTCCGCAGAATTTTTATAATGGGATTTTAATTCACGGCCCCCATCACCCCGCTGAGCCGAAAAGCACTCCTGTTTGTCTATTTCTTGTTAGGCTGTTGCTTAAAATGGGAAACAGGAAGCAGCGTCTCTGCTTTAGTTACCTCTGGGGCCATTCACACTCTCTGGGCCAAACTCCTTCCCAGGGACCCCAGCAGCTTTTCCAATGCCGCCATCCTCCCGGTGGCCACAGAGAGAAGAAGGCTATACCAAACGCGCCTTTGGAAAGGGGAAGAGAGCTGGCCACGGCCGGGACACTGCCCCAGGCCCAGGAGGCAGCCGTCTCCCCAGAGCAGGGGCTCTAGAGTCTGACAGAACCTGAATGCCAGCCCTGTCCCAGTCACTCCCGTATCCGGAGGCGTCACCAGTGTCCACCCGACGGTCCGGCCAAGGGCGTGATCGTTCACTCCTGAGGCTTCTGCCCCTCACCCCACATCCAATCTCCAGTAAGTCCTGCAGACTCCAGCCCGTCCTCCCCGGGGCACCAGTCCCACCTCATGACATGCCAGGGTGGTTTATGTTCCCTTTGACACTCCGTGATACATGGAATTCCCTTTCTGCAATGCATGTACTCCTGCAAATTTGTGCTCAAATTTGTGCTGCATTTTTATGAGTTGAATCCCAGCGTGCCACTGGCTTATTGAAGCTCTCTCTGAGATTCCTCCCCTGGTGAGTCCTCATGTGTTCACCTTAGCGCTACTACTGGAAAAGAGCCTAGAATTTTCCAAACGGCATTTTGCTCTCATCCGCTCATGCTTATGGAGTGGGTTGTTCCGGGGGTGTTTCTGGAACCGCTCTGTTCTGTGTACTGAGCTCCTGGGAGCAGTTTCCGGGGGTGCACCCCGGGCGGCTTCCCTTGGTCTGGGTAGTGATGGCCATGCAGGTTACTCTCCATTCAACTGTCCCCACCTTCCCCCAGCCCCCATTCCTGCCACCCCAGTAAAGCCGGAAAGGCGAACCTCACAGGACGGATCAGCTGGGCCTCTCGTTCCCTGCCTCCTGGTTGGGTTTGGCCGATCGGAGACACTGGCACAAGACTAGGGAGGGAGGAGAGAGAGGTTGGGGTATTTATCCCACCCTATCCCTCCTTACCTGCCGCTGTTTCAGCTCTTTACCACTAGGGCCACTGTTGCCTTGGGTCCAGGCTGCCCAGGCTCCCATAATATCACCCCTTTCCCGTGCACCTTTGGACTTCCAAGTGGTAAAGTCTCCCCATTCCTACCCGCACCCCATGTTGGTTCCCTTAACTCTGCTCACAGGTCTGTGAATCACCTCTTCATGAACCTGCCTTTGCCGGAACCCTTAGCTGATGCCATCGGTTTACCCTGCCTAGTAAATGACAGTCATGGTAACGATGTGGCCAGAATCCAAAACTCAAAACCCCACTCCCGGTCTCCACCCAGGGCCCCCAGCTAAGTCATTTCTACCCCATGGGTAGGTTGGGAGGAAGACCAGATGCCTCCAAGAGGGAGCAAAGACACCGAGGTGGGGCAGCCAGCCCTGGAGTAGGTTTCTCGGTCTCTGCACCATGGATATCTGGGGCCAGATCACTGTTTGTTGTTGGAGGGAAGGGGATGCCCTTGCATTGTAGGTGTTTAGCATCACCAGATAGAGCACCTCTTCTGCCCGCCCCCATCCCTCCCGGCCCTCGGCCCTCACCACTCCCATCCTTTTCTCTTTGTACTGGCTTGAAATGATTTGGGGAGGCAGCTGACAGCATGGGAGTACAGCTGCCACTAAGTTATCCAAACGATTTATCTTAAGATTCATGCAGAATTCATTGTGTGGGGACCGGGGTGGGTTGCGTTTTAATATTCATGCAGATTTGGAAGAAATGTTAAACACGGGTTTGGGTAATTTGCACTTTTGCTTAATTCTCCTCCTCCCGGGCTCCGTTGTCCAGCCCCCAGCACCGCCCCCCCACTTGATCCCTGGGGTTTCTACAGCCCACCGGCCACAGGTGGGGCTGGACCCCTAGGGCAGCGCGGGGGTGGGCTGACCTGCTGTCTTCCCTGGCTGAGCTGGCCCCGTAGCACCTCTGAGCGGGAAGGGGGAAGCCGAGTGGGCAGCCACGGAGAAGAGCTGCCCGAGCTTCTGGGGCATCTTGATGGGAAATAGATAACCTGCTATGGCAACCAGATATATGCAAATTAGCATTGATTATTCTCAAATTAACAGCTCGGGAATTCCAAACCCAAAGCAAGGCTTCGGCTCAGCTCTGATCTCGGCCTCCCTCCCTCCGTCCTTCCCGGCTCTCCACTCTCTACCACCTCCCCTGCCCCGTAGTGACAGCTGTCTGGTCCCAAACAGGTGAGAGGCAGATTCCTGGGGGAAGGGACCTCAGGGGTCTCCACCCAGATTTCATCAACGTGTGCTCTTGCCCCCCACACACACTGATTTCCCTGACCTTGTGGAGGAGAGATCCTTCTGGAAACTGACCATAGTTCCCACTGCCCAGTATAGGAAATCTCAACGTCCCAGTCCTGGTTTGAGTCCTGCACGTATGCAGAATAAGCTTTAGGACTTGAGGCCAAGCCCCGTGAGCGGGGCTCTCACCCCTCTCAGGTGAGGTGGAGACAGCTTTGGAAGATCACAGGGTGATGTTGGAGAGTCACCCCTAAGGGGTCCATGGACCCCCCGAAAAGCACCTGGAAAAACCCCAAATCCCCCGGACAGAGGGTCCAGGATTCCCCAGGGGCTGCTAATCTGGGCCTCCTCTCTCCCTTTTACAGATAGGAAAAGCAAAGTCCAGAGAGGGACAGCAATTGGCCCAGGCTCACACAGCACGCTGGTGGCAGAAGGGAGTCTGAGTCCAAGTTTGCCTGAGGCACGGTCAGGTGGCTGCAGCATCAATTTCCAGGCAGGAAACAGACATCATTCTGAGAAGCTAAAAGGAAGGGACTTACGCAGGGACGTGGTTACACCAGTAAAGGAACGACTGAGAAACCAGAAAGGGGATGATGAGGAAACTCAGCAGTCTGCAACAACAGGAAGCTGCTGCCACCCCAGGGGGGAGGGATAAGAGTCAAAGGTGGGTCCCCATCTAAAAAGAGCCAGAGTGACAAAGAGACACAGCAGTGCTGGTGAGGAAGAGTAGAAATACCCTGGCTTCTCCCTCCCTCCCACCATCCCGTCTCCTGCCACTACCTCCTTGGCTGTCTTCTCTGTCTGGGCTGCTGTGACAAAAATGGCAGAGGCTGGTGGCTTAAACAACAAGCATTTATTTCTCATAAGTCCGGAGGCTGGAAGTCCAAGAACAAGGCAGATTCGATGTTGGCTGAAGGCTCACTTTCTGGTTCATACATGGCTCTTTTCTCTGTCCTCAGGTGGTGGAAGGGGCGAGGGAGCTCTCTGGGGTCTCCTTTATAAGGGCACTAATCCCATTCGTGAAGACTCCACCCTCATGACCTCATCACCTCTCAAAAGCCTCACCTCCAAATACCATCACAGTGGGGGCTAGGTTTCAACATGTAAATTTGGGGGGGACACAAACATTGAGTCTATAGCATTAGCTAAATCCAGCCTGAAGCCACCTGCCGTGATCAGCCCCTGTGATACCGAGCAGAGCCGGGGAAGCGTGAAGCACGGATCTGAGAGCAAGCAAGCAAATGACTAGAACAAAGTCTTTCACCCTGGACATTGTCCCCCTCCCTCCCTGATGCCTCACTGGGGGCTTGGCAGGAGGGGGCTGACAGGAAGGTCCAGGAGGAGCATCATGGGACAGTCCTGGGCACCAGAAGTGCTGGAGACAGCAGAGCTGGTTTGACAGAAGGAAAAGAGCTGGGAGGAGGGTTGGTGGGCCCTGCCCCCTCCCCAGCTGGCTCTCTCTCCTCCTTGCCCTCTCCTCCCACCCCTGCTGGGATCTGGTCAGCTTCCAACCCCAGCAGCTGGTGTTACCTGTCACTGCCTGTCAGCATCGCCCATCACCATGCAGCTGCCTCTGCCTGGGCCCTGAATAATAATCAGGGAGCTGAAGACACCAGAAAAAAAGGGACCCAGGAGACACGGCAAGGATCCAGAAGACACCCTCTTGCCCTGCCTCTCCCTTGTCTGTTAAGACTGAGAACCCCAAACCCCTGACACCCACCACCCTCCACAACACACGTGCGTGCGTGCACACACACGCTCACACGCCAGGTGCGCTGGAATTAAGGTGTCCTCCGTGCCAAGGTGTAGCAGAATGCCTGCTAAGGCAGAAAGTGGGTGAGATGCCCATTGAGGGGCACCTTAAAGTAATCTTAGTTTCTCCCACGTCTAGCGGAGGAGGCCTCAGAGCACCCGGAGCAGACCTTCGGTCAAGACAGAGCCCCTGGAATACAAGGTGTGTGCAGACATGCTTCACCTGCTGCAGGTAAACGGTGATGTTCCCTGAGGGCCCTGGGATGCAAAAGTCACCTGGAATAGATGGTCCAAGCTGCTCCTAGCACAGTGCCTGGCACACAGTGGGCGTTTAGGAAAACACTTTTTGTCCACCTACCATGCTGCCCCATGTTGGGGCTCTTTTGGGGGAGTCATCATGGACTACACGTGATTCTGAGGGCATTCAAACATGGTGGCCTGAGTGGTCCCTCCTCCTGGTTACAGCTGTGATCGTGTGACATCACACATGCTACCACATTCCCTTGGTCAGAGGGATTGGTTCAACTACGGTCACGTGATTCAAGCCAGCCAATCAGAATCTTGCTTGAAACAAATCTATCTATCCTGTTGGAAAAAGGATACTTTGGCAGGTTCATTGATTGTAACAAATGTACCAGTCTGGTGCAGGAGGTAGAAAGAAGTGGAGGGGAGGCAGGAGGTATATGGGAACTCTGTGTTTTCCGCTCCATTTTGCTGTGAACCTAAACTGCTCTAAAATATAAAGTCTATTTTTAAAAAAGTTTAGGGTATTTAAATGTGAGGAAAAGGCCCAGAAAAATATATATGATTATGTAAAAGGAAAAAAATACAGTCATAATTTAATATATTTTCTGGGTGTGAGGTAGAGGGACTGAGAATTCTACTTTGCAAATTAAAAGCTCTTCCTATGAAATCACATGTAAGTTTGGTGGGGGTGGGGCTTTAGAGTACAGGAATTACTTAAGTTGTTTAACTTCGTTTGTATATGGGGTAAGAGATGATATGAAAGGTCGTTTGTAACTATCTTTTTAAAAGTCATCTTTATTGAATTTGACTAAAATGCACAAATTCCTTTAAAAAAAAAAAGATATTATACTTTACACTGGGGTTGGTAACACTAGGAGGCTGAGAGCCTACGGGACCAATGACTGTCTTGCCAGTGCTGTGGAGGAGCCTGTCGTGAGAAGGAGTCTAAGAAGAGGCTTGAGGAGAAGAGAAACTGAGTCCGGACAGTGTTGCTTGAATCCCTGGACACTGCTGTGTTTAGAGCTGGCACAACGCTTGGACTTTCCAGACACATGGGCCAGAAAAAGTCCTAATAAAACAAATGAATGGATGGCTGAATAGGCAAGCCCAGGCCTTGAGAGAGAAGGGAAAAACTCCAACTCCTGTTCCCGAGATTCAAGGAAAAAGAGATCTCTCTGGGTGGAGCAAGGCAGAGCAGTATGACTTCCACAAAGCTTAGAGTCAGAGAAAGACAGCAAGCACCCTTTGCTTTACGAAATTATTCTGTTTAAAGGAATCTAGGACTGTGCAGCTCAACATCATGGCCTAAGGGTTCCCGCAGAAGAGCAGATTTTACTAGAGGCAAAATCTGTAAGATTTCCCCCAGATCGTCATCTTAGCTCATTGGGAATTGTCGGCTAGACGGGCGTCTGAAGCAAATGAAGGACCGGCCATTAATATTATACATGTCCTTCGCAGAGCTGCACAGGCCAGGTCTTCAACAGCGACACCATGTGGTGATGGAAAGTAATGGCAATGAGGGACTAACGAGACCACAGCTGTGTCAACTCACAGCCAATAGAACAGGACTGCACCCCTTAGTGCAGTAAGTCCCTGGGGTTCCTGGACAAGTCAGGCAGAGGGAGGCCATGAGAGGGAGATCCTGAGCAGTTTGAGTATGCTAGCAAGTATCTGAAAGAATAAGAGATGTAATCTGATTACATGCTGAGCTGGAAAATCTGATCACATATTTTCCAAAGAATGTTCAGGCTGGAAGGTCAAGAGCCTGGGGGTCGGATCCCAGCCTGTTGCTTATTTAGTGTGCAATATTGGGTGAGTCATATTCACTTTTATTTCTCTGCCTTGGCCCCGATATTCTATGATGTTGGGATACACATGTTTTAAGGAATTTCATCCTGCTACAGATGGAGAATGAGCTCCTGATCAGGACATGTCCCCTTCCAGGGCACGTGGGCAAAGCTCTCCAAAGGCCTCACCTGCGATCGGGGGGGAGTGGCTCCCGCCAAGCCTCTCCCCCACCACACAACACCCTCCCTCCCTGGGGCTCAAGGAAGCAGCCCAGGAGAGTAGATCTGGGAGAGAGCATCCTTCTGGAGTGAGGAATGATGCACAAAGTGGGGTGTCGTACATGGGAGTGTTTCTCACACTGGCCGTTCAGGACAATCTCCTGTAAAGTAGACCTCACTGCCTCCATCCTATCCCCAGAGGCCAGGACACAGCCCTGAGACCCACATCAGACCCACTACTCCCCTCACCCCATACCCTACCTGTCTCTGAAGAATATGCAAGTAGCTCAGGACCATGCATAGGCACCTAGATGCTGGACCACCATGTGCTGGGAGGAGAATCTTAGCTGTCAGGGTCAGAGAGTCTGAGCTAGAGGTCATCTCTGGAATGTTCTCTAAGTACTCGGTTTATAGACAAGGAAACTGAGGACCAGCAGGAGAATTGAGTCGAGCAATCTCGCAGGGGAATCAGTGTTGGAACCCAGCTGGCCTAGCTCCTAAACCAGCACCTCTCCTCTGCATCACCCTCCCCCAGCACCATCTTGGGTGGGTGTTTTAAGCCTCTTGGCGCAGCATGGCTGGCGGATAACTGCAAAGCTGAGCAGTGAGTGTCAAGGGCCACGGGGCTTCTCTGCCCATCCCAATCCGGCCCTTCTGCTCAGGGCTGTGAGTTCTGAGCCCACAGTAACCTATCTCCTAGGCTTCCAAAGGCCAGGGAGTTGTGGAAGCCCTGTCCCCAAGAATATAGACTGGATGGGATTTGGGTTGAGTGGGGAGGGAGGAAGCAGAGGTGGCTGAGGTTCAGAGTTGCTTTCCAAGGGGATTGGCTAGAGATGCAAAACACACTGCATGTCAGAGCTGGCTCCGGGATCAGACATAAACCCCTTCCTCTCCTTGGAGGAAAAACACACAAGCCACCTTCAATGAAAGCTTTAAATGGAGCGTGTCCAGGATTTTCAGTGTTCTCTTCCCAGAATAGGTCCCTTGATTTCATCCTCTCTGAGCTGGCAGCTAAGAAGGGGCATCTTTAAGCTTGCCTGGAAATTAGAAGTCTGGACGGAGCAATTCCTCTGGAGAGATGGTGCAGTTCAGCAGACAGGTGGCAGAGTCCAGCTTAAGTCCTGGAGTCACACTGTCCCAAATCATGGCCCTGACACTTCCTGGCCGGGTGAACTTGAGTAAATTACTTTATGTCTCTGAGCTCCAATTTCTACACCTATAAAATGGCAAAATAGCATTACCTACTGTATTAGTTTCCTATTGCTGCTGTAACAAAAGTACCACAAAGTTAGAGGCTAAAAACAACACAAGTGTAGTATCTTACAGTTCCATAGTTAGGAGTCCCACACAGGTCTCTGGGCTAAAATCAAGATGTCAGCAGGGCTGCCTTCCTTCTGGAGGTTCTAGGGGAGAAGCGTTTCTTGATTTTCCAGCTTCTAGAGGCCCTTCTCATTCCTTGGCCCATGGTCCCTTTCCTCCATCTTCAAAGCCAGCAACACAGCATCTCTCTGACCATCCTTCTGCTGTCATACCTCTTTCTCTGACCCCCCTCTTCCACTATGAAGGGCCCCTGTGATCACATTGGTCCCATCCAAGTAATCCAGGATAAGCTCCCCATCTCAAGATCCATAATTTAATCACATCTGCAAAGTCCCTTTGGCCGTGGAAGATGACATCTTTACAGGTTCCAGGGATTGGGATGTGGACATCTTGGGGGTGACGGGGTGTTACTCTGCAGACCACACCTACCTCTTAGTGTTGCTGAATAGGTTTGACAAGATCATGCATGTAAACTGCTTGGCACAGTGGCCAGTACATAGTAGCCACTCAGTAAAAGGCAGCTGTTTTCATCCTTTATGGCCTCATCTTGTGATATCTTAAAGGGCAGCTCTGCCTGCCTGGTGACGTGCTGGGCCCATCCCCCAGCGCCATATGAGTGGTGGCGGTACCCAGGCCATACAACAGGCCACCTGCCTGCTCTCCCTTTGCACAACGTCTGCCTCTGGCACAAGACTCCAGATGCTGCTGTGCATTTAGCTTGTGCAGGCATTTGTATCTTCTTGCCGTGATACAGATGTTTGCACAGATGTTCATGTGCTGATGTACTCGTGTGCACATACATGGTCTTCTGTTCAGGCTCAGCAAAGTGCACATGCACACACACACACACACACACACACACACACACACACACACACCTGTACAGGCATGTCCACACCTCACCAGATTCCTGCTCATCCAGGACATTGCCAGCTCTTCCTGCCCGAGCCAACCCAGCTGCCTCCATGCCCCAGGGCGAGGACAGTCGGGTGGTCTCAGGACCCCCACAGCCTGCACTCAGCACCCCTCATCCTGTCCTACCCTGGGAGCCACCAACTCTCCCCTCCCGCTCCCAGAGCACTGGCTCCATTGATTGGCCTTGCAGCTCAGCAGCCGGAGATGTGCCCCAGCTGGAGGAAAACACTTGTAATTTATGGAGTGTCTGATTTTTAATCAGTTTTTTGTTCCTGTGCTGTAATTGTCCTAATTAGATATACATATTTTGATGAAGGTTTTTCCAAAATAAAAATTGTAATCTAATCTCGCTTGACATTCTTTACACCCACTCTCTCTGATCCAAACTTCCACTGTGGCAGAGCCTGGAAATTATGCATACGGTTTAGGCATGTGGATGGTTTAGGGCCGTCCTCTGGGCCCTGCAGGAGCGGGCCTGCTGGGCCTCCACACGCTGGAAGGCTGGCTGACATTGGGCAGGGCTCTTCCTTTGGCCCTGGGCCTCCAAGTACCCCGTCGGGGTGGGTCGGCCTTTCCCTGGATGCTCAGAGGGACCTCCAAGGCCTCCCTGGGCAGGGCTTCTAACCGAGGTGCCCTCGCTCTGCCTATGCTTCTGCTCCTTGGTGTCCCTCCACCCCCATAAAGAAGAGAGGTCATCTCACAGGCCTCAAGGCCAAAGGCTGGCTCCTACCACCCCCCATTCTTATGAATAATCACAATTCCTGGCACTCCTGCAGCATCTACTGTGTGCCAGGCACTGTGTTTTGTATACATTACCCCTTATCCATC
The DNA here is from genome assembly GCF_949987515.2 of Delphinus delphis. Classification (NCBI taxonomy): domain Eukaryota; kingdom Metazoa; phylum Chordata; class Mammalia; order Artiodactyla; family Delphinidae; genus Delphinus; species Delphinus delphis. The sequence continues at coordinate 6,580,313 of NC_082701.1, forward strand.
TGCCAGTCCTCCGAGGGAATGTGTACAGAGGAAGAAATCAAGACTTGGAGAAGGCAATTTGCTCCCTCACAGCAACACGCAGAAGTGTCACCATCCCGCGTTCTCAGTCTCAACCGAAACACGAAGAGACAATGGCTGCTCTCCTGGGAGAGCCCCAGAGGAGCTACGGCTCTCCAGCAGCCCCTGTGAGGGGAGACCCCCACAGCTGATCTCACTTTTGCACCCCAGCATCAAACCATCCCTGCCCTCGAGAGGCTCGTGATGCAGATTTCCTCCTGCGAGTCTGCAGTGTAGACCGTCCACAGACCTGCATGGAGCCCATCTTCAGGAATCTAGGACCTGGAAACCCGGGTGTCAGTGTGTTGGCAAGGAGGCAGCTCAAGACTGGCTGGGAGGGTGTGGACAAAGACGGATTGCTAAAGTCTTAGACTCCAGAGCAAAAGGACCAGATGAGAAGATTCAAGCTAAAAACTGTCTGTGCTGGTTCTTAAGCTGTTGTCACTCAGCTCCAAACCTGCCGGTCATGCTCCGCGATGAGATGCTGGGCTGGGACTCAGGAACCACGCTTCTGCTTTACCTGCTGTGCCCAGTCAGCTCCAGCCAGCAGTGGGCACTAGAGGGACCGGGAAGGCAGGAAGAGGGAGCGGGCACTTATTCCTTCCTCTTTGCTTCTTGTTTTTCTCAAGGTCACCCTGGTGGCGGAGCTGGTTCTATTATCAGGAGTTGATTCCAATTTGCCGTTTCTTTCTCTGTACTACCAGAACCAGCCTCTGGCCATGTGGCCTCTCAGAGACCCCAGTACCGATGGGCCAGCACCTGCCCCCTCCCCACAGAACACTGAGTCTTAGCTCCTAAATTCTAATCATCCTACCCTCTTCCCTGTTCCACCTGCACTAAGAATGGTGGCTGATCCCTGCAGTTTCTACCTCTGCAAGAGCTTCCGCAGTTCTCCAATGCTTGTTTAACCAAATCCCTCTATTAAATTCTCTCTGTTAAAATGTCTGGTGCGGCTTCTGATTGTTGACTGCACAACACCCCTGCCTGACATCCAACTTTAAACTGGGAAAGGTGTGCTGAGAGGTGAGGCAGCCACATCCACTCCGGGGGCAGTGGCTGTAACCCGCTGACACACAGAGTCAAATGAGAAAACCCACAGAGAATGGTGCCAGCCGTATCTGCTCACCCAGGGCCCCCTGCCTTTGTGCCTGGCTGAACGAGCGAAGGAGCCAATGAATGAATGGGCAGATGAACTAATGGATGAAAGAAGAATAGTCAGGTATGGGACACCCCATTTCTTACAGAGCCTAGCTCTGTGCAGCCAGGCTAAAACCACCAGGCAAATCTGGCCTTGTGATGGTCGAGATGAGAAGCCCAGTCTCTCTTTGGGGTAATCTGACACAGAAAAGGGAGTGAGGTGGGGAGCAGCATTGGACTTGAACTAAGCCTGCCTCATAGAGTAATCAGAGTAATGAATGTCAGCAATTGGCCCAGAAACCTTAGTGGCTTACCATCATAAAGCTTTATCTTGCGCTCACATGAAGTTGAAGGTGGACGTTGCTCATCTATTAGCTCGTCTGAGAGACTCTCCTCCAAGTGGTGACTCAGGAACTCGGGTCCCTTCCATCTTAAGGCTCTGCTGTTCCTGGAACATCCTGGTGGTCCCCTGTTGGATTCTCTGCATCCAGCTGGCAGATGAGAAAAGAAAAAGAACCTGGAGGTCTCATACCCAATACTTGACCACCTTGGCCCAGAAGTGACCTGCATCACTTCCATTCATATTCCATTGGTGAGGACTAGTCATGTGGTCCTACCTAGAAGTGAGAGGGGCTGGGAAATGCGGTGCCTGGATGCGCAGCTATTTCCCACCAATGATTCTACGCCATGGAAGGGGAACACACATTTTTGTTGGTCAGCTAGCCATTTCTGCCCCCCTGAGGCATGCTGTTGAGTTTATGCCGTGATACCAGGAATATGTTAGACCCGGACCTTGCTTTGGAGGGACCACAAACTAGAGAGAGTGAACAGACCGTAACTGTGCCCATTAAAGAGGTGAAATACGGTGTAATTATTACACTTAATAGGTAACAAGCAAACCTCCAAATACTGGACAATGGATATAAAAAGAAAACGGAGAAGCTGTACATCTTAGGGCCCTGAGCATCAAGTTGTTTTCAATCTGATTGGTGAGACAAGGTTCATGCCAGTGAAACAAGTAGAGACCAGTCTGAGATAGATGTAATTCATCGATCTCTGCAGGCACAAAGCAAGTTTCATAAATGACTGGACCAGCATTCGTTGTTGCCACAATGTTTCTTCCTACTTCCATCTCAGTAGCATCATTTTGATTAGGAGATCATAACAAGACCCACAAAAGATCCAGTTATTACGGGAAGAATGGTACCTCCATCCAAAAGTTGCAGTAGAGCCTTCTTTCCTAAGAAGACTCCTAGGAAAGAGTCTTCAGTGTAGGTTGGCTATGGTGGGCATGTGCTCAGAATCATTCCTTGAGAGTTCATTCTCCCTCACCTAATGTCATGAGTCTTTTCCAACCTCGGGCAGGGGTAGAGCCATGATCCGATCATAATACCCCATCTCTATGTCAATAATGACTGGTTACAAGGAGATTCAAGTCGGACCAATAACAATCCTTCCCTAGAGTTAATTTAAAGATACTGAGGATGGGAAATATATTTTCCCACTGAGGTTCAACAGCTGGGAGAATATGAATTTGGGCTCCTCTTTTTTTTTGGTATGCGGGCCTCTCACTGTTGTGGCCTCTCCCGCTGTGGAGCACAGGCTCCGGACGCGCAGGCTCAGCGGCCATGGCTCACGGGCCCAGCCGCTCCGCGGCATGTGGAATCTTCCCGGACCGGGGCACGAACCCGCGTCCCCTGCATCGGCAGGCGGACTCTCAACCACTGCGCCACCAGGGAAGCCCCTTGGGCTACTTTTGACTGTGTTCTTCATGACACAGACAGATCCTTCTCCAGAAGCCAAGCAAAAGATGAGAGGCAGAAAGAGCGCGAGTTTTGAGTCCTCAGTCCAGTTCCCAATGACCAGGTTCCTACTGCTGTCTCAGAATCTCTCACAGCTCCCGGACCAATACATTCCCTCTTTGCCTAAGCTGGTTAAGTGAGGTTTCTACCTCTGGCAAACAAATGAGTCCTGACTAATAGGTTGGCTTCACAGTGTCATGCCCACCCATCCTACCAACGCATCTCTATTTTCCTACAGAAAAATGGCTTGTCAACACAATAGGCTGTGGAGCTCTTCATAAAAGTAGAGATTCCTGGGTCTGATCTCACAGTTACTGATCCGGGATCTCTGGGGATGGGCCCAGGCACCTGTGTAATGCTCCTGGCCCCACTGATGCGCACACAGTGCCAAGTTTGCCACGTGGCATCGCTGTGTCCTCTTGGCTGTTATCGGAGTCAAGCATCTCTGGGGAATTTCTTCTGGCCGGGTACCAGACTTTAAGAGGGGCATCGGAGGACATGAACAGGAGAAAACCAGGTCAGGGATGTGAGGGCTCTCAAGCTGCCCTTCCTCTGATGTGTTTTGCAGAAATCAGGGCGTTTAATCAGAGACAGAGAGAATCCGCAACGGACAGGCTAACTGTCTTCAACAGTGTGAAAGCTGTCATGTGGAAGAGGAACAGACTGACTTTGCAGTGCTCCAGGGGGCAGGCCTTCAACCAAGGGCATCCGGGGGGCAGATTTTAGCTAAACAAAGCGAAGAACTTTCCAACAATTAGAGCTGCCCCTGGAGAGGAAGGGCTGCCCCAGAAGGTACTGAGCTGCCCATCTCAGCAGCGTGCCCGTATCAGTAGATCACCGTATGTCAGCTGTTGTGGCCAAGATCGTTACACTGGACAAAAGGTTGGATGTGCTGCCCTTTCCTTGCCAAGTTTCTACAATTCTAGAATGGGGTCTGGGGACAAAACAAGCCACACATACAGGAGGAGCTGAGTGGCCAGAAGGGAAGAGATGGGCCCAGGGCTGCTGGGAGGACTCGTGTGAGAAACAAAACTCGTAGAGATGGAGGAGAGCTGCCTAGTAACCGATTAATTACAACATGGGCTCTCACTAGAGTCAGGGAATTTTCCACTGACTTGGTTTCATTTTACTATATCATCATGACCATGAATGGCGTTTATAAAGAAGAAAACATCCCAGATATTTCCATTTTGAAAAAATAATAAAGATAGTAAACTGGCCAATCCCTATGAGTGATGTTCATGGACGTAGACATGAACATGAGAGGAGGTGGAGGAAGGCACTTTTGTGTCAGGAAAAGCAGAGTCCAGGCGTCCAAACGCCACGCTCTACTGCCGCCCTCGGTCCTTCCCTGTTGACCCTAAAAGTCAGAGTGACCAAAATAACCTGAATATGTCTTCACCCAAGGGTTCTCAACCTTCCTCCTGCCCAGGCTTTGGAAACTTCTCTAAATATGCTACTTTGTTTCCATAGCAGGGAGAAAGACAAAGACTATGTACCATAGCAGCACCCAGAGTAGGGGAGGGCAGAGGGAAAGAGGTGCTTGAAAAAAGGACGTTTGCCTCTGCTCTTGTGGGAAAAGGAGAGAGTGGAGACCAGGAGTGTGTAATACAGCCCCCACTGTTTGAGAGAATAGGGCCACACAGATGGCAAGTGACAGAAACTGAACTCAACTCGCTTTAGCAAAAGGGGAGTTTATTGGCTCTCGTAGCTCAGAGGATTCTGGGACAGCTAGCAGAATGAAAGGAAAGACTGCCGGAACCGGACGTCGGGACCGATATGATCTGTCTACACCTACGTCTACATCTAAGCCTGTATGTCTCTCTTCTCCCACCCACCTCCACCGGATTTCATCTTTGCTTGTCTCAGTTGCAGGTGGGCTCGCTCCAACACGGTGGAGAAGACAGCCACCAGACACAGCACATTTACAACTTCCCACTAAAGCATCCTGAGCAGGAAAAGTTGCCTTTGCTCTGAATCCATGGACCATCCCAAGGAAGGATTTTGATTGGTCATGCCTTGGACCAATTGCTTTTGCCCAGGAGACAAGGTCCCACGATTGGTCAGGCATGGGTCACATGACTGTCCACAGGGGCTCAGGAGCAGTGAGGTTCATTAATGGAGACCTGTATCAGGTCTGGGCTTACCTCTGGGAGGGTCGGGGAAGGTAGGAAGAATTGGGGGATTGGGAGGGTGGTAGAGGAGAAGCTTAGAGCAGGGGAGGGAAAGTCCCCAGAGGCTGACGGTCAGTGTGGCCTTCCCCTCAGAAGGGCCTTGTTGACACACTGGATGGTGATTCTGCCTTAAATATGTGGAAGGGTCAGTCTGGAGCTGGTGCCTTCAGAGGGTGGGGCTCAGGGGGACGCCTCGAAGCTGGAGCAGGAGGTCTTAGGATCTACCCCCTATACACACACACACATAGTCACACATGCTCTCTCACACACACAGACACGCTTTCACACTCACACACTCTCACACGGGCCTCCTGAGAGCATCCCCAGGCTCCACATGGGGCACAGGAGCCGCCTGGCTAGAGCCTCTTCCTGTCCGGGAAGGTCTCAGAGACTGTCTACTCCACCCTCCTGCAGACAGGATCACCCTAACTTGACCATCTGTCCCAGTGAATAAGATTCTGTCCTATTTCTTTTTTAAAAAAAAACATTTATTTATTTATCTATTTATTTGGCTGTGCTGGGTCTTAGCTGCGGCATGCAGGATCTCTAGTTGTGGCATGTGGGATCTTTTTTTTAGTTGCAGTATGAGTGTGGGATCTAGTTCCCCGACCAGGTATCAAACCCGGGCCCCCGGCATTGGGAGCGCAGAGTTTTAACCACTGAACCACCAGGGAAGTCCCAATTCTGTCCTATTTCTAAGCCTCGGGGGAAATTTCCATTCCCAGGGAAGGAAAGGAGGAAAGAGAGAAGGAGGTGATCTTCTCTGAACTGCACCAGCAGGCGGGAGCAGCAACCTGTGATGAGAGAGAACGGGCTTAGGTGTCCGTGTCATCATGACAGACTGTGCACCTCCACACCCAATCCGAGTCTGTCCCTTAGCTGCATGGGGGCAGCCCAGACACCAAGGCCCTCCTCATCTATGACATTTTCTCCCTCTGCCTTCAGCCCAACTCTTCTTCCACCCTGAACCCCCTGCAGGCTCCCTGCATCCTGACTCTCAGGCAGACCCCCATGCCTTCTCCCAAACTGAGCCCCCATGCCCTTCCTCTCTATTCACTCAACAAGACCTCTCAAGTCACCTCCTCATGAAGCCCCTTGCAAACCCCGGTCCTTAATCATGCCCCCTCTGCACACCCTCATCTGCCCCCTTGTACCCTGACTGCTCAGCTAGACCCAGATCCTCAAGGGCAGCGACTGTGTCCACTGCAGCCCCGGGGCCAGAGCACAGTAGGGGTTCAGGACGCAGGCCAGTTGTGTGAACCGTTCCCTCGTCTCCCCTGGGACTATGTCAGCGCTTGCTCTCCCTCCAAAACACCCACTTCTCCTCCCAGAGGCCACCCCCTCTTCTGTTAGTTGATATTCATGGATAGTAAGCCAGGCACATCAAAACCCGAGGTGAGGTTTGCAGAAATAGAGACACAGATGCAGACAACAAACATATGGACACCAAGGGGGAAAAGTGGCGGGGGTTGTGGGGTGGGGTGGTGGGATGAATTGGGAGATTGGGATTGACGTATATACACTAATATGTATAAAATAGATAACTCATAAGAACCTGCTGTACAAAAAAATAAATAAAATAAAATTCTAAAAAAAAACCAAAAAACCCGAGGTGAAATGCCTCTCCCCAGCAAGTCAATCCAGCCAGCCAGCATGGGTTTGCTGGCAGCCAGGGAAGTGCAAGCGGGACTGGGGGAAGGGGAGGGAAGAGTGCCCCCCCCATCCCGTCCCCGAGGACATTGAGGGACGGCTGGGAAAGTGGAAATGGAGCACATCACTTCTGGGCCTCTCGGACTCCAACTGCAGCCGGGAAGAAGCAGGTCATTTTAAAGGCTGGCTCTCAGGGGCAAAGACGACGGAGCCGTGCAGATGCTTCCCCTATCCAAGTGTGGGGGGGCACGGAATCAAGGTCACAGAAGTCAGCAAAGCCTCCTTCTGCACTGCTCCGGCTAGGATGCTCCTGGGAGATGAGAGGGGCCTGTGCTGGATCCCAGGAGGCCCCAGGACACGGATGGGGCCATCTGAGTGAGCGAGGGCTCAGCGGGTCATCACGTCCAGCCCCTGCCTCTTCGCTGACCCCTCAGTCAATCCATCCTCAGTAGAGCAGCCTCTCCGGCTTTATTCAGGTCTGCGCCCCAAACCTAAAGAATGGAAAAATAACTCTGGCTCCAACCTCCGGCCCCTCCCATGAGGATTTCAGCCTGTTTCTACTTCCAGAGGTGGGTTCTCCTCTGTGAAGGACCCAGGTGGGTCAGTCCACGCAGATAACCTCCCCCGCATACACTCTCTCAGGGCTGGCGGATGTGCTGACTCCCCCGAACACACGGCACATGTGCGCACACACACACACTCAGACTGCTCATGTGAATCGGAAGTTCCACTCGCACAGGCGCTCAGAGACACGGAACTGCCTCACGCTCGTTTATACCGATAGCTTTCAGAAGAGGCTGGGAGTGCTTTCCAGATGCCGGGACAAGACCAGGAAGACAGAGGAGCGCTCACCGTCACCCACCTCACCTCCCTCGTACCATTTCTCAAGGACCCACAAGCCCAGTCTTTTCAAGCTCTTGTTCTTCACCCTAGCAGGGTGCCCATGGGCCTAGGTCCCAGGGAGCCTGGGGCTGTCAACTCCCTCCCCAAAGCCTACCATCTGGATACAGAAGGAAGGCCCTTAGCCAAAGAGGTCAGAGCAGCATCTCCCTTTGATCTCCTCAGCTTCAAAGGTGCAGATTGGAGCCCTCTAGGCCAGACTGGCAGGGGAGGTGATGGTGGGAAGCAGCAGGGCCGGGGAGGGAAGGAGTCAGGGGAGAAGAAACAGTCAGGCTAGAGGATGGGTGGCCTCTATAGCAGGAGCACCGGGTCATGAAATGCAGTTAGGACCGCTTGTGCCTCATCTCCCCCCTCTCAGTCCCCTCCACACTGATAGACTCTCGAGGGCTGCTCCAAGCTCATCAGCTTCGAATCCTTTGAGCGTCTACTGCCTGTACACGTGCCCCATCGGCTGCCTCCCACTTGGGCTGGGGAAGCCGAGGACCGAGATCTGGGTCTTCATCTCTTTTCTAAAGACGAGGTTCTTGCCTGAGCCAGCAGCCTGCGGGTCCCCATCTCAGTCACGGGCTGGAAGCGAGGTCCCCCTGCCTCTTCAGGCCACCCGAGGGCAGGAGGGCCAGGGTCTTTCAGCGTCTTTCCTCTAAGCAGGGTGCTCTGAGGCACCGGCAGCAGCATCTCTGGCATGTTGAGCGGGTGAGACCACCTCTGCCCCCAAGCTCTGGGCCGCTAGGATGGCCCAGAAGCCGCTCTTGTCCTCCTGCACAGAATGAACTTGGACTTGTCTGTGCAGGAAGGGACTAACCAGATTCTGGCCCATTTGGAAACAGGCATTGGGTGAGGCGTGCTGCGTTAGTGAAAAAACGGAGCGATGCAGAGTCCTTAGGAGAACGCTCTTTGGGCTCACCTCCTTTACATTCTTCTTTCTCCCGTCACCTAAAAGTTAGACCTCCTCTCCTTTGCCCACCTGTGCAGGTGCTGAGTTCTACCTGTTTATTACTCTCTCCCATAGAGCAGGGCCCTGTGGGGTTGGAGAACATGTTCCAACTTCATTTGTTCTTTTTCTTCCTCTCATATCATTTTCTTTTTCTCAAACCCAACCTGGGGAGTAGCTGAGATGAGGGTTGGTGGGGACACTCTGCTAGTTCTTCCTCTACCCCACACAGAGTCCCCATCCCAAGCTGCACAGAAGAGAGCCTTGGGATCTGCCACTGTCACCCATGGGAGGCCCAGGGCTACCCAGGACCCCAGACCCTGGCACTGAGTGGCTCCATCCCGCATCAAATCCACAACTGAAGGTCCTGCGCTGTTCTCTGCCTGCCCCCACCATCCTGGCTGAGTCTGAGAACTGGCTGCAGTGGAATGCATGATTCTGCGTCTTTCCCCAAATTTTCAGCCCCAGCCCCAGGAAATGTTGAGGCTGGAGAATTTTGCCCTTGGCCCCTCCCAGCCAAACCCCTCCTGCAGGGGAGGCAAGAGAAGGCGAAAGACGAAGGGACCCTCTTCTCCCCAAAAGCCTCATGCTGACTTCGGCGTCCCCGGAATTGCCTCCAGGACAGTGTCCCATTCTCCAGACCTCTCCCTGCTACCACCCTCCCTCTCGCTTGGAAACCGGCTCTCAGTTAAGCCTGGAAAGGAGCAGATAAGTCATTCGCACTAGAGTGTGACTCAATCAACAATAACCTGACACTTGTACCCTAGGAGTGTCCTCCTGTGAGATGGGGCTGATGCTTTCAACCCTGGGAAGGCACCATCTCCAGGTCCTGCCTGCCTGGGGCACTGAAGAGCCACCTCTGGGCTTAATGCGAAAGAGTGCTCTGACCAGTTAGTGATGTCTGCCATGGACACAGCAAGGGAAATGTATAGCCGGTTTGCTCGGTATTTGACACTCCGAATTTAATTCGGAAGAACTTAAGAAGTGGAATTTCAGAACTGTGGAAAGTGGACCCTTGTGGGCATGGCTCTAATTACACCAGCGGGGCAAAAGCAAAGCCCAGTTTGGACAATTCTGGCTGCTTCTGCTGCTTCTCCTGCAATCCACCGAGTCGGCTAACCTGAAATGAGAGACAGGACGCACAACTATGGTCCACGGAAGACACGCCGGGAAGATGGACAACCCTGGGTCACGCAAAGCTGAGCTCTCTCTGAGCCAAAAAAGTGGTTATGGGTGAGAGTCCACGGAGGAAACAGCAAGTGTTTCCTTCTCCATTCAAGGTCAAGTCTAGGTGAAACATTTTGCTAATTTCATCCTTCCAGCTGGAACAGTGGTTCGCAGATGGGGCTGCGCACTGGAATCACTTGGGGGGCTTTTGCAAAACACAGGTGCCTGGGCCCCACCCCTAGATAAGCTGCTTTAATTGGTCTGGGGCACAGCCTGGGCTTGGGGGGGGCGGGTTTAAAAACTCCCCAGGTGAATCTAATGTACAGTCAAGATAGAGGCCACTGAGCTGAAAAGAGCCTTGAGAAAACCTGTAATATATGTTCCAATCATCCTGTTAAAATGCATTGATTAGACCTGGGGGGAGGCCCAAGAATCTGCATCTCTAACAAGCTCCCAGGTGATGCTGAAACTACTGGTCCCAGGCCCATGTTTTGAGTAGCAAGGATTTAGGCCAATGGTTCTCCAAGTGTGGTACCCAAGACCACAGCATCACTGTCACCTGGGAACTTGTTAGAAATGCTTGGGTAGGTCCTATCCCAGATCTACTAAATCAGAAACTCTGGGGGTGGGGGCTGGGGGCATGCTTGAGTATAGAAACCATCGGTCACTGATAGGGGCCGGCCCCCCACCTCCAGGACACCCCTGTTCCCCAGTCTACAGAATTCCTTCAGAAGAGCCCTCTTGGACACAGCTCCCTTCCTGGTTCAGCCAGGTGAGTGTCTAGGGGTGAGAATGAGGGTGGAGGAATTACTGATCCATACGTCGATTTCTCGCACGGAATATCTGCACTCAGTAAATGCACAAAAGTCCAGTTTTCAGACCCCAGGGGAGAAGGGAGAAAACACCCGCAAACACACCAGAAGTGGAGAGATGAAATTCAATTGCAAACTAAAAATACACATTATTTATCATTATCTAGAAGGAGGTTGGGAGAAGGCCATTAGCGAGTATTTTCTGGCTGGTGCCGTTCTCAATAGCGCGAGCAGTGAGCCAGAAGGGCTGTTGTCCTACATTTCCTTTTGTTGCAGTTATGGGGCCACAACTCCAGCGCACAGAAGGCCCCGTGCCGCTTCCTCCCGCCAGAAATGAGTTCCCATGATCTGGTGACCAGTGGGGAGAGCACCGGGGCTCAGGAAGTACCAGCTTCCTAAGGGGCAAGGCCATGTCCATTTCCCAAGAGAAGAACTGAGAACCAGTTGTAAAGACAATCACGAAATCGAAGATAAACATACCCCACGGTGGGTGTCTAGGGGTAGGGATGGGGTACACTGTTGGCAATTTTCCAAAGAAGGCTGGCATCCCGGATGTGGCCAGGCAGGCCTAGGGACTTGGGCTTGGCAGGGAGGGGAAAGGAGCCCCTGGGGTAAACGGCTGTGGCTGCCCATGCCCGTCCCCTTCCTGGGATGCAGGGAAGCTTTGCAGAAGAATGTGGGCAAGTTGCCCTGGAACCCATGTGGCCAGGCAGGTGTGAATCTGAATTAACCTTGGAAATCAGGGGAAGGGCCCAGAGGGGGCCGACCAGTTTTATGTACAGAAGAATAACGCCTACCCACAACAGGGCAAGGCTGAGAGGGGCCAGACAAGGGGGTGCCCAGGAGACAATAGTGGCTGACTGTTACCCCCAGAGGAACCACAATGCACCTGCCGTCAGGGAAACAGTCCACCTGGGGAGAGACAGGATGTTTATTCTCTATAGAGTCTGAGTGGGATGCCAGCGATTAAAGTTTCCCATCCCTGGGCCCAATATGCAGAAGGTTACAAGTAATTGCTTGTCTCCCAACCAAAGAATGAAACAGCGGGTTTCAAGTGGGAACTTTTGGTCAAACACGGGTTTGAATCTGACTCCCCAACTCATCAGCTGTGTGCCTTTGGACCAGTTACATAACCACTCTGTGCCTCGTTTTCTTATCCGTAAAATGGGGGAGATAACAGTAGCTTCCACACAGGTTTGTAAAGTGCTGAGTGGGGTGCCTGGCACAGAGAGGGCACCTAATCAACAAGGCTGGGCTGAGTGTGTGCAAGCCCCTCCCCCCCAGCCAAGGCCCCGTGCTCTCAGCTCTGGAGTCTCAGTGCTTCTTGTGGGAGCGGCCTCTTCTTTCCTTTCTGTGTCAATGTGGTGGGAGGAGGAAGATGGAGAATGGCATTCTTCAAAGAATTAGAACAAAAAATTTTACAGTTTGTATGGAAACACAAAAGACTCCGAATAGCCAAAGCAATCTTGAGAAAGAAAAATGGAGTTGGAGGAATCAGGCTCCCTGACTTCAAACTATACCACAAAGCTACAGTAATCAAGACAGTATGGTACTGGAACAAAAACAGAAATATAATCAATGGTACAAGGTAGAATGCCCAGAGATAAACCCATGTGCATATGGGCATCTAATTTACAGCAAAGGAAGCAAGAACATACAATGGAGAAAAGACAGCCTCTTCAATAAGTGTTGCTGGGAAAATTGGACAGGTACATGTAAAAGAATGAAATTAGAACACTGCCTAACACCATACACAAAAATAAACTCCAAATGGATTAAAGACTTAATGTAAAACCAGACACTATAAAACTCTTAGAGGAAAACATAGGAAAAACACTCTTTGACATATACCACAACAAGATCTTTTTTGACCCACCTCCTAGAGTAACGGAAATAAAAACAAAAATAAACAAATGGGACTTAAAACCTCTTGCACAGCAAAGGAAACTATAAACAAGACAAAAAGACAACACTCAGAATGGGAGAAAATATTTGCAAATGAAACAACAGACAAAGGATTAATCTCCAAAATATACAAGCAGCTTATGGAGCTCAATATCAAAAAAACAAACAACCCAATCCAGAAATGGGCAGAAGACCTAAATAGACATTTCACCAAGGAAGACATATAGATGGCCAAGAGGCACTTGAAAAGATGCTCAACATCACATTAGAGAAATGCAAATCAAAACTACAATGAGGTATCACCTCACGCCAGTCAGAATGACCATTATCAAAAAATCTAGAAACAATAAATGCTGGAAAAGGTGTAGTGAAAAGGGAACCCTCCTGCACTGTTGGTGGGAATGTAAATTGATACAACCACTAAGGAAAGCCATATGGAGGTTCTTTAAAAAACTAAAAACAGAACTACCATATGACCCAGGAATCCCACTACTGGGCATATACCCTGAGAAAACCATAATTCAAAAAGAGTCATGTACCACAATGTTCATTGCAGCACTATTTACAATAGCCAGGACATGGAACCAACCTAAGTGTCCATCAACAGATGATTGGATAAAGAAGATGTGGCACATATATACAATGGAATATTACTCAGCCATAAAAAGAAATGAAACTGAGTTATTTGTAGCGAGGTGGATGGACCTAGAGTCTGTCACACAGAGTGAAGTACGTCAGAAAGAGAAAAATAAATACCATATGCTAACACATATATATGGAATCTAAAAAAAAAAAAGGTACAGATGAACCTAGTTGCAGGGCAGGAATAAAGAGGTAGACATAGAAAATGGACTTGAGGACATGGGGTGGGAGGGCGAAGCCGGGGCGAAATGAGAGTAGCATCGACATATATACACTACCAATGTAAGATAGTTGGCTGGTGGGAAGCAGCCACATAGCACAGGGAGATCGGCTCAGTGCTTTGTGACCACCTAGAGGGGTGGGATAGGGAGGGTGGGAGGGAGGCTCAAGAGGGAGGGGTTGTGGGGACATGTGTGTGCACATGGCTGATTGGCTTTGCTGTGCAACAGAAACTAACACAGTATTGTGAAGCAATTATACTCCGATAAAGATCTATTTAAAAAATAAAAATTTAAAAAAATATATTTGGGGGCTTCCCTGGTGGTGCAGTGGTTGAGAGTCCGCCTGCCGATGCAGGGGACGCGGGTTCGTGACCCGGTCCGGGAAGATCCCACATGCCGCGGAGCAACTGGGCCCGTGAGCCACAACTACTGAGCCTGCACACCACGGCTACTGAGGCCCGGGCACCTGGAGCCCGTGCTCTGCAATGGGGGAGGCCGCCGCAGCAAGAAGCCCGCGCACCGCGACAAGGAGTGGTCCTCGTTCGCCGCAGCTGGAGGGAGCCCGCGTGCAGCGACGAGGACCCAATGCAGCCAAAAATAAATGAAATAAATAAATTTATAAAATAGCACTTTGACACCTACTACTGTTCTTCACTATTAGTCCTGAGGGTCCCCAAACGCCAGCCAGCTGCTGTCACTCATAATTGGCGAATGATTGAACACCAGTCATTCACTTCTGCCTTCCTGGGCTCCAACTGCGAGGGGCAGGAGGATGCAGAGGTCTAGGACTGCCCTAAGATCTGCACCAGAAGACCCAGCTCACCCTCACCTACCGTCACCAGGGTCCGGCTCCCACCTCGCCATCGGACCCGCTTTTACCAAGGGTGCAGGTGGCTGCCTTGTTGCTGAGCGTAAGGGAACCTTTTCAGCCCCTCAGATCTTGTTCGGCTTCTCTTAAGAGAGGTGGACGCCATCAGCTCTCTTGATGTTCTCACTGTGATGGTTAATTTTATGTGTCAACTTGACAGGGCTAAGGGGTACCCAGATAGCTGGTGAGACATTGTTTCTGGGGGTGTCTGTGAGGGTGTCTCTGGAAGAGATCAGCGTTTGATTCAGCAGACTGAGGGAAGAGATCCGCCCTCACCAGTGTGGGTGGGTATCATCCAGGCCACTGAGGACCCAAGTGGAACAAAAAAGGGAAGGAAGGGTGAGTTACCTCTCTCTTCCGGAGCAGGGACATCCATCCTCTCTCCCTTACAACCTCAGACACCAGAGTTTCCAGTTCTTGGGCTTTCGATCTGGGACTGAATTACACCAGCTTGCAGATGGTACATCAGGTCGTGGGACTTCCATAACCTCGTGAGTCGATGCCTATAAATCTCTTTTTGTTTTTTGGGTTTTTTTTTTTTGGTTTTTCTTGGCCACACCACACAGCTTGCGGGATTCCCCGACCAGGGATTGAGCCCATGCCCCTGCAGCGGAAGCTCAGAGTCTTAACCACTGTACCACCAGGGAAGTCCCGAAATCTCCTCTTATATGTATCTACGTATGTCCTGCTTGTTCTGTTTCTCCCGAGAGCCTTGACTAATACATTCTCCTTTCCTGCGTCTTGTCTTCCATGCACTCCTGTTTTTTTTACCCCTATGACTTGTCCTTCCTAGTGGCCTTAATAATAAAAAATAATTTAAAAAAAAACCCTTTAATGAGGTATAATTTATATCACAAAATTCACCAGATGACTTGCTTGACCCAGACGTCTTGCCCGAGTCCAGGGACCTCACTCATCAAATCGTCTCCTCCTCTGTGTTCCCCACCATAGTGGACAGCATCACCACCCACCCAGTGCCCAAGCCAGGTTCCTCCGAGCCGTGGCAGGCTATCCCTAACAGGCCTAAAACCCACGCCCAGCTCTCCGGCTACACTTGGTAAGGCCACCATCACCACTCGGAGCTGGGTTCCTGCAGCCCCTCCACCTGGTCCTCCTTCGCGCAGTCTTGGCCACCCCCACCCACATGGCCACCCACAGCATCGAAAACACGCGTCTGATGATGCCGCACCCCACTGAAAATCCTTCAGCGGCCCCACTCCTCTGGGTTAACGCCAGTCCCCTTGTTGGGGTTTCATGAGGCTCTGCTCCCAGGTGCTTAGCGGAGGCTCCTTAGGCCTTTGAAATGCAATGAACACGGGGCGTCCCAGCCCCTGTCCCAAGGACACTTAGCCCAGACCCTTGGTTAGAAAGGGGGAAACTCGGGAAGGGTTCAGAGGAGTCACCAGTTCTCCTGTCTGCTTCGCGTTGTCCCAGCTGGTCTGTGGAATCTATTTCTGAACTGAATGAATGGACCGCTGGTTTGGGCGTTGACCTGTCCAACCATCAAAGACAAACAGAACAGGCCTCCGGGACCAACATCTCCCTGTACTTCACTTACTGCATCCGCACCTTGGGACAAACAGGCAGCTTACCATCCCGTTTTGTCCGTTGTATTGAGACGGAGAGAGCAGATGGCTTTGCCTCTCCGATGGGTTAAAAAAATTAAAGAAAAAGACAATTCCATCTATTTACAAAATAGAATTACACTTTTGCAGACTCCTGCTGAGGGCTGGGGGAAACTTTGAAAACACATTCATTTTGTTTCACCCTTAGCAGAACCTTCTGCCCTCCCTTCCCCCACCACCCCGGCCAGCCTCGTGCGAGCCAGAGATCTCCTTTCCCAGATCCTGGGGAGGTAATGTTCACGGTCCTCGACCACCTAGACTCCTAGCCAGGAGACCCACATCGTTGGTCCACAAAGTGCCCCCTCTGGAAAGACAGGAGCAGCAGGTTTCTCAAGAGAGCGGTCCTGCTAGCAAGCGTGGCCCTCTCCTTCTCCCCACCCGCCAAGACCTACAACCTGGGAAGAATCAATCTCTCTGTCTGTAGGGGGAAGGAAGCGAGCAGAAGAAAAGCCAGGGCAAGGGACCCAAGTTACTGCAGACGGTGCTTGAGTTCCCATAATAATAACCTCTTTGGGCAAATTGCAGTCTCACTGTGCAACAAATAATCTTGATGCAAAGCCTTTCTTCCCCGCACCAGAGTGGGGGAAGAAAAAACATGGTAAACAGGAGGAGGGAAAATCAATTCCTAACGCACTTTGTTCATCGAATGAGAGCATCTCAGTCCAAGTCCGTCCCTTCCTGCCTTCCATTAACTTTGTCAATTTCCCACCTCCCTCCCACCCCTCTTGTGAGTGGCTGGCTTTGGGTGATGAGAGGGGGTCCAGATCTGGGAGGTGAGTGGAAGAGGCAGACAGCCCCTTGGGCTGGGTCACGACTTCTTAACTCTGTTCTGTTGGCGTGAGGGTGGGCGTTTCCAGGTTGACCGAAAGAAATCGCAGGATAAGAGGGGCTTTGGAGAGCATCTATTTGAACCACCTTATTTTAGAGATTAGGAAAATAAATTTCAGAGTGGTTGAGATCTCGTCCAAGGTCGTTTAGCTCCTCTCTGCTGAGTCAGCCCATAAAGGAGCTAAATGAATGAGGAGACCACTCGCCCCACACCCTCCAGGTCCAGGGTAGGAACTACCCGGACACAGATGGAAACCCATTCTGCGGCAACTTGGATTTTGTTGCCTGAGGTCGAATGAAGAACTCTTCAAGGGATAATGGCTCCGTAACTCAGGCGCTAAAGTAATGGAAGTGAGAGGGAAGATTGCCTCCTGCCTCTAAATCTCTAGGGGACAGCGCGCTGTGGGAAGAGGGGGGGGAGATGGAATGGGGGCCCCAGGGTCCCTGAAACAAATCCAGAGAGAAGTGCTTAGGAGATAATGGCATCTACAAGGGGGAGGGCAGTACCCTTCAGATGGTAAATCTCTCTATTACCAAGGACGGTTCCTTTACTGTCAGTTTGGAGGCTCACCCAGGCTACAGCCGAGGTGCTTGGCATGTCCATTGCTTCTGAACCCAACCAGGCAGGTCCCACCCCACCTCCCACAGTCTGGGGGGTGGGGGGATGGGCAAGTAGTGAGGCCAGAGGTGGCTGGTTCCTGGTGCTGTGCAGGGGAGCTGGGAGGGTCTGAAGCCCCCCACCGTGACACCCCCCACTTAGGGAAGTCTCCAATCCCTAGAGTTGCCAGATTTAGCAAATAAAAAGATGGGATGCCCAGGCAAGTTTGAAAAATAGGTCTGCCTAACTTTTGTAATGTTCTGCAGGGAAAACATATAGGACATTAGGGTATTCTGACCCGGTCAGTCTGGCTCATAGGACAAAGTCATTAAGAGAGGACGTGTCGCCTATAGACAGGACACCTGGCTGTGCTTCCAACCCCTGAGTCCCAAGCAGGCATGTGGGACTGTGACCTGCCCCCAACACAGGGGTCTACTTCTTCCAAAGGAAATTCCATCTCAGTGTCAACTTGGCAGGCTCAGTCTCCCCAAGTCCCTCCTCACTGCGGAAGGAGGTCCCAAAGAAAAGGGGCTCTCAAGAGTGGGTCATCCCAGGAGGGCTTCCTGGCAGAAGCACGCTGTGAAGAAGGGTGAAGAGGGAGGATTTCCGTAATACCCCAGAGCTCCAGCATCTTCTACGTTGAAATGTTAGGGGAGGGACTTCCCTGGTGGTCCAGTGGGTAGGACTCCACGCTCCCAATGCAGGGGGCCCAGCTTCAGTCCCTGGTCGGGGAACTAGATCCGCATGCGTGCCGCAACTAAGAGCTCGCATGCTGCAACTAAGGCCCAGGGCAGCCTAAATAAATAAATAAATAAATAAAATCTGTGGACATTCTCAAAGGATCAAACAACTAGCACTGAAATTAAAGTGACAAATGGTTGATTAAATAGGACACAGGATTTGGGCTCTGCAGCCGGCCTGCTGTGCAAGCTCAGGTGAGACACTTGACCTTTCTGAGACTCGATTTTCTTATTTGTGAAATAGGAGTTGGTAACAGACCTGCCCAGGCCACAGGCTGTTTGAAGAATCACGTGGGATGGTGGAAATAAAAACACTTTTAAATAGTAAACTACTGCTCACTGGACTCTCAGCCACCAGTAAAATTGCACCTGAACTGGCGTCAAGCACATTTTACGTGCTTTATCTCACTGTCTTTCAATCAATCTAACTGTCACAAGCCCGTGGGGCACATCTATTCCTTCACTTTACAGCCGAAGACGCTCCGAGGTCCAGGAAGTGCCTGGCCCCGTGGTTGGTAAACAAAAGACACCCTGATTCCAAACCTACTGCTCATTCATTCCTTGTGTCCACAACCATTGGGTGACCATTCGCTGTGTTTGGGCAGAGTGTGGGGCAAGGCGCTTGAAGTCAAATGACCATTTCCAAAGCATTTCCTATGAGCCAGGCACCATGTCAGGTTCTTTGCGTGGCATGGGAAATAATATTACTCCCATTTTACCAAGGAGGAGACTGTGACTCAGAGAGGTTAAGTGGCAAACCCAAGGCCACACAGCTAATAAATATATGGTGGAGTCTGGATTTGAACCCAGGTCATTTGACCCTGGAGGCTTTGCTCTTCATCACTGTAGTACCAAAAAAAAAAAGTTTTTATACATATATAATAATATATAATAACTAATATGTAATATAATACATTATGTTATTAATATAATATATAATATATTGTAATGTAATATATAATAATATAATATAATATTAATAATATAATGATATGTAGTATTATCATCATCAAAAACATCGCCTGGACTAATGATAGAGCTCTAATAAATTACTATGTCAGGCTTTGGAGTCAAGTTTGTGAAGTTCAGAGAGAAGATCCGGGGTGCAGACTCCTGAAAATGCTTGGCAAGAAGAATCGGACGTTTTCCTTTCAGGAGAAGCGTAGACATGCAAATCCAGGGCTACGGCTCAGAGACAAAGAGGGAGAGACATGGGGCGAGACATTACGATCTGCAACATTTCCATGTCGGCGCTGCTGAGCCTCATCTCCCCACATCCCCTCGAAAGACAGAGCGATCAGTTAGAGCGATCGTCGCACCGTCTATCAGCCAGACCCACGGTGCTCCGGGCTCAGAGCTCGCTGAGTCAAGGAGAGGAGGGCAGCCATCTCCGGACCCCCCATCGGCCCAAACACACACCCGCCCCGACTGCGACGTCACTGGGGGAAGAAAAAACGGCTCGTAATGCCTGTACATTAAGAAGCGTGTAATTATGCTTAATAAAAAGACACTGGCCCTGGCGTATATAAACATAGCTTTGACTGAGTACGCTTTCCCAGACAGCCCTTCCGGCTCACAGCACAGCCATCAAGCATCCCGAACTGGCCAGACGGTTGCCATCCAGGCCTCCACGCGGCTCTGGACTGGGGTGGGGTGTGGGGGCAGCAGGGCGGGATGCGGGAAATGGAGGCTTGTTTGGGATGGGGGCTGAGCCAGGAGCCGGCGGGCTGGGAGAAGGACACTTATAATCAGGACAGAATCTGGGACGGCGAGCAAAGTCCCCCACCCCAAGTCCGGTTTGCCTTGTAACTGTCCTGCTGAAGGGCCAAGGACGCTTCCCCACTGCACGAGGTTTGACCTGGGCGCTAACTCTCCTCCTTTTCCAGCTGCACCTGCTGGGCGCTCCTCCTTCCTTGGACAGACTCAGAGCACAGATGAATGAAGATGCTGCTGAGAATGAACTAGTGGATGAAAGAGTAACTCTAAGAAGATTCCAGAGGACAGGCCCCGGGAGTGGAAGAACCACTCCCTTCTCTGCCTGAGCATAACCTCCCTGTGAATCTCAGCTTTTCCTCTGGATGTGGGGTGACCCCAGGTGACAGCAGAACGTCAAGGCACCCCTAGCGCCGCAGGATGCTTCCCTGTCGCTACAGCTCACGCCCCAAGTAGGATCTGTCAGGCAAAGGGACAGGCAGAGCGTGGCAGCCACGAGGGCTTGGCCTAGGAGAGCAGAGTCAATGAATCAGGCAGGATCTGCAGCTCTCCCAGGGGTGGTACCCAGCTAAGGAGTCAGTGCTTTATTTTCTGCCAGCCACAGACACACTGGGATACAGCACGAGCAAAGCCAGGAGTCTGACAGTCTGTGGCTCAGGGGAGACAGACTGTAGGTCACGGGTAACCCCTGCCAAGGACGGGCACCTCATTCGTTCCCCCTCCCACCAGTGCAGACACACCCTCTGTGCGGCGACCATGAGACAGAATTACAACTCTGAGCGTCAGTGAACCTTTCTAAGGAGACGGTCGAAATGATCAGCTTTTGTTTTAGAAAAATCAAAGTTAAGGAGAGAGTGGCTGGGAGGAGGGAGGCGAGTCAGTGGCTCTCAACCAGGACAGCAGCACACCTACCCCCATCCCCCCAGGGCACTTGAAACCTGTTGGGTATTTTTCCTTCTCGCAAGGACCGGGAGGGCACAGCTGCACTGAGTGGGCAGGAGGGAAGCTTCCTGCGGTGCCCAGGACAGCCCTACCCTGATGCTGCAGCACCCCAGTCAAAGAGCCCCAAAAGAGGCCCTGGCAGCAGCTGAGGCGAGAGATACTGAGGGGTGATGGACTTATCCAGCTTTTAGGGAAAAAGGACGCCGTACCCACCGAGTTTCTGCACTGTGTGCCCAGCTGGCTGAGGGTTTAGGGATGTGATGGGGACACCAGGCTAGAGGTACCTGGGTGGCAGGGTGGGACAGCAAGCAACAAGTTTGGATGGAGACAGTCTTGTGCCTTTGTCAGGGGACCCTCAATGGGGCTGGTCCGTGGGAGCACCTCCGAGCTGGCCCGGGTCTCCGCAGATGCTGAAAGGGAAATGGGCAAACAGAACTCCTTGTGCCTTGCAGGCCCCTCTGGTCCACTGCATACCCAGGAGCTCAGGGGCTCTGGAAGGACAGGTGGGCAGGTGGGCAGCACAGAAAGAGGGGGCTCGAGAGAAGGGGGACACCCCTCTCGATTCTGACTTCTCCCTTCAGCTCCCCATCCTAAAGACACCACATTTTCGAGTAACTAGTAGCCAGAGGGGGATTGGAGCTGTTAATTTCATTTCGTTAGATCCCAGCAGCCTTCAATTACAGCAGGCAGGAGGGAGGAAGCCGAGCTGATGTGTTTTTAAAGCCGCAGTTTTGCGCTGTTTTTAATTTAATGCTGTCGGTAAAAGATGCTGCCTTGAAGTCGCTAACGATTCTCGCGAATTATTTTGGTTGATTTATACACCCCTCCGACTTTAAATAACGAGGGAGGAAGGAGAGCGGGTCCCCCCTGGAGCTGCAAACCTGCAGCTGGAAGAAGATGCTGCTGAGATTCAGACCCAGGGGTGCCTTCCTTTGAATTGTGTTTCCTGGTGGGGGGGCAGCTCCGGTTTCCCACCTCCCCCACCCCTAGTCACGGCACATTTATAAACTGAGTGCAAACTCGGGACACCTTTCTCCTCCCCAAGACACATCCTACGGTCCCAGCCCAAAGAACCGTTGCGATTCATGTATTTGGAGTCTTTGTCTCCGGCGAGGCAATTTATCTGCACAAACTCTGAGGCTCACATCTATGCCGAGAAGTGGCTTGACTTTCCCTGTGTCCCTGAGGAATTCAATGAAGCTCTGAGAGGCTGGAGATTGGCTCAAGGTCACCCAGCTGGGAAGTGATAGAAATAGCGTTCAAGTTCAAGTGTTCCAGCAGGACCCTTCTGGTTGGACTCGGTATCATACCTGCAGGGCTACAAGAAATGAATGAGCAAATAAACTCAACTTGTCTGATTCCAGACTACATGTCCCTCCTCGTTACCTCCCATCATCCAGGGGGCTCCGAAGGGACCAAGCTGACCAGAAATGCCAGGACCAAAGGCAGAACATGAAATTCTCACTTCCGGACCACAGCATCCAATGGGTATCTGATTAGCAGCAGAACTAAGGGTCCTGGTTCTGCAACTTGTCCCAGGGTCCCCAGGCAGGGATTCATCGGTCAGGAACAGAGTTTGGTGTCTGACGAGGATCTGAAAGATGCTTCCATTTATCTCGATTCACTGCTCGTCCCCATCAGGAAAAATGTCTCCTGTCTGCTGGTGCCCCTGTTTCTTCTCCATCCCTTCAAAATAAAATTAGAGGCAGCCAGCGAGAGCATGGCTCTGCAGCCCGGGAGTGAGGGTGTCTGCTGGGAGCAGCAGTGGGTGGGCAGGGGCTGGGCAGGAGCCCAGTTCAAAGGACGGGGGAGGCTGGTCTCTCCATCACCAGGAGGTCAGGGCAACTGCATTAGAGATGCAGCTCAGCTGGGTGGCTTTGAGCCCGGCTGGGCCAAGATATTCAGGAAAACAGCCCAAATCATGAGCAGAGAAATAGAGGCCCCGGGAAGCCTCATGACTTTCCCATCAAAGGAGCAGCGATCTGCAGGTTTCCATGGCAGGCGTAGCTTCTGGGCTCCTGGAGCTGGAAGGAGCATGGGCTTCAGAGGCAGAGGTCCTGGGTTCAAATCCCAACTCTGCCACTCAGTAGCCATGTAGCCTCAGGTAAGTTATTGAACTTTCTTCAAACTCCGTTTGCCTGATGTAAAGCGGACCTGTCATTCTCCAGCTGACCGGGAGAGCTTAACTAAGAGACCAGAAGCGTCCATTCGAGGACACGGCACGAAATGAAAGTGGCAGCCCCTTGTTCAAAAAGTATTAAGAATTTCAAGGTGACAACACGGGAGCACTCAACCAGGGGTGGGTCCCTTCTCAGCGCACGGAGACCGCACAGAGCATCTATCCATGAGGCTGGCCCTGGAAAGGGATGTTTTATCTAGATGGGGATAGCGTTACAGGAAATCACAGGGGCTGGGACTGTCCTGGAGCTGCGACGGGTGTGAGTGGCCTGGAGAAAGCCAGCACTGTCACCCCGCTGGGGGAGAAGACCTGAGAACTGGGACAGAGCCTTGGATGGAGGACCCACCTGTGACCTGGGAGGGGGAGGAGGGAAATCCCTCCACCCTCTCTTTCCCCCTTACAGCCCCTGCCCTCGGCGGCACCCGACTGGCAGCCTGGGTCAAGTGAGTCGATGTGGTCCGTGTAGATGTGTCTCCTGGGCTCGGAGATGAAGAAGGACGGAGCATCTCTCAGTGTTGTGAGGAGGGTTGGATGCTAGGAGCCACGCAGCACAGAGGAGGCCTTTGGAAGGGTTATTCTGCTTCCACGCGAGGCGTGGATTCCTCTGCCCAGTCCACACCCTGGGACTCTTGTTCTGGGTGCTCTTACTTCCTCTCTCGACGGTAGGTTCCCCGTGGAACCTGCCAGCCTGGCGCACAGCAGGAGCTCAGAATCACCGGTTGTTGAATGAACCTGGCTGCAAGCGGGAGTCACTCATTTACAGCAAATCCGGGTGCTGTCCCGGAAATTTGCCTTCACTGGTGAGCCAGGGTAGGGGCAGGAGGGAGACCCTGAGCAGGCTGGTCCCCCCCAAGGCTCTGGGCCCACCAGGCCTGTCCAGGCAGAGGCTGCAGCCCTCAGGACCCAGTGCCCAGACACAGGAGTTGAAAGAGACTGAGGTCAAAGCAGAGGATATAAAGGCCCAGAGCTGAAGAGGCTCTGCATGGAAATCGGGGGAATCCAGGCTCCAGGACCCAGGCAGCAGCCAACACTCAGAGGCCTTCGCTGTCTTGCCCCTGCGGCCACCCTCAGGGAAAGCCCCCACGAGGGGGAGCAGACGCCCTCAGTTCTAGGCGAACCTGCGTTCACACCCACCAACCCATTAGCAAAATGTCAGCCTGCCTGGGAAAAGCATCCTTGTGCACTCCCCACAGAGCCAGCTGCAGGCTGAGTGCTATGCAGAGGCAGCCGGCATCACCCAGGACCACGCTCCCCTTCCAAGAATGAAAGAGACCTTGCCTAGGTCAGAGATGAGAAGCCCCCATCAGAGCCCACCCCACCTGGCGTGGCTCAGCAATGCCCCAAAACCAGGGCCACCTTTGGAAGGCCCTTTGTCTCCTCTGCCAGTGGGTCAAGGTCATGCTCTAGCGTCTCAGCTCCCATGGGATGCCAGCGCGCACTGCGGAGTCCTGCCTCAGGCCATTTCCTGGGCTGGGGAAGGCTTTACCTCTCCATCCACCCAAATTCTGCATCTTGAGGTCTGCTTTGTTTCCCCAAGAAGCAGGCCCTGAGAGGATTTGCGAAGTACAAGGGACCCCAGCAGGGGAACGGAGAAGTGATTCCCGGAAAGGGAAGGCAGCAGGAAAGGGCTGTTACTAACCAGCTACCGAAGAACGCAGCTGGGCTTCATCTCCCAGGAAAACCCTAAGAAATAACGCAAAACACAGTATTTGGAATGACCCACCCCAGGCCCCCTGCAAGGGGTGAGCTGATTCACCTTGAGTGTTGAAATGGCCTCCTAAGCGGTCTCCCTGATTCCATCGTTGGTCCCCCTGTAGTCACAGTGATCCTGTTAAAATGCGTTATTCCTCTGCTCGAAACCCCCCACGAGAGTAAGGGTCCTTACAGGGACCATAGGGTCCTACATCATCCAACCCACTACCACCACCCTGATTTCACGTCCTGCTACATACTCCACCCAGCCACACTGGATATTCCTTACTCCTGCCCCAGGGCCTTTGCCCTTGCTGTTCCCTCTGCCTAGAAAGCTTTTTCTCCAGGCTGGCTCTCTCCTGTCTTTTAAGGCTTTACGCAATGCCACCTGTTCGGTGCGGCCTTCCCCCGCTACCCTATGTATAAAATCGTACCTTCCAATGTCTTCTCTGTTTTGCTCCACCACCATGCCATATATTTGATTTTATTTTTCTTGCTTATCTGTCTCCCTCATCAGAACATAAGCTCCATGAGGGTGAGAGTTCTTGTTCCTTTTCTTCAGTGCTCTATTCTTAGCATCTAGAATTGTGTCTGACCCGTGACGGGTGCTGAAAAATGTTTGTTGAATGACTAGATGGAGGGAAGAGGAAGGACGGTGTTTCAGTTATCTACTGCTTTGAAACAAACCACCCTAAACTCAGAGGCTTGAAATAACAGCAATCATTCATTCGGCAATTTGGGCAGGGCTTGGGGACACAGCTCATCTCTGCTCCACGTGTCAGCAGCTGGGTGGCTCAAAGGTGGGGTTGACTCTGCAGCTGGAGGCTGGAGTCGTCTGAAATCTCACATGTTTATAGTACCGACTGTCATCTGCAACCTAGGCTGGGACCGTCAGCCACAACATCACACTGGCCTCTCTGTGTAGCTCTTCACATTCTTATGACATAGCAGCTGAGGTCTAAGAGGAACTATCCCAGAACGCAGGATCTGCCCATTTCTTTATTTTTTTTTCTTTTTTTTAATTTAATTTTTATTCTATATTGGAGTATAGTTGATTTACAATGTTGTGTTCGTTTCCGGTGTACAGCAAAGTGATTCAGTTATACATATACATATATCCATTCTTTTTCAGATTCTTTTCCCATATAGATTATCACAGAGTACTGAGTAAGAGTTCCCTGTGCTATACGGTAGGTCCTTGTTGACTATCGATTTTACATATAGTAGTGTGTCTACGTTAATCCCAGACTCCTAATTTATCCCCCCACATCTTTCCCCTTTGGTAACCAGACTTTGAAACTTTGTTTTCAAAGTCTGTGAGTCTGTTTTGTAAATAAGTTGATTTGTATCATTTTTTTAGATTCCACATATAAGTGATATCCTATGACATTTGTCTTTGTCTGACTTACTTCACTTACTATGATAATCTCTAGGTCCATCCATGTTGCTACAAATGGCATTATTTCCTTCTTTTTTACGGCTGAGTAATATTCTGTTGTATATATGTACCACACTTCCTTTATCCATACCTATATTTATGGACATCCATGTTGCTTCCCTGTCTTGGCTATTGTAAATAGTGCTGCGATGAACATTGGGGTGCATGTATCTTTTTGAATTATGGTTTTCTCCAGATATATGCCAGGAGTGGGATTGCTGACTCATATGGTAGTTCTATTTTTAGTTTTTCAAGGAACCTCCATACTCTTTTCCATAGTGGCTGCACCAATTTACATTCCCGCCAACAGCATAGGAGGGTTCCCTTTTCTCCACACCCTCTCCAGTATTTACTGTTTGTGGACGTTTTGCTCATGGCCATTCTGACAGGTGTGAGGTGATTTGGAGCTGCCCCTTTCTTAAGACCTAGGTCCAAACACTGGTGCAGCGTCATTCTACCACCTTCTATTGGTCAAGTAGACACAGTACCCAGATGCAAGGAGAGGAGACATAGACTCCTACCTTTTGATGGTAGAAGCAGCAAAGATTTCAGGGCCATGTTTTAAGAAAGAAGAAGGAAGGTAACCTGAACTGGGCACCTGTCTCACGCCAGCCTCAGTGGAGGACGTTTCCGTTCATCCACGAGTGGGAAAGAGCATGCTACCATATTGCATTGCATATATCTGCATTGCATATTGCATTGCAGAAAAGTGACACGTGTCTGGTATATGTCTGCTCCAGAACACGGAACTCTCCAGAGAAGAGAGAGGAAGACATTCCTGGTAGAGGGGAAAGTCTGACAAAGCTCGAGGCCAGGAAAAATTGTGGGAAATAGGGACTCCTTCTGCAGAGGCTTCTCCATTCGACACTTGGTCCCTTCGCTCTGCCCTGAGCTCCTGGTTCCTCCAGAGCTGGTTCGGGATTCTGCAGAGGATCCATGCCGCCCTGAGGGGGACGTTTCTGCTGTTGGGTAGTGAGCCCATTACAGGCAGGGCACGTGAGCTGAGCTACTCCTGAATCCCTGTGGATTCTGGCCAAGGACTGGACGCCTGTCACGGGCAGCATAAACTTGGTGATCGATGGACGTACTGGCCTCGATGTTCTAGCTTTCCCGTTCTAAGACTCGAGGAATCTAAAGAACTATTTCCCCAGAGAAGGGGATTCAGTCTCAGGCCAGGGTGTTTTTTTTTAGTTGAATTTTTTTTTTTTGCGGTACACGGGCCTCTCACTGTTGTGGGCTCTCCTGCAACAGTGAGAGGTACGCATACCGCGTACCCGCGTACCTCGCCCACAAGACAGAGGACCAGGTCAGCTGTCTGCGTGGAACAGCCTCAAAACCCAGTAGAACAGGGCTGCCTGGGTGACTTGTTGTTTATTAATAATATAAATATGTAAATGTTACAAGGGCCATATTGATCCCAACGTGCGAACCATCCATGATGAGGGTGAGGAACGGTGTGTTGTAAATATCAAACACTAAGTCTGCAGCCCGAGACTTATCAATACAGGGGACGACGGCTGGGACAGGCCCTGAGGCAGTTTTACTAATGAGAGCAATTCCCAGGGCTCCACTCAGTGTGTGGGGATTAGGAGGGGAAGGGAGATGTACACGCACAGGGACCCTAGAGTGAAATCCCCGCCTTTCCTGCTTCTCTGTGGGCAGGAAGAACAGCCGTCAGAGCTCCTGAAATCTCTCACTCAGGGTCTACCAGCCTGGAAAAGGGCCTGTCCAAGTGTGAGGAGGGGTCCCATCTCCTCTTACCCTGAGACAAGAGCTCCCGAGACAACAAGAGCTCAGAGGTTAAGCACATGGGCTTGGAATCAGGCTTACCTGGAGTCAAATCCTGCCCCCGTTGTTTACTAGCTTTGCAAACTTCTTAAGTCTAACTGCTCTAAGCATCAGTTTACTCATCTGTAAAATGGGAATGTTGATACCAATGTGCAAAGCTGTTGTGGGGACTAAACGGGACAATGTCTACAAAGTAGTTATGAAGTAGACCTCCATGATGGTTGTTGTCACGGAGACAGAGCAGCCAGGGGCTCTCAGCCCCATCAGACCTGTCCCAACATTAAGGACATAATACAGAATAGCTCCAGTCCCAGGCATTCCATCACCACCCCCAGAAGGCTGCCCAGTGACGTGGCGTCTAGTGTTGCGGATGGAGCAGCCTGGGCCCAGCCTTAGCCCACCCTCCCCAGCTCCCTTCTCCTGGCTGATTCTACGTCAAGGACGCACTGGGCAGGGGGCTGGGGAAGTGGGCACTGCTGAGGTGGTCCCTGCCTTCGGGGATTTCAAGCTAGAGATGGGGAGACCGATGAGCACCTGACAAGTGCCTAAGCCCTGGGGGCTTGAAGGAAAATGAGGTCACGCCCAGCTGACAGGGAGCCATGAGGGGTTCCCTGGAGGTGAGCTGAGAATGGGCACCAGGAAGGGAGAGAGGATGCGAGCTCTCCAGCCTAGGCCCACGCCGAGCGGGAGCTGGCAGGGAGGTTCCGCTCCCTGGTGACCCCGTAGGAAGCCAGGCCCGTGGCTGTGAGGGAGCTCATCTCCCCACCCCGCATCCACCAAAGGGAGGCAGGAGTGACCCCACCAGGAGACGCCCAGCCTGAGCCCCGAGTCCACCTCTGTCCACACAGCACTTACTGCACGTATGAAAGTCCTGGGGCAGTGGGGGGCGACCTGGCCCTGCTCAGCTCAGGGAGCCTGTCCCCAAATCCAGCCCCCCCGGGGACACTCAGCACAGGCGGAAAAGGTTCAGCTCTCAGGGCCGGGATTAGGGCGCAGGCCAGTGAGGTGAGTTATGCAAGTGAAGGTCAGATCCTGTCTTCATTGAAATTTTGGTATTTTTTTCTTCAGGATTTTGTGCGTGTGTGTTCATTTGGCTTTTTAAAAACAACATTGCATTAAAATATTATTCCTTTTGGTTACAGAGTTTTGGGCACACCCTTACAGCAGGTGTTGCTTCACCTGCCTCACCCTAATGCCCGCCCTGCTCGTGACTGCATTTTCCTGGATTATTTTCCCTCCTCACCACCAGCATCCATCCCATTTCCAATTGGTTCCAACCCAGCTCAGGTGTCTTCCCAGTTTTCTGTCTTTGATTTCATTTTCTAGAGCCTGATTCCATCTCTCCTCCCACCCCCAGCCCCCGTGGTCTTCCCAGGACCCATGGGGATCATGAACTGCCTCTGTATATGGTGGTGTAAGAATTGGGGGATGGGCACATCCCACCATGTGGGCATCACTGTGAGAGAACGCCCACCGTCAGCCCTAGGCTGTGTGCTTCCACAGCGTTACCTGACTTCTCCTTACCAGCTCCTGAGAGCTGGGCATCATCTGTCTCATTTGACAGGTGGGGAACCCGAGGCCCAGAGAGGTATGAGATTTACCCCAGGTCACACAGCTGGTCAGTCTGTGATGGGTCTGGGATGTGATCACAGCTCAATGACACAAGCAATGTGCTCTTTTCACCTGAACCCAACGTTTCCCAAAGTGTCATCCCTGGAACCCACATTCCATGGGCCGTGAATCCATGAGCCTTGAGAGAATGGGCTTCAAGGTCATCAAAGCTTACCCTGCTGGGGTGCAAGGAGACCAGGTATATCAGCATGTTCAAGGTTTGGGGAAGTCCTGCAGTTGAAAAAAAAAAAAAAACTATTGGATTTTGTTTAGCTCAGAGTTTTCCAAACTTACTGGCCACAAAACACTGTTTTTATTTTTTTCCACAGAGCATCTCCCTGGGCCAACATTCCACTTTCTACCCTTCAGGAAACGCTGATGAGTGTTTAGCTTGAGAGTTTCTGAGCCAGGTGGGAGTAAGTCCTGCCAGGAGGGATACCCGAGCCTTCTTCTCCATCCTTCACTCCCACTTCCAACCTCGTCTACCTACTGGTAGAGGAAGAAGAGAAGCCAAGAGTGCACTTTCCTGTTTCCCGCTAAATGTTTCTATATTGTCTGAAAGAATCATACTGGGCATGAATTACTTTGCTGAGAAGGTAGTGAGGGAGGGAAGAAATGTTTCCAGCTCCTACTTGCCACCGTCCTCGGGTAAAGCAAACTGCCAACCCCAGGAAGAAGAGGAGATTCTGCAGACGTTCGCCCGCCCTTGTGCCTCTTCCATCTTCCCCACTCGCTCTTCCCCTCCCTCCACCCCAGGGTCCCAACCCCCAGCCCACCCAAGAGGCACACACGAAGCCACCTCCCAGTCCAAGGTTGCATCTCTGCCCTGTGCCTTAGCCACGAGGGCTTTCACATGCAGCAATCTCTTGATTCAACTCCCCTATCTCCCCAGAAAGAGAAGAGGCGGGGCAAGGTCCTGTGAGCACTGCACTCCCCCACCCAGGCCCGGGTACCATTAGTATTCAGCATCCTCTTGGTAATGGGTCCTCTTCATGCCCGTTTGATTTTATTATTATGCCAACACACTTGCTTAATTCTCCACTGTCTTTCTTCTGCACTGCTGATTTACACTGTTAGTGTTTTAATTATACAATTCAGCACTCCTTAAAACATGAAAAACTGCTCAACTTTTCATACAATTAAAAGGCAACAGAGTAGATCAGCAGATCCAAGACAAGATAAGTAAATCAAGCAATTAAAAAACTCATCTGGCAAAAATGTAGAAACCCACCTAAAATGAGTGAGGTTTCCTGGGCCCTCCTGACAAGAACCTCAAAGAACGGCACCCTCTCTGTCTCACTTTCCTCCGCTGGGCTCCCGACGCCCTCATGCTCGCTCATCACTCTCCTCTTGGGCTCCCTCTGTTGAATGAGCTGCTTCTGGGACTTCAGCCCGTCCGAGGGGCCCGCACTGAACAAAGCTTAGTAGAAAGAGCCCAGGAGGAGGGCAACCAAAGATATGAGCTCAGCCTGGCTACTGAGCAGCTCGTAAATCTGGCCGTGTCATCCCCTCTCGGCCTGTTTTCCCATCTGCATCACTGAGCTGGTGTTTTGTTTTTGCTTTTATTTTGGTAAAATACACGCAGCGTAAAATTTACCACCTTGACCAGTTTTTACGCATGCAGTTCAGCGGTATTAAGCGTATTCAAAGTGTCCTGCAACAGTCACCACCATCCACCTCCAGAACTCTTACCTTGCAAAACTGAAACTCTAGACCCATTAAATAGCAACTCCCCTTTCCCCACATCCTGCATCACTGGTTTTTAAACTGGCCTCTGAGGAGACCCAGGGCTTCATCACGACTCCTCCAGGCTGCCTGGAAAGGAGCAGGTCGGGGGAAGGGCGAGTAAACAGGAAGCTCTCTCGTGATCTAATTAAGCTACTGGCAGTCTGGATTAGGTTTCATTTGAGTGGAAGACGCTACAGATTTTTTTTTTAATATGTAAATTTATTTATTTATTTATGGCTGCATTGGGTCTTCGTTGCTGCGCGCGGGCTTTCTCTGGTTGTGGTGAGCAGGGGCTACTCTTCGTTGTGGTGCACAGGCTTCTCATTGCGATGGATTCTCTTGTTGCGGAGCACAGGCTCTTAGGCGCGCAGGCTTCAGGAGTTGTGGCGCACGGGCTTAGTTGCTCCGTGGCATGTGAGATCTTCCTGGACCAGGGCTCGAACCCGTGTCCCCTGCATTGGCAGGCAGATTCTTTTTTTTTTTTTTGAATTTTTGAATTTTATTTTATTTATTTTTTATACAGCAGGTTCTTATTAGTTATCTATTTTACACATATTAGTGTGTATATGTCAATCCCAATCTCCCAATTCATCCCACCACCCCCACCACCCCCACCACTTCTCCCCTTGGTGTCCATACATTTGTTCTCTACATCTGTGTCTGAATGTCTGCCCTGCAAACCGGTTCATCTGTACATTTTTCTAGGTTCCACACATATGCGTTAATATACGACATTTGTTTTTCTCTTTCTGACTTACTTCACTCTGTATGACAGTCTCTAGATCCATCCACGTCTCAACAAATGGCCCAACTTCGTTCTTTCTTATGGCTGAGTAATATTCCATTGTATGTATGTACCACATCTTCTTCATTCATTCGACTGTCGTTGGGCATTTAGGTTGCTTCCATGACCTGGCTATTGTAAATAGTGCTGCAATGAACATTGGGGTGCATGTGTCCTTTTGAATTATGGTTTTCTCTGGGTATATGCCTAGTAGTGGGATTGCTGGATCATATGGTAATTCTATTTTTAGTTTTTAAGGAAACCCCATACTGTTCTCCATAGTGGCTGTATCAATTTACATTCCCACCAACAGTGCAAGAGGGTTCTCTTTTCTCCACACCCTCTCCAGCATTTCTTGTTTGTAGATTTCCTGATGATGCCCATTCTAATCAGTATGAGGTGATACCTCATTGTAGTTTTGATTTGCATTTGTCTAATAATTAGTGATGTTGAGCAGCTTTTCATGTGCTTCTTGGCCATCTTTGTGCCTTCTTTGGAGAAATGTCTATTTAGGTCTTCTGCCCATTTTTTGATTGGGTTGTTTGTTTTTTTAATATTGAGCTGCAGGAGCTGTTTAAATATTTTGGAGATTAATCCTTTGCCCGTTGATTCGTTTGCAAATATTTTCTCCCATTCTGAGGGTTATCTTTTTGTCTTGTTTATGGTTTCCTTTGCTGTGCATGAGCTTTGAAGTTTCATTAGGTCCCATTTGTTTATTTTTGTTTTTATTTCCATTACTCTAGGAGGTGGATCAAAAAAGATCTTGCTGTGATTTATGTCAGAGACTGGTCTCCTATGTTTTCCTCTAAGAGTTTTATAATGTCCAGTCTTAACATTTACGTCTCTAATCCATTTGGAGTTTATTTTTGTGTATGGTGTTAGGTAGTGTTCTAATTTCATTGTTTTACATGTACCTGTCCAGTTTTCCCAGCACCACTTATTGAAGAGACTGTCTTTTCTCCATTGTATATCCTTGCCTCCTTTGTCATAGATTAGTTGACCATAGGTGCGTGGGTTTATCTCTGGACTTTCTATCTTGTTCCATTGATCTATGTTTCTGTTTTTGTGCCAGTACCATATTGTCTTGATTACTGTAGCTTTGTAGTATAGTCTGAAGTCAGGGAGTCTGATTCCTCCAGCTCCATTTTTTTCCCTCAAGACTGCTTCGGCTATTCGGGGTCTTTTGTGTCTCCATACAAATTTTAAGATTTTTTGTTCTAGTTCCGTAAAAAATGCTGTTGGTAATTTGATAGGGATTGCACTGAATCTGTAGATTGCTTTGGGTAGTATAGTCATTTTCACAATGTTGATTCTTCCAATCTAAGAACATGGTATATCTCTCCATCTGTTGGTATCATCTTTAATTTCTTTCATCAGTGTCTTATAGTTTTCTGCATACAGGTCTTTTGTCTCCCTAGGTAGGTTTATTCCTAGGCATTTTATTCTTTTTCTTGCAATAGTAAATGGGAGTGTTTCCTTAATTTCTCTTTCAGGATTTTCAGCATTAGTGTATAGGAATGTAAGAGATTTCTGTGTATTCATTTTGTATCCTGCAACTTTAGCAAATTCATTGATTAGCTCTAGTAGTTTTCTGGTGGCATCTTTAGGATTCTCTGTGTATAGTATCATGTCATCTGCAAAGAGTGACAGTTTTACTTCTTCTTTTCCAATTTGGATTCCTTTTATTTCTTTTTCTTCTCTGATTGCCGTGGCTAGGACTTCCAAAACAATGTTGAATAATAGTGGTGAGAGTGGACATCCTTGTCTTGTTCCTGATATTAGAGGAAATGCTTTCCGTTTTTCACCATTGAGAATGATGTTTGCTGTGAGTTTGTCATATATAGCCTTTATTATGTTGAGGTAGGTTCCCTCTATGCCCACTTTCTGGAGAGTTTTTATCATAAGTGGGTGTTGAATTTTGTCAAAAGCTTTTTCTGCATCTATTGAGATGATCATATGGTTTTTATTCTTCAATTTGTTAATATGGTGTATCACATTGATTGATTTTCATATATTGAAGAATCCTTGCATCCCTGGGATAAATCCCATTTGATCATGGTGTATGATCCTTTTAATGTGCTGTTGGATTCTGTTTGCTAGTATTTTGATGAGGATTTTTGCATCTATATTCATCAGTGATATTGGTCTGTAATTTTCTTTTTTTGTAGTATCTTTGTCTGGTTTTGGTATCAGGGTGATGGTGGCCTCATAGAATGAGTTTGGGAGTGTTCATTCCTCTGCAATTTTTGGGAAGAGTTTGAGAAGGATGGCTGTTAGCTCTTCTCTAAATGTTTGATAGAATTCACCTGTGAAGCCATCTGGTCCTGGACTTTTGTTTGTTGGAAGATTTTTAATCACAGTTTCAATTTCATCACTTGTGATTGGTCTGTTCA
Source organism: Delphinus delphis (assembly GCF_949987515.2). Classification (NCBI taxonomy): domain Eukaryota; kingdom Metazoa; phylum Chordata; class Mammalia; order Artiodactyla; family Delphinidae; genus Delphinus; species Delphinus delphis. The sequence continues at coordinate 6,614,638 of NC_082701.1, forward strand.
TATTTTCTATTTCTTCCTGGTTCAGTCTTGGAAGGCTATACCTTTCTAAGAATTTGTCCATTTCTTCCAGGTTGTCCATTTTATTGGCATAGAGTTGCTTGTAGTAGTCTCTTAGGATGCTTTGTATTTCTGCGGTGTCCATTGTAACTTCTCCTTTTTCACTTCTAATTTTATTGATTTGAGTCCTCTCCCTATTTTTCTTGATGAGTCTGGCTAATGATTTATCAATTTTGTTTATCTTCTCAAAGAACCAGCTTTTAGGTTTATTGATCTTTGCTATTGTTTTCTTTGTTTCTATTTCATTTATTTCTGCTCTGATCTTTATGATTTCTTTCTTTCTGCTAACTTTGAGTTTTGTTTGTTCTTCTTTCTCTAGTTCCTTTAGGTGTAAGGTTAGATTGTTTATTTGGGATTTTTTTTGTTTCTTGAGGTAGGCTTGTATAGCTATAAACTTCCCTCTTAGAACTGCTTTTGCTGCATACCATAGGTTTTGGATCATTGTGTTTTCATTGTCATTTGTCTCTAGGTATTTTTTGATTTCCTCCTTGATTTCTTCAGTGGTCTCTTGGTTATTTAGTAGTGTATTGTTTAACCTCAATGTGTTTGTGTTTTTTACGTTTTTTTCCCTGTAATTCATTTCTAATCTCATAGCGTTGTGGTCAGAAGAGATGCTTGATATGATTTCAATTTTCTTAAATTTACTGAGGCTTGATTTGTGACCCAAGATGTGATCTATCCTGGAGAATGTTCCCTGTGCACTTGAGAAGAAAGTGTAATCTGCTGTTTTTGGATGGAATGTCCTATAAACATCAATGAAATCTATCTGGTCTATTGTGTCATTTAAAGCTTCTGTTTCCTTATTTATTTTCATTTTGGATGATCTTCCATTGGTGTAAGTGAGGTGTTAAAGTCCCCTACTATTATTGTGTTACTGTCGATTTCCTCTTTTATAGCTCTTAGCAGTTGCCTTATGTATTGAGGTGCTCCTATTTTGGGTGCATATATATTTATAAATGTTATATCTTCTTCTTGGATTGATCCCTTGATCATTATGTAGTGTCCTTCCTTGTCTCTTGTAACATTCTTTATTTTAAATTCTATTTTACCTGATATGAGTATTGCTACTTCAGCTTTCTTTTGATTTCCATTTGCATGGAATATCTTTTTCCACCCCTCACTTTCAGGCTGTACGTGTCCCTAGGTGTGAAGTGGGTCTCTTGTAGACAGCATATATATGGGTCTTGTTTTTGTATCCATTCAGCAAACCAGTGTCTTTTGGTTGGAGCATTTAATCCATTCACATTTAAGGCAATTATCAATATGTATGTTCCTATTACCGTTTTCTTAATTGTTATGGGTTTGTTTTTGTAGGTCCTTTTCTTCTCTTGTGTTTCCCACTTAGAGAAGTTCCTTTAGCATTTGTTGTAGAGCTGGTTTGGTGGTGCTGAATTCTCTTAGCTTTTGCTTATCTGTAAAGCTTTTGATTTCTCCATCGAATCTGAATGAGATCCTTGCCGGGTAGAGTAATCTTGGTTGTAGGTTCTTCCCTGTCATCACTTTAAGTATATCATGCCACTCCCTTCCGGCTTGTAGAGTTTCTGCTGAGAAATCAGCTGTTAACCTTATGAGAGTTCCCTTGTATGTTATTTGTCATTTTTCCCTTGCTGCTTTCAATAAGCTTTCTTTGTCTTTAATTTTTGTCAATTTGCTTACTATGTGTCTGGGCATGTTTCTTCCTGGGTTTATCCTGCCTGGGACTCTCTGCCCTTCCTGGACTTGGGTGGCTATTTCCTTTCCCACGTTAGGGAAGTTTTTGACTATAATCTCTTCATATATTTTCTTGGGTCCTTTCTTTCTCTCTTCTCCTTCTGGGACCCCTATAATGTGAATGTTGTTGCGTTTAATGTTGTCCCAGAGGTCTCTTAGGCTGTCTTCATCTCTTTTCATTCTTTTTTCTTTATTCTGTTCCGCAGCAGTGAATTCCACCATTCTGTCTTCCAGGTCACTTATCCGTTCTTCTGCCTCAGTTATTCTGCTATTGATTCCTTCTAGTGTAGTTTTCATTTCAGTTATTGTATTGCTCATCTCTGTTTGTTTATTCTTTAATTCTTCTAGGTCTTTGTTAAACATTTCTTGCATCTTCTCGATCTTTGCCTCCATTCTTTTTCCGAGGTCCTGGATCATCTTCACTATCATTATTCTGAATCCTTTTTCTGGAAGGTTGCCTACCTCCACTTCATTTAGTTGTTTTTCTGGGGTTTCATCTTGTTCCTTCATCTGATACATAGCCCTCTGCCTTTTCATCTTGTCTATCTTTCTGTGAATGTGGTTTTTGTTCCACAGGCTACAGGATTGTAGTTCTTCTTGCTTCTCCAGGCAGATTCTTAATCACTACGCCACCAGGGAAGTCCTGCAGATTATTTTTTGAAGTCTGAAAACAGCTGGACATGATGATCTTAAAGACTTCTTGGATTGGAAGGAACCAGCCTAAGGGGTGTGAGTTTCTCTAAAGGAAAGCTCTGTCCACCAGCAGAAAGGAAAGGGGACCTGATTCTCTGGGTCCAGAGCAGGACAGACGAGCTCCCTGGAATGAGCTTGGATACCCCGTGAATCCAGCCACCACTCACGGTCTCTGCCTCTTCCCTTCCCCATGCACACTTGACATCAGGACTCCAGGCTCCATGGGGCCCAGAGAACCAGCGCCTTTCTGCTGCAGGCGGGGTGGGTGGGGGTAAGGTGGGAGCGGGGGCAGGAGGTGCACAGCCCACTCATCCATCACTCCAGGACCCAGGAGGGTGGAGGGGCCATGCGGCACCTGCTCGCTGGCCAGGCTGTCTGGGAGTAGGATATTGACCAGAGCAAGGAGGGTGGAGGAGGTGATGGGTGCCCTAGGGCTGGCACTGAAAGAGATGGAGAGGCAGGGGAGGTGGTCTCGATCAGCAGCATCTGGTTCAAGGCAGAACCTCCCTGGGTGGACATGCTTCCCCCATCCTTCATCCGCCAGCTGACAGGATTATAAATGCCGAGTGACTGTGCCCGAAATCTCAACCATGGTGGTCTTGACAAGAAGAGGCAAGGCCAGTGATCTGAGCGTTTGGGGCTGTGAGGTCTGTGACCGGGGTTCAGGTCTACTACGGAAGAGCACGCACAGCCCGGAGATGTGTCTGGATGCAGCCCTCCCCCAAATTCTCCTGTTTAGAGGGAGATATATGGGACGCCCTGCCTTTCCCTCCTTCAGGGAAAGAGAGGGTTTCTCCGCCATCTTCTTTTCAACCTGGGCCACTTCCCCTGAACAACACCCAGGGGACCAGCCAATCAGGCTCTGGAAATGGTGCCCTTCCAGACATGGCTATTTGTCAGTGGTGTGTCTCCCCTCTGGGTCTTGTCCAGGACAGCAGGATTCCCCAGCCACTGAGTCAAGCTTTGCTGTCTACAGCAGGAAGTAGCATGGGATGCAATCATATACAAAGGAGGGGGGGACAGGTGCACACAGGTCCAGCTTTTATGATCACCTCCAGCCCCTCTGGCTTCAACCCTGTCCAGGCACTGAGCCAGATCTCCATGGGGTCACCTTCCACGGGTCACAGCCCACTCCTGCGCCAGACTGCATCTCCCCTCACCAGCACTCAAGCCCCTGCCCTGCCCCTTCCTTGGGCCCCATCCACAAAATGTCCCACAAAATGTCTCCTCAAGGTTATTCTCCCTGAGCAATTTCTGTTCCAAACAGCTTCTACTGGTTGCTCTTTGTAATTCCAGAACCTCCATTAATCATTCTTAAGCTCTTTGAATGCAATGTTTTCTCTAAGAACCGAAATTTCTTCACAACTCTGCACCCTCCTGCCACCTCCAATTACCCACTCTCATCAGTCTTTAACATAAAGCATTAGCATATCTATAACTTCCCTCTACCTTGATTAATCTGACTTGGAATTTTCTCCCAGTCACCCCTAATTGGCTGTAGAGTGACTGCGATGGGGGGAGGGGTGGCACGGGGAGGGGCAGAATGGCATGCACCTCACCCAGTTTCAGACTTAAAATGTTAGAGCAGAAATAGAGTCCTGATGTTATTAAATCCAACTTTCTTTTTGCAGATGAGGAAACTGAGGCCTGAAGAGATGAAGTATCTCTCCTTCTACAACCTTCCCAGGCAGCATTTCCCCAAGTGTGTTTCCTACATACTAGTTGCCGGAAATTCTCTGCAAAAAATTAAAGGCATGGGCTTCCCTGGTGGCGCAGTGGTTGAGAGTCCGCCTGCCGATGCAGGGGACACGGGTTCGTGCCCCGGTCCGGGAAGATCCCACATGCCGCAGAGCGGCTGGGCCTGTGAGCCATGGCCGCTGAGCCTGTGCATCCGGAGCCTGTGCTCCATAACGGGAGAGGACACAACAGTGAGAGGCCCGCGTACAGCAAAAAAAAAAAAAAAAAATTATCCCCAAACTAGGCAGCTTGAATACGCCCTCGGGTGGCCTCGGCCAGCAGCGGCTTGAAGTAGGATTTCGGTTTCCAGCTAGAGATGGAAGTCAGGTCACAGCAGTGAGAGCACTGAATCCTAGCCTCAAGACCAGTGGCCAGTGACAAGGCCCTGGTCCATCAGCTGTGTAGAAATAAATTTCCACAGAGAGATGGAAAGTAGTGAAGCAAGTAAAGTATTTATTAGGAGGAAAAGGGTACCTGTAGAGAGACACATGGGCAGCTCAGAGAGAGTCGCGCCCTCATGGTAGTTTGAATCACTTACATGGGGCATTTCTTCTGGGTTTCCTTTGGCCAATCATCTTGCTTTGCCTGGTTTTGGTTTATCTCAGGGTCCTCCTATGTGTGCGCACGCAATCTCTTAGCCAAGATGGCTTCTAGTGAAGAGGCCTATGGGTAGTTGACACCCATACTATAGGGTGGCACCCCCTCCCTTTTTGACCTCCAAGGAGCCTTTCTGCACATGTGTAGTTGGGAAAATCTCCTTGAATTCAAGAATGAGGAATATGTGGTCTTTTGTCTCTTATTTGAGCAGGGTTCAGCTCTTCTGCCTCCTGCTGTTGTGGAGTATCTGTCCACAGGGGACAAACTCCAGCTGTTCAGCTCGGGGCCCATCTATCTCCTGCCTCAAAACAACAAACATTTATTATCTCACGTAATAATAATGAGGGGCAGGAATCTGTGGATGGTTTAGCTAGATGATTCTGGCTCAGAGGGAACTATACTCAGTATTATGTAATAATCTATAAGGGAAAAGAATCCGGAAAAGAATATATATATAACTGAATCGCTGTGCTATTCACCTGAAACTTTTGCAATATTGTAAATCAACTATACCTCAAAAAAAATTTTTTTTAAAGATTGAACAAAAATGAAACCAGAAGCTAATCTCAAAAAAAAAAAAAAGAAAAAGAAAAGAGATGTTGGCTAGGGCTGTAGTCATCCAACAGCTGGACTGGGGCTGGAAACTGCTTCCAAGATGATGCCCTCACATGGAGCTGGTTGTTGGCCGGCGACCTCAGTTCCTCATCATACGGGCCTCTCCACAGGACTGTATATCCTCATGACATGGCAATTGGCTTCTCCCAGACTGCGTCATCTAAGAGACAGAGAGAAAGAGAAGCTTCAGTGTCTTTTGCGACAAAGCTTGGGAAATCACACACCATCATTTCCACGATATCCTATGGGTTACACCCATATTCAGTGTGGGAGGGAGTATACAAGGATGTGAATACCAGGAGGTGGGGATCACCGGCTCCTCTTGAAGGCCAGCTACCACACCACCTATTAACTCTACACGTCTTGAAAACCACTAACCCAGAAGCTACTCCTTGGGGATTAAAATAGACCTGAGAAAGGTGTGACTATCCCAGATCCTCAACCTGTTGTAACTAAGATGAGATGCCACAGATGGCTTTGCCTGGCCCCACTTTCTTTCTTTTTTTTTGGTGGGGGGGGGGGTACGCGGGCCTCTCACTGTTGTGGCCTCTCCCGCTGTGGAGCACAGGCTCCGGATGCGCAGGCTCAGCGGCCATGGCTCACGGGCCCAGCCGCTCCGCGGCATGTGGGATCTTCCCGGACCGGAGCACGAACCCGTGTCCCCTGCATCGGCAGGCGGACTCTCAACCACTGCGCCACCAGGGAAGGCCCCCTGGCCCCACTTTCTAAGGACCAGAGCCCAGCCCTGTGCTTCAGCCTTCAGTGTCGTCTGGCTCCACCCTTCAAGGAGACGCTCTTCTTTCTCCCTGCTGGTCCAGGCAGACACCAGGGCCTGGAGCCTAAAGTGAGCTGGTGACCTCCAGCCTCCAAGGCAAGGCCCAAGGCCAGCATTCTACCCAAGGTGGGCTCCCAGCCTCGGCTAAGGCAAGACTGACTCCTGTTTTCCACGTGGAGAGCCTCTCACTAAGTGCCTGGTTCCCGTGTGAAGGCAACTCCAATTATTTTTCTCTAAGAAGAATAAAAATTGTGAACACTTATTAAGTGCTTATGATTTGCTAGGCACTGGTTTACATATGCCAACTGGTTTATATATGCTGTATTATTTAATTCTCAATGACCTCAAGAGGTAGTTTCTACATCCCCACTGGATAGATAAGAAAATTCAGGCTCTGACCCGTCAAGAAATATGGCCAATGACAGAGCTGACATCGGCATAGCTGAGGATGAGCTGGGACTGTCTGGTTCCAGAGCCCAAGCTGCTGACTATCAAAGCTATATTACCGGGACTTCCCCGGTGGTGCGGTGGTTAAGAATCCGCCTGCCAATGCAGGGGACACAGGTTTGAGCCCTGGTCCGGGAAGATCCCACATGCCACAGAGCAACTAAGCCCATGTGCCACAACTACTGAGCATGCGCTCTAGAGCCCGCGAACTACAACTACTGAGCCCGCAAGCCACAACTATTGAGTCTGTGTGCCATAACTACTGAAGCCCACGTGCCTAGAGCCTGTGGTCCGCAACAAGAGAAGCCACCGCAATGAGAAGCCCGTGCACCACAAAGAAGTGTAGCCTCCACTCACCACAACTAGCGCACATGCAGCAATGTAGACCGAATGCAGCCAAAAATAAATAAATTTCTTTAAAGAAAAAGACAAACTCATATCCTGAAAGACTAATTGTTTAAAGTAAAAATGTTAGCATTGTAAATTGGTATATATGTATAAATGTAGTTGTAATATATGTAATAACAGTAGGACAAAGGAGTAAATATAATTTTCATGTTGTAAGATTTTTTTACATTTCATGTTAAGTGTTATAATATTCACTCTAAATATACTATGATAATTTAAGGATGCGCAGAACGATCACCTCCGTGCCTGACATGGCGGGTAAAGAGATGGAGCCTTTTCCAAAGTGTGTTGACCTGCCAGGTGGGAGCCAGGGTGTAAACCCAGTTTTTCTCTCCTCCCTCCCTCCAGACTCTGCCAGTGCCCCCCTTTGACAGACTCACCAGCACTCAGAGGACAAAGGAGCCCTTTGCTGCAGGCCAGTCCCCTGGACAAGGGTGGAAAAAGAATGTGGGGGAGCAAACGATATCCAGCATAAACACTGTTCCTGGCTTCTGACTTAAACAGACACTCCGTCACATTCTCGCCCCCCCCTTTTTTTTGACCACGCCACACGGCATGTGGGATCTTAATTCCCCGACCAGGGATCGAACCCACGCCCCCTGCATTGGAAGCGTGGAGTCTTAACCACAGGACCACCAGGGAAGTACCCACATTCCCTTTTTAATTTCTCCATGGAACATATCACCATCTAAACGCATCTTCTTTACGTATTTGGTTACATGGTTGTTGCCAAATTACTCCCCTCTGAACGTAAGTTCCAGAAACGCAAGGACCGTGTCTGATTTATTACTGTATCCCTAGAGCCTAGAACAGAGCTTCCTACTAAAACAGAGGCAGAGTGGTCCCATAAATACTTAAATACTCCCAAGAAAGTAGGTGAGTATGTCACAGACGCCCCCACCAGGCTGGAAGAGCCTGTAGGCAGGTACATTCTCACCATGATTTGTTTTTTTTTAACTAATGGACCTCCCTTTTTTTAGAGCAGTTTTAGGTTTGCAGAAAAATTGATGGAAAAATACAGAGCATTCCCAAATACCTTTTCTATCCGCCCCCCAGTCTCCCTTATTATTTCTCTTTTGCATTAGTGTTGTACATTTGTTTCAAGTGATGAACCAATATTGAGACATTATTGTTAACTAACATCTCTAGTTTACATTAGGGTTCACTCTTTGTGACAAACGTATAATGACAGGTATCCAATCATTACCGTATCACACAGGATAGTTTCACTGCCCTGGCAACCCCTGATCTTTTTACCGTCTCCATTGTTTTGCCTTTTCCAGAATGTCATATAGTTGAAATCATACAGCATCGCCATTGTTTTCCATCCCTGTGGACTGGCCCTACAGATGTCCCGCAAAGATTTGCCAAATACACAAATGAATGGATGTCAGGACTTAGCGATGCCCACATCCTAGGGGGCTTTGAGTACATCAGGAAGGAGTGAGTCCAGGTCCCTTTCCTATTTGGGATGAGAAACCTTCATTCCATTCCGTTTTTTGCCGTCCTCTCCCCCAACCTCACTCACGTTCCTTATTCCCTTTAAATTATACGAGATTTCCTCATATGAAACCTAACTTAGGTGCCATAACAGAGACCATATTTAATGTAAATGGAAGAAATAGAAGCAGAAGGATTTATGGTAATAATATCCTTCTTGTAGTAACACAGAGTTGGTCACCTGCTTACGAAACAGTGGATTCAAGAGAAGGAAATTTACCTTCCAAAAGAACGTGGTGTCACCAGAAACCTGCCGTCGCACCAGGGCTTGGATGATCTTATTAAATCCCGTAGATCTTACTGTGCTTTCCTGTGGGAAGAGGGCTACTGCTTTCCCTGGCTCGTAAGAATGGCCTTAGTGAGACCTGAAGCAGAAATGAGGGAGGACGGTAGAGGGCAGTTCCCCTAAAGGTCAGTGCCTGTTGGGCTGAGGGTCCCTGTCTGTACAGAGCCCCGCATGGGGCCACATGCTGTCGGGCACAGCGCGGAGTCCTGAAGGTAGGAGGGAGATTCCTGCTGGAAGGAGATGGGAGAGGAGAGCAGGATGCAGGACGCAGAGAGCTGTCCGCTTGTGAGGGATGGCTCTGACGTCACTGACCTGACCTTGTACTGGTGTGGGTAGCAGGGAATCTTTCGGAATGTTAGGAGGCAACAAGCGCCGTGCCCCAGTTGGAGGCTAGCAGTGGCAGGAGGCTCTGATGAACTGGGGAATTTGCACATTTAGAGAGACCTGGGTTCAAATTCCAGCCCCACTACTCACAACCCACATGATATTGAGCAAATTGTAAAACTTGACTTCATGCGTTGAGAAGCATTGAGTTGATTCTCAATCTGGGTTTATTCCCTTAGGAAATCGGTCCCAGAATCCAAGTTGCCCTAGCGAGGAGGAGGGAAGCCTCCTTGCTGGTGGCCAGATTCAGAGCCTGGATGCCCTCCCGGTGATAGAGGGACCAGTAGACCCTTGCCTCACCAAGAGACGCCAGCTCCCCAGCTCTTGCCTCCACCCCACCTTGCGGAAGCAGGGGAGGATGAAGAACCATGTCTGCCGTTAGCTTGAGCTCTGCGGCTGGTTGCCCCCTCCTCAGCTCCCCTCCCTCCCCCTCCCCTCCTCCCCTCCCCACCTCCTTTCTGGGTTAATGGTTTGTTAGGAAATGGGTAATCTGGGGAGGATCATTAATGCAGTGAACAGAGATATTGCGCAAAAGGATTAAGGCAGCTTCCCTAGTGCACTGCGGTTTTTTGAACGTGTTTGCATGAAATCACCTCATTATGAGAATATCCTCATCGGGGGAGATGGAGGGAAGGGGCACCATGCCTGGAATGAAGGCAAAGCCACTTGTGCTGAGGGAAAGGGTTGTCTTCCAAGAGTCCGCAAGAGCCCGGTCTGGGACCCCTTAAATGATGATGTCCGCTCTGAGGTCTCAAACCAAGGTGGATGCTGTGATGTCCAGGACAGAAGCCCAGTCACCTCGCTGCAGGGAAAGGATCTGAACCTGAGTTCCTTTTGCTGGGGGGCCTGGGGCCGGGGCTGTGAGGTATCATTTGCCAGGAAAAAACAAAGGATACGCCAGCCCCAGAGCTTCACAACAAATCCCCACTCACCTCCTCCAAGTCTTTGCTCATTTCTCACCCTCCCAGTGGGTCCTCCCCTGATGACCTTATTTAATCTGCAAGCTCCTTGCCGCCCATCCCACCCAACCATCCCATTCCTCTTAGTTTCCATTCTTCCTTTTTTTCAGTAGCACTTACAGCCTTCTAACAACCACAAAACTTACTAAGTTATTACGCTCTTTATTAGGTTCAGGTCCCCACTAGAATGCAAGCCCCACGAGGGCAGTGACAGCTGTCTGTTTGTTTGTTTTAATAAATTTACCTATTTATTTATTTTTTTGGCTGCGTTGGGTTTTCCTTGCTGCGCGCGGGCTTTCTCTAGTTGTGGTGAGCGGGGGCTACTCTTCATTGTGGTGAGCGGGCTTCTCATCACGGTGGCTTCTCTTGTTGCGGAGCACAGGCTCTAAGCACGCGGGCTTCAGTAGTTGTGGCACGTGGGCTTCAGTAGTTGTGGCGCACGGGCTTAGCTGCTCCGCGGCATGTGGGATCTTCCCAGACCAGGGCTCGAACCCGTGTCGCCTGCCTTGGCAGGCGGATGCTTAACCACTGCACCACCAGGGAAGTCCCAGCTGTCTGTTTTGTTCACTGATGTATCCCAACAACTAGAGTGGTTTCAGATAGTAGATGCTCAATAAATGCTTCTTGAATGAGGAACAAATTTTGGTCTTTAAGGAAAGATTTGGGCTTTGTCCCGCCTCTGAGGGTGACTGTGAGGCACCCACACACTCAGAGGCCCTCTCGGGACCCCTGCAGTCCTAGGGTGACCCTGCAGGCAGCCCAGCCCTGGCTCCCTCATTCCACTGACAGAGGCCCAGCTTCTCCTCCTGCAGTTTTCCCATCATCCCAGATTTCTTTGCACTTGTTAATTAACATTAGCCTTGGAAGATCTCCTTTTTGCTGGGGCCTCCTGATGAAGCCATTGTTCCCAGCACCACACACAGCCCCCACCCACACCTGCCGCCCTGTGCTGTGGGAATTGGTTTCTATCTGGGCTCTCGGGCTGTGATGGGGTTCCAGCTGGAGCCAGAGAAAATGATACAGAGCGCCAACGACGAAGTCACATGGACAGGACACCACGTGCTCCCGTGCTTGTCCCGGACAGAGCGCTGCCTTTCCCCAGAGTCCCGTCTTGTCCACCTTCAAGGGACCAGGTCATGGGTCACCCTCTGTCACCACTGAGCCCAGGTCTGCTGCCACATCCTCTCTGCCTCCTCCCAGCCCAAAGTAGAAGAGGCAAGGAAGGTCACCCTTAAGGCTTTTCATCTCCTGCTTGCCCTGTTGCCCCCAGGACTGAGACCTGACCTGGGACCTCAAAACCTTATTTTCATGTTCCCCTTGGGGGGGTCCTCTGATACATGGGTGTCTTAGTCTGGGTTCTCCCCAAAGCAGAGACTGAAATGAAGACAAGTGGGCTTCCCTGGTGGCGCAGTGGTTGAGAGTCCGCCTGCCGATGCAGGGAACACGGGTTCATGCCCCGGTCTGGGAGGATTCCACATGCCGCGGAGCGGCTGGGCCCGTGAGCCATGGCCGCTGAGCCTGCGCGTCCGGAGCCTGTGCTCCACAACAGGAGAGGCCGTAGCAGTGAGAGGCCCGCACCTGCCAAAAAAAAAAAAGTCAACACAAGGCAGGCTATGGAGATGGCCACTGTGAATCTTAGGACCCATTTCCTCCAGGACCTCTTGAGAATAGAGGAGAAATGCCTCCTGGGATCGGACCCTGGCAGAATGAGGGGCAAAACCCTGACCCACTGCTCTGGCATTCCCCCTGCACTTCCCAGCCGGAAACCGCGCCTGCAGAGCTCTGCTGGCATATTTCATGGCAAAGGAGCAGCCGTGGGGCAGAAGTGAGGATGCATGCGTGCCCCTGCTTGAGACACCACCTTAGGAACACAGAGGAGGCCTGCAGGCAACTGTCTCCGCCTGGCTCGGATCAGAGGTGGGGAGAACCGATACGGGTCAGGCACCAGACTGCCTGCTCAGTAGATAAATCTTCCTGCAGAGCTTTGAGGAATGACTCATCACTTACACCCAGGTGGGGAGTTTGTCTTCTCCTTCCAAGTCTAAGTAAAGAAAGAAAGAGAGAGAGAGTGGTACATGTCTGAGCAGTTTTATATTGTTTCCCTGTGTTACAAACCCAGGGGCCAGTCGGCTTGCATAGGGACAGAGCAGGAGAGTGACCAGGAGACCACAGTCAGCTTCAGAGGGGGCTGGAGCAGAGAGCTCAGCAGCAGGGTTGGCGGGAAGGAGACAGGTGGTACAGACATCCCCGCTCGCCTCTCCCTGTGTGTCTTTCTGAGCCCAGAAGCAAGTACAGGCTCTCTGTCCCCAGCCTGGAAATAGGCTGGGCTCCAAAAGTGCGTTGAAAAGTCCGCTGTGTAAGAGCTGGAAAGCTGGGAATGCCTCGTCTCATTGAGACAATACTGTGCATGGCTCCTCCGGTCCCAGCCCAGCCCACGGGAAGCTCAGTGAGCGGGCCGAAGCGCGGCACCATGGACAGGGTCAGAGCATCAGGGTCCCCGCGGAAAACACAGTGAGGTCAGGAAGCGCCCCTCCTCCCACCCCCTCACCCACTGGGCAGTGGAACCAGGTGATTCCTAGAGCCAGATCAAGGGCTTTCGCAACCTGGGAGGCACGGTGGGGAGAGACTCAGGCGAGGGTGACATCATGGCTGTGGCCTGGGTTGATGGGGGTAAGCCCTGCCCGAGGACTGGTGGTCACGGCACAGTCAGCAGCTCCTTGTGTCTATTGCTGCCTCCTGGGCCTCCTGGGGTCTTCACCTTGCTTGCTCAGCTCTCGGTTCTTGAAAGCTCCTCTTTCGAGATCCTTGTGTTCCGCTGGGATTCGATCCCTGACCCCCTTACCTCCCCAAGCCCCCAGCACAGCCTCCATTTTTCAGATGGCCAAACTGAGGGCCAGAATCAGCTAGCAAGTTGGTGGCAAAATCTAAACCAGGACACACAACTCGCAGCCAATCCACCTCCTCGCCACGAAGGGGAAAGGGAGCTCTGTGGTTATGGGGTAATGAAGGCCACGGAGCCTCTGCCCCGGGATGGGAGACTGGAGTGCATCTTGGGGGAAATTATAGGTATCACTTTATTTTCCAGGGGAAAAAATAACCACGGAAAACGTCTGCAATTACAGCTCATCACTGCTGACTGTGTAACTGCAGTCTAAATACCTGGGAATCAGAAGACCTGAGACAATGAGATTTTGGTTTTATTTAGCACCTTTCCACTCCCCTACCTCAAGCTTTCCTGGGTGATGTCACAGTGGGAGCCAGGTTCACAAACACTCAAGGCAGACTTTTCCCAATTTTTCTGTACAAAGATCAGGTCACTCACCCTTGACAGGCCACAGAAATATCGACTTCTTCTTTTTTTTTTTCTCCAGAGGTCAGACTGAGTATCGTTGTGCCACCTGACCCCTCCCAGCCCCTCTGTCTTTTCCATTAATCTCTTACTCAACATGTATTGAGTGCCACCCGTATGTCAGTCATGGAAAGAGGAGTAGGATACCCAGCAATGGGCACGTCAGGCAAGGCCCTGTCCTCTTAGAGATTATGTTCGAGTCTGGGAGACAGACAACAAAAAAAACAACGTATGAATAAAAGAAAGACAGCATGTCACAAGAGTGAGAAGTGATGAGACAGAGAGTAACACTGGGAGGGCACTGGAAAGGTGACATGTCAGCTGAGACCTGAAGGATGAGAAGGAGCTGGTTATGATAAAAGGTGAGGGAGGGAGCAGCAGGTGCAAAGGCCCTGGGGCAAGAAAGATTCTGCCTGGTTCTAAGGAGTGTGGGAAGGCCAGTAAGTGCCTGGAACGCCGTGAGAGAGGAAGGAAATGGCATAAATGGGCTTGAATGTGCAGTAGAAAAGGGGCCATGTCAGGCAAAGGAGCCTAGATTTGAAAGCCATGGATGGGTTTTTATCAAAGGAATGACACGATCTGATTTCAATTTGCAAAATAGCATTCTGGCTGCTGGGTGCAGAACGGAGGGGAAAAAGACAAGTGTGGAAGCAGGGTGACAAGCTGGGAGCTGCTGTAGTGACCCAGGTGGTAACAAAGGAAATTACATGACAAGAAAGATATTTATGCAGATATAATCTGGAGGTAGAACTCCTGGGAATGGTCGATGAAGTAGACGTGGGGATGTGGCAGAGGATGGAAAAGATGCCTCCCAGGTTTCTGGCTGAGAAGCTGGTTGGGTGAGCAGACAATTTACTAACACAGGCAGGTTGGCCAACAACGTACACGAATAAGAAGTGCTGGTCTGCAGCCTGTTTGCCCTCAGATCCGTTCCTCGTCCTTCCCTGACCTTCTCTGTTTCACAGGACTTCTGACCCTGACAGACCCCAGGGTCTGGGTCAGCTGGGTTCAGCCAATGGGAGGCACAGGCTGGAGGGCAGGAGGAAGTGAGGAGCTGGGGCATGTCTCTCCCTCCCTCTGTGCCTTGGGCAGAATCTCAAGGAAGTTGCGGAAGCAGCTGCATCTCCTCTGAGGCTCCAGCTCCCACCAGGCAGCCCTCCATGGCGGCAGCTTTCAGAGTCACCCCAGCCCTGGGTTAACCCTACCTCTCTCCCTTGTCCCTCCATCCCACAAATAGTCCAGCTGCCTGCTCAGCTGATCCCTGGGTTGCCTCACCATCTTTTACTCAACTTCTCAGTTCTTCTGTGGCCTGTGCAACCAAAGTCCTATAAAAATATTCCCTCTGTATTAAAGGTTTAGAGTGGCTTATGGGCTCCTGATTGGACCTGACTGGTACATGAAATGCCTGGCTGAGGTGGGAGGTGCAGTGCTGGTCCATGTCAAGCTTAGAATTTTATTCTTTTATTGATTCTATTCCCTAGGATTTCAGCCTCAAGCAGAGTTAACCACAACTCCCATTCGAACATAAAAGCAGAGAATCTAAAGGCTCAAAGACACCTTAAAGATATTCTAGTCCTAACAGTGGCCTAATGCTGGAATCCCCTTTATAATGTCCAACCAAATGGTCTTAAGCCTAGGCTGATTGCCTTCAGGGATGATGTATGAGTTAGCTATTATACCAATAATGCTGTGTAACAAAGCAACCCCAAAATTCAGTGGCTTGAAAATAACAAGCTTTTATTTTTGGATGGTTCTTCTTCAGGCTAAGGATTGGTTTACACTTGGCTCCAATTGGGTTCAAGTCTGCTCTATATGTCTACAAGTTCTCCTTGGACCAGATTCTACCCTGAGCGTTCTTCTAAGAGCAGATCACAGGAGCTCAGGAAGGTAAACCAAACCAAACAAGCATATAACAGGCCTCTGTTTAAATCATGTCTGTCAAAGTTCCATTGTCCAAAGCAAGTCAGATGGCCAAGAGCAACAGCAGTGGGGCAGGAAAATATACTCCAGAAGATCACACAACAGAAGGAAGGCATGAAGAAGTGAGAACAACAGTCCAATCCACTGGAAATCTTACTCTTGCCTCTTTTGAGCTGAAATCTATGTTGGACCAAGTTTTCCCATTAGAGACACAGGAAATATATCTCCTTTCCTCCATGTGATGGATAACCTTCCAAGTTTCTGGAGCTAACTAGTTGCCCCTTTGGGTTCTCCTCCTCATGAACCGCTCTGATTCCTTCAAAGACTTGATTTTCATTCCATTCATCCTGGTTGCTTCCCTCTGAACATGGTCCAATTTCATTTTTATTACACCTCATGGCTAATGTCTATAACTGCCCTTGATGTATTCTGACCACAGCAAAGTGGATTCTTTTCCCCTCTGGCAGGGAATCCACACCAGTGGACACTCAGCCCACATAAGCAAGAGAAACCAGGCTCCTCCAAATCATTGCCTCCGGAAGGTTTTTCTTAGTTTATGTCACCCACCCAAATAGTTTCCCCTCTTACCCTGAACCCCTCGGTCCACATGTATGTTCCAGGCCTGTGTTTGTTGACAAGTTCGTTCTGGTCCCCAGCCTTTGGTCCATGGATGGAGGTCATATCTCTATTTGGACCATGAGAACCTGGAAAACAGAGTGTCTGTCATCTCTGCCCTTTGGATCTTTCCAGAGATCACAGTACCCGGTACCAGGTTCTGGGGGCCCCTCAGTTCATGTCTGGTTGTGACTGAGGGGCTCAAGCAGCTTTGCCCACACACACTCAACCCCTCTTTAAGGGGCAAGGTCTGAACTTTTCCTAAAACAGCCCCACCTGCACACAAAGCTGGGTGAGGGACCCTGGTACCAATTTGAGATTGCAGGATAGGTTTACAGGGGCTGTCCTCGTTCTTGTGGGCTGACCAGCTAGAGGGCATCCCAGACACACACACACACACACACACACGTAAGAATGCAACAGGATTTCCAGGGCCTTAAGCAAAGCTGATAGCTGATCTGCAGCCTCCTGTAACTGACCTGGGAATCCTCATATCCGGGGAGGGAAGAGGCAGCTGTAGCTGGGAAACAGCATGGGGAGTGTTTCATTAAGAGAAGAACGGAATTGGGAGTCCCCTGGTTGCCTAGTGGTTAGGGCCTAGGGTTCCACGCTTTCACTGCCATGGCCCGGGTTCAATCCCTGGTCGGGGAACTGAGATCCTGCAAGCCATGCAATGTGGCCAAAAAGAGAGAGAGAGAGAGAGAGAGAAGAATGGAATAGCAGCCACTAAAACCAAAGCAGAATTTCCTCCGCAATGTTCATGGAACCCCTGGCCAGACAGCTTCTCTAGCATATTAGTCAAGATAGCCCAGGACAGGCTGCAGTAACAAAATTCCCCAATATCTCTCTCACTCCCAAGACGTGAGCAGCACAGATCGGCAGCCCCTCCCTGCTCATCGTGGTCTCTCAGGAGCCCAGGCTGACGAAGGTGTCAACTTGTACTTCCCACAGCAGTGGAAAGGGCATGTGTAGCAAACCATGTATCAGCTCTTAAAGTCACTGCCCAGAAGTGAAATATGTCAATTCTGTTCATATTGAATTGCTTGGAGTGAGTCTCACAGCCATTCCTACCTTCCAAGGAGGTGGGGAAGTGCATCCTCCGTGAGCCCAGAGACCAACAACGCCAATAGGGTCAGGGAGGGGTTTGGCCCAGGGACACAGCCTCCATGGGGGTGTATCCACCCAGGGTCCCAGGTCCTCTCCATCAGGCCTCTTCTTAACCCTTTCTTGCTCACTTTCTCTCCCCCTTGTTCTCTTTTTCCATTCATTCATTCATTTAACAAATATTAATTGAGACCCTACTGTGCACCCGGCCTTGGGGCTACAGCAGACCCAGCCCTGAGTTCATGGGCTCTCAGGCTACCAGAGGAAATCAACAACCAAGCAAACCCACGTCCAGCCAGTCTCTCAAGGCACAACCCCACAGGTCCTCCTTCATCCCTCCCTCACTGCCCACACCTAAGCCATGAGCACCTCTCATCAAATCGACTCCGAAATCATCCTGAATTAGGCTCCACCCTCGAACTCCACTGATGATCCCAGACCGTCATCCACCGCCTGGACTCTTACAGGGACCCCCAGCTGCTCTCGTCTACCCCACCCTTCCCACCTGAAGCCTGTTTTCCACACAGCAGCCAAAGTGATCTCCTTCAAAAGACAATATGAGTGGGGAAGGCAAATTTAAAAATCAGTGAACAAACGTAAAACAAATACAAATCGGTTAGGACTTCCCTGGTGGTGCAGTGGTTAAGAATCCACTGACCAGTGCAGGGGACACGGGTTCGAGCCCTGGTCCGGGAAGATCCCACATGCCTCGGAGCAACTAAGCCTGTGCGCCACAGCTGCTGAGCCCTCGCGCCAACAAGAGAAGCCACCGCAATGAGAAACCTGCGCACCACAACGAAGAGCAACCCCCGCTGTCTGCAACTAGAGAAAGCCCGCACACAGCAACAAAGACCCAACACAGCCAAAAATAAATAAATAAATTTATTTTAAAAAAAATACAAATCCGTTAAGTGTTATGTGGGAAACCGATGAGGTGATGAGATAGTGGGTAATCACAGGGACCACGTGGAGACGTGTGTCAGGGAAGGTGTTTCCTGCACCTGCCCGGCCCTACTTTGTTCTCACCTCCAACTCCATCACCTGTTGCCACCACTGGTTCTGCACAGACCTGCCTTTTGAAGGCCCAACGTGGCAGTGTGTCTCACCTCAGCCTCTGCTGCGACTCCTAGCTTCCTTCCTCTGTCACCGTGGAGGGGACACCTGAGGGCTTGCAGTCCCAGAGGGCAGAGGACTTCACCTTCAGGAGCCAATAGATCCATGCCTTCCCCCTGCGTCCCCTGGGCGGACAGGTGTGAGGCACACATCCTACCGGCTACGACACCGAGCACCAACACCCTGTGGCTGTGACCACCCACTCCTATCGGTTTCCCCTCCTTCCCTGTTCCAGTCCTTCCTCACTCCTGCTCCAAGGACTACTTTCCCAAGTAAACAACCTACTCACAAGCCCTGGTCTCAGGACCTGCTGTGAGGAGGAGAGGAGAGAGAGGAACATGAGGCAGAGGGAGCAGACACCCAAGGGATGAGAGAGGCTGATGCGTCTGAAGACTCAAAGAAGGATAGTAAGACTGGAGGACGGTAGCCTGAGAAGAGGGTGGAGAGGTGGCAGGACCCACAGGACCTTCCACCGGAAGGTCAGAGAGTTTGGACTTCATCCCGAGGAAAGTGGGACGCCACCCGGGGGTTGATTCAAGTGAATTCACGGGACCAAATTTGTCTTTTGGTTGAGATCAAAGAGAAGACCATTGCCTGTGTTTGTTCAGTTGCGCCTCTCTGCGTCCTTCCCTTCTTGTCTTCCTGCTTAACCTGCCTCCCCTCCACCTTCTTCTCTCTTGGCTCCCATCAACCTCTCACACCTCTCACTCTGCCTTCAGACTTCAGCCTCAGGTAAGGAGACAGTGAAGGATGGAGC
The DNA here is from genome assembly GCF_949987515.2 of Delphinus delphis. NCBI lineage: Eukaryota > Metazoa > Chordata > Mammalia > Artiodactyla > Delphinidae > Delphinus > Delphinus delphis. Next base: position 6,633,664 of record NC_082701.1, read on the forward strand.
CATAATTCGAGACCGTGGAGTGAGGGTGACCATAATTTCCGAACTCGTTCAGGGTGAAGGTCTGAGAAGTTCAAGTGCACTTGCAGGGGTGATGGGGCAAGGTTTGAAATTGGGGCTGTCGGGAGAGTTCTGAGATGAATGTTTGCCATGACTGTGCCACGAATCCTAATTGCAAGAGTCAGACAAAGAAGTCACTGTCCCTGGGGTGCAGGGAGAAGGATGCAGGGATGAGTAACGGGGGAGAGGTTCGGCTTTGCAGCCAACACACCTGGCTCTCTCCAAGTTCCACCTCCCCTCACTGAGTGACCACGGGCAAGTTACTCCGTGTCTCCAAAACTCAGATCCATCATTTGGAGAAATGGGACAATAATAACAAAATTCACATGAGCGAGGACACTTGGTTGTGAGTAACAGAAACACACACAAACTAGCTGAAAAACACAGAGGGGAATTTATTCTCACAGAACACAAGGAGGGAGATGCGGCAGTTTCCAGAAAGAATAGGACAAGGGCTCCTTTCCCTTTTGCTCCCTCCAGGCCAGTACCATCTTCTTCTTCCCAGCTGCGTTGGGGAAAAGCGAGAACACTGAGGCAGCCCATGGGTTTATAGGTTAAGATCTGGCTTCCTGGGAAAGACTGGGGATGGCTGTCTCCTGCCCCAGTTCCAAAATCGCAGACGGCATCTGGTCCAAAGCAGGTCAGGTGACATCGCAGACCAATCATCGTTGGTGAAAGTATCATCATCTCCAGAAGGGATCTGGGTGACTCAGTTCAACTCAGAGCAGCGTGAACCAAGAAACTCCAGCCGTGAGTGAGTTTCTGATGTGCTGACTTCTCTGTAAGATCCCTACTCTGGAACTGTGTGTGCACGTGTGTGTGTGTGTGTGTGTGTGTTGGGGTGGGGTGGAAGAGGGAGAAGAAACATTCTTCCCAGAAAGGGGGGGTTGGCCACTTAACCAACAGGTGCCCACCATGTAAACCTAATCCCAGAAATGGGATCACTGCTCCAAGTGGGCTGAAACCACACCTCCCAGATGGTGGTCGGCAAAGCTCTTCTGGTTCTCCACATCGCCAAGCTCAGAGGGACTTCTTCTGTACTTGCCCACTTTGCCCTTCTTGAGATCCTGCCTCCATTGGTCTTTGTGATGCTACCCTCTCCTGGTTTTCCTTCCACTCTCCTGCTCTGTATTTCTCTGTCTCCTTTACTGGTTCTCCTTGACCTCTCAAGATTGCTTCAATGGCTTCCTTTAACACTCAGAATAATATGCAAACTCCTAACTTGAACCGGCAGGGCCCCAGATGATCTGGCCACTGCTGACCTCCTGTGCTACCTCACACCATGCTCCCCTCGCCTGCTCGGCTCCTGGCCTTCTCTCTGTTTCTCTAAATCATCAAGCTTCTTCCTGCCTTTGCAGCCACTGTTTCCTGTGCGTGGGCTGCTCCCCTCCCACCCCACCCTGTACCACACCCTCCAACCCTGACCTCATGTGACTGGCTCCTCCTGTCTCCCAACTCATGGCTGAAAACCACATCCTCGGGGAGGACTTCCCCGACTGCTCTTTCTAAAGAAGCTGTTCAGTTGCTCCATACCCATCACCTCCTTATTTCTCTGCGGAGAACTTACCAGCATCGGTGCTTTTCACATTTTCAACTGTTTCCTTGTTTATAGTTTAACTCTCACCAAAACTTTACCAACTCCACGTCCAGCCAAACTATGCTTGAAGGAAAAATAACACCTTGGACATCAAAAAACTCAGAACATTTACCTCCCTTTCTACAGAAATTACTAGAGGAGGTACTCTAACGCAATGAACAAGATACTGAGAAAGAGAGAAACTTGGATTCAAGAAAAAACAAAACTCCCAGTGCAAAGGAAATCCCAAGGTTGTGGCTGCTTAGGACAGGAAATCAGTGGACTTCACGCACAAGATCTTTAAGAAAAGCTCAATGTAGTCTAAGCAATAAAGCGACTTAATAAGAAACTGGAAGATATTTGTGAAATCATGAGGAAGATAATTTTTCTTCTCCCCCAAAAGAATTTAAAATATGTACTTAAACACTCCAAGAAAAAAATTGTACCAAACAATGGTGATCTAAATAGAAGCATAATTTTGAAGAACTGATGGAGAATACAAAAAGATAATCTATCTGATTTTTTTTAATATATAAATTTATTTATTTTTGGCTACGTTGGGTCTTCGTTGCTGTGCACGGGCTTTTCTCTAGTTGCGGCGAGCGAGGGCTACTCTTCATTGCAGTGGCTTCTCTTGTTGCGGAGCACGGGCTCTCGGCACACAGGCTTCAGTAGTTGTGGCACGTGGGCTCAGTAGTTGTGACTCGCGGGCTCTAGAGCACAGGCTCAGTAGTTTTGGTGCACGGGCTTAGTTGCTCCGCGGCATGTGGAATCTTCCCGGACCAGGGCTCGAACCCGTGTCCCCTGCATTGGCAGGTGGATTCTTAACCACTGCGCCACCAGAGAAGTCCAATCTATTCGATTTTGATGTGAGTCTCCTTTAAATTTTTGTACAAGTGTTGTGTACAAGAGTGAGAGAAAAGAAATCTTAATCCCTCTATATTACCTAGTTCCCTGGGGAGAACAATATTTACATCATTGTCAACATGTAAAGGCTGTTGATTGGATTTCAACTTTTAGGATGAATCTACAGATAAAACAAGGGTGACAGATGTGGTTAAAGAACAGAATGTAAATGTCATCAATTTTGACAATGTAAAAGTAAAGAAAAAGACGGCAGAAGTTGGGAAGTTAAAAGGGGTGGGGAGAAGATGAGACGGGAAGGGTAGGAGATATACTAATATCCTCATCTTACAGAGTAAGCACTTGAGAATTTCTGTCTCATATTAAGGGAATAAGAACTGGATATTTTAAGTGTATTACAGGTTACTAGTTAAGGTAACTAGTATAAGAAATAAATATAGGGCTTCCCTGGTGGGGCAGTGGTTGGGACTCCACCTGCCGATGCAGGGGATGCGGGTTCGTGCCCCGGTCTGGGAAGATCCCACATGCTGCGGAGCGGCTGGGCCCGTGAGCCATGGCCGCTGAGCCTGCGCGATCGGAGCCTGTGCTCCGCAACGGGAGAGGCCACAACAGTGAGAGGCCCGCGTAGTGCAAAAAAATAAATAAATAAATAAATATAATTCCCCCAAATAGGAGGATATGGATGGGGGAAGGAAGCTACATCTTTCACAACAGGAAGTCGATACAGGTTTAAAATTAATAAATCGAAAATAGGAATATTACAATATTAGAGACCAGCAAAGACCACAAAAAGCAAAAGCATGGTGGCTGCCTTTGAAGGATAAAACTACATATGTGGATTCCTAGGAAGTTCTTTATCACCAGTTGACTGAACAGGAAAGAGTAAAGATCTACAGTAAAAAAAGTAGAGATCTACAGTATTCTGCGAGCTGCGGTCCATTGTTTCGCTAAGATGGTCCGGGATTTGGAAAACACAAGATTGGAAGACGGTGACAAGGAAGATGGTGGACGGGCCTCCGGGAGTGGGCACAGGGTGCAAATACCCTTCTGAATGCTCACCGAAGGGGAGTCGCTCTGGAGGAGGTTTTGAGTCATCCCATGGAAAAGAGGACACATTTTGTAGCAGTCCATCTGCTTTTTCCCAGTCGTGGCTCAATACAATTCCGCACCGAGTGGCCATGGTGGTGGAGATGGAGTCTGTGTGTGGCCTTAGCAAGGTGGACCACCTCTCACAAAATCCACCTGGCTACCTCTGCTGCATGCCTAAGCTGACAGCAGAGACCAATGGGGAGCCCTCAATGTAGCGCAATGGCCCGGGAGGATCATGCAGACACCTGATGGAAGGTTGCATCGAAGGAGCAGCAGTTTGCTCTCCCTAGATTTGCCTTCCCTGCCTACAAGTCTTCGCTAGCCCGACCATCCATGAACTCACAGAATGTCTTATCCACCAATCGTGAGATCCTCACAGCCACGCTCCTGATCGAGGAAGTCATGTTGCAGAAGAAAGACAATGGGCTCATGCCCGTGTTAATCAGGGGTCCTCCCAGACCACCCAGAAGCAGATGGTCTGATGGAAAAGGGAAATGGCCCACTGAAAACTCAGTTATGATGCCAGCCAGACAACAGCATCCCAAAATGTTGGTTCTACAGGATGCTGGACATGGTGTGACTCAGCGGCCAATATATGGTGCTGGTTTTTCCTAGGACCAGATTACACAGACCAGGGAAACAAGGATCGGAAGTGGGAGTTCCACCTTCACTATTATAGCTCACAGCTCTCACGGAACTTTTGCTTCCTGTCCCCACAAAGTCAGCTAGTTTCAAGGTCTTAGGAACCAAGAAAGAAATGCTTCCACCAGGACTCAATAATGATTCCTCTGAACTAGAAGTTGAGACTGACATACGGTCATTCTAGGTTCTTTATGCACTGAATAAACAGTCAAAGAAGAGAGTTACTCTCCTACTTACCAAGGAGAAACTAGACTTCTGCTACATGAGGGGGACAGGGACCCCAAGAAATTCTCCAGTTTACTACCTGGTACTTCCATGTCCAAGAGAAGCACCATGGATATGGAACAGGCAGTGGGAGACAGAAGTTACGAATATCAACTATGGCCTCACAGAAACAAGAACTATAGAAATGGGACTTCCCTGGTGGTCCAGTTGTTAAGATTCTGCACTTCCACTGCAGGGGGCATGGGTTCAATCCCTGGCGGGGGAACTAAGATCCCACATGTCACACGGCCAAAAAAAAAAAAAAAAAAAAGAACTGTAGAAACCATGAATCTTTTCTTCCTTGATTGTTACATATGTACCATATATATATTTGTGGATATTAACTAATTTCTTTTCTCTCTCCTTCCTCTTTTTGATTTTCTATAAGGAAGACGGTGATTCACTTTTTATTTGGTCTTTAAGTTACGGAATATTCTGATGGGACTGTGACCAAATCTGAGGGGTAATCAACTTCACTTAGAAATGGATACCATGACTGTCACCCAAAGATGCATGTAATGGCTGTTGGGATTTTGTGTCTCCTTCTTTTGAGAACAAGATGAGAGTCTTTGTACAAAGGTTGCACCTGGTAAGGTAAAAGAGTAAGTCTGGCGTTGTTATAATTAGATGGGGTTCAGATATGTGTGGAAGGGATATACGGAAGCTAATTAGCCAAAGTGGTGTACTGTGTCAGTCCTTACGCTGTTATCGCTCAACTCCAAGTTCATCCTTCTAAACTCGGTTTTGTAATGAGGCTCGGGCTGGGACTTTGCAAATCCTTTGTCAGCTGACTCCCCGTTAGGCTTGCCAACAACAGGACTAGACAGAAGCTGGAAGGCTGGAGGGATGAGAATGGACACACTCTTCCTATTTGCTCGCTCCCCTCGTTCACGTCACTCCAGCAACAGATCTGTACCCGAGCAGTAGCAGGTCACGCCAATATCCAGTTTTTTATGCCGCAACGTCATCATGGGCCTTCAAACGCATGAGCACTAGTCAGCCGGGGCCCCTCAGCGGAAGTCTGAGCCCAGCTCCGTCCATGCAGCCTCTTCTTCAAGCTTCTAGGGTAAGACAATCCCAACCTCTCCCCTTTGTTCTGCCAGCCCTAGAAGTGATGGTTTCTTACTGCAGTTACTATATCTTTGTTACTTCAGTGTTTTCTTTTTGCCTTTTCAGTCCTCCAATTCATGTTTAGCTAATTCTCTATATTAAATCCTCTCTGTTAAAATAACTGATGTAGTTTCTATTTCCATGACTGTTGCAGGCAGACAACTGTAACTTTTTATTATGAGCCTCTGGAATTGTTGTAACTCTGCACAGGTACTACTTCTTAATAATCTCTTAAAATTCTGTGATATATATCAGAGTGCAGCAGTAGAGAGCTGCAGGATCCTCTAGAGGAAAACCTCCTCTACATTGGGTGGATCGTGGAGGACTTTCCAGAGGAAGTGACATCCAAGCTGAATTTGCATAATTAATTGGGATTAACCAGGTAGAGTGTGAGATAGTGAATCAAGCATAGAGAACAAACAGCGAGTGCAAACGGAAGAGGCAATGAAGGCCTCATTTTACACTCAAGGAAGCCTTTGGCTGAAGCTTCTAGAATGTCAAGACCAGAGAAAGACAAACATCGCTTGTATGTGGAATCAAAAAAATGAACTTATTTACAATGAACTTATTTACAAAATGAACGAACTTATTTCATTACGAATGAACTTATTTACAAAACAGAAACAGACTCACAGACACAGAAGACAAACTTATGGTTGGGAGAGGGGGTGGCGAGGGATGTTAGGAGGTTGGGATTAACATACACACACTACTATATATAAGATAGATAAACAACAAGGGCCTACTGTATAGCACAGGGAACTTTATTCAATATCTTGTAATAACCTATAATGGAAAAGAATCTGAAAAAGAATTAAGGAAAATTCCGAACGAAATTTTTGGCCAACACAATATATATATATATATATATATATATATATATATATGAATCACTTTGCTGTACAACTGAAAATAATACAACATAGTAAATGAACTATACTTCAATTAAAAAATAAATAAAGGAAAAGAATAGAATACCGAGACCTGAGGCTGGAGAGGTGAGACGAGGCCCAATCAGGAGGCCTCTGTAACCCTGGTGAGAAGTTGGGACATTTTCTTGAGGACCACAGAGATTGTTAAAGATTTGTCAACAGAGGTGGGTCGCGATAACATTTATTGGCTGCAGACACCCGCAATGTCCTTGGTCTGACCTTGAGCCCTCTTGGCCAAGTCCCATCCTCCCCAGGATGGGAGGCATCCTCCCCAGGCACGTGCCTGAATTCCAAACCTCCTTGTCTCCCCAGGCAGGTCCTCAAAACACATCTGTGCTGTGTCTCTTCCCCTCAGAAACCTTGTGAGGGCACTAGTTAGAGCATTAAAACTAACACAGCAAAGTGTTAGGAAATGCAAATGGTTTATCCCTCCTCGGGGTATTTCCATTTTAATGGAAGCGCAGTTGACAAATATTTACTGAATGCTCTATTACATGCAAAAAAACTATGGGACGCTCCTAGAGGGAGTCATGGCTTGACCTAAATAAATCAGTCTCTGATGATAAAATTTTAGTTCATCGGAAATATACTGTAGGCAGCAGATAACCTTTCTTACCTCTGATTGAACCACAGAAGCACCTAGCTCGGTCTGCCCCAAGATGCTCCAGTCACCCTAACCCCCAACCCTTCCCTCCAATGGAGGGGCACAGAGGCTGTTTAACTACAGCCGCCCTAAGTGGGGCTCAGAATCCAATCCCTGCTCTATATTCTGGGATCCCTAGGTCTCCCCACATACTAGGGAGCTCCAGCCCCCTCCTCTATCGCTCAGTCTCCGAGAACTCCTTCCAGGCACACAGATCGAGGGTCTCCTGGGCTCCCGGCACCGTGCCAGGGCTGCAGGACATAGGAGGAGGGGGCGAGGAAGGGCGAACTCCACACAGGAATGACACACAGCCTGCACTTCAATTCGGTGTCAGACGGGTCCCCTTTGAGGAGCGGAGCCTCTCAGCCTGGCTGATTCTCTTGTCCTGTCTCTCCTGCTGCCTTCTGGGACAGCAGAACCAAAACAGAGGCGGATGAGAGGCGGCGGGAAAGGAAGGAGAGAAACCCCAGGAAGGATGAACAGGGTTTTTCCAGCTGTGGCCCCTCCAAGTCTTCTGTCTCACCCCCCTCATTGTCAGGCCGCCCTCACCCCTCCCAGGGTGGATTCTCCAGTATCCCCCCACCCCCGCCCCACACCTTCGCTCTCACCTGTCTGCAGCTCCCCTCCTGGGCACCCCAGGAGAGGCAGATCCTGAAGAGGCTGAACCAGGGAGTAGGAAGTCAGAAACTGGGAGGTCTTTCGACTGATTCAGTACGTATTACCCCGTGGAATCCTTACCTAAGCCTTAGCTATGTCCCCTGGACTCACTGTTCCCATCTCTAAAACGGGCACGATCCAGGCACTTTTATCCCCTCTCCATCACCGCGGCTCCAGGCTCCACTTTCCATCCATTAAGAAACACCGACATCTAGTGGTGCCAATAAGGAACGTGCAGCACAGACTCACCCTCCAAGGAGAGGAACCATAGAAGTATCTAGAAACAGAAATCTCCCCCCATTCCATGCTTCCCTCTGCAATTTCCCTCCCTCTCCCCCGAAGTGCCCCCCAAGACTCCCCAGACAGCCTGAGAATCAAGAACCAGTGTTGAAATGGCCATGGGGTGCCTGGTTCTCGCTAAAGATGGCCCGGAAGCATCCTCAGTGGCAAGGGGAGAGAGACCTTGGGTAGAGCACACCATAGGTAACCCACAGAGTGAGCCAGAGGAGCTGGGCACAAGCCCAGATTCCAGGAGTTAGGCAGGGCCACCCCCGCCCAGCACTGCCACATCTGGGAGGGCCCCAGACAGCAAGATTGACGGAGGTAGCCGACTGCCAATCATTCATCCACCAGCCACTCCATCATGTGGACCACAGGTGCTGACTCAGCTCTCCCAGATGCCCAGCGTCATACCCGGCAGCTGACTGTGTGTGTGTGTGCACGCTCACCCACTCACTAGATGGAGGGCAGGTGTGCAAAGGAAGGAGAGGATGTGCACAGCATGCATCACTGGCAGACACAAGCAGGGGAACCATCAAATAATCTAAACTCATTTATTCAACAAATACTTCCTAAACACCTGTGGTACGCCAAGCATAGGGAGCCCCTCCAGGGCTGCAGGGGGGCCCCATCGACCATCTGGCAGCTGCCTGAGCCTCGCCTCACCCTCACCCCCTCCTCTGATTGACCTACTCTGCACTGATGCAAGACAACTTCGCCATGGTCTTTCATCTCTATACCCCCAGTGGCTAGCGTACAGGAGGTGCCTAACATGTGCTTATCAAAACACTTAATCCAGTCCAGCCCCCTGCCCAAAGCACGACTCCCTCCTAATGGTGCCACTGATGGTTGCTCACCCAGCCCTCCTCGACACCGTCGCCGACAGCTGTTCATCATTTTATATGCTGCTGTGTTAGAGCTCCGTGGCAAGTGGCAGAAACAGAACTCGGACTTACTTGAGCAGAGAAGGGGAGTCGGTGGTCCCCATGACTGTGTAGGGGAAGGGAGCTGGTGTGGGCAGCCTGCATTCCGGGATGTTGGCATCTGGTTTTTCCCGCTTTCATTCAGTCTGTTTTTCTTTATCCTGACCATCACATCCCCATCTCCAGGTTCTGCTTCTTTTTGTCACTGGCCTTGTTCTGTCCTTCTGCAGCCAAGCTTCCTCCATGCAGCAAGAGGGAAAGAGACGGCCAAGGCCCCTCCAGACATGCGTGATCCTAGCTCAGGGGCCCAGAGGGCTCTCTCCCTCTCCCACTGAAGGGATGCTGAGGAATATCTGAATCTCAGGATGACTGACAGCTCAGACCCCTTGCCCCCAGATCCATTCCCACAGCCTGGGAGAAAGGTATAATTTCCCAGGGGTCTCAGGTCTGCCTCTGTGGCCAGGCAGATGGAAAAGGATATTGTCATTGTCTGCCCACCCGAATTATGGGCAAAGATGGTGGTGGGGGGGAACAGAAGAGTTTTCCAAATAAAGGAGGGTACATTACAAGAGAAAGGAAGGGAGAGAGGCTGGAGGGGTGCAGTTTATTATTTTTTTTAATAAATTTATTTATTTATTTTTGGCTGTGTTGGGTCTTCGTTTCTGCATGAGGGCTTTCTCTAGTTGAGGCGAGTGGGGGGCCACTCTTCATCGCGGTGCACAGGCCTCACTATCGCGGCCTCTCTTGTTGCAGAGCACAGGCTCCAGACGCGCAGGCTCAGTAGTTGTGGCTCACGGGCCCAGTTGCTCTGCGGCATGTGGGATCTTCCCAGACCAGGGCTCGAACCCGTGTCCCCTGCATTGGCAGGCGGACTCTCAACCACTGCGCCACCAGGGAAGCCCGGGGTGCAGTTTATTGAATGGTGTCTCCCAAAACATTTGGTTCCACCCAGAACCTCAGATGTAACCTTATTTGGAAATAGAGTCTTTGCAGATGTAGTTAAGGCAAGGATTTGAGATGACATCATACTGGATTAGGGTAGGCCCTAAATCCAGTCAGACTGTCCCGTAAGAGACAGAAAAGGACACACACAGACACAGAGGGAACGAGTCCATGTGAAGACAGAGGCAGAGATTGGAATGATGGGGCCACAAGCCAAGGCATGCCAGAGCCCCCAGGAGCTGGAAGAGGTAAGGAAGGATTCTCCCCTAGAGCTTTCAGAGGGAACAGGGTCTCTGGCCTCCAGATCTGCAAGAGAATCCATTTCTGCTGTTTTAAGCTGCCCAGTTTTTGGTCATTTGTCAGGGCAGCTCTAGGGAACAAATACAGGAAGCAAGGCCAAGAGGTGCCCACCGCCATCTGCTGGGAGGTACATGGGGCTGCAGGTTGGAAAGTGCTCCATGAAGAGCCCAGATCACTTCCCAAAACTACAGCCACTGATTACAGTTCTGCTGCCTGCCGGAGCCACGGGTCAAGGGACCCCTTCCTCAGCCGTGTGTACAGGACGAGGACACAAGTGTGCCATGCAGAAGCTCCTAGAGGTTTTCAAGTTTAATGCCCGCATCACCACCCCCCAACCCCACTACACATAAACAGACCCAGGAGGCTGAGTAAGGGGAGGATCCTTCAGTAAGACTGATAAATGATCTATTTCTTTTTTTTTTCTAATCTGATTAATTAGGAAAAACTGGAGCCTTTAGTAGTCATTGCTGAAAACATTGGAACTGTCAGGAAGCTAGATGATTCTGGATACATGTGAAGCGCTGGAGACAGAGCTGCCGGGTTTCTGGTCTAAAATTCTGACAGTGTCAGGAGGATGCAAAACGCCTACAAGGCCTTCATGCTACTCCTCATTTAATGTGATTGTTTGGAAGTTAGAAAATGCAGTTACCCTCTGGTTTTTTCTTCTCCAGCCTGAAATTTCCATTCCTTGAAACAGCGTTCTTTCCTTGCTAGGGTGTCCGGAACCTCCAAACGCTAGTTGGCAATCTGTACACCCTCACCGTGGTGGGCAGGGCAGGACAGCACCCCTAGGCGTGGGGGAGGGGGTGTGCTGAGGTCAGACCCCTCCTCTATCCCCTCCATCAGCCCCCAGCCCCAGGAGCAGATGTCACCATTGCTCATGCAAGCCCAGCCTCGGCCCTCACCCCTGCCAGCGGCATTCAGCATCTCAGCCCTCCTGGCATCCTGCTAGATAGAAATTCGAAACCCCTGGCCCTGCAGGAGTAGTTCGATTCAGGACCTCTGATCCGCACCCAGTCCCCGGTTCCCGGGACTTTGATGTGCTGACTCCTGCCTCCCACCTGGGAAGCTAGGAGGAGGGCAGCCCTGTGGAGCCGGCCTCCCTCCTTGTTCTCAGACACGGCAGAGGCCAGTCTGCTTTTCAGACGACTGGGGAGCCTTCCTGGGAAACACTCTGAAGTCTCTACAAAGCCGGCAGCATTGCGCACAGTCACCCAGCGGCGGAAAGGCTTTGCACCCCTGGGCCACCTCCAATTACCAAGCCCCACGAAGCAACAGCCGCCGCTCACCCCACGCTAACCCAAGCGCGGGGCCCAAGTGCGGGATCCGTCCATCGGGGACAGAGCCGGGGCTGGGAGGCCCCAGTTTCAGAAAAGCACATCCACGGCCGCCTCTGCAGCCAACATCCGCATCATCCCCCACCCCCAGCCGCCATCCCTCCAGAGCAGGAAGAGCGGAGGGGCCCCGTGCAGGGAACCGCTTCCAAATCGCGAGGAGCTGCTCCCAAGGAGCTCCCGTCTGGAGCCACGCTGGAGCGTGGGGCCACGAAAACCCAGGCGGGATCTGATCTTTATTAAGCACCGGCAGTGACCACGCGCTGCTGGAGCCCTGCTTGGCAAGCGATGCAAACGTGCTAGGCACAACCTCCGCTCTCCCAGCTTCTCTCTTCTGTGCTTCACGCTCCCGGCCGCTGAGCCCCCTCCCGAGGTGGCCTCTGGTTCCGGAAGCCCGGGGGAGGGGCTCAACTCAGTGATTCCCCACCGCAGACCCGCTCAGCTCTCTCCCCGCCCCGCCTCCTGTCTCTGCCTCATTCCCCCAGATCCTTAGTTAAGAAGATGCTAATGCTTCTTCTCCACTAGCAGAATAATTTCAACAGACGCCTGCAGGGCAAGGGCCCCCAGGCCTCCTCTCCTCCCCCGCCTGCAGGTTTTCCTTTGCCCCTCACCCCAGCTGTGATAGCAAAGACTGGTGTGAGGCACTGGGCCAGCGAGGGGACGTCCAAGGCAGCCAGGAGCCCTGGAGCGATAGCCCCGCTTAGGAACCCAAGCCCCCTCCCCACCTTCCGGGCTGGTGACTTCAGAGCAGGGGTTGAATCTCATCAACAAGAAATTTGAAGCCATTAAAACACAATAAAAGAGAAATTAAATATAATCGCTCTGTAAATTATAACTAATTGAAACATCAATTGTAATTTTTACGATCTGCATTCAGAGTGAGTGATGCCTGCAGTTACAAAAGGAAAGTTAAATGACGGTGGAGGTGTCCTGGAATGCCCCCTGCCCCAGCCTCTACCCCCTCCACCAGCTGGCTTCCTTCCCTTCTCTTCCAGACCCCACCCCAAAGTGCTGTCTTCTAGAAGCTTCGCCCATGGAGCCTCGGCTCAGGCCCTCGGAGGTCTCAGCTTGCTCTCGTCGTCAGTGCTTTCCTTATAGCGCCGCCACGTGCCCTCACGTTTCCCTGAAAACCCCAAGAAGATCTGGGTCTCCTACATCTTTCCTGGTTCACCACGGTTGGACCAAGACACCAGGTCCACCCAACACGTGTCTGGTAGCCGGAATGCAAGCATGGAAGTGTCAGGAGAGAGCACCTGAGAGCCCAGATTCTGGGATGCTCCCAGAACTTCCCTTGTGTCAGCCACACAACGTTAGACTCAAGGACTGTAGGTCATCCTGTCCATTCCCCTGTCTCCCTCCCAGCCTGGCCCTGCAGTTGTCCAGCACCAGGGCCAGCTTTCCGCCCATCCATCTACCCAAGCAGGGCTGTGACAGGGAAAATGTGGGCGCTCCTCCACCAGCGAGGGAACCCCACCACGTTCAGGTGGCCCCTCCCACCTCCCTCATCACCTCTGCAGGCTTCACTCCTCTCCGTCAGCTGCTCCATCTACTCGGCATGCGGGCACCGGGAGGGCACGGTGGGTGCAGGGGTGAAGGCAAGCAGATCTACATTCAAGGCTCCTCCACAAAGTAGCTGTGGGGCCCTGGACAAGCCACTTAGCTTCTCTCGAAGATTCCTTTTTTTCGGTAGTAACTTAGAGACAACAACACCCACAGGAGGCTTGGGGACATCTGGTGACAGCATTTGTAAAGCTCTTAGCATCGAGCCAAGCGTTGAGGGGGCGTCCGTTAGACTCTGGCAATGATCACTGCTCTGGTTGTCAGGATCCACCCTGGCTCCAGACGGCTTCTGCTTTGCTCACGGCCCAGCGGGCCAGGTACTGATCGGGCAGGTGGCCCTGGCTGTCAGCTCTGCCCACAATTCATGGCTGCAGGCCCCTCGGATTTAGCAGGAATCAGGGCAAGGAAACAAGGCCCTGGTCTCCGCTTCTGCCGGCAGAGGCAGGCTGGCCCCAGATCCCAGCACACCTCCTGCCTGATGGTGGGGATCATGTCTCTGCGGCGTGCGGCTCCCAGCTGAAGTGGGAGTAGAGACAAGGTCAGGAAAGCCAGTCCACCCACACTGCCCCAGAAAAAGTCTCTTCTTGTAGAAGTTTTATTTCGAGGTGTTGGGGGACTAACTCTCAGGGCCGTCGGGACGCTCCCAGTGCCCCGTTTCTCATGAGCTGACCGACGCCCGGAGCTGCCCATCACAGAGCGTAAGGGACGCCTGCTTGGTTATCCTAACGCTGAGCTGCTGGCTGGGAGGGGGGCCCTGGGGTCCCTGCTGTTACACCCACGGGAATGAATCTGGGTCCCTCCTGCCCTTGACTGGAACTCGGCTCCTTCCTCTGAAGTGCTTCTCAGCTCCCTGCGGTGCAGGACCAGTGCTTTATTAGTTTCCAATCAGTAATAGATCAATACTTAAAAAAAAATTTTAGGATGTAATTCACATGCCATAAAGTTCACTCTTCACAAATGTGTGATTCAGTGAGTTTTAGTATATTTGCAGGGTTGTGAAACCATCATCACGATCTAATTCCAGAACATTTTCATCACCCCAAAAAGAACCCCTGCATTCATTAGCTGTCACTCCTCCGCCCAGTCCTGGCAACCTGGCAACCACTAATCTACTTTCTGCCTCTGTGGATTTGCTAATCCTGGACACTTTATCAACTTGGAATCATACACCTTCTGAGTCTGACCTCTTTCCCTTGGCATGACATCTTCTAGGTTCACCCATGCTGTAGCATGTGTCCGTACTGTATTCCTCTTCATGGCTGAAGAATATTCCATTGTAGGAATAGATCCCAGTCCTCAGTTGATGGACACTTAGGTTGTTTCCTTTTTTTTTTTTTTTTTTTTGGTTACTGTGAATAATACTGCAATGAACTTTCATGTACGATGTATATTTTCAATTTTCTTGGGGATATATATATATATACCTAGAATTGCTGGGGCATATGGTAACTTTAAACATAGGGATCATATGTTCTACTTTTTTAGAAACTGCCACACTCTTTTCCCAAATGGCTATACCATTAATATTCTGTAAAAGTAATATAAAAAGGAATTATTAGGGCTTCCCTGGTGGCGCAGTGGTTGAGAGTCCGCCTGCCGATGCAGGGGACATGGGTTCGTGCCCCGGTCTGGGAAGATCCCACATGCCCCATGGCTGGGCCCGTGAGCCAGGGCCGCTGAGTCTGCGCGTCCGGAGACTGTGCTCCGCAACGGGAGAGGCCACAACAGTGAGAGGCCCGCCTACCGCAAAAAAAAAAAAAAAAAAAGGAATTATTAGAAAAACGAAATTTAAATAACTCACCAAAAGCAGCCTAATTTTTCTTACAATTAAACCATCAGCCGTAACATGTCTTCGTCAGTTGCTATGAAAGTTTCTAAATGCATCCTCTCGAGGCCTGCAGTCACTTGCTTGTGGACAAGTAAGTTACCATTCTCAAACTGGCACCAGCCACAGACCACACCCTCCACCATGGTCTCTCCAGGCTTGGCTCATGGCCACGCTGTCCCCAGGTGTCCTCATGGCCCCCCTCCCATGTAATTGAAGGTCTGAGCCAGAATATCTTTTCGCACGAAAGGGGGAGGCTTTAATTATCATGCCAGGACACTAGGCATAAGCCTGGCCAATGAGGATCTGTGGTCCCTCAATCAAGGGACCTCGGTCACAGGGAGGGTCTACAGAAAGGACGCGGGAAAAGGGAGAGACAGGCACCAGAGAGGGCGAGAGCAATGGGTCCCCTCCCTGGGGGCCCAGCTGTTCCTCTGCAGGCCCTTGTTCCAGTCATCCTCCTGGGAAACTGCACTGGTGCCACTTTCTTTAAGGGTGGAAGGTGTTACCCTGCTGAACAGAGTCACCTCCTGGGCAGGTGACCTTCCTCAAGTCTCATCTGCACGGTTCTTTGGCTGGGATGTTGGCCCGGGTTTCCAACAGTCTTGGCCAGTTTTCAGGACCATGGAGAGCACAAGGTGAGCGAAGAGGGGACCCCAGAGACCCCCCATTTCAGATGGGGACAGGATTGGACCACGTACTTAAGAGTCTTGCAGACTGTCTACTAGACCTGAGTTATTCTTTGTACTCCCGGCACCCAACCTGACAAACACTCCATGAGCCAAAGATTCGTGGCTTCTCACGGGCTGGGGGGAGTCAGGCAGGCAGCCAGGGAGTCATCTTTCCCTGCTAAAAGCTGGAGAAAGGAGCTGTGAGAAGCAGAAACTGTAAAGCCAGTGGCTCCCCGTGTTCCTGGGTTACAGAGCCGCAGGGTCTCTCTGGGACTGAGATTTGTGATTCCTAGTTAAATGCCAGGTTTAATGGACTTGCTAGGGAAAAATGTTTTTAGTGAGCAGTGTATGTCTCCCTGGTGCCTGCGGTGATAATTACTTCAGTGGGACAATCTCTCCTTTACATACTCCTGGCCAACAGTAGGAGGGGCTCTGGACAGGGGTCGGATAAGTGGATAGACTGTCGCAAGTTATTTTAGCGTAAGGGTCCAATAAGCATCTTGAGTTTCTGGCAGATGGTCTGGGTGGTTTCATCATGTCAAAAGGTCAGACTCTAGCCGGGCTGAGACGTGTCTAAGTCACATCTCCTGGATGGCCTCCCTGCTCCATTTCAGAGAGCTCTCTTAGCAATACTGACTTCATTTTTTTTTTTTTTTTTTTTTTTTTTGCGGTACGCGGGCCTCTCACTGTCGTGGCCTCTCCCGTTGCGGAGCACAGGCTCCGGACGCGCAGGCTCAGCGGCCATGGCCCACGGGCCCAGCCGCTCCGTGGCATGTGGGATCTTCCCGGACCGGGGCACAAACCCGCGTCCCCTGCATCGGCAGGCGGACTCTCAACCACT
Organism: Delphinus delphis; assembly: GCF_949987515.2. Taxonomy (NCBI): domain Eukaryota; kingdom Metazoa; phylum Chordata; class Mammalia; order Artiodactyla; family Delphinidae; genus Delphinus; species Delphinus delphis. The sequence goes on from NC_082701.1 coordinate 6,650,173, forward strand.
GCGCCACCAGGGAAGCCCCTGACTTCATTTTGATTTTCCTTTCCCAACCTCCACACTATTTATTCACATTCGGGGTCAGATCATCCTGTGTGCTGGGGCCCATCCTGTGCCCTGGAGGGTGTCGAGCAAAGCCCCTGGCCTCCACTCACTAGATGCCAGTGGAAATTCTCCTCCTGGGTTATAACACCCAAAATGTCTCCTGTCACCACCCAATATTCTTGGGGGAGGGGGACAGATCTGCCCACCCCCTCCTCGAGAACCAGTGGGTTAGCTGATAAAGAGAACCACTCGGTGGCCAACAAGAGCAGAGAATAAAGGATTCAGTGTGTTTGCTCAGGGATCCTGGCAGAGACTGGCCTAAATGATACCTGGAGGCAGGGGGATACATTTAGCTCAGCAGATCCCAGCACCTGTCAGCATCTCCCAGGACTAAAAGGGAACCCAGGAACTCACAGGGGGTCAGCCCCAGAAAGCAAATGTCCCTGAGCGGCCCCAAGCCAAGGACAGGATTCACCTCCTGCTCTGCCACTCAGAGAAACCTTCCGGCCGCTGCGATTGGATTTCAATTAAAGTGATTAGCGCCGTTTATTTAGACTCCACAGCTGCCTACAATCTACCGTACATTACTGTGAGTTTAAAGAAATCAAGGAGGGGCGTGGGGGAAAGGGGAGGCAATTCAGCCCAAATTGAAAAAGTCCTCCTGTAATTACAAGATTGGAGAATATCCACTGAGGGGATCAATAATGGGAAATCTAAGTGCCACTGTGTGCTGAGATTACGGTCTTTGAATCGCTCCATCTTGGATTTTAATTTTCTCTCTCATTATCACATCGCCATGAGCAGTGATTGCAGCCACACATCCCAGCTTGAGAGAGGCGGGCGGTGAGGCTGGACCGAAGCAGGGTCAATCCAGACACGCTGGACCCTCTGTATGAAATTTTTATTGCCACATAACAAATTACCCCAAATGTCGTGGCTCAGAGCAAGACACGTTTATGATAGTAAAGCTTCCGTGGGTCCGGTGTCTGATCACGGTCTAGCTGGGGCCTCTGCTGGGGTCTCACCAGGCTGCACTCAAGGTGTGGCTGGGATTGGGGTCTCCTCGGAGGCTCAGGGTCCCCTTGCAAGCACATGTGGTTCATGGCAGAATTCATTCTTCCTGACAGCAGTAGCACTCCTGGCAGCTTGCTTGTTCAAGGTCAGCAGGAAAGGGAGTCTCTGATTTCCAGTCCCCCACTTAAAGGGCTCACCTGATTAGGTCAGGCCCACCAGGATAATCTCAGTTTTGATGAACTTAAGGTTAACTGTTTTGGGGGTTTTTTTTAAGGTTTTTTTTTAAGGTTTTTTTAAAAATTTTTTAAGGTTTTTTAAAAATTTTTTTAAATTTTTTTTTAAATTAAGGACCTTAATTACATCTGCAAAATCCCCTCACCTTTGTCATATTCTTTGGGCGAGAAGCAAGATACAGGTCCTACCCACACACAAGGGGAGGGAATTTTGAAGGGTGTGGGTCATTGGAGGTCATTTGAGAATCCTGCCCACCACACCCTCCATCGGAGCTCCTCCCCAAATGCACAGAACCAGGCCGTGGGACGGTGTCACAGCCACAGGCCTCCCCTGCCCCAGCCTGATGGACTGTCCCAAAAAACAACCCGGCGGCCAGCCATGAACGAGAGCCTTCCCATTTGGGAGAGGAAATAGCGAAAACAGAGATCTGACACAATCTGCTTCCCTGTCCAGTGGTCTTCCTCTGATCTCTGGTCTTCTCTGTGTCCCAAGCCCCAGCCAGGATTCCTGGCTGCCCTGACCTGGGAGCCTTGACCTTCCTTCTTCCCAGGATGCTGAGCACAGGGACAAATGCAAGCAGCTCCTCCAGGCTGGATGAGGACAGGGGCCCAGGATCTGGGAGCCCAGTCGTCATTCTAACAATCCCCCACCCTACTCCTCCTCATGTACCTCCTCCCTCCTTCCACACCCCGCCCAGATGTCACCCTGGGGGAACCTTGGGCAACCCTGCTCAGTGCCAGCTTCCATGATTTACATACATTGCACTGATTTGCACCTTTATTCTTATGTTTGAGTCTCTCTTTCATGATAGCGCATATATTACTTAGGATTAGTTTCAGTGAGCATTGAAACCTAAAATAACAGAAGAAAAGGTTAGAGATTCATTTCTCCCTCCAACGGTAATCTAGATGTTAGCAGCCCAGGGCTAGTCTAGAAGCTCTGTTCTGCAGAGTCCTCAAAAGACTCACTCTTCTTCCATCATGTTGCCTCAAACTGGCTGGATTCTGAGTCTAAAATGGCTGCCCCTGCTCCAGCCATCACCCCCACATTTCAGCCAATAGGAAGGAGGAAGGGAAGGAGAAGGCGATGCCCCCTCCCTTTACACCATTTCTCCTTACACCCCATTGGCTATAAATTAGTCACATGGCCACAGATATCTGCATGGAATGCTGAAATGTGTAGTTTTTATTCTAAATAGCCCTATATTATGGAAGAATGGGAGGTGGGGGATAAGGGAATTTCTGGAAGTCTCTGTTCTAACTTCCCCATCCACCTTGTGCAGTCTAAAGGATGGGATATTTCTTTTATATCCAAATCTTTACCCACTCCTTCAATAGCCTGGCTGTGATTCCATATCCATTGATTGTTTCATTGAACACATTGTTCATGCATTCTTTCCCTCACTCCCCTATCTACTCATTTATTCACTGGTTCATTCATTCGCTCATTCATTTCTCAACAAATTCTCTCCCTATGCCTTGCACAGTGCTGGGCATGTGGTCAGGATTCAGGATATGGAGAGGATAATACAGACACTGCATTCAAGCTGCTTACAAATTAGTAGGGAGCACAGCCAAGGAAATGAAGCATTTCAGCACCCTGACGTAGGTGCGAAGAGACTGTGCAAAGGTTGCCATGCTGACACCATCTGGGGCTGCACTCAAGATTTCCAAAGGGAGGTGACGTCCCGTCTGAGGTTTGGAAAAGCAAACGTTATTAGGGAGCAGACGGGGCCTGCATTCCTGACTACTGGGAACACAGAGCAAAACCATCCCCTGTCCGTGGTGCTGACCCCCAGGCCCAGCCAGGGGCGCACGAGGTGTGGGCAAGCCAGTCCCTGCTCCCCAAGTCTCACGCATTCTGGGTGGGCAGGTGGGGCAGCAGTGGCGTGCCACATAGCTACATACTTCATTTTCGTAACGACCTTCCCGTCTCCCCTCTCAGTCTCGCTTGTCAGCCTGTGACCATTAAAATCCTCATTAGCAAATGAGATTTGGATGGACTTATTAGGATGAGGGATGGCCCCGCGGCACAGCTGGCTGCGGGTCAGTCCTCTTCTCCCTCTCTCTTTGGAAACAGTGCACCTCGCATTCTGGGCACCCCTCTCCAGGTCCAATACCAGGCTCCAACAGACTCCCTGGGGATGTTCAGGGGACCAGCTGAAGGGGAGGCCAGGCCACAGCAGACCACAAAGAGCCTAGAGCTGCTGATTCACACGCCCACCCAAAGCACCCAATCAAGGCCAGTTCAGACTGAAGCTCAAACTCCCAAACGTGACATTCGAAACCCCTCCCAATCCCATCTGCACCCTCCTCTCCTGCCTCCTGTCCTCCCCACGTGGCCCCTGCATCTAGGCGCTGACCTGCTGACCTGATGGGTGGTCTCCTGGAATCGGCTCTACCAGCTCATGGGAGCCACTTGTTCCGCATTCAAAAGCTGACATCACATTGGCAACCTGAAATTGACCATGGTGGGAGGATTTACACCATGGGAATCAGCACATGCTACAGAGGACCTATTTATTTATTTATTTAGGTCAGAAAGCCAGATTTTACGCATTTGCCAGCACACCCCCGTTGAAAGGTCCCCGAGCATGTCACCCACTTGCGTATCTGCCCATCTTTGTGTGGGCGGTTCCTTCTGCCAGGCTCTCCCCCCACTCCCTGGGATGCCCCTTCTGTCTCCTTTCTCTGCCCCGGTCATTTGCTGAGGCCCCAGAAGGAGCCCAGCCCCCTCCTCTATGCACCCAACCTGGACTTTCACCTTGTCTTCTACGCCAGGGATCATTTGTTTCCCAAATGAAAATCAATTCAAAGCAGCTTCAGGAAAAGGTAGAAATATGCAGGAAGGGAAGGGGGAGGTGAGCTTCACAGGACCGGGGGCAGAAAGCTTAGCTGCCGTCACAGCCACTAGGAAGATGTCCAACAGCTGCTCTTTCTCTGAAGCCCTAGTCCCTGAATCCTGCTTACATGTACCCATCGTGGCTTCCCCCAAAGAGGTGCCCCTGGGCCCCTGGTTTGCATGAAACCCCAGACAGATCAGCCACATAACAAGCCAGAGTCTCTAAGCTCTGGTCCCGGGCCAGTCCAATCATCTGAGGTCATGGGGCAGGGTCACATCATCACGGCACATGGGGGTCACATGGTCATGGGGCAGGGGGTCACACGGCTGCTGTGTCTTCAGCGGGAGCTGTGAGAGGGGTGGACAGAGCTGAGAAACTGGCCCACCTCACAGCTGGAGGACAAGTTCCATGAGGACAGAAAATGTGTTTATTCATGTCGAGACGCCCAGTCCCAGCATAGAGCAAGGGCTCAATACGTATTTGTAAATTCAAGGAATCACCTCAGCTTGGGTCTTCTCTCAGCAACCTGTGACCCAGTTGGTCACTGGAGAGGGAGGCAAAAGGCTTTGAGTATTCCACCAGGGAAACACTCCATGCCCAAGTAACAAGGCATCCTTGGACTTCCCTGGTGGCACAGTGGTTAACAATCCGCCTGCCAAGGCAGGGGACACAGGTTCGAGCCCTGGTCCGGGAAGATCCCACGTGCCAGGGAGCAGCTAAGCCCGTGCACCACAACTACTGAGCCTGCGCTCTAGAGCCCACGAGCCACAACTACTGAGCCCGCGTGCCACAACTACTGAAGCCCACGCGCCTAGAGCCCGTGCTCTGCAACAAGAGAAGCCACCTCAATGAGAAGCCTGCGCACCGCAACGAAGAGTAGCCCCCGCTCGCCGCAACTAGAGAAAGCCTGCGGGCAGCAATGAAAACCCAACGCAGCCAAAAATAAATTAATTATTAAAAAAAAAAGCCAACTACATCTGTCTTGCTCATTAATAGGAGATCAGCCTGCCCCACAAGGGCTGAGGGGGAAATTCTGAACAGGTAAGAAGGAAGCAGAGTAGGGGAGGGGGGACGTTGACCCAACTGCCCCCTCCCTCCCTGCCACTTTCTATCACTCCCCGACCTGCAGCCCCGGAAGCTAACTCTTTCCAGATGCCACAGGCGAACTCTAGGGGAGGGACGACGGCAGAGCACAGGTAAGAGCCCTTGTCACCTCACCAGGTGATCCAGAGAGCAAGTGGAGGGGAGGGTGTGAGGCGGGGAGCAGAGCCAGGCGTTGGAGCTGCAGGCTGTGGGAGCTGCAGGCTGCAGCCCCCCCACCCCCGTGCACACCCGCCTTTCCCGAGACTCAGCCAAGCAGGAGGCTGCTCGGGGCCACTTCTGTCTCCATCCTTCCGTCTCCAAAGATGCTGCGATTTCCGCAACGTGGGAGGGATCCGACTGCTCGCGAGCCTTTGGGAGGAGGCAGTGGCAAAGGTTTCTCACCACGGAGACCCCGGCCAGTTCGCGCCTCCCCCTTCACAAGCAGGAAACGCGTCTCCCTGTCCCCCTGGGATGGAGTCTAGATTCGCACAAATTGTTTTTCCCTGCTCGTACACACCAGAGAAGGAAACAGGAAGGACAGGGGAACAGAGTCCCAGTTCCCACCCTGAACCCGTGGGGCCGCCGGCCTCCTTCCCCCGAGCTCCGGCTTCCTCCGCGGGACTCTCTCCCTCTCCAAGGGCGCACGTGCAGAGGCAGGTAGACGCGCTTCCAGCCGCCGCAGCCTTGAGCGCTCTCCTTAATCTCCTCACCTTGCGAGGCAGTGCAGCACTCCATAATTGCTTCTGGAAATGCGGTCACCAGTTTAATCGGTAGAACTTGTCCTGGTTGACATAACCTAGTGAAGCAACCCTGGGCCTCCCTGTTTCTCGGGAAGCGCGACCAGTGTGTCGCTGTGCGGGGCGCGCGGCTCCCCTGCACGTAGGATGTGGGCCGGCCGGAGCGCAGAGCTCGTCTGTGCCTGTTGCCGGCACGTGAGCCTGTAGACGTGGCCGGGGTTCCGGGGATCAGGGAGTGTGGGGTACGCTTGGATGATGGACAGGACGGAAGGGAGCCCTCTGAGCCCTGGGGACTCCTCTGCCTCGGGACCGCGAAGGAGCCAGGCGGTGACACGGCCACATTAGGTCATGAGGCCACCCCGAGGGCTGTTGCCGATGGGCTCCCTGCTCTGTGAATATACGCTGGCTGGCCCCTCCAGGTCGGAGCCTCCAGCCTGCTCCGCGTCCCGCGAAGAAGGAGAGCTGGAGAGAAGGAGGGATGGAGGGAGGAAAGACAATGAGCTGGGGACACTCATCCCAGGTCTCTCCCTGACAGGCTGCAGGAGGGCTGAGCGTGTTCTTGGGGGGAAGGTCTCAGCCCTGGTCAGTGAGGCGGCCCCTCCCCCCATACAGCTTTGCTGTCCCGCGTCCAGGTGACGCCCCCGGCCACCCGCAGGCCCAGGGGTAGGTCTCCCTCTTGCTTCCGTGTACCTGCTGCTCGCTCCTGCAAGCCCAGTCCCGTGGTTAAAATTATCCTCCAATCAAAGTGGCGGTGATGGGATGAATGGGGAGATCGGGATTGACATGTATACACCAATATGTGTGAATAGATAACTAATAAGAACCTGCTGTATAAAAAATAAATAAAATAAAATTCAAAAAAAAAATTATCCTGCAGTCACTCAGTCTTGCTGTGCTGTTTCCGGTCAGGATCTGGGTGGCTTCAGACGGCGGTGGGCGACGGTGTTGGTGGGCAGTGGCTCTCTCCCGGAGCCAGCACCGTCCTGCCCTTGACACCTTGATGGGGGTGGGGGGGACTGGTTTTCTTCTCTGTTGGCCCACCCTGGGCAGGTGGCCCCTTGGGGGAGGGGGAGGGGCACGTGGCTTCCTGCCGGGGCGGGGGTGGGGGGGGGGGGACTGGCGGGAGGCAGGCTCTTCACCCTATGCACAGGTCTTTCCCAGCGTTCCTAGGTCTTAAGCCAGGGCCGGCCAGCTCCGGGAAGGACACGTGGGCCATCCAGGCTCCCCCACTCCCTCCAAGGAGGGGGGATGCAGCCCTGGGGGCCACCGTGAGGGAAGCAGGAGGGCAAAGGCTCTGAGGCACTGGCCTGCGCCCCGACCAAAGGACCCACACGGCCCAGGTTATGAGGTTGTCAATCACTTCATCCTGCTTCCGCACCCCTTCCACCCCTCACACCCCAGTCTAGCCCGACCCCCAAGGCCCCGGCATTAACACCTTTAATAGGGGCTTCCCTGGCGGTCCAGTGGTTAGTACCCTGCACTTCCGTTGCCGTGGGCCCGGGTTCGCTCCCTGGTCGGGGAACGAAGCTCCTGCAGACCCCGCAGCGCGGCAAAAATAAATAAATAAATAATTTAAAACACCATTAATGCTAGCGGCCTCTCCACGCTCTCCCCTCCCTCCCTGGGACCCCCACCTGGCAGAGGGGGGTCCAAGACCCGGCACCACTGCTGATGAAGGTCTCCTGTCATTCATACCCAGGATGCTCTCCAAGGCTCATGATTTATGGACTTTAATTTTCCCAGGTCCTCAGTCGTGTCCCCTCTTTCCCTCTGGTCTGTCAGGGCGTTTATCTGCCACCCTTGCAGCCCTTCTCCCCCTTCCCTGTTTTTTAATTTGAAGCATCTATCTGGAGCATCCTGAGATGGGACCGTCTGCAATACTGAATGCATTACACTGCTGACAGCTCTATTGATTTTCTCTCTCCTGCTGCATAATGCAAGATATATACAAGCCGATAGGTTGACCCCTGTCCCTTGCTTTGAAGGGACCGTGCCCTTTTTCTTTCTCTCTCTCATGTCCCCCTCACCCTGGCATACGTTGATATATAGGAGGGGTGTTTGTCCCTTACGCTCAAGATGGATTCTCCTCTGCCCCGATATTATTTTCCTCTCTGCTGGTGGACGCTGTCTAATCCATCCTTTTTACAGTAGCAGGTTGGACACCGTGGAAGCCGTTCACAGTGCAAAAGGGTTGGTGGAAGCAGGGGAGTTGAGGAGGTGGCATCTGTCAAAACTGGCTGTGTCCCCTCTGGGCAAGACCAGGCAGACTTTCCCAGGGGTGCCCTCTGCCGGCCTCACCAAGTCTAGGGCCACCCCAGCCCACCTCCTCTTCTCTGGGTTGTAGTTCTCCAAATCCACTGGCAACTCTTGACTTACATTCAGTTCACAGTCCCAGAGCCAGCTGCTGGGCTAAGCGTTTTCTGTTGTGGTTTCTGCTAAGCAAGGCAGGGAAGTGGCAGACAGTCATGTGGGCTACACCCAATTGGCATAGGGGTCTGAAAGGCTTGGAAGGAGGGATTAATATCCCTCCTCAACAGAGACTGAGGCTCAGAGATGCCAGGAGACTGGTTCAAGTTCTCCCAGCCAGACACAGGACTTGAATCCAAGACTATCTGTCTCCAGGGTCAGTTTTCCATAAATCCTATCACAACGCCTCCTCCAGGAAGACCTCCTGGACTGAGGCCACCTAATCCAATTGCTTCTTTATTCTTGTCCCCCTGGAACATATTTGCTTTGAAGGTTTGCTCTTGCCGGCTGGCTGCTGAGTGTGTTGGGTGGGTTCTCTCTGTTGTGAATCAGCATCATTGTTACTTCCTCCTGGCGGGTTTCCCTGGGCCCAGCCTGTCCCCAGCCCGGATCAATCTCCCACGGTCCCCATCTGGTCCCACAGTGAGAAGCACTTACTGCCTTATCAGTGCCGCTCCTGCTAGTCTGTGATTCTCTGGAGATGGGGACAGAGATGCAGACCGGATTTTATTTCTGCATCTTCACCGCCTGGCCGACAGAAGGAACTCTCTAAAAATGGGTTGAATCCGTTTAATCAGTCAATGGGCCGTCTGGGCGGGTGGGTGTTTGCTCTCTTAGAGGTCCCTTAAAGGCAGGCTCTGCAGGAGCTTTTTCTGCCTTCTCCCCTCCACCCCCCGTCACCCAACCCCCAGCCCCACACAAGGCCTCCCACTGGAAACGGTCCTCCAGCTGCCAAGGAGGAGAACACCATTCCTAAGGTTCAGGGCTTCTGGCCGATGGGGCCGCACGTGCTCCTGGTGACTGACTACCTGGCCACATCCATCTTGCCAGCCAGCCAGAGACCCACAGAGAAGCAGCAGAAAAGGATGCTGAACCTTCGAGCATCCCAGAGCAAGGGCTGGGTACCAATATGAGCAATGGCCATGGGGTGCAAAGACAGAGGCCTGGGCTCATGAGTACCTGGCCACAGGTGCAGGACAGACGTCATTATAATAAAGAACATCCTCTTGGTTTTGTCTTTCCGGTCCAGTGGCTCTCAACGTGGAGTGATTTTGCCCCCCAGGGACGCGTGGCAATGTCTGGAGATGCGTTTGTCTGTCACAGTTGTGAGGGTCCAGCATCCGGTGGGTAAAGGCCAGGGAGAGCTGAACATCCTACAAGTTTCAGAACACCCCTCCCCCCCAAAAACAGAACGATCCCAAAAGCCAGCAGTGCCGAGTTTGAGAAACCCTGTTCCAGCCCGACCAGCCATGCCTTGTGGCTTTAAGCACAGCAGCTGGGAGAATATCGAACCTGCATCCCTCAGGAGCACCTGAGATTCTCCTGGACTCCTTGGGGGCTGGAGGAGGGAAGAAACCTGCGTTCCTTTAGTCCTCTTGGGTCCCCCCAAAAAGCACCAGCCTCCGTGCCCGCACCCTGCCTCCTTCCCTCCCTCATCAACCTTTTCCCAAGTCAGCAGATTCAAAATAACCCCCTTCCAAGATGGTTTAAAGGACAGCCCTGCCGCCAGACAAAGGCGTGGGCCTCTTGGGGGCCTCTTGGAAATTTTATAAGGTGGTAGATATGAGAGCACCCCGTCAGGTATGAAATACCATACAAATATTACCTCTAATTATGTAAGTGCTCTCAGCCGGGGGTTTTAGGATGCAAGGCAGAAAGGGGCCAGAATCTTCGCTTTCCATTTCCAGTCACGGCCTCAGCGCCCTCGTGTGGCCACTGATGGAAACTACACCCAGGGCCGGGCGGGGATTTTCAGACCCGGGGCGGGGCAGGCAGGATGGCTCTGACTCTGGCTTTTCTCGTTGTCCCATTTGGGCTTCACAGCAGCACCCGAGGGAGGAGAGAGAGAGGTAGTATGACCTCCCCCGGAAAACCCCTGGAGCCAGCCATGGGTTTTTGCAGGATGACGCCTGCCGTGGACAAGCCCAGCCCTGCAGCGCAGCATAAAGTGGGAAAGGCAATTCGGGGAGCCGCTCCTCTCCCGCTGCCTCCTGGCTCTTATAGAAACCTTGAGCTCCCCCACTGGCACCCCCAGGAGGTTGGTCTCTGTGTTTTGTTACTAGACATCTATGTTCTCTTCTTATGCAGTTCAAGAGGCAAACATCTGTCTCTGGAATCACTGCCAAAAGGAAGGTGCAGCCCCCCTCCCTGTCCCTGTCCTGTAGGTCCCAGTGGGGAGAAGCAGCAGGCATTCACTCAACAAATATTTTTGTGGACCTATTATGTGCCAGGCACTGCTTCGTCCGAATTAATCACTTCCTCCCTCCCTCCCTCCCTCTCTTCAACCCTTCGTTCATTCATCCAACCATCCCTCCTCCATCAATCTATCCACCCTTCATATGCTGAGTGATCTCGGATGCTGCGAACATCTCGAGGATCCTGCATGTCAGCACTGAGCACCTCTGTATATGCATGAGCAGTGCATTTTGGGAGTTATCAACAGAATGCAGAACCTCGACCTCACCTCTATAAAAAAGTCGGTGCAAACGTATGGGAAGTTTAACATTGCCGCACAGCCTATGGAAAGGCAGGTGGGAGTAACTGCTGCATGAGTGACGGGTGACAGGAGGCAGAGGTGCAGGGTCCTGCCCAGAGGAGAGGGCGGAGCTGAGCGCTGAGGATAAACAGGACTTAGGGTCAGAGGGGAGGGCACAGGCCGATGCCTGGGGTCAGGAAGTGCCCTTAAGACACCGGTTGGCTGGGCTGAAAAGGTCGTTGCTTTTGGCGGTGCAGTGGGGGAGAAAAGACCAGAAAGGCATCAGCCTGAGATGGAGGGGGGCTGTCAGGTCAGGCTGGGGGATTTGAGAGTGTCTTTCTCAGGTCAGAGCTGAGGCATCCTGACCTTCAGATAATCTCACATTAAGGCCCTACCAATTAACTTTTCTCTTTGTTAACACCCAGAAGCATCTGTAGTCACAGAAACATAGTTTGCCTTCTTTTAAAAGGCTGTCTAGCACCATTAGAGGATTTCGTGATCTCCCAGGGGCAAGGACTGTGGGTTTATCCTTCCCTGTATCTCCAGCATCTCTAGGAAAATGCTCAGCCTGGGCTTGTCTAATGGGAGGGAAGGGGGGGGGGCGGGGGGGAGTGGGTTCAAAGCGCAGTTCATGGTAAAGGACTCTTTTCTCTTCAGGTGAGCTGCTCTGTAATAATGCGCACAGGGCAATTACATTCTGTTGTGCAGTTATTAAATTGGGGAGGAAACAAATATAATAAAATGTAGACATTTGTAAGGAGGTTAAAAATAAAGTGGAGGATGAAAATTAAATCGATAACCTCAGGTTTCCCGGAGCCTGCCTGAAAAGACGTTCTGGAAGAGCTGAGGGTAAATTTGTACTGAGAAAATAATACCAGGGATGGGGTGAAGGCTGCGAGGAACCAAAGGGGCAAAGGGAATGCTGCCTTCCCAGAGCTGCCAGCCCGTTTCAGGTGGGCAGCCTAGTGAGGAGGTGGTCAAGAGTCTGGGAGCGTGGTTCCGAGTCCCGACTTCACCTCTCCCAGCAACTGACACGCCTTCATTCTCTGCGGGTAAGACTGGAGTAAACGACCGGAGCCACCCGTCACAAGCACGCCCGAGGATCACAGAGGCCCTATGGGTAAAGTGCTTAGTACAGCAGATGCCCGGTGTGAGTGTTCCATAAAACGTTAGCTATTCCAAGTTTGGTTTTTTGGGGGGGTTTTTTTGCGGTACGCGGGCCTCACTGTTGCGGCCTCTCCCGTTGCGGAGCACAGGCTCCGGACGCGCAGGCCCAGTGGCCCTGGCTCACGGGCCCAGCCGCTTTGCGGCATGTGGGATCTTCCCGGACCGGGGCACGAACCCGTGTGCCCTGCATCGGCAGGCGGACTCTCAACCACTGCGCCACCAGGGAAGCCCCTATTCCAAGTTTTAACTTGCTTTTATGGTACCAGTTCTTAAAGGAATTGGAAGCAGCCAGTGGAAAAGCTCCGTTCAATAAAAAGAGGCGAGCAAGAGGGCCCTGCCCATGACAGATTAGATGTCCGTGGCAAAGGAGACCAGAAGGAAAAGGGAGGAACCCCTAGAAAGAGGTTATAAAATGTACGTAGGAGGGTCCCTCCATTTAAAAGAAAAAAAATTCTCTGCGTAGATGCCCAATACACAGGTCTAATGAAAGTAGTAGATAGTAAGTCCTAACACAGGTCTTCAAACCGGATCTGAAATAAAACCTAGCAAAGCCAAGGTGGGGTTTGGACCGGAGGATAGAGGAGGTAGGGAGTGGTGGAGGGAAGCGTCCCATTGCTTTCGGGGAGCCGCGCTGTTAATCCAGGAAGAGACGCAGCGATGGGAAAGGCGAACGCCTGTGTTATTCTTGACCCGTTGCGGACACCGTACCCAGCTTCCTCTGGGGGAGGGTTTAACTGCCCGGAAACGGAAGTCTCTTTCTTTTCCGTTCTCCTCGCTTCTGGCTGCTCACGGTGAGTGTTTTTCGGGCCCTACGTTGGGAGTGGGGGTTAATCCGTGGTAATCCATGGCCGGGTGACGTCTGGGGACCCAGGGCCTGGATCAGAGGTGCGGGGGGAGGAGGATAGAGTGCGATGGGGCCGGTATTTCGGGGGTGCGGGGAGGGGAGGCGGGGTAGCCGCTGGTCCCCGCATCCCATGGTCACTGACGCTTGTTTTCCCGCAGGTTCTGCCCGTGCTCTCCGCGCCTCGTCGCCATGGTGAGTACGACCCCTGCCTGGGGCCTTTCCGGGGTTGGGGGGCGAGGGGCGAGGGCAGGGGCGCCTGTGCAAGGGTCTTCCGAGCCCCGAGAGGGGCTGGTGGGCCCGACCATCCTAGAAAAGCGTGTTTCTACAGTTGCTTCTTTTTGCTTTGTGTTGCAGCCTCGCAAAATTGAGGAAATTAAGGACTTTCTGCTCACAGCCAGGCGAAAGGACGCCAAATGTAAGTGAGGGTCTAGACGAGCGAGCGGAAAGGGTCGCGTTGGCGCGGAGCCGCTGCTGCACGGGCGCTGGGCCGGGCGGCTGCTTAAGCCTGTGCGTGCTGTCGGGAAGCAGTGGTTTTAGCAGGTCTCGCGTAAGAAAAGCTGGTTGGCCAGTGTGTTCTCTTCCTTAGCTAACTGAACGTTTAAGAAACGTTCTAAGGTGTTTTGTTCGTGTGTGTCCTCCTGTGTATGGTAGGTGCTCAGAACGGAACCCTAACTGGGTGAAAATCTGGAAACGCGCGTTTCATAAACCCCGACTTAGTGCTGCATGTTAGGCTCTGGGCTGAGCACAGGCCCTGCTCACAAGGAACTAAGTCATTTCCCTTCTACGTGTGTTAGCGTCCTAGCCTGAAAATGAAGGGAAAAGTAATTGATGTATCAGAAACATAAAACAGCGAGTTTTTGGTGGACGTGTGCCAGCCGCAGCTGCCAGTGTGTTCTCTCTACACGGGGAGGGAATTCTGCTGGTGTGCCTGTGTTGTAGTTGAAGGAGGTGTGGGGAGCTTGTGCTCTATACTAGATCTTGAACTGCCTTAACCCGGAGTCATCTTTCTTGTGCTGCTCCTTATAGCTTTCTTTCCCTCCCAGATTTGTGCTAAAGAGAAAATCGGATAACGCGTGAAGGTGGAGTATTCTCGGGCTGACTTACTTTAAGGTGGGCTGAGGTGCCAGCCGTCTCTGATGCCCTGTGTCACTGGTAGGGTGAAGCAGTGGCGTGCAGGAGAGCCTTTGAGGGAGTTCACGGGGCTTCAGGAAGAGTCATGTCTGTGTCCCCTTTACCTGAAACAGGTTGTTGCCTTTGATCCCCTGGTGCTGTGTGAACTGGTGACCACCTGTGAGAACAAGTAGCATCTGGTGGGAATGTCTGTCCTGACGGGTGGTGGGGACCCCGGGTGACAGTGCGCTTGTGTTTTTGTATGTACTGTGGTGCACAAAGGAAATGTATCAGGTCAGCCTTAGTCCGGGCCACGGAATTTGCTGTCACTGCCTGGGCAGATCCCAGCTCTACCAGCAGGTAAGCTGTCCTTAGCGAGGTAAACACAACCCCACTGTTTTCTTTCTGTTGAAGAGGGGTTGATGACATCTGTCTCTTAGGATTGGTGCAAGGATCAGATCAGATGATCTCTTAGAGACTTCAGCACGTTGAGCAAGTGACACCAAATCCATCAGATGGCTTTGCATTTTAATTCTGTTGGGGAGCTTGAGTTTAGATAGTGACCTGTGAGAGTAGGGGTCCCGTTCCCCTGGATGTGATAGGGTGCTCAGTGAGTGTTTTGTGAATACACTTTTGAATATTTCTTTATGGTTTTAATTGTAAAATATAAAATTTATTGGTGTGCAGTTTACTGGCTTTGAGTATGTTCACACTGTCGCGCAACCATCCTTTTCCAGAAATTTTCATCTTGCAAAACTGAAGCTGTGTAACCCATTAAACAGTAGGTCTCCATTCTCCCTCCAAGCCCTGGCCACCACCATTCTACTTCGTCTCAATCAGTTTGGCTCTTCTCGGTGTATGTCGTGTAAGTGGATCCTCTGGTGTTGGTCCTTTCATGACTGGCTTGCTTCATTTGGCATGAGATCTTCAGAATTCATCCACGTTGGAGAATTTGTCAGGATTTCCTCCTTAAGACTAAATGGTCCATTGTGTGCACACGCCACATTTTGTTTCTCCGTATCCGTCCATGGACATTTGGGTGGTTTCTGCCTTAGGCTGTTGTGAATAATGTTGCTGTGAACGTTGTACAAATATCTCTTGTTGCTGCTGTCTGTGCTTTTGAGTATATTCCTGTAAGTAGAATTGCTGCATCACATGACGTTGAATAAACACTTTTAAGCGATGCGTCTGCCTTATCTTGTGAGGGTTCAGTTAGTTTATAGATGTACAGCAGCTACTAGGGACGACGCAGTATGCTTAGCTTTGGGAGGAATGTTAAGGTAGCAAAATAGGTCGGTTTGAGGAAATATCCACGTGCCTGATTTATTAAAACATGAGCCAGGGCAGCCCGTGCCTTCCGCAGGGCCACGGAGCTTCTGCTTCCTGTGACACGTCCCACCCCTTTAGCGGTTTATTGGCAGAGATGGAGCTGTGGGTTGTGAGTGCAAGTTAACTGTGCTGTAGAAGTCGGAACGGGGCACTTGACAGGTGCCTGACATGAGTAACCTGGGAAGCGGGTGTCTTCCTGCCGCCAGAATAGGTGGCGGCCTCATGAAGGTGCATCGACGCTTGTACGTAACCACACTGTTTGCTACATTTCAGACCTTGCGCTGTTGAACTTTGAGCACACTTGGGGCTCTTTGTTGTCTGAGCTGCAATAAAGAGCCCAGAACATGTGTTCTGCTCACATTTGAGGAAAAGCTTCAGCACGTGCTCAGTATGTCGGGGGGGGGGGGGACCTGAAGGAAGAGCCTTAGCATCGCCCCGATGGCATCTCATATGCAGTTATTTCTAGAAGGGTGGTGGAAAGTTCTTGATCTCAGCAGATAATCCATCTCCTTACTTTATGAACTACTTTCATCCCTTAAAAAATAATAAGATGGACACAGGATGTTCTAGGATGTGTTCAGTGTACCAGATACTACCTGTGTTTTAAATATAAACATTAAGCTCCAGGTTCTTGAGTAGTAACGTAAGGGAAATGAAGATTTCTGACATTATTTTTAAATACTGAGCTCAGAGGAGGGCGGGGGCATCTTGTTTTCTGTTTCAACAGAGGGACAGTGGAGGGAGGCAAGCACAGCTGTCACACGTGCCATGTCCTGCAGAACTACAAAGCCGGTGGACTGTGCGCCCTCTCTTTTCTGTGATACAGTTTAATTGTTAATTCTGGTCTCTGATAGCGGTCAAGATCAAGAAAAATAAGGATAATGTGAAGTTTAAGGTTCGATGTAGCAGGTACCTTTACACCTTGGTCATCACAGACAAAGAGAAGGCGGAGAAGCTGAAGCAGTCCCTGCCCCCAGGTGAGTGAGGCGGGAACCCCGGGTGTGGGGAGCGGCCCGGAGTGTGGGGGTCCCTGTGTCACCACCTTGTTTCTTCACTTTTCCCCAGAATGAGGGAAGTCCATTCTGTACTTTGTCTAAGTATCTGCTCTTGCTGTGGGTGTAGTGCAGGGAATATGTGTGGTTCTCAGAGGTTAGATCCCATAGCAGAAATCGCTTCCGTGGCCACAGGAAAGTTTGTTTCGGCCCCTTCAGTGCTTTCCTAATGCAGCAGCATAACGGCCGATGCTCATTCTGTCACTCATCTCATCCTCACCGCGGCCCTACAAGGTAGGTAGGTGCTGGTATATTGATGACCCCCATGTTTATAGGTTGAGGGACTTATTAAATACAACAGGCCATGAGCGTAGGTTAGTTAAGCATAGGGGCCTGTCCTGGTGGTGGAAGGCTCAAAAGGGCACCTGGGAGGAAACTGCCCCAGGAGCCCAGAGGGGGTTCCAAAGGCTGCTGCTTCACAGTGAGAAGTCAGCCAGCACCACTTGCCCTTGTAAGACTAACTGGAACGTCTTTAGAAAGGCTGAGAGAGGGAACGTTTTTATCATCAAACACTAACTGTTATGTTTTAAGCGAAACCGTCCTGGTGGGCTTAATTTCTGAGCTTTGCAAACCCTCTTTAGCTTAAGTGCAAAATCCAGACAAGCAGTAGCTCAGATAAAATGAATAATCTTCTGAGTGGCTTACTTCTGGTGTCTCTTTTCCTCTAGGTTTGGCAGTGAAGGAGCTGAAATGAATCACGCACACTGATTTGAACTGTATTAAAAAATTTGTAATTCTCAAAATGGCCTTTTTCTTTGAGGTTGGGGGGTGTGGGTGTTACTTGGAATGGCTTCTGGTGGGAATAGGATGGGGGTCCTGGTTGCTACCTTGTTGCATCCCTAATCTTGGGCTGTGATCCCAGTGGACAAATAAAGCCATCCTTTTTTTTTCTTAAGCCTAAGTTTGAAAATAAGTAGATGGAAATAGGCAGTTAAAAGAGCCAATTATTGGTGGAAGTGAAGCCAGTCTGCACTCCTGGGATGTAAAAGTCATTTAGGTAAAATGAGCTCCCTTGTCATGAAAATGATAGTTAAAAGGAGGAGTTGATCAGCCTTCTTGGAAACGGCAGTAAATGAAGCCGTCTCTTCCCCAGGAGGTGGTGGCGCTTTTGTGTCTGCCATGTTGAAATGTTTCTTGATGCGGAGGTGGATGTGTGATTCCCTCCCTCCCTCGACTAAGACACTTGTGTTCTCAGGCACAGGAGTGCAAATTCGCTCTTGTGTGTTTCCTAAGTGCTACTCAAGATCAAGTGGAGCTCGGGAGTGGTACTTGGTGCCGTGAGATCATCTCACGCGGATGAGAGGACCGTTTAGATGAGGGGCTCTGAGAAGGAGCCTGTGAGTTAAGCATGGAGATGAGTGGATGTTAGCCCAGCGAAAGGAGCCCCTGGAACCCAAAGACCGGTCTGAACACTTAAATGGAGGAGCCAGAGATCTGACCCCGCACCTTGAGGCAGTGCAGTGGTGGGTGTGGGGATAGGACACGCTGCTCAGACAGGTGCGTGAAGGCCCGAATCCCACCTCCCAGCCAGGCCTGGCTCCTTGGGGATTCAGTCCTGCTTCCACTACGTGCTGACATGAATGATCTTGAGAAACTACCGCAGCTCCCCCTGCGCCAGTTACCAATCCCGGGGAGGACTCCAGACGCAGATAGGGCAATACTTGGAAGGCAAAATCGCCTTCAGTAGTGGGCGTTGGTCCCCTGTGGCCAGCGAGTGTCTGCACGGTGGCAGGGCAGTTCGCTTACGTGCACCCCTCCTCCCTCATGGAAGGACCCCCATCCCTTCCCCACAGAGCAGTATGGAGGGCCAAGTGTTTTAGGAGGCACGCATTTTTAAGCAGGGAAAGTAATTCATTGAGCTTGAAATAAGGAAGTTTCCCACAATGGTGACAATGACGAGCCCGGCACAGGTCCTGTGGGCTCATTACCCCTTGGCCAGGAAGTCTTCCCCAGCCCGAGGACCAGTCTCAGGCAGCTGAGTGGGGGCGCTTTTCCCAGCACTAAGTTCCCAGAAGGTTATGGCAAGTCCCCACTGCAGTGGTTTCAGAGTCCAGTGAGCTACACTATGGAGGTTAGGGTCTTGGCACGGATGTGTGGGTGCACCACGAGGTGGCGCCAAACTACGGCAAATGAGCGCCGGCGGCCCGGGAAGGTCTGGCCGTGGTTTACACTGAGATCTACGCCCAAGTAGCCAAGTGGCTGAGATCGTTTGTAGGCTTTTTTCTATAAGAATTCGAGGCATGTGAGGTCCTTTTTAATCTAGTCCTGAAGAGTTCGGGTTTTGTTTCCTCCGGCACGAGGGTCCTCGGCGCTCAGTGGTTGTCGACAGACCCAGATGGGGCGCCTTCAGCGGCTTCCAGTCCTGCCCGCCCTTTCATTGGTCCAGCTTCCCAGGAAGAGGGCGGGCTTACCACTTGGGCTCCCTTTGTCCCAGCACATTTTGCAGAGACCAGCCCCAGTTCCTAGGATACAAACCCCGCAGGCATTTGTCTAGAGAAGGCATCCTTTCATGCTGTGGTTCTCAGCCCCGGCCTCTGCCTGCCAGTCATTTAGGGCACTTTTTAAAAGTTCGCTGAGGCCAGGTCTGGTTCCAGAGACTCTGCGTAAGTTGGTTTGATGCATCGGTATGTGTTCAAGCCCTCTGGTGCGCAGGGCCGACACTGCCTCTCTGAGGTCAGCCGGTCAGCTTGGGTGAAGTGGTTCCCGCCACGCCAGATGAATGGGGAGCTTCGTAGGCAAGAGGGCTGTTCGGCCCCCTTAACGAGGCCCTGGGAGGTCTCACGTTTCTCTTCTGCTTCACTGGCGTCCCGTCTAGGTCAGCAGGCCTCCGGGGAAGCAGCTAGAAAGGTCACTGTCCAGCTGGGTGCAGACCGGCCCAGCAGGTTTGTGTGTTCAGGCTGCCCCCCGTGGCTGTGGCTGCGGTGATGGCCCTGAGGGTGGGCTTGTGCAGTCAGCGTCTTCAGGTGTGGGCTGCGGGCCCACCCTTCCCCGACCCGTTCTGTCTCTGGGCCCAGCCCCAGCTCCAGCAAAGTCGATGCTCAGGGTGCACTCCATGCCCTCGCCCTCCTTTCTCCCCTAAGACACTTGCAGTTTGCTGTAGTGACTCTAATCTTCCTAGAGGAATGCCAAATCCTCCTAACTTCCGGGTCATTGTGGCAGGGATCAGCAGCTGCAGCCAGAGCTGTTGACAACGGGCAGGGGGAGGGGAACGTGTATGTGGCACCAGGCGGTGCCTATCCCGGAGGTCCCGGGGCTGCCTGGGGGCTGCGTGACCATGCAGGTTTTCAGCGCCGCCGAGGGCCCTACGAAACCGCTTCAGGTCCGTCTTCCTGAGCTACCAGCACGGCTGGTTCAAGACCAAGACCCTGACCAGGGCCTCTGGGGCCATGTGTGGTCTGGCCCGGGCCTACCTTGACAACTTGTTTCTCTCTCTTTTTAAAAATACCTTTGTTTTGGGAAATTCCCTGGCAGTCCAGTGGTTAGGACTCAGAGCTTTCACTGCCAGGGGCCGGGTTCGATCCCTGGTTGGAGAACTAAAAAAATATACATACATATATAAATTATATATATATATATTTTTTGTTAAAGTAAGGCTGAGGTATAATTTACAGTGAAATTCACCCTTCTTGGTATGCAGTTCTCTGTACTTTGACAAACGTGTACAGTTGTGTAACCAACCCTGCAATCCAGAGAGAATATTCCCACCACCCCAAAGTTCCGTCTTGCACCCCAGCCCCTGGCAGCCTGCCACCGGTCTGCTTCTGTCGGTGCAGCGCGCCAGCCTCTCCTTCTTGTCGCTCCCCTCACGGCGGGCTTTGCATGTACTGATTCCACTCCGTCCCCTGCGGACCTTGGTCCCTGATCTCACAGGGTACTGTCCCCCTGCTCCGAATCCACCCTCCCCCAGGACTTGGGGGTTAACTTCAGCTCTCACCTCACGTTTCATTTTTCAGGAAATGTCGCCCCCCTCCAAGACTCTGTGCCGATTCACACACTGACACCGGGCTCTTGAAAGCACTTTGCCGGGGGTGGGGGGGGGGTTGCTGGGCGGGGCTGGGGTTGTAGTTAATCACTGAGTGGGATAGAGGCTGCCTCCCCTCACCTATTAAACTTCCCATGCCGGCAGGAACGTGTGTCTTTCTCATCACTGTATTCCCTAGAACAGAGAACGTGCTCAATCAAAATTTGTTGAATTAATGAAAGGAAACCCCAGTGACAGGAACAGTGCTCTCCAGCTTCTGTGCCTCAGCTTTGGGCCTGCGCAGATGGACGGCTGCAGTCAGGCTCAGGGAACCTTGACCCGGACCGCGACCTCCCGGAGGAGAGAGAGGTCTCGACCACAGCACAGGACTCCATCTCTCAGCCCTGGATTTCTGATAGGGGAAGGGGCGTGTGTGGTCTCTCCCCCTCTAGCAGCCACGCGTGTTTGGTGGAGTTTCACCCGCATCCACCCCGTTCCCCAAGCCAGAAACCTAGAAGCCTCTCCCGGGTCTCTGTTCTCACCCGTGTCTCTACCCGCCTCGCTACCACTTCTCAGACTGTCTGTAACTCAAGCCTGATCCCTTCAGGACCCCTTAACCACCCCACACCCACCTCACCGACCTCAGGCGGCCCTTTACCCTGCCCTGGACCTTGTCCCAAGCCTTCCCCCTCCTTCCCGCCCCGCGAGGCTCTGTCGGATCCGGGGCTGCCCCCACCGCATCCCCCGCATCCTGACGCGCCGACCCTGCTCTGCTTTTCTCCAGAACATCGCTAACCTAGCACGCTGTCCGTCTTCACGTGGGTACTGCTACCACCTCCCGCTAAACTGCGATCCCCTCCCAGCCAGAGCTTCCATCCGCTTTTGTTCACGGACAGAACAGTGCCTGGCACGTAGTAGGCGCTCAGTAAACTTGTGTTCTCGACGGTTCTGGCGTCTCCCTGGGATGTCCGGCCCTTCCCGGCGCTCCCGGTGCTCCCTCCCCTCCCCTCTCCTCCCTCCCCTCCCCTCCGGACAATTCCAGGGTCTCTCCCCAGGGGGCCCGCCCCGTCGGCTGGTAAGAATCGGCTGCTTCTCTTAATCCCCGCCCGGGGCTTTCCAGGCGGCACCCGTTAGTTGTTTGGGCAGATGCGCTGGACGCTTCCGGGGCAGGACCGTGTCTTTGAACCCACGTGGCTTACAGAGTGAATGCTCAATCACGGTTGAGAGTGAGTACGGAATTAGTGACCCAGGACTGGGTCCCTTCCTTCCCCAGTCTGTCAGTTCGCTACCCTCTAAGAGCGCTAGGAACGGCCGGCCTCGCCTCTCACGCCATGACTGCCCGTGGCACTCATAGACCCTCTACATGCTGGCTTTGATGATAAGTGACCAGAAGCCCGGGGACCTAGAGAGTGCTGTTCAGAGACAGGTTCAGAAGCCTTCTGGGGGCTGTTTCCACTTCTCCTTCCACCTCTTTCGCCCGTGGGGCCAGGACAGATTCCAGGCCAAAAACACGCTTCAGGCTTTTCGGTGTGACCCCTTGCAGCCGGAGGGTGAGCACAGGGCGAGGAGCGCCCCCCCCGGAGGGGGCGGGGAGGGCGCGCGCGCTCAGCGGGCGGGGCCTAGTCCAGGGCAAGGCGGGGTCGGGGTGGGCCCGAGGCGGGGCCCGGGGCGGGGCCGGGCCTGGGGCGGGGCGGGCGGGCGCGCGTCCCGGGCCGGGCGGTGGGCTGCGGTCGGCGGTCGCAGCGGGCGGGCGCACTCCGGCAGAGCCATGCTGGCGGCGCGCGTGGAGTATATCGCGCCCTGGTGGGTGGTGTGGCTGCACAGCGTCCCGCACGTCGGCTTGCGCCTGCAGCCGGTGGACAGCACCTTCAGGCCCCGCGATGAG
Source organism: Delphinus delphis (assembly GCF_949987515.2). Lineage (NCBI taxonomy): Eukaryota > Metazoa > Chordata > Mammalia > Artiodactyla > Delphinidae > Delphinus > Delphinus delphis. The sequence goes on from NC_082701.1 coordinate 6,672,412, forward strand.
AGTTACCAGGAGGTGAGTCCGCGCCGCCCCCCGACCCGGCGCCCCAAGTCCCCGCGCCACCCCTTCCGCCCTCCCAGCCCGCCGCTCTCCACAGGCGTCCAGACCCCGTCCCCCACTCTCCCCGCAGCCTCTTCGCCCCTTCTCCCCTTTCGCCGCGAGTCCTTGGCCTACGGCCCTCCGGTCTGGGAACCTCATGGGCCGGGACAACTGGAAAGATGGGAGTTAAGCCGGCCGAGGGACACGGGGGGGAAGGGCGCAGAGGCTGCCTGTGGCGGGGCGGGGAGGCTGAGCGCCGAGGGGGAGGGCAGCGCCGCGCGGCGTAGGGGCATTTGTGCCCGTACCCGGTGATTCCGCCGCACCAGCTGCGGAGATGCTGAGGAGGGCCCCGCCGTTTTCCTCCTTCTGCGGTTACAAGACGCGCTCTCTCTGGGAGAAGTTTGGGCAGAAACTCCCGGTCTCCCGGTTCGTCTCCGCAGCAACTCTCCTCCCCAGCCCCTGCTTGCAGCGTGGAAGCCGCTGCCAGCACCTCTACCTGGGCCCCTCCTGGAAGGCGACAGAGCTGGGGGAGAGGGGTGTGGACCCTCAGCTACGTGTGGATATTTGGGGGAAGGAAGGTGGCCCCCATCAGCCCCATCTCACACCAGCGCACCCTCCTTCTCTGTACAGACACACCTTCTAGGCCCTGGATTTCTGGGATCTTAGCGGCTTGGCCAGCCACTCGCCTCATCCCTGCAATTCTCTCCTTGCCCTGCTCTGCTGGCCTCCGCGGTTTCTGCACCCCTGGGGAGAAGGGGTGCTCCCCAGGCTTCCCCGCCCAGACAATTGCAGAATCTCCCAGCCTTCTCAGGTGTGGCCCAGCCCTCTCTAGCCCCTGTAGCCAGGCTGAGTAGTTTTCTGTTGGGTCAAAGATTCCGGGACTGGGAAGTCCAAGATGGGGCCCATTTGTTCAGGAATTTGACCCCCGGCAGCCTCTGCCTGCGTGTCAGGCTCTCTGCAGTCTCCTGGTGTGAGGCCAGTCAGGGCAGAGTGGGGCCTCCAGGGAGGCTGAGCAGGGGTCGGCTGTTCACCTCTCCCCTGCCAGGACTCTCTCCTGCAGGGCGCCGGGGATCCTGGTCCAGTAGGGTGTGCAGGGTGCCAGTGACAGGGAGTCTAATAATAACCCCTAGTGTCCCCGTCACCCTCGGGCCCCAGGCAGATGGTGCCTGCCCTTCCAGAAGGAGGAGAGAATCAGGACCCCTTCCTGCTCTTAGGCAGGGATCCGTCGCCGGGTTTGGCTTGCCGAGTTCGCTTCCTTCCCTGTCTGTCTGGCCTCCCTCTCCCCAGCCCTGCCTGGGGAAGGCAGTTCCCTGAGAATGTAGCCACCTGGGGAGAGCTCCAGGGAATCTTCCGCTCCCAATGAATGCATGAAAAGAGGCGGATATGATTTCAGAGACAGCTGTGTTGCTTGCGTACTGTGTGTGTGTGTGTGTGTGTGTCTGACCCCACGTCCTTGTGTCCCAAACCCTGCGCCCCAGATCCTGCCCCTGGGGCCTCCAACCACAGCTTTCTCCTCTCCCCTGGAGGAAAAGTAAACTCTTGGCCTGGGTGGAGAAGACCTTGGTGTGTGGGGAGGGGCGGTAGGGCACTCCCCCCGCCAGAGACAGCTCCCGTCTGGCCAGCAGCTGTGGTTGGCAGGGCCTGAGCCTGGGCCACCCCCCTCGGTCCCCTGGAGAGGTGGCAGATGAGCCAGAGGGACCCACTCACAGCCCCTGCCCCTCTCCTCCCCGGGGTTTCAGACCCTGACACACTGTGCTGGCATCCCCAGGGCCGCCGCTCCCTGCTGCCAAACACCTGGCCCCACCCCTACCCTCCATGTACTACTTAGGCCGCCTGAGGGCTCTGAGTGGGAGATGAGTCTGGTGAGCCTGGATGGGAAGTCTGGCTCTGGGTGTTTATTTAAGGCGGCTCCTGTTTTGGTAAGTTCCCCTGTTGTCTGACCGTGGGTCTCTCCTGGACGTCCCCACCTTCGTCCCCTTCCTCCTGAGCGGCGGTCACCGCCCAAGTCAGGGCACCACGTCAGTTAACACCCTGGATTGGGCACCTTCTGCTGTCAGTCATCTCAGTACTCAAACTGTGACCATGGCAGGTGTCTGTACCTCCCTGAGCCTCACTTTCCTCCTCTGCAAGTATTAAATGAGATGTCCCTTGAAACATGTTTAGTACGTAGAGGGTCCCATAGCACGTGATAGGACCCAGTGACGCAAATCATTACGCAGACTGGCCTTGAGGTTCAGAAACGTGTCCAAGTACCATAACCCATGGAGAACAGACGGAAGATCTGTGTCTACAGTCACTGATCAGGAAGGACTGAAAGACTCATGCAGAGGGGGCTTCAGCTCATGCCCCAAACGTCCAAGTGAACAGTACCGTCCTGTGGTAGTGTGTGTGTGTGTGTGTGTGTGTGTGTGTACACAAAGATTAAATGGAACTGGAAACAGGCAGTGCGTCCTGGAAAGCTCCGTGGCGGGGACGAGCCGTGCGGGGGATCTGGAAGGCAAGGAGATCTAGGAGTGAAAAGCAGGTCGCCTGGTGACTGGGACATCCTGAGCAAAGTCAGTTCCCAGAACTTCCTTGAGGAAGCAGAGCTCCCAGTCACTTTCAGGGGTCTTGGGGAGCCATGGAAGCCCCCTGATGGCTGTCCTTCCATCCCTCCCTGCCAGTGGACTTGACCCTGAGTCCTCGCTCAGGCTACCTGGGCTCCATCCACCAGGCTCTTGGGGAGGTCGTGCCCAGTCTGTCTGCAGGGGCAGGTGAGGCGAGCCCCAGGTGGAGGAGGACGCCCCGGCCCCGCTGGGCCCCCAGCCCCATCCGAGGAAGCAGCCCAGACCTCTCAGCCTGAGTCTGCTGACCTCTGCCCGGAGAGAAGGAGTGGAGATGGAGCAGATCCCTGCTTCGAAGGGCTACTGAAGGGACCCGATCAGTTAGTGGGTGTAAAGCATGTGGCCAGCGCCCGGCGCTCCCTAAGTTGCCACAAGCCCTGCTTGGCAAGGAGGAAGCCCCAGCTGGCCAGGTGCCCATTGGACAGAGTTGGGGACAACAGAAAGGGCCCCTGGCACTGCCCCCGGCAGTGACTCCCAGAACAAGCCACTTCAGTTTCCTCCTTCAGTTGCCACCGTCAGCATGCGGCCGCCTCCCCGGAGAGGTGGGAGACCAGACACCGAGGAGGTGCTGTCCCCGAGAGGCCCGGCGGCTCCCGAGTGCCGCGCCAAGCTTCACTGCTGCTCCTGCCTGCGCATGTGCAGGAGCCCCCTGTGTGCGCCCTGCGCCGTCGGTCCTTGCCCCGCGTCCAGGGCCCAGCCGCGTCCAGAGCCCAGCCGCGTCCAGAGCCCAGCCGCGTCCGTAGCCCAGCCGTTCTCTTGGGACGCGCGTGAGGAAGTAGAGGAGACACTCTTAATATTTTACACGGAGGCACGGATTTCCGTGTGTTGACGTTAGGTGGTTCCGCTCCTAGACTCCCCAGAGAGTCCCAAGTGTGTGTCCTTAGGCCGGGGGAGGGGCTAGACCCAGAACTACAGGGCTCCCCCAACTCGGGGGGCAGTCCTCAGGAGGAAAGGCCAGGCGGGGAGGCCCGCCGGCAGGATTTGAGGGGAGCCGAGCTTGGGAAGAGGAAGCCCCCTTCACTCAGTCTGAGCCCTGAGTCACGGTCAGCTGGACAGTCACGCTGCGCCCTGCCCCCTGCCCCCGGGGGGGAGGGGCTGCACCCTATCGAGTCACTGCCTCTCCCTCCGGCTCCTCTCGCCCTGGTCTCGCCCCTCGGCTGGCTCACTCTCTGTCTCCTGGGGTCTCGGGGCGAGGGGCGCTCGGGCTGTTGCCCACTCCCCCGCCCCAGTGCAGGAGCCCCTCGCGGTGCAGCCGCAGCCTCGGCGTTCCCAGAATGCCAGTCGGTCAGTGCTGCCCCCAGCTTGGGTCCTGGGTTCGTGCTCTGGTTTCTCATCGCAAAGTGACAAACCAGAACTAATGGAAGTCACTGCCACGAGGGAGAGGCCCGAGCCCTGACGCGGGGGCGGGGAGGCGCGGCCGCAGGAGCTGCCCTGGAGCGCTCCCTTCTCGGCGCTGTCAGAGCAGGAGGCCGTGTGAGCAGAGCTCCTGGCTTCCTCTGGACGGGAGGTCCTCCCTGTAACGCCCTCCCCGCACCCAGACACACGGGGACCCGCAGTGTTAATTAGCAGCCGGAAAATAATAGCCCGTTGGCCGCTGGCCGGTGACACCAAGGTGGCCGGTGACACCCAGGTGGCCGTGGGAGGTGGCTCTTCAGGCTCCTCTTCCCTCCCCCCTCCAACTCCTCCTTCCCTAACCCTAACCTCTGCCCCTGCCCTCGTGCTCCCAGCGCCCGAGGAAAGTTCTGGAGGGGAACTGCTAACAAAAGGGCCTCCGCATTTGGGTTTCCCAGACGGGGCCTCCCCGGGGATGGGCTGCACCAAGGGTAATCGAATGAGACCAGATGCCCAGCTTGGGGAGCCCCACCCCTGCCCCCCGGCCTTGGAATCCCAGGGCCCTGCGCACGAGACGAGGCTTGCAGGAGGTCAGGAGGCCGGAGTGGGCTGTGAGGCGTGAAACAGGGGAGCCAGGGCAGGGGCTCGGGGGTGGGGACGGGCTGTGGTTTGGAGAGATTGAAACGGCACCAACCCAAGTTGAGATTACTCCTTGGAGGTCCTTCCTTGGTGGATGGGGACCCATGATAGAGTCAGTGGGTTTTCCTGTTTGGGGGGAGATTGAGGGTGAGGCTCTCCAGGGTAGCTGGGAAGAAATATGGCTGTTAACCGGTCTCTAATCTATACAAAAGGTTTATCCAGGTTTTTGTTACTTTCTTTTTAATTAGGATTAACTTACAGGGAAGTGCACATCCCTAAGTGTACACCTCAATACGTGTGTGTGTGTGTGTGTGTGTGTGTGTGTGTGTGTGTGTGTGACACCATCCCAGTCAAAGTGTATTCCTGACCCCCCAGGAGGCTCCGTCCCACTTGATTCCCTCCCAAAGGTAGTTCCTATTCGGACCTCTGTCACTACAGATGAGTTTCTCTGACTTTGCATCTTACGTCAGTTAAACCACACAGTCTCTGCTGTGTCATCTGGCTTGTTTCCTCCACCGTGACATCTGTGAGGTTCTCCCACATCACTGGCTGTCGCCGCAGTTGACTTTTCATAACTGCGTCATATTCCATCGTGTGGCTCCAGTCCCTGTTATCTATCCGATCTCTTGTTGGTGGACATTTCGCTTGTTTCTGGTGTTTGGCTATTACCGCAGTGTTAGGCTGCTGTGAACATTCTTGCATGTATCTTGTGGGGGACATGAGCCCTCCTTTCTGCCAGGTGAACATGCAGGAGTGGGGTTGCTGGCTCTTGGGGTATATGCACAGTGGTTTGCAACTTGTGACGGGGGTCCTGGGCTTTAGCAGAGGGGCCTCAGGCCTGCGAGGGGGTGGCCAGGACAAAGCTTGGCATTTACATCCACCCCTCAGTCAGAGGCTCTCTGTACATCAGCGCTCTGCTAAGCGAGTCTGAAGAAAAGGTTAAGCTGCTATAAACAGTTTGAGAAAGTCTGTTGACACTAATCAGGGTTTCCCCAACTTCAATGAGATACAGATCTCTTGGGATATCTCTTGGTGCAGTTCTGATTCACTGGGTCCAGGGTGGGGCTTGAGAAGGTGAACTTCGCTTTGAATAGCGAGGCTCTAAACCCCCATCCTTGGCTTCTTCCCCTTGGCCTGGGGCTACAGGGCCTCCAGTGAGGGGCATGGGCTGGGGGCCGGCTAGTGGCAGCTTCTTCCACCGTCTCACCAGGCCAGCCTCCTGGCACAGTCCATGGGACAGGCCCAGTGGCCCTGGCCCGGGAGCCCCAGCGCCTGCCACCCAGGAGGACTTCCGCAGGGGGGTGTGGTCAGGTCCACTGGGCCTTCCCAGCTACCTGGAGGAGGAGGGCTTACCACCCATGCTGCTGAGTCGGGGGTCGGGGAGCAAGTTCCTGGCAGTACCTAAGACATATTTATCCGAGGTGGAGGCGAAAGCCACACTTCGTCACATCCACCCTGAGCCATCTCTCCTGTCCTCCTCTGGGCTGTCCCCACTGCTTTGGCCATTTGTCCGTGAGGCTCAGAAACCCGTCGGTCCAGGTGACCAGCTGAGCAGGTCAGGCCAGGGGTCCGCAGGCCGGCCCAAGCCCTCACGGGCCGAGCGGCTGCGTGGGCTCAGCAGACACCCTCTCCCCTGTGAGGCTCTGCCCACCCCCGTCCAAGACGACCCCGGGCCTCGGGACTGCAGACCCCAGCCTCTGTGTTCAGGGGTGTCTCCTGGTGTGCGCATGCCCCTGCCTGAGTCTTGTCTCCCCCTTAGCCCAGAAGGGCCCCAGTGTTCCCCCGACTCTGCTCATCACCCTGCCCTGACAGCCCAGACTGGAGCACTGGGGGTTCTGGGCTGGGAACGACCCGGGGCACGTGGGCAGCAGGGCGAGGCTGTCAGCTCGGGAGCCTGACTTAGAGCCAGGTCCAGCCCTGGCTGGCGGCCACCAGTCCTGCTGCCATCTGGCGTCCATCTGGCTGAATCAAGAGATTGGAAGGCAAGGAGTGGGGGGGCCGTGGGCCTCCTGACGGGTAGCGGCTCCTTCTGTAGGACCCTGATTGCTCGGCGGGCCTGAGACGGCATTTCCTCCCCCCTTCAGAATTCTGGGCTTTGCTGCCGCAATTGGCATCTAGGGGTCGCCGTCCCTTTCAAGATGTGATGAGAGGGACGCCCCAGGTGCATCTCCTGACGTCTCCCCCCTCCCCCAGCGCAGAGTGGGCCTCTGGTTGAGGATGTACCCCAATACCTGGAACAAGGCTCCGTGGGGCACATCCGCCAGGGCATCCCTTCCCCGCCCTGCGACAGGCCCCACGCAGCTTCTGAGACACCCCGCCCAGCCCCGTGTCCTCCAGGAGGCCTTGGATGCTCTGATCCCACAGACATCCATCTCCTTGTCTCCCTCAGTCACACGGAGCACTGCCCACAGACCTCACTGTCTGGGGATGATTCCTGCCTTGTGTCTTGAGCAGCTCAGAGCACCCATCAGACAATGCCTGGTCCGCACCTGCATCCAGGTGTGTAAGCCCTGGACCTGGGGGCCAGGCTCGAGCCGTCACTCCTTCCACCACTTGTCTCGTGTCCTCCCCCACCCACACCTGAGCTCCTCTGCCCCCCACTCCCCACCCAGCCCGAGGGCAGGGCGCTTCCCGACACCCCTGCCACCCACGGGACCGAGTGCTGACCCCAGGCCTCTCCCTCCTCAGTCGCTGCTGTTCCTGGGGCTGGTGGCCGCCATCGGGCTGGGCCTGAACCTCGTCTTCCTCGCGGCTTACCTGGTGTGTGTGTGCTGCTCCCTGCAGAGCAGTGCGGTGCAGACCAAGCATCGCCACCCCTGCTGCATCACCTGGACGGCCGTGGCGGCTGGGCTCGTCTGCTGGTGAGTGTCCCTCTGCGCCGGGCCCGGCGTGCGCGCTCGGGCGGGGGGTGGCGGGGGTCTCCGTGTGAGGCTGCAAGGCGGACACAGCGGAAGAAAAGTGGGCCTGACCATCTGGGTCTTGCCTCACCCTCCACTTCCCGCACCACCCCACCCCGCCGCCAGCAAACCCCAAGTGGCTCCTCAGCTGTCTGGCCACGTTCTCCTGTCTGAGCTCCGGGTACCTGGGTGGGAGGGCCTGTCTCCAGGGTGAAAGCTGTGCCTTTTCTCGCCCAACAGTGGGAATCAGATGCCTGGGTGGCGAGGGGAGGCTCCCGTGCATCCCTAGCCCCTGCCCCGGGGGGACCTCTCCAGCCTGGCAGCGAGCTCCCTGAGCAGTTGACCGGCGACATCGCTGCTCTCTCTCTGCGTCCTGTCCCCTCCCAGCGGCCGCCCGGGGTCTGCGATCAAAGTCTGACTCCAGTCCAGATCAGTGCCATCTTCTCACAAGATCAATAGCTCTTAGCGCCATCAGCTGGGTCTTCTTTGCTTCGGATGGTGAAGTGAGGCTTTCTGACTGTGTGTCAGAGCCACGCTGCCCAGGCGGTGTACACACACATGCGGGTCTTGTGTTCACCAGTTGTATTTTTCTTGTCTTTTTATCTGCAGAGGTTTTTCCAAAAGCCTCAGTTCCTCCTGAAATGCTCCGGGGGGTGGTCCGGCCCAAGGGGTGGAATGCCTCATGGCTAATTGTCCATTGTATCCAAGAACCCACGGCACTGTCTCGGCAGCGGGACAAGAGGCAGATGGGGCTCATCCCTAGCGGCTCACCTCATCCCCAGGGCTTTCCTCTCCATTAGATCACGTTCAAGGTCCCGTCCTGCCTGCAGTGTCAGGGCATCTAAGCCAAAAGATAGGCAAGGACTCAAAGCAGCTTTGCAGGGGTGACAAAGCAGCAAACACGTGGAAGGGAACCAGGGCTGGGTGAGACACGCGGCCGGGGCTTAAATCATAAACTTAAAGGAGAGAGGTTGAGCCATGGTCGCAAGTTCAAAGACAAACACGACTCCCAGCAGAAAGGAGCCTCCTGCAAAGTACCTGGTATTAAACAGCCTCCTCCTGAGAGCAGGGTGTGCAGGGCGGGCAGGGAGAGACAGGATGGAGACGGCCAAAGAGACCAGTAGTGCTTGCTACGCAGGCAGCCCTCTCTCCTATGAACTCAGATTTTTCTGCAAAAAATACTGCAAGTGACAGAAGAATACTTTGGAACAGTAAGAATGACTTGGGAGGGTCAATTCCAATAAGTAATCATTACCTGCCGCTTAAGGAAAACTCAAAACGGGAGTGTATGTGGCACGGCTCCTCCTTCAGAATTCTCCGGGTCGCCTGGGCCGGGCACGAGGGAGCCGGCGATCAGAAAAACAGCCACCAGTTCTGCCTTCTTGTAGCTCTCGGTCTGTTGGGAGAGACAGAGGATCATGTGCTTGTTTGATCTGAGTACTTACGAATTAAAGGGTAATTCTGGAGACAAGGCATAGGCGTGAAGTTGGATGGCCCACTCAAGTCGGGTGTGAACTGGGTGACAAGGGCACCAAGACCAACAGGATGAGAAGGTGTGAACTAGGCAAAGGTGGGGGCAAGCTGGAAGGAGATACTTCCATGCAGAGGGAATTGGAGTGTGTGCAAAGGCCCTGTGGTGGGCGGGGGGAGAGGGGGAGCAAAGCTTTTTTTTTAATTTATGTTATTGAAGTATAGTTGATTTTCAATGTTGTATTAATTTCTGCCGTACAACAAAGTGATTCAGTTATTCTTTTTCCTATTCTTTTCCATTATGGTTTATCCCAGGACATTGAATAGAGCTCCCTGTGCTACACAGTTGGACCTTGTTGTTTACCCATTCTGTATATAATAGTTTGCATCTGCTAACCCCAAGCCCCCAGTCCATCCCTCCCCCACCCCGCCTCCCCCTTGGCAACCACAAGTCTGTTCTTTGTGAGTCTATTTCTGTTTCGTAGATAAGTTCATTTGTGTCATATTTTAGATTATTCCACATATTAGCGATATCGTATGGCATTTGTCTTTCTCTGACTTATCTTCACTTAGTATGATCATCTCTAGGTCCATCCATGTTGCTGCAGGTGGCATTATTTCGTTCTTTTTTATGGCTGAGTAGTATTCCATTGTGTACATGGACCACATCTTCTTTATCCATTCGTCTGTCGATGGACATTTAGGTTGTTTCCGTGTCTTGACTATTGTGACTAGTGCAGCTATGAGTATAGGGGTGCGTGTATCTTTTTGAATTATAGTTTCGTCCGGGTATATGCCCAGGAGTGGGGTGCACAAAACTTTTAAGGCACTGAGAGAAGCCAGTGTGGCTGGAGCAGAGGGGCGGGCGAGGGGGCTGGGGTAGGGGTGCAGCAGGGTGGGGGATAGGCAGTAAGTGCGGTGGAGGCCCACAGTTACCTTCACTGGAGTCGTGCTCAGATTGGAGCCCAGCTGGAGTGAGTTGAGGGAGAGAAGCGGGGAGGGGGGGCCAACAAAAGCAGAAGGAGAAGGGATACGAGGTGAGGCCGGGGGGATTAGGAGGCGGGGGTCTTGCTGAGCTCTGAGAGCAAGGATCCCGGAGAAGAGGGGAGATTGAATCCGTAGAAGAAAGAATGAATAAGGCAAAAGGGACATGAGGAGAATTCGCAGTGCACCTCTCTTTGGGAGTGATTTAACATTTGATTAAGGGAGCGGTGCTGTTATACCAGAGAGGGACAGCACCACAGACTTGTCTCCGAAGACTGGGTGCAATTACACAGCCCCTCTTGAACCATCATCTCCGATAAATCCATAGACCATGAGAAGACGCAAAAGTAGAATCCTCCGTCGTTGAAAAGAGGGAAAGGGAGAGTTAAAAGGATGGGAGAGCATTGGCTTGAGGCCGAGTCCCCAGAAAACACTGGCTCATGACACAGAGAACTAGCAGAGAAAGTTAGAAACACAAGGAGCAACCGAAAGGTATTTTTCAGAGCAGACTGAAATTTAAAAGATGAAGTGACTAAAGAGAAGCTCATAGAAATACAATACATTTAATGTATGAATATTTCTGCATTTGACCAAGGTCCTCCCAGTATCCCTGCGGATGCTGTATTTACGGATTGTGTGGTGGTGTGGTTAAGTGGATTCAAACCTGGTTGAACAATTCTGGTTGAATGCAAAGAATACTGATTTACTCATGGGTTCACCAAACTGTAGCTGGTGCGTGCATGCGTGCGTGCGTCAGACACGTGAAGCAGATAGGAACCTTGTTTTAAAATGCACATTCTCAGACCATACTGGTAACAAATGGGTGCGGTGTGCCCCCCGCCCCCGCCCCCCCCCCCCCCACCTACGCTTTTAACAGGTGATTCTGTCCTGTGGTCCATGGACCGCTTTCTGAGAAACACTGAATTGGGGGTCAAGGGCACCCTGGAAGGAGGTTTCTAGAACAGTCTCCCAGGGGATTCCATCCCAGGTTCTGCCCTGTTTAAAGAAAAAGGGTACAAAGCGTTTGCACATGTGTCTTCATCTTTCCCCCGCAAAATCAGCGTTTTGGATGAAAACTCAAGGAGGCTGTTTAATGAATCTTGAGAGGACCCCCCAGGGTTATGAGTCAGAGAAAGTATGATCAGTGACAGAGGCAAGACTTCGCATGATTTGTTCAGGCTGGAATGTTGGACTAAAACCAACTAGATGAAATTTCACAGGGATGGATTTAAAGTTCCTCTTTTAGTTAAAACAAAACAAAAAGCAATACGGCACTAGAGGAAGAAGGAACGCCTGCGCTTAGCGGCAGTTCCTGGGGAGAAATCCAGGGATATTCATGGACCACAAGGTCAGTGACAGGGAGGGAGGACCCCAGGGCATTAGCCCCCTGTGCTCGGAGCTGGAGGGACCAGCTGGGCTTGGGTGCTTCACTCAGAGGCCACGTTTAAGGGTGACATGACATGAGTAGAGAGAGTTGAACCAGAGGGTGACGTAGACCGGGGCCTGGAGGACACATCTGACTCGTAGAGCAGAGAAAGGGTGACGCGGAGCCCCATTCAGATGTCTGACAGGGTGCCTTGCAGAATCGGAAGCTTATTCCAGTCTGGCCCCGAGGACAGCCAGGAGCCAGCAGGTACGTGATTTAAGGTGGTAGGCTTCAGCTCAACCTAACTCAAACTAAGAAGGGA